>NW_027223766.1:35503587-36149951 GCF_028538775.1 Myotis yumanensis | reverse complement strand
TTGAACCTCAGACGGAAGAGTCCCCATTATCTGTTTCTATGTTTTGTATTCCCATAGAGCTTATCACTTACTAACACACCAAATATGTTCTGATTGTCATATTTATGATCAGTCTCCCCAGTTAGAATGTCAGTCCCACAAGGGCAAGGATCTTTGTTTTTGTTTTTTCACTGATGTGTTCCAGTACCTAGAGTAAAGACTGCAACATAAGAGGTGTTCAGTGGATGTTTTTTGAATGACTAACTGAGTGATAGAGAGAAAAAATATAAGGTGGCATTGAGTTGGTGGGAGGAGAGCATTTTGAAACAATTTATTAAACATAACTTGTTCTTTTCTAATAAAATATTTATACAGAGTGTATATTGGAGGAATGCCCTGTGAGCTTCTTATACCACAGTCTGATGATTTGTAAGTAATTCAAATAATTTTCTTTAGAAAAATAAATAGTAGATATAAACATACTAAGTTTAAAGAGTAAATTCTAGCAATATCACTTAGCTGAATGCTTTATAAAACAATATAACATAAATTTTATAGTAGATTAGCAAGAATTTATAAACTTAGATATTACCTGATATCTCCCATTGTCTCCAGTATAGTATGATATTGACTTTTATTTAGATTATTATGAGAAAGATGTTCTGAGAAATATATTTTATCAAATAATTGTTTGACGTGGTGATATTTTAGACTTTAAGAGGAATACCATAGGGATAGTCAAATTAATTACACAAATTTCATTGTTCAATGAAGTCTTATTCAAATATCTTCAACCAAAGCTGGGCAATATTTTAATTTCACAGAAATTATTTTTGTAGCAAAGGTTTCTATCCGGATACTTATTATGAAATTCATAAGATGTTTTTAAGGGAGACACAGTATTTTAAAATTTTTAAAATTCAATGTAAGCTTTGAAATTAACATATATATTTTACTAGGTATGGTTTAAAACTAGATCATCCAAGTGGAGACATGGGTTCTATGATTTGTAAGACGACTGGAACTTACATTGGTAAATGCTGATCATCATTCTTCACATTTCAGAAATGCCTGTTTCCTTGTTTTGTATTCTCCTGTAACATCAGCTCTTTATGAAACGCTAGCATTTCCTCTTTTCCTTGGCTTCTTTTCAGTTTCCTGTAAGCATGTCTGAAATAAATTCCCTTTTTCCTAAGGTTTACATTTAAGGTAAGCTTCTTCACATTTCTTTTTCTCTTCTTCTGTCATCCAGAAGATTGCTTGGCAAATTTAGCCATTTCACTCTGTTTTTACCCCGTGCTCTGTGTACTCCGTATACATATACCTCTTAGTCTTTGAATGAACTTCAGGTCCTTCTGTCTCAGGGCCTTTGTAAGCTTCCCATTCTGAGAATCTATATATATAAAAGCCTAAGTGACCATTACGACCAAATGACCAGAATGATGGTCGACCAGTCACTATGACGTGAACTGACGATCAGGGGCCAGATGCTCATTGCAGGAGCTGCCCCCTGGTGGTCAGTGCGCTCCCACAGGCAACCTCCCGTGGCCCGTTCCCCCGGCCGGCCGCCGGCCAACCTCCGTGGCCCTTCTTGTGCCCCCACCCCTACCCCCTGCGGCCACTCCCCCTGGCCGGCCAACCTCCTGCGCCCCTCTCCCCCAGGCTGGCCAAACTTCCAGGGTCCCTCCCCTTGGCTCGGTGGCCCCCTGATAGGCCTCAATCGCCTACCAGGCCTAGGGAACCCACCTATGCATGAATTCGTGCACTGGGGCTCTAGTTTCAGATACCAGTAAAATGTCTTGTCTTAAAAAATAAATAAAAAGCCTTCCCTAATCCCCTGCCTTACATTCTCAGAGTTCACACTCCTTTTTCTTGATACCTTTTTCATAATTTATAGTTGTCTGATTGTGTCATTGCTCTCAACCAGCTGTATCCTTCACTAGCTAAGATGCTTTTAGGAGAAAGCAAACTGTGTGCTCACCCTCCATCTCCCAACCCCTGGCAGAATGTCCGACCCAATTAAATAGCTATTGAATGAATGGAAGAAATTTGGGGTCAATATGGTTACATATATTGTATATTACGTATATATTAAAATAGTAGGCGCTTCTTTAAGGTAGTTCTGTTGTCCTGTCTTTGAGGATTAATAGATGGTTGAATAATTACAGTTTTAATTTTAAATTTATTTGCTTTCAAGTCAGCTTTATAATATATAGTTATTGTTCTCCTATGATTGGGAGTTTAATTGATTGTGCATTTTAATTAATTCCAGGTCATCACAATGTCAGTTTCATCTTGGATAGTGATTACGGAAGGTAGGTCATTTTGTAAGTAATAATTTTCATAATTGATTAAACTGGGTAAATAAAATAAAAGAGTATATTTACTTTGTGCTATATATCCAGAGATTAAAAAAATTAATCATTTTCTTCCCACAAATTAACATTTTAGGTGTCTCTAACTTCCTTTCACTCATAGTTCTCTACCATGGCAGGATCACCCTATTCCTGGGTGCATTTGCAAATGTGTGGAGATATTTGTTGACTGACACAGAAACTGGGCCATGCTAATGGCCTTTGGTGGGCAGGACCAGGATGTGCCAAACCTAAATGAATTGTTCTGCCCAAAATGTCATAGCGTCTTCCATTGAAAAAATGAGCCAGTTAGCAGATATGTACATAAATCACATTACTTATCCATCAAATACTAATACAGATGTATTAGATCAATAACAAGATAGGTCTGTTGATTTCATTGTTGTCTCTGATGTGAGACTCAATGATTAGAAGTTTGAAAGATGGCAGTATTACAACCAAAGTAGATGTTATACCTGGCGTATGCTCACAGACGGGAAGAGAATATTTGTTCCCTCATGCCTGGAACTGCAGTTGAGTTGGTGACCCCAGAACTATTATCATAGTATTTTGAGATCATCTAGTTCTAGACATCTTGAGGCAATAGTTTCACAGTGATGCCTGTGCTGGACACTGTATTATAGACCAATATAGATTGGACCAAAAACCATGAAGAATGTTGTAATTCAGGGACAAACCAGAGTGGGTGATATGTAAATGGTACTAAGATTTACCTTTGTGATTTACAGGGGGCAAATAACTTAGTGTACCATGAGTTAACTGTCATTTTCTTCAAGGACGTGACATATTTACATAAGCTTGATAAAACAGGATAATAGGATTTTATTGAAAATGTGAGAAAGCCATGTTAGGAACAATAATTATTGAGTTTTAAATGATTTCTTGAACTATATATGGTTCTTTTAAGCTCTCAATGCCATCTTCACATGAGAAAAGTGAATTCTTATTTCTGAGACTTTGAAAGGTATTAATTGCCAAATCCATCATATGTCTCTCAGAGAAATAATTAGCCAAAAATAGAAGGTTTGAGTGATCAAGATTGAATGTGATTGATAAGTATACATAAATCAATATGCTGCATTAACATGCCCCCAAAATTTCAATTTAACAAAGCCAGCAAATTTTCACATAATTTAGGGAAATACCATAAAATGGTTGATTCTGTGATCTTGACATAATTTTTTAAAGCAAATTGCTGTCTTTTTATATCTTCTCAGAATTGATGAAATTATGTTTCTATATAAAGTAATCTTAGGAATTTTAGATTACTTAAAAATATGACATTTACTACATGAAAACCTATTTTTAAGATTATATGGCATTTTTTAATGCTAAAAAATTTTATAAATCATAAAATACATGTTTTACAAATTTTCAGGGGCATTTCTGAATACCAGATGATCTCATTAAAGGCCACTGGGGCCACCATTCTGTATTTCTTTTAATAGCCAACCTTCTTTCCTCTGTTAACCAAGTTCAAACAACAGCTGTTCCAAACTGATAAGGTTCAGATGAGGCTGCCTTAATTGAGAAATGCCTAGTCATTATCAGTAAATTACTGAAAATCACCTCAGTGTCATAGCAAATAAATTACATTTCAATTTTATATCAGGAGGCAATTTCCCCACCAACTTAAGCAGAGTTAATTTTTCTGATGCTGGATCTGCCCGCAGGCAATATTGTTGGGACTAGCATCATTTCAGATGTTTAGGAAATCAACTGAAAGGTTTATAACATAAAAATGTAAAAACCAGCATGCATTTCTTAAATAACCAGCATAAAATACCACCAGGGACTCTTTAGTTTTCAAATGCACATTGTAATGCCTGGGTTAGATTTAAAGGTAGTTCACTGTTGGTCTCAACCACAGAATGTGTGTTATCCTAGTAGATTTTAATTCATTGTATTCTAGTTAATTATGATGAATGGGTGTGCGTCTTAACATTTGAATTTTATAACTTTTCTAATTATGAATTTAATTGGGGTAATTAGGGAGCCACATTTAATTTCTAGGATCAGATTCTTTTTCTTCCCACACCTTCATGCTTACCTCTGGTGGACTGTTATTAACTTGCTCTCATCCATTTGTACTCTCATGTAAATTAGTAGGTCTGGAGCCAGGGTTCTGGGCTCAACCTACCAGAGTTCAAATTCTCTGCCTGCCACTTACTCTCTTTGTGAGCTAGTGTAAGACAAGTAAATTCTCTGAGTTTTGCCTACCTTGTGTGGTTGATGTAAAGAATAAATAGCTCAATAAATTAAAATGTTTTAAAAAAATCGTAACTGCTTAAATCTCTTAGCTTGATACCTGATAAGTGTTTAATAATGTTAGTTATCATGACACCAAGTGGGCTGGCTATAAGAGAAAGAGAGAGAGGGGGCCAGCCGAAGAGCCCAGCCTTTATAAAAGGTAATCCTCCTGTTTTTTATAGTGATATAAATTGTTGCTTTATTGGGTTGTAATTTGCATATAATAAAATGTACATATTTTAGGGATGCAGTTCAGTAAGCCCTGACAAAAGGATATTTGTGTAGCATTCGTATACTTCTATTGTTGTGTAAACAAAAACGAAATCAAGATACAGAACCTAACCTTCCCCAGTATTTCTATCCAGCTCATTTGCAAATCATAACACAATTTATATTACTAATAAGTTACTAATAATATTTTCCTAAAATAAAGTTTGTATTTAAAGTAAGAGTTTTTGAACTTTTTTTTTGAACAGGAGTTTCCCAGAAAAAACGGCATATTTTGTTTCCTCTCTGAATAAAATTTCAATGTTTCAAACATATGCAGGTATGTGATCTTTCAGTGTGTGTGTGTGTGTGTGTAGAGAGTGCGAAAGAAAAAATATATATATATATATATATATATATATTTCATTTCATTAAATCAAAGGCAATACTGACTTAAGGTGTGCTATTTTATTCCATGTACTTCTATGAAGTAAAACCACCTGACACAGAGAGTCGAGTCTAATAGGAAGCCCTGGCATTAAACTAGGGCCCTGAAGACTATATTCCTAGTGTAAGGTGGCCTGGAAAATAAACCCATTGCACCAAAAGAGACAAAAGGGAAACTTGCATGTCTCCACTTTAGTTGTTGTTTGAAGGAGGAAAAAATATTCCACTGTCAGTTGAAACAACAAGCCAGATATATGCTCTCGGTGTGTGTAAAAGAATCCTCAAGCCTATTACAATTTATTTTAATTTACACAGGTCTCAGGTTGGTAGTACTTCTAGGAGAGTGTCAGAAGCAAACACAAGTCTTCTTGAAAGAATTTATTCCCAGCTCAGGAGTGATGGAATTGGCATATTCAGGTTTCATAGATGTTCAATGTGAAAGAAATGTGTCTTGGAGTCAATCAAATATGATATACTTTATATTTTTATGGAAATTTATTTAATGTGAAGTTTGTATGTGAAACTGAAACGTTCGGAGTTGGGCTGGGGTCACACAGAACTGACTCAAGGCTCAGTGTAATCAAAATGATATTTATTCAAGGCACCTGGGGCAGGCGGACTAAATCTGAGAAAGAAAGCAGTGGCAAATGTGGAGGGATACATAAGACTTTGATAGAACTAATAAGAATACATTTTAAAAATATATTTTTATTGATTTCAGAGAGGAAGGAAGAGGGGAAAAGATATAGAAACATCAATGATGAGAGAGAAACATTGATGGGCTGCATCCTGCAAGCCCCTTACTGGCGACTGAGCCCACAACCCAGGCATGTGCCCTGATTGGGAATCAAACCGTGACCTCCTGTTTCATAGGTCGACACTCTACCATCAAGACATGGCAGGGCAAGAATACATTTTAATAAGAATCTACCATATGTCATGCACTGGGCTCTTTTACCAACATAGCTAAAACTTTTCTATATAAAGCACAAGAATTCCAATCATAGTTAATGTATTACTACATAAAAAAATATAAAGTTCATTCTTCAAGAGCATAAGGAAGGTGAGGCTCTTCTCCTGTCTTCCTGTGTTTTCTTTTGGAATCAAACATCCGTGATTAGCCCAGATTTTCCTTACTTCCTGGGTCCTCCCAGTACCCGTGTCTCCTTCGCATCAGTCTCCATGAAAGCCTTGTCCTCGGGAGATATAGGTCTCTATGGAGGCCATGTTTATTGTCCTTTTCAGGGCTGCATCAGAGACAAAATAACAAAACACCCAATTCATTTATTCGGTGATGTAAAACCTACACTATCCTAGGTGCTATGGCTACAAGTAATTTAGAAAAATTTTTAAAAGCAAGCATTTGGGTTTGTGTGTAATGTTTATGACATTTTAGTTCATGTGCTTTTCCTCTTCCTCCCCCCCAGAGGTCACTATGATTTCACCTTCACAAGGAAGCATTCAAGGTGGCACCACGCTAACAATAAGCGGACGGTTCTTTGATCAAACAGATTTCCCAGTCAGAGTTCTAGTTGGAGGTATTTTTCATCACTTTTATTATGTTACTTTATAAGAACCAATTCTGCCTTTTTCTTTAATAATTTGTAAGAAGAGTCCTTTCTCAATTAATATCTTAAATTTAAAGCTGCCATCCATAAATCTCTTGTCATACCTATAGACACACCTACCCTCTGTTTAATGACTCCTTAAAGGTCATTCTTAAACTGTTGTTACTTCTCAATGGGTTGGCTAAAGATGAGTAAATTTAAAGTAGTATTTGTGGATACTCTCCTCATGACCCTTCTCAGATACTGTGCCTTGTCTGGACATCAGCAATTACTGATATTGGCCTTGGAAAGAGCATTAATTGATATAAGTGGTCACAAATGTACGTAGGGGGTGGTTCTCTGGTTATGCCTCACTTGTATGTGTCTAGTCTTGATCAGTTCAGAGGCAGGGAGCTATGCCGCTCAAAAGGAAGGCCAGGATGAATATAATAATGGGGATCTTCCCACTCAGCTGTAGTGACCTAAGTTACCTCGATGAGCAGGAGAAAGGATGTCTGCCTATGCTACTGGCCCATTCTTTTTCGGATACAGGCCTCTGCTCAGATGTTTTCTACTTTGAAGGGATTTCCTCATAAGCCAGCCAAAATGTGATTTCAAGAAGAAAATTAATATAAGTAACCTCATCTGACATTTATACAATATTGTTCCTATCCCTATGAATTCTTTCTGGTTACTTGTATAAATACTAAAATCTAGACCACAGATTTTACGGCTTTATATATGTTATTCTGATTTTTTAAATATAAATATGTTTTAAATATTAAAACCAGGGACATTATTTTAAATTTTTATAATGTGTTTTATGATCCGATGTTGATCAGTTGATATGCAAATATAACATATAATTTTTATGATACGTCATTGCTGTTAATGTGATAACCAGATTTGAGGTTTTCAATCCTCAATAATTTCTCGAAAGTAATGATTTGAAAATACCATTTACAAATGATTATCCCTTTTGTTTTCATTTGAAGAACTTGGACCAAAGCACTTTTTATTTTAACCTAAGAGGACTGAGATCACCTGCTTTTATAAATTTGGAACATCATGGGTTTATTCAGCAAATTTTCTTCAAGGATCAAAATATAAGGCTTCACTTTGGACACAGAATTATATTGTGATATAATCTTTATCAAATTTTTAAAAATTTTGTTTTTCAGAAATTATGCAGTTTTCTTACTTAGACTTGTAATATTTTGCCAAGACAATGTTATTTTCACAAGGCAACATTGTCTTGCCTTGTGAAAGTATGACAACTGAGTGATAAACTTTAATGAAGGCCCCCACACTTTGCCTCTTGCTTGTGCTACTTTTTTTTTAATTGAAGAAGTGCTTCAAGACAGGCTGATATATTTGCATTCTGAAGCTCTGTACCTTGCTTCTCTGTAGGTCAAGCCTGTGATGTTTTGAATGTCACAGAAAATACTATATATTGCAAGACATCCCCTAAGCCTGATATTCTCAGAACTATACATCCAGGTAAGTTTCCAGAAGAAATGGCCATTTCTGTACTTACTTAGGAAGACTGTTATCGATGTATATCATTAGTGTCTTAGTCCATTTGGTCTGCTATTACAGAATGCCATAAGACTAGGTAGCTTACAAACAACAAACATATATTTTCTATAGTTTTGGGGGCCGGAAAGTCCAAGATCATGGTACTGGCAGATTAGGCGTCTGGTGACAACTGCTTGCTCATAGATGTCTCCTTCTCAGGGCTAGGGAGCTCAGTGGGGTCTCTTTTAGAAGGGCACTAATCCCATTTTTGAGGGCTCCACCCTCATGACCTGCTCAAGGATTTCATCTCCTTTTGGACAAAAAAACCAGACCCTCCTAATACCATTACATTGGGCATTAAGTTGCAGTATATGAGTTTTAGAGGAACACAATCAGTCTACAGCAATTAGTAAAAAAAAAAAATTATTTGTACTTTTTAGAATTTGTAGTTAGAATGATAATAAATTTCTTCCTAGTTTTTCTCTTTACACTTTCTGGATTAGGAAATATTTGTATTAAAATAGCTACATCGAGGCTGCACCAGTGGAAGTAAACCTGCCCTAAATCCCTCGGACAGCCTACTAAAAACAGCCATCTCTTTTGATAGAGTACCCTGCTGCCTTTATCTCAGTTTAAATGACGATTACTAAATGTTGGTACAGACTACATGGTAACTTAAATTATGCCTTTCCCTGGGTAAAAAATAAATGGCAGAATTTAATCCTTCCTTGCCCAGAATGATTTAGGTATGATAACGGAATGAGAGAAATGGAACTCAAAATTCTTTATAGACTTTCACCTGTGACCCAGTGAGCATGCAGCTGATGGCCTTGATGTCTGCTGTCATTCCACTGAGATTCTGGGCATGTGTTTGAGTGGGCTGTGTACAATGAAATCAGTTCATAATTACATCAGTGGTTGGTATTTGAAGCCAAATAAATTCTGTTTATCAACCTATTAAATTTCCTTGCTTTGAATGATATTAGAAAAATGACCAATTTAAGAAAAGAATTTTGATATTTATAATTGATAATGCCAAAGAAAGTGACATATATCAGAGAATGAAGTCCTAAGCTTTTCTCTAAATAAACTCAGTAAAAGAGGAGTAGCCATTATTTTCCACATCCAGACACTCCACACAAGCTCAAGGCTGCTGGAGGAAGTCAGGAGCCCTATTGTTGTGTAGGAAGAAAGAAATAGAAAGAGTTCAATGACTTATTTTTTGGTGAGAAAAAACTTAATCATGAGGTTTATGGCAAATGTAGATACACCCTAAGGAGAACTTTCTCTCTGGTTCTGTCCAAAAAGGGGAGATGAAATCCTTGAGCACAAGTGATGTTAAAAAAAAAAAGAAAAATAAAAAATTCTGACATATCTTAAAGCCAACAGTATCTGTTCTTTGATTGGTTGTAAGGCATTAATTAATGTTTTGATACAGAGAATAATCAAGGCAAAGACTTTGTGATCAAATGGTCTGAACCTTCAAGTTTTTAGACTTAACTATAAAAGCAGCATCAGTCATATCTTAGGTAATTATTATATTATCTTTTAAAATATATTTTTGTTGATTTCAGAGAGAAAGGGAGAGGGAGAGAGAGATAGAAACATCAATGATGAGAGAGAATCATTGATTGGCTGCCTCCTGCATGCCCCATAATGGGGATCAAACCCACAACCCAGGCATGTGCCCTGACGGGGAATTGAACCGTGACCTCCTGGTTCACAGGTGGACGCTCAATCACTGAGCCACACCAGTCGGGCTATATTTTTATCTCACATAAAACATTTATAAGTACCAAATGTTTTATATATTACATATGTAAACATATATTACCTATCTCTTATAATCTAATCCCCACAGCATCCATACAAATAGTAGAATTACTCCCATTTTACATATGTGGAACCTGAGATGCAGAGAAGTGAAGTCATAATAAGTTGCAGATGGTCTTAACAGCACTATATCCTCTAGATATAGGAACATGTGGTAACTGTTTTAATTACACACATGTTGTAAAAATATGAGTTGAAGTAGAACATCTATAACCACACCCAAATAGAAGGCCATTCAGACACCATATCAAAATTCTGATGAAAAGCTTCTTTTATTTTATGTTCAGGAGGAAGAGGTCTTAAGCTTGAGGTATGGAATAATAGTCGGCCAGTGCATCTTGAAGAGATACTTGAATACAATGAAAAGACGCCAGGCTACATGGGTGCCAGTTGGGTAGATTCAGCTTCCTATATTTGGCCCATGGAGCAAGACGCATTTGTAGCACGCTTCAGTGGATTTTTGGTGGCTCCGGATTCTGATGTTTATAGATTCTACATCAAAGGTGATGACCGTTATGCAATTTATTTCAGCCAGACTGGGCTTCCAGAAGATAAGGTAGGAGAGACAAAGGTAATCTTTGATATTATTAAAACAATATGATAATCTGTATATGTAATGTATATAATTTATTGTAAGCCAATAAATTATATTAAAGAATTCATGGCATATTTTTCATGTGTCTGGATTCTTGGCTATTTTTAACTTGTGTATTATGAACTACCTATAAATTTATTATAGAGAATCCATCATCTAAAATAAAATGCTCTCCCATACCTAAATTTTCTCTTCCATGGGAAAAACACGTATGAGTCCTTTATAATTGAAATTTGTTTTTATTATGAAGGAATTATAACTATAACAGAGAAAATTTTGGAAAAGAATAAAAAATATTTTGCCATACTTTTAGTCAGCTGTGAAATTTAAATTTGTCATTTCCTTATATCTCTGTTTTGTTCTTTACATAAATAGGATAGTGCATCCAATTTCATAGTCCTCTTTTGTCACGCATTAGTATGTCAACATGTTATTAAATAATTTATATAACACCATTTTAATGACTGAATAGTATGTTATTGCATGGGTTTACTAAACTTAGGTTACTCTCTCCATACTGGTAAGTGCCTTACTTTTGATTTTTATGACCACAAATAAATATCTTATCAAACATTTGTCATTAAATTATTCTGTATTTTAGATTGCTCCCTAAGGTAATTTCATAAATGTGAAACTATTAGATCAAATCAAAAGAACATTTTATGACTCAATATATATATATGCAAAGATCACCTCTCCAACTGCTCACATGATATATATGCTACCTGTGATATATGAATTCCAATTTCATCATAGCTTTCCAGTATGCTTCCTCCAAAAATGGTATAGTCATTCCCAATGGGAACCCACAGCCTTCTCATTCTAGGATGCAGACCCACTTAGTGATCTTTCAGACATATTTTAATGATCTCATTTGGATTAAATCCCTTGAAGTTCTCTTCAGAGCAAAAGAACATTTTATTAGACAATCAAAACCGTTCTCCTGCTGCGTGTCTTTCTATTTTCTCTTGCAGTTTTAATTGTGGAAAAGCTGTGGTCTATGCAGTATGTTTGGTATAGCAGGGCTGGTGTTAGGGCAAAAGAAATGAAATGAGCTTTGGTAATTATTTAAATTCCATTTAATCATGGGTAACAGATCTTAGAAAAAAAATATAAAGTAGCTTCACATTTTTCTAGTCATAAAAGTGCAAAGACTGACAGAAGTAATAAATAGTAAGTGCTGAAAAGGTTTACTAATATTCTCTCTATCCCCTCTCCCTTTGGAATAAGATAAGGATTGCATATCATTCTTCCAATGCCAACAGCTATTTTTCCAGTCCAACACAAAGATCCGATGACATTCATCTTCAGAAAGGAAAAGAGTAAGGTTTTTTCTTTAAATTACTGTTTGGTATTTAAAAACTATAAGTTTATGTCTAAATATATTTTCAATTTATTTTTATTGGTAAAGGTGATATTAGTTTACCAGCTTAATTTGTAACTGGTTAGCCTCTGTAGTTTTAATAAATTTCGTTTTATACTCGAAGTATATTGGCATTCCGATAATCAGGGAAATTTGACAACTAAATGATCCCTGTTGCTGAAATTATAACTTTGTGAGATATACTTAATTCCATTTTTATTTTTTCACTAAGACCATTCAGTCTATCCAGCCATCTAATTTATCTGCTTCTATAGAATCCTGAGCTCTTGAATATTGCTAGGAAAAAATTACAAAACCACATAATTGGTACCACAGTTAATACATATTTGTTATTCACTCATTTATTCAAGACCCTGGGCCAGGTACTGGAAATTTAATGCAAAGGATATCAAAATACACTCCCTGTTCTTAATTACATCACTCAGTGTTCAAAGGTCAAGTGCAGAGAGAAGATGAAGGTACTATTCAAATAGCAGATAATGTCATTCAAAGAAATCATTCGAGATTCCTAGAAAACGGAGGTAAAAGACATGATATATTTAAAATAGCTAAGTTACATTAAGAACCTGAAGAGATTCATTGAGATCATTTTCCATTTATCACTTGTATCTGTTAGGATTTGCTGCATAAGAAACCACTCCCCAAACTTTAGTAGCTTGAAGCAACCCAATTTTGTGATTGGCTGGGCAGTTCTTTTGGTGCTGGCTGCTTCAGTTGGTGATTGATGGCATAGGATGGCTTCGCTTACATATCTGGAGCTTCACTTAACGCACTTGGAGTTAGTTACCCCAGATGTCCCACTCCACATGGTCTCTAATCTTCCAGGAGATTATAGCCCAGACTTGTCGCAATGATTGAATGGCTCCCCAGCAGGAAAGAGGGCAATTCCTAACGCACATTTACTTTTCAAGACTCTGTGTCACACTTCCTAGTAGCCCATCGGCCAAAGCAAATGGCCAAATGTAGATTCAAGGATGAAAAAATAGATTTCACTCCTTGATGGGTGGAGTTTTATTTACTTATTCTACCATATCACCCTTCTAGACATTGAGGAGATTTGGCTCATAGGCAGCACCATGAAGATCTGGTGGAGCTGGACAGAGGGTAGGATCACTGGTACCTGGGAGCAATCACACAGTGTTCTCCCTGAGGTCTTGGCCACAGTGATATGCGGAAAGCAATTCCATTCTTTTTCTCCTCCTCCTTCTACCTTCACTTCTTTACATTCTTAAACATTTCCTTTTTAAACCAAGATCACTGGACCATTTCAGAGAAAATGGAGTACCTAATTAATCCCTGCTGCGCCTCCGTGTCAATTCACCTGCAGGCTTTGCCTTGGCCTTGGAAAACGAGTTCAATTTACCTGCTTGGCAGGAACACAGGGCTTGCTTGAAAGCGACTCCAAATACATCTGCTGCCTGGTCTCTGTGCTCCTGCAACACTTGCTTGGAATTTACACACTGCGCTCAGCATGGTGGCTGTAAATTCTGAAATTGAGGCCATGCTAGTAGCTGCTTTATTGCACAGAGGTCCCTGAGGGCTTTCCAAAGGTAGCTCATATCTCCAGTTCATTCTACTCAGATGACGTAGCCTCATCGCGAAGTGCATGTCTCTTTGGTCACCCTGTTCTGCTTTGAAACATACCGCAGTTACTAACTTTTAAATAATCTTTCAATTTTTAAAACTCTCTTAGTCTCTGTTACCATAGGAACAGAGAATAAGAATATTATATGTTTTATAGGATTTTGTGAAGATTCAATATAATAATGTCTGTAAAGTATTCATATTAGTGCCTGATAAATATTTTTAAGCTGCCAGGTGAGGATACAGAATTGAATGGTTCTTTGTTGAGTCCTGCTCATTAGTGTTGTCCGCCTCAATTTGGTAGAGCTGGCAAACAGGTCCTCAGGGCGGCCAAGAGCCTGATGCAATCCTCCAATACCAGTTCTATAAGGGGGCTGACCCAGAGTCCCATCATTCTAGACCGGGTGGGGTGGGCAAACTTTTTGACTCGAGGGCCACAATGGGTTTTTAAACTGGACCGGAGGGCCAGAACAAAAGCATGGATGGAGTGTTTGTGTGAACTAATATAAATTCAAAGTAAACATCATTACATAAAAGGGTACGGTCTTTTTTTTTTTTAGTTTTATTCATTTCAAACGGGCCGGATCCGGCCCAAGGGCCATAGTTTGCCCACGGCTGTTCTAGACAGATGAGAGCTGATAAATGCCCCTCATTCAGTCTTCCATTAACTGTAGATACTTATTCTCCATATATAAGAGTGTCTGTATAATGACTGAGGCAACTCAGAGGAACGCCCAGCAGTCCTCTCCAAAGATGAGAGCATTGATAGAGATTCAGGTAGGGAAGCAGTAGCTTTGCACTCACCTGTAACAGCTGGTCAATGAGTGCCTTATCCTAGATAAGCAGTTGAATGGTGGGCACGGGGTCTCAGCAATCAAGAATTCCAAATATAAGTTGTGAATCCCATCTGACTTGTTGCAGGGGGGGGCATAGTCAATCTAATTAGTAAAGGTTTCCTGAGGCATATATAAATATATATGATATCTCTGTATCTGCCTGCCATTTGCTTATACACACTAAAATGCTTAACTTCTGCATGTCCTCCGTACTTTATGCCAGGATCTTTGTATTATAAGATACAGTGTAATTTTGTTTTAAGATAGTTGAGGATAGGAAATAGTATGTTTTTTGATAATTATTTATTAACAAAACTGAATGAATTAGTAGGAATGGGAACAACTCTTTACTAATGCAGATATCTTACACAATTCATTTCATTTTAGCAAACTACTATGAAGCTTTTAGTAGTTTAATATTTAAAATCAGGGATATTGCAATATAAATCAATGAACAGGCAAATGTTTTATATAGTGTTGAAATTTTATTCATTAATAAAAAGAACTCATGACAAGTGCTCTGAAGAGAAAACATTATATTTATTAGTTACTCTATTTTCCAGATATTACATTGAAATCTTGCTACAGGAGTATAGACTGAGTGCTTTTGTTGATGTTGGACTGTACCAGTATGGAAATGTCTACACTGAACAACAAACAGCAGATGCAGTCAACGAAGAACAAGTTATTCAATCCCAGTCAGCAATTGTCCAGGAAGTTCAGGTTTGCTATGATTATAGCTCCACTGTCTAGAAAGAAAATGTTCACAGACAGAAGCTCTATCTGATTATTCCTTTTACTAAATAAGATACTGTTTTGGAGGAAAGCAGTTTTGGAAAATTATTGAATTGTGGCCTGGAGTATCTGTACTATAAACTAAAGAGGCTGTTACTTCATAAAATGTAAACGTTAAGCCCTGGCCAGTGTGACTAAATGGTTAGAGTGTTGGCCCAAGCACCAAAGGGTCATGGGTTTGATTCCCGGTCAAGGACAAGTACCTGGTTGAGGAGCCTGCTGGAGACAGCCCATCTCCCTCTCTCTCTCTCTCTCTCTCTCTCTTTCTCTCTTTCTCTCTGTCTTTCTTCTTCTCTCCTCCCTTCTTCCCTCCCATTCTCTCTCTGAAAAGCAATAGAAAAAATATCCTTGGGTGAGGATTAACAAAAAATAAATAAATAAAATAAAGTAAAATTTAAAATGTTATCATTTGCAATAAAATAGAGCAATAAAAAGGCTTTGCATGGCTTAATTATTATATCTTTAAAATGTTTTGTATAGTAATTATATTTTTTAATTGGGAAGTAGGTTATAACATTGGAAAACTGGGAAACAACTAATGCCATCAAGGAAGTTCAGAGGATCACGGTAACCAGCCCATGTATAGAACTCAGTTCCTGCTCCCTTTACCAATATAGATTAATTTACAACATGGAAAAAACAGGTAAGTGATAAATAGTAAGGGAGATTTTCTTTCTCTTCGTGTGTACGTGTAATTATAGAGAGGTATTTGCTGTAGTCAAATTCAGTTTTATTAGCATGCTAGACAAAAAAAGCAGAAAAATATAGAGAAAAGCCTTCAGACTGGGATAGAAAATGGCATCAATAAAAATATAAAAATACTTAAAATATGGTACATGCTATCATTGTCTCCTATAAGGATCATGGTAAATACACATCTAAGTGCACACAAGGATTTTATATATCTGTGACTCACAGGTGTAAGTTAACAGAAATTAAATTCATCACTGCAGGGAAGCAACACATTGCTTTCAATTTCTCAAATTGAAAGATAGGCCCATGAGACCCTAATTATCTGTTAATAAAAACATCGTATTTCTATATTTTGTAATAAATCCTTGGAAAATAAATTTTGCTCTTTCTGTTAATTGTTTCAGTCAGTAAATATAATAAGCCAAATACAATGCTTATTGCTATGGGAATATTAAAACAATAAAATATGAGCCCTATCCTCAAGAGACCATAATCCAATTAATTAGTCAATATTGATGAGCTTGAATCAATTTCAGAGCACAGTTTCATTAAGTGACGACATATGGTGCAGACTATGAGTGATTTTTAAAAAAACAACTATACGACATCATTGTTGGTAGTGCAGAAAGATTTCAACTCTTCTCCTTTTTCATATTTTTCCTAAATGCATCCAAGCCTTGCTACCTGCTGATGCTTCTGACTTCTTACTGCAATCAGCCCTAAATGACCTCTGGTCTTTAAAACCGGATACAGTTCAAGTAACAAGAACACAAAATCCCCAAAGTTATGTTTACACGGTAACCTTTATATCAACTAGAGGTAAGCATGTATTTCATTTTGCAGGTCTCTAAAGTTTTTTCCTAGGAAACAAATTTATATCCTGTGCAACTCCACTGAAAAAGGTAAAAGCAACACAAAATGACAGAGGGAAAAAATTGGATTCACAGCCTTGAACAATTTTAGAAACAACAGAAATTAAATGGTTAATTGTTTCCTACTGTAATTGAAATTCCTATTGTATTTCAAGGAATGTACAACTCTAATGCATGAGAAATACACTATCTATTCTACAAACACATTATCAGTATAATAGCCTTTTATAAATTAGCAAAACATCAGTGAAGATATTAATTCTGGAAATGAAATGTAAATTTAAATTTGCTTAGAAGATACTGGTCTGGCCAGATCTTGCAGGATGAAAGAATTCTGTGGTCAAATCCAGGTGGGAAACACTGTTTACCACGGCTTCTCCTTGAAGATTGACAGAATTTATAAAAATATTAAAATCCCTGAGAAATCTTGCAGTGAGAAACAAACAAAACACTAGTTCACCTAAGTTTAATGCAACATTTTCCAAAATTATGTGCTCTCTCTATGCTTTTTCTTTCAAGTAATAGCTGTTAACTTATTTTTTTTAAATGTATTTTATTGATTTTCTACAGAGAGGAAGAGAGAGGGACAGAGAGCCAGAAACATCAACGAGAGAGAAACATCGATCAGCTGCCTCCCGCACGTCCCCCACTGGGGATGTGCCAGCAACCAAGGCGCATGCCCTTGACCGGAATCGAACCCGGGACCCTTGAGTCCGCAGGCCGACGCTCTATCCACTGAGCCAAACCGGTTCTGGCAGCTGTTAACTTATTAATCTTTCATATTTTCGAGTCTTATAACCAATTCTAGCAACAAATTTGGGTTTGGGATATCTAGCTCAGGAAATAGGCCCCTGAATATGTGTGAGTTTACTTTTCTTCAGGCAATCATTATTTCCCCATTCATGTAAGTAACATGTTACTTCAACATTTGTCTCATTTTATGAAATTGTTAATTTGGTTGTTGGATGGAGGTTGAAGAATTTCATTTAACCGGAATTGAAGTTCTAAAAATTCCCGCAAAGTTAGATTGTCAGAACACTATACACACAAAAATATGGTTATCCTTGTTCTCCCAGGAACTTACTTATGGATCAGACTGAAGGACCTGCATCTTCCTTGTCATTTTTATTTTGTGATACTGGAACTCCAAATAAAACCAATTTTTAAAAGTTTGAGTTCTACTATTGATATTTTTTAAAAATATATATTTTCATTGATTTCAGAGAGGAAGGGAGAAGGATCGAGAGATAGAAACATCAATGATGGGTCCTGCAGACCCTCTACTAAGGATTGAGCCTGCCACCTAGGCATGTTCGCCTGGGAATCGAACCATGATCTCCTGGTTCATGGGTCGATACTCAACCACTGAGCAACACCAGCTGGGCTGTATTGATATTTTTTAAATTAACTTCTGAAAATTCTGTTTGGTACTTTTTTGCAGGAGACTTTGATCTGCTCGGTTATGAAGTATTTGAAGGATATAATGTCACAGTGGATATTATAGAACAAACCAAAGGAAAACCCAGTTTGGACACATTCACACTGAATTGGGATGGAGTCACTTCTAAGCCTCTTACCCCATGGTCAGCAGAAGCTGAAGTATGCTCTGTGTTAATATTTTAAACATAAAACCATTTAGGCAACACCTTACTATTAAAAAACAACTACACTTTAAGTCCTAGAAATACACTCTCCTACTTGGCATGATGGATTGGAGGCAACCAAGAGTGAGCAGAGAAGGGAGGAAATATCACAAAGATAGGGAACAAAAGGTCATTTCTTAGATCTGTGCCAACAGAACCCAACGTATCTCCATATGGGCAACTTTTCGTGAAGAGAGGATGTTTATTGTGAGTTACTGAATTTTGACAATTACCTGTACAATGAGTTTAAGTTAATATTTGTTTGAAGATTAAAGATTACCTGTCATCCCAAGTCCTTAGTTCTGAACATCATTTATATCTGTGCATTGCCAAAGAAACAACGTGGAAATTACAGGAGACCTCATGAATGTGAACTGTTTCCTGTATATTCAGAATTATTTATTATTTTTTACATTGTCTTAATCACAGGCTTTCAGTATCTGTATCTCTTCTTTTGAAAAACAGTGCATTAGATTATACAGTTTTTTCCCCCCTAGTTAATTTTGAGTTAATTTGGGAAAACTATTCATTTGGAGTCTGTTAAATTGGGTGCTAATTTATTTAGGTTTGCCTCATTGTTCCCTTTTAAAAAACTATTAAACAAATATGTCTACCTCAGTAATAACCAAGTAAGCTAATATTAGCCAATTAGATGTGGCTATTGCCATTCTAAATTGGAACTCTTGAAAAAGACATAGGACACTAAGATGATCACATTATTAATTATTTAGTTAATGATCTCGTAATTATGACTAAAATATAGGAATTATATGAATATGTTGTAACTAATTAGTAAAATTAGCAGTAGAATTACTAATGTTCTAACTCAGGGGTCCTCAAACTACAGCCCGCGGGCCACATGCAAATACAAATATTGTATTTGTTCCCGTTTTGTTTTTTTACTTCAAAATAAGATATGTGCAGCGTGCATAGGAATTTGTTCACAGTTTTTTTTTAAACTATAGTCCGGCCCTCCAACGGTCTGAGGGACAGTGAACTGGCCCCCTGTTTAAAAAGTTTGAGGACCCCTGTTCTAACTCTTCATGAAAAAGAAGTTACTAAAATTCCTGTTGTTAATTTAGTTTCAGGCAGCAGTGGAAGAGATGGTTAGCGCTAAGTGTCCACCGCAAATTGCAGATTTTGAAGAAGGATTTGTTGTGAAATACTTCAGAGATTATGAAACTGATTTTACCATGGTACGGAATGTTGAATGAATTGTGAAAGTGACCAAATAAGAATTCATGTACATGTCTGGAATTTTGTCATTTCTTTTTTGAACTAGCATTAATTCCCTATCACTCAAAGTCAAATTACAAATATAATGTTGTGGTAAGGTCTGTCCTAACATCTCTTCGCATTATAAAACAATTCATTTGTGAAAGCAGTATTTCCACTGCCCATGAATTTTCTTGAACAATAGGATGTAGGCAAATATAAGATCGAGTTTTTGATTGTTTTCTTCACTTGGATGCAGAGTATATCCCTTTTCCTCATTGGCTTCAGCAGACACATTTGTAGCAGGGCATCATTGCATAGCACATCACTTCCCTTGCATAGCACATCACTCTCTGCTCTATTAGTGCAATGCCTAGTGATTTCTTATTTCTTGGTGAGATGTAAAGATTTTTCTTTGAGACACAGTAAAAAAATTTTAAATACACTACTTGCCCAATTCTTATTTTCAAGACATGAGGAAGCCAGATAGTCACCACTTTCAAATATTATCATAAGAAATATGCTAGTTATTCAGTTCAGAACAATACCCTCGAAATAAGTGAGTCATTAAAATATATAGCAGGCAATGCCTATATGAAGAGATTTATTACTGGGAAAAAAAAGAGAAAATCCACTCAATGGGCTACGTTTTCAACTGAATTTAACAAGTCTACATCTATTTGGGTTCTCCTATCCTGGATGCGTACTTGCAGCCATGGGAACTACACAAATAATTAACATTACACTTCCTTACTTCATCTTTCATTCATCACAACACACATTCTTTGCTCTACCCTACCTTGACAATTTGAATTTCACAGCCTTGCTTTCTAACACCCCTGCTTCTCTGCATGTATTTTACCCTTTTTCTGAAGCTCCTTGGCCCCTTTTCCTTTTAAATAACTCCTTTTTATCTTTAAAGGCACCTGATGTGCCACTTTCTCTGTCATTTTTCTTGATGCTTTTATGTGAGTTAGAGGCCTCCCTTCAGCCTTGGTTTTATAATCCTTGGTTCCTTCTTACAAACTGTTATGCAGTGGTTCTCAACCTTCCTAATGCCTCGACCCTTTAATACAGTTCCTCATGTTGTGATGACCCCCAATTTCATTGTTACAAATTGAACATAATTAAAGCATAGTGATTAATCACAAAACAATATGTAATTATATATGTGTTTTTCGATGGTCTTAGGCGACCCCTGTGAAAGGGTCGTTCGACCCCCAAAGAGGTCGCGACCCACAGGTTGAGAACCACTGTGTTATAGGCTTCTGTGTTTAGGGATAGTGTTCCCCACTGGAACCCCGAAGATTAAACAAAAAACAAACAAATTCATAAACAAAGACCTGGCCCACAGTGAACACCAAATAAATATTTGTGGAAGGAAGGATTAAATATCATTAAGGGGAAAGATAGGATTTGGGAAGTATAGTTACAAGGGATTATGTGATTATGGGTCCAAATGAGCGATCTAGGGTGAGGGCTTTAGAATTTCAAAGAGAGAACATTTCAAGTTAACAGTAATTTGGGAAGCAATGGGATCTGAGTCAGAACTTGAAGGACTTGGGTGGAGATGCTGGGGAACAAAGCGGGACAATCAATCATGTTTTCATTTGAAATATTATTGTTTCTGCAGGATCACATTAATAGAGGGCAGAAGACAGCTGAAACTGATGCTTACTGTGGTCGTTATTCCCTGAAAAACCCAGCTGTTCTTTTCGACTCAGCAGATGTTAAACCAAACAGACTACCATATGGAGACATTTCATTATTTCCTTATAATCAGGTAAGCTCAACAAAATGAGATGCTAATTAAATTTGTAAAATCCCTTGGTGATAAAATTTCATGAAATTTAAGACAAGGAAAAGTGCTTGTCAAGTGAAATCATGTCACATTGGACAGGCTCTGTGGTTCACTCTCTGGGCGCTTGTGGTTTCCTCTTCTTGTGATTCTCAAAACAAGAAATTAAAATAATATGCAGTACCACGCACACGTATTCTTCTTTATCTCATATTTTTAAAAAATTATTTGAACTCATTTAAGTACTAAAACAAATATATATATACATATATATATATATGTTATTTTCAATATTCCTTCATTAATTAAGAAGAAACAAAAATGGATAGGCATAATAGAGTGACCTCAGGTATCTAACTGGGAAAAAGTAAAAGAAGATTCTCAGAAGAAGAAATGGCAATCTTAGGATAGGTATTAAAGTGTAGCAATTATAGATTTACCCTTTCTCTTGTTTCAAAATTCTCAAATTGTAGCACATGTTCTGAAGTTGGTAGTTCTAAATATATTTGGCATTTTTAAGGTTTTGTAGACCATTAAAACTGGTATTTAATCACTATTTTGCAGTGACAACTTCATCTCTAAATGCTCAGTTGCATTCACACTTCAATCTATCCAAATGTTTCTCTCCCTTCTGTCTTTTAAATTCACTGAAGAGTTCAGTTTGAGTGGGGCCTAATTCTTATGTAGCTCGACGACTATAAGGCATGAATTAGTTCCTTTTTTTTAAGGAAACCATATCTAAAGATATATATAAAGAATTATTCATTAATTGTAAGTTCATTTTAACTTCATTTCCTCTTCTGAAAATCTTCCCCAATTCTTCTGCACCTAATTGGCTGAAATTAATTTTTCCTTCTGATAAATTTTTATGGAAAATGCTCAATATATATTTATTGGATTGGATTGACTTAATTTGAATCGCTACAAAACAATTTAATGATAAGATTTTTACTTATATTTTTTCTTATTTTCCATGTAGTTATGTTTAGCATACAAAGGATTCCTGGCAAATTATATTGGTCTAAAATTTCAATACCAAGACAAAAGCAAGATTACCAAAAGCACTGATGTACAATTTACATATAGTTTTGCTTATGGAAAGAAGTAAGTTACATTATGAATTTGAAAACTTAAATGATACTACAGTGTATAACTATGAAGATAAGCCCATTTCTTATTTGTTTGCTTATTATTTTTGAGAAATCATGTACACCATGGGTCTAACTGCAATTTTCTTGTCTTCTATAGGCTCTTTCTAACAGAAATGTTGTGCCAAAATTAAATCTATTGATTATGAAAATAAAAATTGGTCTAGTGGCACCATCACCCATGACCCTTTAAATAATGAAACAGTGGTAAACTGTTAAGTATACCAAATTTTCTAAGTAGTTTTTAAAACTTTGGAATCATAGAATTTGTAGAATTCTACTTAGAAGACCTAAGTACTTTTATTAATTTAAAGGACTTCATGTAGTTCTGCTTATAATTTTCTAAATCTGATGTAGTTCTAAGCTTTGATGCACCACAGGGGGATCCCACGATGAATTTGCAAACCATGAAGGAAATGAGAATAGAGAATGCCCAAACAAATAGACAGTTAATAACTATAGTAGCAGCTGATATAAAGATATCTATTAAACTATGCTTAGTTATTTGGATGACAGTATTCATCTCTTTCTTGTAAACTCTCATAGCAGAATTGCTTAATTGCAATTTATGAGATTCTAATGCAGTTAGTATTTAATAGAAAATCTGAATCTAAATTACACACTTGGAAGGTACTGACTATAAATAACTCAGCACTTTTTTTTTTTGGTCACTTAGAACAGTAGACAATGCAACTGCAGTGAGTTCTTTGAAAGTAGTATCAAGATCTAGTTTTGCTTCTTAATACTGGACTGAGTTTACTTTTCTGTCCCTGGCATTTTTTACTAAAATAGTTTACTTCATTTTTTTTTAAATTTAGAGCACCACCCATTTATTTACTTTTTATTTTTTTAAAAACATATTTTATTGTCGATAGTATTACAGATGTCTCCCATTTCCCCCCACTTTACCCCTTCCTTCCAGCCTCCTTCGTTCTAGTGTCTTGTTCTGTGTGTTCTACACCAAACCGCATGCTCCTCAGTTTCCTTATCTGTTGCTACAGAATATTTTACATTCCTGTGGCTACTGCCAAGGCTATAAGTAAAAGAAATGTATTTGGATGCAACATTAAATCTTTTACTGCAATGTAAGTTTCTGTCTGCTGTCCCTTGTTACGCAAGCTTCTGTTGCTTTTCCATGCTAATGAAGTATGCTTGATGTCTTCTTGTGAGAAAAAAAACAACACACCACCTTCTACTCTTTAAGATTTTAATGCTTTTTATCGTGTATTTGTTTACATTAAGCCTTACAACTAATCAGTATACCTAATTAATGAACCATATTTCAGCTGGACATACACTTGCATAGACCTTCTGGACCTCATACAAACCAAATACACTGGGACTAATTTTTCTCTTCAGAGGATTAGTGTGCAGAAAGCATCAGAATCACAGTCCTTTTATGTGGATATAGTATACATTGGACAGACACCTACAATTTCAATATGGGATGGTATGTTGTGTTACTTCATATCTACTTAAACTATCTAAATCTATCGTGTAGTAAACTCTTACCATAGAAATGATTATATTCGGTAGTTTAGATAAAAACATTAATCTCTAAATATTTATGAGTTATTTTATCAAAATAATATTATTTAAATTATTTTTTAAATAAATAGGGCCAGAAGATTACTCTAAGGATAATAATGTAAGCTGTCATTATAGTAAAAACTTGGTTTTATAGTCCTAGATTCTGTTTACAAATATATATAAACTGTGACATTTTCATTTTTTGTTTGATTTTTGAGAAATAAACTACCAAGAAAGGGCTCTATTCCTAAAAGGCTAATATTAGCATTATTGATGTTGATATTGACATCTGTTTAGTAGGATTGAGCTGAGTCTTTTCTTGGACTTGATAGCTATAATTAATGATGTGATAAGTGAAAACTTTATTTCTGAAAGTCTTAATATTGTTTTTCTAATCATGTTAGTAGATATATATATATATGTATATATATATATGCTGTGATAATAAAATAATTAAAGTTAAGCTGTGATTTTTAAAAAAATCAACCTATCTCCAAACAATTACCTTAAACCGTTTTTGGGAGTTTTGGAATGTTTCGGGGACTGTTTTCAAGTGCAGGAGCATGAGTCAATTGGTAAAAAATGAAATGTTACTGCTTTAGAGTCGCTCCTTTTGAAATTGCTGTAATTAAATCTACATTATAATTGGTGGAACACATGTATAAGATAGCTGATTGGTACTAGGGATCGATGTTGTAGTTTGTTAGAGTTTATTTAGTACCTACCGTGTGGCAGGCACCGTGTTGGGCACTAAAGAAAGAACAGTGAACAAGACAATCCTGGTCCTGCCCTCATGGGGCACATGTCCTAGTGAGTGGCACCTGGAACAGAGCCAAGCTAACTGGCCCACAGAAGGCTACATGGACCCCAGGGCTTGGTGGCTTTTTAGTAACAATTTAAAACTTTTTTGTTTGTTTGTTTTATCTGATAAGGCTCATAGGTCAGAAGACTTACTAGTAAAGCTTTATATTCCTGGCTATTTCGATAGCCAAGGCCACTATTTTCTACAATTCGATTTTAAACAGCTTATTCCGTGACATGTGGATATTATTGTGTGGTGGTTTTCTCTTCAGCAGCAGAAGCTATGCAATTTTACTTCCCATTTACTTTATGTTCTTTAGAAATGCCAAAGAGAAGACTCCCAGCATTAGCAAGCAAAGGGATATTTCTAAAGCACTTTCAGGTGAATCAGACCAAAAGTAATGGGTCAAGTATGACGAGCCAGTATTCTGTCACCATGACTTCATATAACTGCAGTTACAATATACCCATGATGGCTGTGAGTTTTGGGCAGGTAAGCCTAGAATTTTACAAGTTACTATTTCTTTTCTATTTCTGAAGCATTAGCTTTGATCTAGTAAACTTTCTCTTTATTCTTTACAAATAGCTGATATACAGATTGAATATCTTTTAATAGGGTGGAGGTTCATTTGTTTGCTATGGCTCCAACACCATTTATTGAAAAGGCTATCCTTCCTCCATTAAATTACTTTTGCCCTTTTGTCAAAAATCAGTTGGGTATATTTGTGTGAGTCTATTTCTGGATTCTCTGTTCTGTTCCTTTGCTTCAAGTGATCTTTCCACCAATACCAACATCAGCCTCTTGAAAACTGTAGCTATATGTGTCTTAACATTAGGTATAGTGACTCCTCTCACTTTATTCTTTTAGTAAAAAATTGTTTTAAGCTATCCTAAGCCGTGTGTCTTTTCATATAAAATTTGGAATAAGCTTGTTTATGTCTACAAAAATCTTGCTGGTATTTTGATAAGAATCACACTAAACCTAGATTGTTTTTAGAGAGAATTAACACCTTTATTATGTTGAGTCTTGCAATTCATGAAGACAGTGTGTCTCTCCACTTACTTAGGTCTTTCTTGTTTTCTTTTATCAGCATATCTAAGTCTTCTTTGATTATTTTCATCATCATTTTGCAATTTTCAGGTCAGCCCCAGTACATGTTTTGTTAGATTTACATGTATTCCATTTTCTTTGAAGCATTTGTAAGTGGCCTTGTGTTGTTAATTTTGATCTCCACACGCTGGCTATTTGTATAGAGATATGTGATTGGTTTTTGTGTGTTGATTCTATATCCTGAAACTTCGCTGAACTCCATGAATTTTACAAAGTAAATGCTCTCATGTAATCACTACTCAGATCAAGATAAAGAACTCATTAGCTCCCAAGACACTCCCTTGTGCCTTCTTCTTGTCATTGGATCACTTACTTTTCACCCCTAGATAACCCTGTTTTGACTTTGGTCACCATTAATTAGTTTTGCTTATTTTTATCATATCAATGAGTAATACAGTATGTACTCTTTTGCACCTAGTTTCTTTTATTTGATACAGTGAAATTCATGTGTTGCATGTAGCTCAAGTTCATTCTTCTTTATTGCTTTACTGTATTCCATGGTGTGAATATACCACAATTTATTTATCCTATTGATGGACTTCTGCATTATTTCTAGTTTGGAGCTATTGTGAATAAACTTGCTAGGAACATTCTTGCATATGTCTTGTGACACTTATATTTAATCATCTCTGTGGGCATTGGGGCTAATAGTTTTAAATTCCACAAGAGTAACAGATCACTGTGAGGGATCAGAAGCAAGAGGATATCATTTTCATGATTGGAGCTACAATTTATGAATTTTTATAGCATGTGTTACTTTTGTTAATTGATTGGCACTCAACACTAGTCAGATATTTCCCAAGTATGAATCATTCACTGTACTGATCACTTTCTCATATTTTTAGTTAAGTTTTCAAGTCGCCATATGCATTTATCCAAAAAGGTTTTTTTAGGTTTTCGATAGCCAAGACCGCATCTCATGTTTCTTTGCCTCCCCACAGTGATTAGCACTGTATCTTAAATAGAATCCCTGCTCAATAAATATTTGTTCCTTGAGTGATGGAGAGTACACTCTGAATTAATGAGGAATTACTGTGGTTCCAGCTGATGGCTGCACAGATGACTGAGTTGACTTTGGCCTCATTATTGCAGCTCCTTAGGTATGGTCTGTATTGATTTATGTGACTCTCCTTAATGTCCTGAAGAATCCTGAATATGTGAGGCTCATTTATGTCGTGTCACGGGATTGCACCATGGTGAAATAGAAATCATCTTCGCCATCGTCGTGTTTAATCATCTTATCAATATTTACTTTGGAAATTAGGTAATCACCAACGAGACAGAGAATGAGTCTGTTTACAGAGGAAACAATTGGCCAGGGGAGTCAAGGATCCGTATTCAAAGAATTCAAGCAGCGTCTGCACCTCTCAGTGGCAGCTTTGACATTCAAGCTTATGGACATATTCTCAAAGGTATATAAAAAAGTCCAGGACAGTGGTCTACGTGTCAGTTAGACAGTGCTGCTCTTTGCAAACATAGTGCACACCTTAGTGTACTTTTTTCTACTGTCATTTCTCTATGTAATTTACATAATTTACTAAGGTAGAGGTAAATGATCCAGAACAAATTACATTTTCACATTTTTAAAAATTTGCATGCATGAGGTTTATTCTTCACGTTGTAAAGTTTCATAGGTTTGACAAATCCACCATTACAGAACCGTACAGAATAGTTTTACCACCCCAAAAATCATCTGTGCTTTACCTATTAAATTTCTCCCCTCTTCCCCTGAAATTTTGGCAAACACTGATCTTTTTACTGCCTGTGGTTTTGCCTTTTCCAGATTGTAATTTAATTTTTTTTTCATTTAGCAATATTCATTTTTTTATGGTTTGATGGCTCATTTCCTTTTATCTCTGAATAATATCCACTGTGTGGATGTACCAGCTTATCCATTCACTTGTTGAAGGACGTATTGATTGCTTTCAGTTCGGGGCAGTTATGAGTAAAAGCTGCCATAAACATTCATGTGAAGGTTTTGGTTTGGACGTATTTCCAGCACAATTGGTTAAATACCTAGGTATGCGATTGCTGGATCACATGGTAAGATTATGTTTATAAGGAACTGCCAAATTGTGTTCCAAAGTCACTGTACCATTTGGCATTTACACTGGCAATGAATGAGTATTGCCGTTATATGTGGACCTACATGTAACAGCAATCCTGTTATATTTGGTACTGTCAGTTATTTTATTTTATTTATTTTAGCCCTTCTAATAGGTGTGTATCTTATTACTGTTAATTTGCAATTCTTTAAGGACATGATATTAAGTATCTTTTCATATGTTTATTTTTTATCTAATATATCATTAGGTAGGGTGTCTGCACATATTTTGTCTACTTTAAAATTGGGTTGTTTGTTTTCTTATTTTTTAGTTTTTAAGAGCTCTTTGTATATTTTTGATATGGGTCTTTATTATATATGTGTTTTGCAAATATTTTCTCCCCATGAAACAAGCCACAGATGGGGAGGAAACATTCTCATATTTTATGCATTGCTTCACCAGATATACCAGGTCATATCATATTCTTAAAAGTTTGTTTCTCCTTTGCCCTGGCTGAGTGGCTTCATTGGTTGGAGCATCATCCCACATACCAAAAAGTTTTGGGTTCCATTCCCGGTCAGGACACAAACCTGACCGGGTTGCAGGTTGGATCCTCACTGGGACTCTTATGGGCGGCAACTGACCAATATTTCTCTTCCTCTCTCTTTCCCTCTCTCTCTAAAAATCAATTTTAAAAAAACATATCCCCAGGTGATGATTTTTTTTTAAAAAAAGTTTATTTCTCTTTTATATCCATGGCTTATATGTTGCCTATAAAGTAAATTGATATTAAAAAGAAAAGTATTTAAGCTAAGCCTATAATGAGATACATTACTCATGTAGTTTTTGTTTCCAAGAAATATATAAATTCTTGACATCAGTAGGATGCAAATTCATTTTTACTATATTGGAGGAGGACAGTTGGTTTCCGAGTGATACATTTCATGCCTTCTAAGGATGAGCTAGGGCTGTGACTCTGACTCCCTCTGTGAGCGCAGGCCTCCCCGCGGCGGTGTCGGCGGCAGATCTGCAGTTTGCTCTCCAGAGCCTTGAAGGAGTGGGACGAGTCTCCGTTACACGAGAGGGAACCTGTGCTGGGTACTCATGGAACATCAAGTGGAGAAGCGCATGTGGGAAGCAGGCGCTGCTACAGGTGCCCTTGTTGGCTTGGTTTCTGTTTTCTTCTGTGTGATGCATGCTCATTGGCACCCTGCCACAGTCTGAAAACAATTGGAGATTGTGTTTATTTTTTGAAAATGCCAACTATAGACTAAACATGAAAGAAAGGAAGTTGAGGAGAAGGTTGTTCAAAATTAAGTTGACCAGATATTATCTGTCACGGAGAATAGTTGTCCATACGTTATTCCCTATCCCTTCTGGGAAAAGGCCAGGAATGTGTGGGAGGAGCCGAGGCAGGGCCAGTCTCAGAACTAAGTCTGTACTTTAAGAGGGTGGGGCGAAGATAACCAGCCTCAGTGTCCATGATTCTGCCATTATGCATGAGAGCTGTGTTCGGGGACCTTGGGCACTTTTGCGGCTTTAAAGATGACTTTTCTTCTTCATGAGGTAGTCACTCCTTACACTCTCATCTGCTTACCTGTGAGCAGAGTGTGGAAGGGGGCAGGGGAGGGAAGTCAGGCTGAGTATGTGAAGGAGAGAAGTCTAGAAGAGACTCTGGACTCAGATTGTCAAACATTAACAAGATGATGCTTTCTATGAGGATGAGAATGTGAGGAAACAGTCTCCCTCATGCTCCATTGGTAAGAAAGGAAATTAGCACAACTTCTTTGGAGGATATTTAGTAATCAGACTTATCGATATCTTATGATTCAGCACTCTTTGCTCTATAACTCTAGTCTACTGAAATAGGGATGCAAATATTAAATGTATAGGCACAAAGCTAGTTGCTGCAGCATTATTTATAACAATGAAAACCTAGAAACCTAAATCCCAATTAATAGAAGAGTGGTTGTTAAACTGACACACCCTCAGTACTATGCAGCCATATGTAGACCCACATGTGTCCATGGCATAAGGTGGAAAAAATAGAGCTCTGCTTATGAAACCATTTGGAAAAAAAGAAAAAGAGGAGATTGAGGGGAAAAGGAAACAAACAAACAAAAAGGTATATAAATACAGCGTACAATGTACTGTACATAGGCTGTATGGATGTCATAAAGATGTGGAGGGTATTTAGAAAACACACACATGGCCTGGAAGTAGAAGTAGAAAATTCTGCAACTGAGACAGCCCCAGTGACTGGGGTATCTCTGCTGATGTGCGTGCGTCTACTGCCTTCTCTCTTTCCCTGCCCAGTCTCCTCTGCCTAGTCATCATTTTGGCTCACACATGACCTTTTTCAACTTCTTAAGCTCTCAGCGTGGAGACTCTGATCTGATTGCTAGCCTGTGTACACTTCCCAAGGCTACCATATTGGTAGAGGGTTTTGCAAGTTATACATTTTGATCTGGTTTTATTTTTATCATTGGCAGAACATAAAATTCTGTGAGTGGATAACAAACCAGGATAGTCAGAGGTGAAAAATGTTAGAAGTGGAAAAGCTGGCCCTCGGGTGGGAAGAGGACTAAATTTTTAATTATTAAAACACCACCTGTCAAAGTGGCATAGAACATTTTGAGAAAATAAAATTTAGTAAACTAGTTTCCTTTGACATATTTTATTCTAAAATTCAAGCCAGCTTTAGTCATTTCATCAAGTTATAATTGATGTAATATATGACAGTGCAATGATTTTAGCATTTTTTTCCTTGGGTAGATTATGCCCCTTTTCCAAGAAATGTGACTGAAACGGTTTTGAATGTTTTGTTTTTTTTCATCCTTGATCTTTTATTCACTTTCAACCATGCTAAAATTTAAAAAGAAAAATTAGTGTGTTCAATTAGAGCTTTCTAGTAAAATAATTTTGTCTAAAAATAGGTTAATGATTCCAACATTATTGGAGAAATGGCTAATGTGACAGTTACGAAGGTAAAGGAAGGTGGCTTATTCAGACAACGCATACTTGGAGACCTACTTCGTACACCCAGCCAACAGCCACAGGTATTTTTGAAACTTTCCTCATGATGTTCAGTACATTTATAATTTTAAATGTATAGCTAGTTTGTAATACAGTAAAGGCCTGGTAAACAGGAGAGATGACATCTTTATTTTCATGTGAATATTAGTGTTAACAGTTGGTCAACTTAATAATATTATTTTATGACCTTTGGGAAAGTTATCTTCCTTATAATAAAAGAATGGGTTTCTAAGCTTCATGCTGCCTGTTAGAATTGAAAATATATGCTTTCATTTAATCTTTGCAGAAACTTTGTGTAGTGATCTTTAATGTTACCACTTTAATGATGAGAAAATTAGAATATAAGGAGTTTAGGTGACTTTTCCTAGAGTAATCTTTATTTTCCTTCATGGCACTTAAAACCAGAGCGTAATATGCATTTAGTTTTTATAATTATTTTTATGGTCCTATGCAGCTATCTTTCTCACCTTGAGGGGGTTATAAATTTGGTACAGCAAGGATGTCATAGGTTTTGTTCAATGTTGTATTTCTATATTCTAACATTTACAACTGCGCCTGATACAGAGTAGTTACATTTGCTGAATAAATGAATGAAGGAATGAAGTGTCAAAGCAGAAAAAGTCCAAGTAGAATAAACTAATTTTTATAAAGAAACAAGGAAACAAAGTTTCATCGTGCATTCTAAATTGTGTGCATATTCTTCTGCAACCTCTTTACCTCTATTCTCTATCTCTGTGTTTATTTATTTGAAGGTTGAAGTCTATGTTAATGGAATTCCTGCTAAATGTTCAGGTGACTGTGGGTTTACATGGGATCCCATGACTACTCCCATAATCCGGACCATAAGCCCTTCCAAAGGTAACTTCTTGTTTTTTAACTGAGAGTATGGGGTCGAAGGCAACTAGAAAAACGTACATTATGGCCCTAGCTGGTTTGGCTTAGTGGATAGAGTGTTGGCCTGCAGACTGAAAGGTCCCGGGTTCGATTCCAGTCAAGGGCACATGCCAGGGTTGCGGGCTCAATCCCCATTGGGGGACGTGCAGGAGGCAGCTGATTGATGATTCTCTCTCATCATCGATGTTTCTATCTCTCCCTTCCTCTCTGAAATCAATAAAAAAATATTTTTAAAAATGTAAATTCTGATAATGATTTTTTTATATTCCAGTGTCACCAACTAAGGCAAACAAACAGTTCTACATAATAGTAAAAAAAGAAAGTTATCAGATTAGAAAGCTATGGACAGATCATTGGTGACTTATTTTTGAAAAACAGAAACCTTTAAAGTTGGACTCACTAGTCTTCTCCTTGTTCAATTTCACACCATTAGAATCGGTCTCTAAAATTTCATCTGATATTGAGGCACTTTTCTTAAACTCTACTACCGAGGGTATTGATTGACATCTTTTATCATATGAGACTACTTCTAGGAGATTTAGCATTAAAAGGCTACTAATGAGACAGCTGCTGTTCAGTGAAAGAAGTAATTTGGTCCTAGATTTGAGAATAGAAGTTAGAGAAATTATTGCCAAGAACTCAGTCTTGGGGGACACATGTCTTCATAGTATATGATAGCTTTTTAAAACGTGACTGTGCTTTGTGTCTGAGCTCCCAAGGATTAAAATAAGCATCAGGGCTAAAGATTCTAAGGAGTGGCTTTTTTCAGTCAGAACGATAGCTCAGTTATTGTAATCACATATTAAATCTTGGTGGTTAGTAGGAAAATTTACCCTGATAAATTAGCCAGCTCTTCCCTATTAAAACAAAGAAGAGGGGAAGGAGCAACATAAATTGTAAGAGGACGGGCAATATAATTTTGCAAGAATTGCTAAGGTTTTAAGAACAAAGAAATTGTAGCTAAAGATAACTGCCCTAAGATGTTTGCAAGTGTCTTAAGGTAGATATCTGTAATCATTTTTAACCCTTGTCTTTTAGTCTAGGGTCAATACTGCCAATTTCTCCCATAACAAATAGCACTTGGGGCCATACCGTTGCCTCCATTATTAATCTAATCCTCCTCAATCCTCCTCTTGACAATCCTAAAGTGATTGAAGTATAATCATATATCAGAAAATAAAACTTCAAATTTAAAAAATAGCATATCTTTGTGATGAAAGAATATATTTCGAATCAAACCTGGAATCTTTCAGTCCTCAGGCCAGTGCTCTATCCATTGAGCCAAACCAGTCAGGGCTATTCTTCAGACTTTTTAAAGAGTCATGATATTAACTTTAGGTTCATTCGTGTTACATGGGCTCAAAACCTTTAAGAATAAGGATTTGATGAACTTTAATTTGTTTATAGTTCTTTGGTATCTTTATTTTTTTGCATCCATTTTTGTATCTTGTAATGAACTTCCAATGTTATCTGTACTTTCTGAACAAATTAATCCTTACTCAAAAGAAGTCATTTGATCCCCCCCCCCTCAAATTTTAGTCTTTTTTTTATTTTTAGCTACTTAAATCCATGTGGGATCTTTGTTGCGTGTGATATTATGTAAGTAGGTTGACTGTATCATTTATTGATCAAATCTGGATACTTTTAAGAGTTGAATGGAAAACCATTAAGTATAAGATGCTGGGAAAGCAAGTGTAAACCAGGAATCTCTGAGGCACTTGATTGAGAATCTATCTCACCCTAGAGAGAGGAATCTTACTGTATTTCAAATGGGAAGTGTCCATAATACTTATTTCACTGTTTATCCTTTTCTCCTGAATTTGTGATGGCAGCTCTGAAATTATCTAAGTCATCATATAGAGATGTTTGTTTAATTTCTTTATTGTAAGCATCATTTTCCTTTCCTTAATTTATTTCATACTTTCAGTAAGATAATTCTTCCCACTAATCTCTATTAATACACAGATTCAAAATAAAAAGCAATGTAGAGTAATTCAATGGAAAAAATACCATTGCTGAATAAATTCGTCATCCCCCACACCCATGCTGATTTATAGGCTAATTGTATATATCTTTTAAAAGATAAGACTTATTTTTCTCTGAGAAATATCTGATTTCATAACTACAGGCTCTATGTCTTACCATGTTAACATTGCTATTTAAACATCATTTTTCAGGGTCCTCTGAAGAAGGAACAATTCTCACCATATCAGGTTTTGGATTCTCTCCTAGTTCCGCTGTTTCCATCTCAGTTGGACCAATAGGTTGCTCCCTTCTTTCTGTGAATGGTAGGTTCTTTTAAAAATTATTCTTACTGAGTGTAACTGTCCTTCTCTAAGAGAAAGTGGGGTCGAAGACCACTATTATCCTATAGGAGAACCTGTGGGGTTAAGAAATTGGCAAACTGCTCTGGGAAAATGTTTTATCTTTTTAATCTTTGGTTGTGACCACAAACTAATCCTTTCACTGTTGTGCCATGTCTTTATCCCATGATAGTTGATTTTTCTCCTTTTTCATCCATAAAGTGATTACAGAAAATCTTTTCTTCTTTGGTGGGTGTCTGGGACACAGAAACATGTGAATTGCTGCTCTGGTATTCCACAGTCCCTCTGCCTATGCTTTGACAATGCCCCATTATTCATGAGGAAGAGGATGTGGCCATCCTCCCTGACTTTTAGTCCAACAGAAACTCTATCCATTAACAGAATTTAAAGATTATTTACCTTTTCTGCTCATGAAAAAATGAGGGCCATAAGTATTTATTTCCCTAATCCTAGGTGTATTTCTTAATTCTAGCAAGCTGGAACTATGTAAGCAAATCCATCTTTCATATAATTCAAGTTGTTTTTCAGTTAGGTCTTGTATGCACGCTTGAGATCTACCAGTCGGTTCTGCACCTGTATTACAAGTACACACATACTGTTCTAAATGAAGTGGAGAAGGTGTTTTCATTTCGATTCAATCACCTTCCCTGTGAAAAACCAGTTTACTCAATTTGGGACACAAACAATATATTGAACCAATTTTTAAAAGAAATTATTGATATGAATGGTCTTACAGATTAAATTTTTAAATTATTATATCCCCTTTTTTGCCATAGTAGCAATCAGGAGCAAATTGTTTACTTTGGTTTCATCATTCTTTTTTTCTAACTCTTTTCCAGGAGTTCTGATTTCAGGTAGTTCGTAAAGGTTTTTTTCTCTCTCATTAATAGTTGAGTAGTTTTCCTTAGGTATGCTTCTTGGGTGTATAATAATGAAGGCAAATGTTTATATTTGTAAATATAACATTTCAATAATTTGACTTCATAAAAACATTGGCTTTATCCTTTTCTTCTTCTTTCTTATCACAAGAAAATGAGATCAAGTGCCAGATCCTGAATGGAAGTGCTGGACACTTCCCAGTTGCTGTGTCCATAGCTGACGTTGGTCTAGCACGGAACGTAGAGGACGAGGAATTCCACTTCATGTATCAGAGTCAGATCGCACACATCTGGCCTGTTTCTGGAAGCTTAGCAGGTAATGGCTAATTGTTCTAAACAAAGAACATTGCATTCATTTCCATTATTTCATTGCACTATTTCCAGAACAGGGTAAAGGGAGAGGAACCCAAACCTTCCTCATATAGTACAAAGAGACTCCCCCGTAGGAGTCAGAGTGATTAAATGGCTGACTAGTTCTTTTGTTTCTTACGAAGCACAAGTCAGGGTGAGTGCTTATACTTACATCTTAGGTTATTGAATTAATATCATCAATTATTACATGTTTCTAGAACAAGCTCATCAGTTATGTCAAGATAAGATTTATTAGTTATTATTCTGCTTACCAGCTGCTCCATTTATAATCACAGTCTCCATGGAGCTACTTGACCCAGAAAAGGTTCCAGGAACAAATCGGGGAAAGGGAGGCTGGCGCAGAAAATGAGAAGGAAATAACACATTTTTGTCTGTTGTCTCATTTCCTTTGAATTTTGTGTTTGTTTGTTTTACAATGGTTAGTTTTGGATTTTGTGCTGATCTTGAACTTCTGGCATGTTTTGTGTTTTTAGTTTATTTTGTCGGGATGTTTTCTCAGTTTAACTTTTACTTAGAGGTGTTAAAATTTGGGATTTGGTAAGAGCCTGAATTCACTCTCGTGTCCCACCATGGAATGTTTGAGCAAATAGAAACAGCATAATTTCTCTTTAGTATGAAGGAGGCACTTGGGGAAAATAATAATTGCTGCTGGTAATGTCCCAAAAGCAATGTTGGTTGCAAATTTGTTATTTCATTAAATTGCTTAGCCCAGCTCCTTTACAGTCTCTGGCTTCAGAGCGCAGGCTCGGGTGTGTGGTGTGATTGTATACATCTCGAGTTTGGTCCCTGATCTATTTGCCAACCCGTCTCCTGGATGATTAGACAATTTCTGAATGATGGGTTAGATTATTGCCAAAGTTTCTTGTTGTTATAGTTACTCTGTTGTTGTTGGGTTGTTTTCTTCTTTATGTAGGTGGTAATCTTCTGACTCTATCTGGAACTGGCTTTAGTGAAAATTCAAAGGTATTAGTTGGAAACGAAACCTGCAATGTGATTGATGGGGATTTGAATAAGATAACCTGCAGAACCCCAAAAGTAAGGCATCTGATTTTAGTCATTTACCTGAAATCTTAGGAATTAAGAAACATCTCAGTAAAGGGTTAAACAAATTACATATTTTCCTAGGAAGTGCAGAGTTTTGGTTATGCTTTTTGACAATTATTTCTTCAACATCTTTTTGCCAATATCCAAATACAAAATATTATTCCATATTCTAGATACTTAAATTCACATCGTTAAGGATGACAGGCACATAAACCAATGTTAACAGTGTATTCCATTTGAAATAATAGGATTAAGTGCAAATTAAAGATAAAATATGTGGGAAGAGAGTGTTAGAAAGAGTTCCATAAAAAAGCTGATGTCCTTTCATAGCTTAAAGGATGAATGGGAGTTGACCCTGTAAATCAAAGGATGAAAAAGATTTATTACTAATAAATAGTCTAAAAAATTCAGGGAAGCAAATTTAGATTTTTTAAAAAATATATTTTTGTTGTTTTCACAGAGGGAGGGAGAAGGAGAGAGAGAGGTAGAAACATCAATGATGAGAGAGAACCATTGATTGGCTGCCTCCTGCATGTCCTCCATTGGGGATCGAGCCTGCAACCTGGGCACATGTCCTTGACTGGAACCGAACCCAGGACCCTTCAATCTGCAGGCCGATGCTCTATCCATTGAGCCAAACCAGCTAGGGCTAGATATTTTTTCGTTTTTATAAAGGAGCGTACATTTTAAAATATATTTTTTTTTATTGATTTTTTTACAGAGAGGAAGGGAAAGAGATAGAGAGTTAGAAACATCGATGAGAGAGAAACATCTATCAGCTGCCTCCTGCACAGTCCCCACTGAGGATGTGCCCTCAACCAAGGTACATGCCCTTGACCGGAATCGAACCCGGGACCCTTGAGTCCGAAGGCCGATGCTCTATCCACTGAGCCAAACCAGTTAGGGCAGGAGCGTACATTTTAAATGTGTTAATTTTCAATTTATTGATTTAAAAAACACACTGACGTTCCCCATGGAATATTCTATTTTAGAATCAATCATTGTTCTTTAGTTTTTTTAAAAAAGTGCTTAAATTACAAAAAAGACTCCAGTTTGCTTGTTAAGTGCAAAAGGATGATGAATCCAGCCACTCACATTTAAAAAATATAGCAGACTAAGATGGGTGTCGTGCAATTGAAATCTGTAGAAAAGGAAATTTGAGTATGCATAGAATAATAAAGAATCTGGAGGATAGGTAGATTAAAGCTTACTTTGTTTAAATTATATTATGATATTAAACAATCAGTGTGCATTAAGTAAATACTAGATATAAAAATTTTTCATAATTGGTAATTGTGCATGTGCAATATCAGGGAAAGCAACAAATATCTTTTTAGTGGTCCAAATGTTAGTCTTGGATTCTGGAACTAGGTTAGCTAACAATATAATAATGTGATTTGTCAGTGAAGGTGAATAAAAAGTTTATTTGAGTCTATTTTAAGAGCAAAATGTCACAACTTTTTATATCTTGTTTTGTTAGAGAATCACTTGTCTAGAACATTTCGATTGTATTGCCAAATCCTCAGGAATTCAGTACTATCGATGCAATTAAATTGATCAAAACCACTATAACATATGCCTTTCTCTAAAGAATTTAAACATGTAACCTATATTTAAAAACAGGACTTTATAAATATCTGAAAACTGACTTTTATTCATGACTTTGAAAGAAAACATCTTTGGAAGTATATTTTGAATAATTCTGGTTGCTTTTAGGCATTGGATAGCTGTATCTCAACATTTAACATTTTCTAATGGTTTTATTTTTTCCCCTCTTATTTCAGAGAATTGAGGGTACAGTTGATATTTCAGTTATTACCAATGGATTTCAAGCCACAGCAAAGGATGCTTATAGTTACAATTGTTTACAGACTCCAGTTATAACTGATTTTAGTCCCAGAGTACGGACAATACTAGGTAACACACCTATAATTTTAAAAGTGTGATATGCTAATTAGACCAGATGTCCTTCCGGACGACCTTCTGGAAGAAGCCACAGTGGCAGGGGCCGAGGTAGCCACTGCCGCCTCGGCGGGGGGCCAAGCCCCTTGCATGAATTTCTTGCATCAGGTCTCTAGTTCTTCAATAAGATCAGTTATTTGACATATATAAACCATTTCTAGAGAGACTTTTGAAACAGTTTCTCTTAAAAGTTCTGTGTCTTAAAGCAAAACAGACATGAGGTGTTTTTTAAAAAAAAAACAAAACACCATAGACTAGTCTATTTATTATTTCACTTTGAACATGCACAATAGGAGAAAAATACTGTTTTTTTTAAAAGTGCTTTGCCATTTTTTTCCCCCTGTGAAACAATTAAATGTGAATTTTATCTCCATATGACAGCTCTCAGCTCTTTCGATTTCTCTTTTGCCTCCAAAAGTGTTGGGATTTTCCAAATCCAGTGAAAGAGATGAGTTGGTTTACTTCATATGCAAACTGCATACTGCATAATAAGTTGAACCTTTTTGTAAAACCTTTTTATTTTAAATAATAGGAGAAAGAAATTTAACAATTAAGGGTTATAACTTTGGAACTGACCTCAAACAAAGCATGGAGGTGTATGTGGGAGGAAAACCCTGCCAGATTCTTCACTGGAACTTCACCGAAATCAGATGCCTTTTGCCCACGTTGTCTCCTGGGAAACATGATATCCACGTAGAAGTCAGAAACTGGGGGTTTGCTTCCACAAGGTATGGCAATGAACATAAACTTGATGGTGTTGTGGAACAGATGGGGCTAATAGTGTCAGGATAGGAAAAGAAGCAGACATTAACCTTATACTTAGAAGCTTTTTTCACCTTTCTACATCTCCTGTTTCAAATTAAGGGTATAACTTTTGGAACTCAACTCACATGAAGCTTAGAGGAAGAAACTATTATCTACATGCTATCTAACCAAATTGAGGTTCATGATAATTATCCGATTACGTTCTCTTCTTAAATGAATCCTGTGCTAGGAAAAGTTTAACAGCATGACCCCATGGGACGCTCATTGAAACTATTGATTTTTCTTTTGCAGAGACAAGTTAAATGCTTCTATACAGTATATTTTGGAAGTGAACAATATGTTTCCACAGAGAGGTTCCTTATATGGGGGAACTGAAATCACTATAATGGGCTTGGGGTTTAGCACAATACCCACTGAGAACACCGTGCTCTTAGGTAAGAGTTTCATCCTCACGGCAGGGTTGTGTTTCATTATTTCCAGCTTAAAGGATGTGCTATAGGTGCTGAGTTATTACACTAATATGCTCAATCGTAGAAGCTTTATCTTTCTATTAATGTATAAAAGGTTAAGTATATTTGGTGAAAGTGGTAAAGGGAAACTGAATAACTGTTTTTTGATTTCAATAAATAATGATTGTGTATTTAATGTATATGAAATAATTATTTTTATGTTCTAAAAATAATTAAGACTCAAACATGAGTACTATCAGAAAACTGTACCAAAAGCCTACTATATAATATGGAGTTTTTATAGGGCTTTGACTTTTTAGTAATTATACTTTATTTCTATAGTTCAAAAAATATTTGAGAACATATTTTACCCATCTTTATTCTTTCTAGGGTCCTTCCCTTGCAGGGTGACATCATCAACATCGGATGTCATAAAATGTACTCTTCCCTCAACAGGGAATGTATTCAGGATTACCAATGATGGGGAAGATTCAGGTATCAGCCAACATTTATATATTGTATATAATAGGAGTACTTACCTTAAAATTAAATTGGTTTTTATTTATTTTATACTTTAAAGTTTTCAGAAAGTGACTATTGTATTTCTTTCTATAATTTGTCAGTGGTACCCCCACTGACATACAGGGCTACATGGTGAATCAATGGTAGACTTGAGTTCAAAAGGCCAGATTTTAGTTTCCAAGTTCAGTAATTGCTGTTGGTTTTACTGCATCACAGAATCTCCTGAATTACTCTAGTTTGTTATCAGTCAGTGGATTTCTTAATGAACATTCAAGTTGAAATTATATAGGTTTTTGTATGCCTCTGTGCCTGAGAAAAATATGTTTAAAAAATTAATCGGCTTTAAAAACTTTCATGAGATATTTCTGAACAACTTGTTTATTGACTTTCTGATTATTTTCAAGTTGTGTCTTGATCATCAGTTTGATTGTTGTGTAGGTTACTTTTTTTCCTTAGCTTCTGTCTTTAATTTTCATTATTTCTGTTTATTTCTGTTACCCGTTTGAATTATGCACATATGAGTTTTACCCTGTTATGTAAAAAGATTTCACTAGTAGCTATATAAAAATGCAATATTTTCAAAGATAATTATAAGAATGCTTTATTCCTTTTTTTCTTATAAATGTGACCCATTTTTTGCTCCCAGCACATGGGTTAGGTTATGCCTGGTCACCATCAGTCTTAAACGTATCTGTGGGAGACACTGTGACATGGCATTGGCAAGCACATCCATTTCTTACGGGAATAGGATATAGAGTTTTCTCTGTCTCCAGTCCTGGAAGTGTAACTTATGATGGCAAAGGATTTATGAATGGAAGAGAAAAATCCGCATCAGGTATGTTTCCACTTTGTTGAGTTTTGTATCATGCTTTTTTCTAGATATAATAAAAAGATATTTTATTTAGATTTAAAATACATGTGTAAATAATATATGCAAATATACAAAATGATTTAGTTGACTTTTTTTTTGCTGTAGCAAAAATTTACAAATTCATAAGATCTAAGTGAATGTCAGCAAGGTATTTTATATATTGCTGATGAATTTCTGATACCAAAAGTATCTTTATTCATTCTAGAATAAACCAATGGAAAAACATATAGAAACAAGCAAAATAGAAGGGAAATTGGAATATTTTTTAAGCATACCAGTCTGCTAGCAAGGAATGAAATTCTGTTGATTGGAATCAGCTTATCATCAGTATTTATTGTAGGACAACTCTGTGCAGTGTGTCTTTTAGACAGCTTTTTATGGTATACATGTAGCAGTTAGAATCTTTTTTACACATCAACACAAACTAAGTATTATTTGTTTATTGTTCATTTCTTGTTGAGTTGTTCTTTAAACGTTGGTAAGTTATGCCAGACTTGACATCGTTTTCTAGAAAACTTAAAGCTGGATCTTCTCTTCCTCAATGTAAGTTCATTATACACAATAGCTCTTTATAGCCACCGACTCACTTCCTTACCATGTACGTTCCTTTGAATATATGAAACATAAGAAACCTGTTATCTGCATGTGCATTTGAACAAATTTCTTTTCAAAGATGCATCCATTGCTTGTATTTATTATGTACAATCTTATATTATGGCAGGTTCATTTTTATACCAATTTACTTCACCTGGAATCCATTATTATAGCAGTGGGTATGTTGATGAGGCCCACTCCGTTGTTCTCCAAGGAGTCATTAACGTTCTACCAGCTGAAAGCAGGCACATTCCCCTGCACCTGTCTGTGGGCAGCACCGAAGCCACATACGCTCAGGGTAAGAGCTAAAGATGGACACCCTGTGACTCCGGTGACCAGGGCATATTTAATCTTTCTGGAATAGGATGCAGATAACTGGGTCCAATCCTACTTCTGTCTCTTACTAGCCACAGGACCTGGAATGGGTCTGGACTACTTTGAGGATGGAGTTTATTCTATTAATAAGGATCATATTAATGTTGTCTTGCCATTCTCCCGGAATCCTGTGTGCCTCAAATAAGATATAACATTAAAAAGTTCTGATATTCTGTACATGCCCCAAAATACATTAAACTATGAAATGATGTTATTTTTTTTATTTTCCCCTTGGGATCTGGCCTTAGACAAATTGAAGAATAAGTTAGTTTTATATTCACTCTTTACTGTATCGTCTTTGTCCAGGTTTTCTTTTAACTTTGTACTGCCTGGGACCCCTCTTGTCTTTTTTTAAAAAGGGGGTTTACTAGAATATAAACCACCATGGTCAAAATAAAGAGTAATGAAATTTGAAAACAGCTCTTACTTTAGAATATTATCCATGACTTACAGGCAGTTCTTTTGTCTAAAGGAGAACCTGTGAATTTGCACGTGGGAAGCTCTGTGACAGGCTGCCTAGCAACAGAACCCCTGTGTGGTCTGAACAATACTGGGGTTAAAAATTCAGATAAATTGCTCTTTGAGCTTTTAAGTTGTTTTTCACCATCTATCAGCAACATTAGTCCATCTACCGGAACAGTAAATGAACTGATAACGATTACTGGACATGGCTTCAGTAATCTGACATGTGCTAATAAGGTAAGATTATATAAAGCTCTCCATTTTACTTTTATATACTCAATAAAAGGAAGATATTTTGTCTATAACCTCATAATTTAACTTCTAACAGCTTTATTGTGATACAATGCACATACTGTACAATTGACCCATTTAAAGTGCACATTTCAATAGCTTTTAGTATAGTCATTACATATCTATCACCCCAGTCAATTTTAGAACATTTTATTACCCCAAAGGAACCCTACAACCTTTACCAGCCGTGGGGAACCTTTCTTCTGCCAGGGGCCATTTGGATATTTATAACATCATTTAAGGGCCATAACTTAAAAATTAGGGTGATGTATTTGGTCAAACATTTAATTAACTCACCCCTAATGCCTTGTCAAGGCCAGACGAAATGATTTTGTGGGCCTTATATGGGACGTTCCCCACCCCTGCCTTAGACATTACTCAAACCCCTCGATACCTCCCTGCCCTAAACAACCACTAATCTAATTTCTGTTTCTCTGGATTTCCTATTCTGGTCATTTCTTATAAATAGAATCATACAATATGTCATTTGTGACCAGCTTTATTCACTAAGCATATCGTTTTCAAGGTTCATCCATGTTGTACCACGTATCAGAACTTCATTTCCTTTTTATGGCTGAATAATATTCTATTGTCTGGCATACACATTTTATTTATCCTTTCATGAGTTCATGGATATTTGAATTGTATTCACCTTTTTGACTATTATGAAAACGTAGCTGTGGCCATTTATGGACAATCATAATTTAGTTTTAAGATTAATCCAAGATATGCCTTAATCAGTCCCCCAAATCAACTTTATGCATAAAAATGTGCACTTCAGTAATTTTTAAAACTGAAGTTGCTGGTAATACAAAATTTAACTTTGTATTAGAGAAATGTATTGACCTATTTTCATATTCATTTTATTTTCAGGTTACAATTGGTAGCTATCCCTGTGTTGTAGAAGAAAGTACTGCCAATTCCATTGTATGTCATATTGACCCTCAAAACTCAATGGATGTTGGCATCAGGGAAATTGTCACTCTAACTGTCTACAACCTGGGCATTGCTATCAACACCCTGCCCAATGAATTCGATAGGCGATTTGTACTTTTGCCAAACATCGATATGGTGTTGCCAAATGCAGGATCAACTACAGGAATGACAAAGGTGACCATAAAAGGCTCTGGATTCTCAGTTTCTTCTGCAGCTGTCGAGGTCCGTATGGGCCGTTTTCCATGTGAAGTTCTATCAGTGAATTATACAACCATTGAATGTGAAACATCTCCTGCTCCCCACCAGCTTGTGACAGTACAGCTTCTAATCCATGGAGTGCCTGCCCAGTGTCAGGGGAACTGCAGCTTTTCCTACTCAGAAAGCATCGCTGCTTTTATCACAAGCATCTCCCCAAATTCTATCACGGGATCTGTAAAAGCCCTTATTGAAGGAGAAGGTTTTGGCACTATCTTAGAGGACGTTGCTGTTTTCATTGGAAACCAACAGTTCGGAGCTGTAGATGTCACCGAAAATAACATCACTGTTCTTGTGACTCCTCTCCCGGCTGGACTTCATCCTGTTAGTGTTGTGGTGGGAAGTAAGGGCCTGGCCCTGGGAAACCTGAGTGTTAGCAGCCCCGCAGTGGCATCTGTCAGCCCGGCTTCGGGAAGCATTGGTGGTGGAACGACTTTGGTGATCACAGGAAATGGCTTCTATCCAGGCAACACCACTGTCACTGTGGGGGATGAATCTTGTCAGATTATTTCTGTCAACGCCAGTGAAGTCTACTGCCGCACCCCAGCAGGAGCAGCTGGACGGGTCAATGTGAAGATCTTTGTGAATGCGGTCGCTTACCCACCGCTGTCGTTTACCTACACCTGGGAGGATACGCCACTCCTCAGGGAGATTGTTCCAAGCACAGGTATCCCAATACCTACCTTTTTATTGTCTTGATATATTCTTGCTAATACTTATTAGCATAGATTTGGAATAATGTTTATAAAGGATTTTTAAGATATATTTTTAGAAAACCCTGTTTAGGCCAGTTAATACATGGAATTCAAGTTCTGTGTAGTCTCTATTTTGTGATTATTTTTTGCACAGTCTTGGGATAAAATTTTTAGTCAAATTCCAACTTCTATTTTGAAACAAAATCATCATTAACTTGACCCAAATTTCAAAATGAAAGAGAAATAGATAGATAGCTATGGACTAAAATTGGTAATTAATTTATGTCACTAAAGTTGATTGACATGGCACAGGAAACACCTGTTCAATTCACAAGAAGTTGATCAAAACAACATAGGGAATTTTTTGGAATGCCTTGTTACTATGAAACTAAAACTGATTAACTTATTAACACAACAGAATCCTTTCAAAGAGGTAATTATATCATCAGTTAGAAAACTAATATAAAATGTAGATTTTCTTAATTTAGCATGATTCATTTTTTCTAAGTTAATATAGATTGAGATGTCTTCTTGATCCTTTGTCTTTATGTTATGCTATTTCTGATCCTCTTCAAACTGTTGGAATGCTTATCATCTATGTAATAAATTCTGGAGAGGCAGCCATAGTATCACGGGTGAGAATGTGGTCTTGATACCTAGGTTCAAATCTTCGGTTCTTTTACTTTCCACTGATGAAACTGCGTGCCATTGATATGATAGAACTTAGAATGGTCCCTTTAATAAAGAAGTCATTAAGTGTTATTGGTTACAAAGTGTTTTTTAGTTTATATTTCCAGCAAAGTGTTAAGTTTGGGTAAGCCGTGACACTCTTTCCCCATATATTTGTAGTCATTGCAAATGAACTAGGTATTGGCATATGTGCCTTATTTCCATGAACCATTTATGTTTCATCTCTCTTTGAATGTCTCCTTCAAAACAATTTATTTGAAGACATAAGACTTGTAGGAAGTGCAATTGAGCTGTTTTATTTTCTAAAAAGACAAGGCAATAGGTCACACTTAGAACAGCACTTCCATTTGAAAGGTGAAAATGCCAGACAAAATTAAAAATTTAAGACCCTAATAACATTGTTTAGTTTATATCTTTAAAGTATTTTTAAGATCTCATTAATATTAGTGGCCTTTATTTTTTTATATATTTTTATTGATTTCAGAGAGGAAGGGAGAGGGAGAGAGAGATAGAAACATCAATGATGAGAGAGAATCATTGATTGGCTGCCTCCTGCACGCCCCCTACTGGGGATCGAGCCCACAACTGAGGTATGTGCCTTTGACCGGAATCAAGCCTGGAACCCTTCAGTCCGCAGGCTGACACTCTTATCCACTGAGCCACACTGGCTAGGGCTATTATTATTAGTGGTCTTTAAAATGACAATATATATTTCAGTGATCTTTACTATGGTCAATTATATGATTATTTTTACTATTACTATTTTAATTAAAATCAAACTACTACTTGGTGATTCTGCATTGTAACAAGTTATGTCACTTAATATCTACTCACTTAATACTTAGGTATGTAGGTCATCTGGATGACCTATGAAAAATTCCATGTGTTTAATGTCTTCAATGCATTTTTGTCGAAAGGAGGGGCAAGGGAACAGAGGGATTGAAGCACTTTGTTCTGTGTGCATTTATTCAAGGGATCAACCTTCATCTACAAGTCTTTAAATTAATTTACCATTTATCCTCAAAGAATTTCTAATAGCTGGAAAGTATTAAAAATGAAAACAAAATATACCCCCCCTCCTGCTTAGACATTCATACTTCCTAACTCTAGATCTATCTTCTCTTGTCTTTTCTTCTCCACTAGCCTGAATTCATAACTTACAACTCAGTAGAATGGACAGAAGGGGCTGGAAATTAATGAATGTTGTCATAGCTTATAGTTAATATCTCACAAACTGTAATGTATAAGACACACATGTTTTGTTGATATTTATATCCATTTTTAAATACTGGATATTATTTTTCTTTATGGAAGTAAATAGATATATTTTAAATAGATGTGCATTAGAATTTAGATTTATTTATATTGTTTGCTTTTCTTCTTAAAGGTCCACCAGGAACCAAAATTGAGATCACTGGATCAAATTTTGGTATTGATATCTTGGAAATTTTGGTGGTTATAAATAATATTCAGTGTAATGTAACCATGGTCAATGACAGTGTATTGCAATGCATCGTTGGAGATCATGCTGGTGGCACGTTTCCTGTTATGATGCATCATGAGACAAAAGGCTCTGCTGTGTCCACGCTTGTATTTGAGTATCCACTTACCATTCACAATATTCAGCCAACCCAAGGTAGTCATGAGTGTGCGAAACCTACAAATATTTTATATTATTTCAGTAAATGCCTTATTTAGAGGGAAAAACACTCTTCAAAAATTTGTAGTTCCTTTAACACATTAAAAATATATTTGTTTATGCATAAAATAAATAAGCATGCAAAGGCATCAGTCATTTCAAAATATCAGTTTAATGCCTATATTTCTCCTAGTGCTATATAAGTTATTTAAAACTTAACCCTAATTAAAATGGCCAGGTTACATGTGGAAATTTCTTTTAAAATCATATTTAGATATCACTGGCCTGTAACTATTTACATAAATATTCTATTTAAAAATTATTTTAGTTGTTCAAAAACCTTATGAAAGTGTAAACAATGTATTCTTAATTAAAATAATAATTTTACATGCATGTGTTTATTGCTCTGAAATTCTTTGTGACATCTCTTTTAAAAAGATTTTCGTTTTCAGTATAAGACACAATAAATAAATGACCAGATGTGACATTTACTCAGTGAAGATTTAAAACATTTCAATAGAAAGAGATTCTATTGCATTAACAGACTATATTATAAATATAATTTCATGTATGAAAATCTTTAATATCAGTTCTATTTCAGATGTTAAACTAAGGTTAAATATATACATATAATAGAAGAGGTTTCCTTTTCACCAGCTTTTTTTCCCCCTGTTTTGTCTTCACTAGGGAGCTTCGGTGGTGGTCAGACGATGACTGTGACAGGCACTGGGTTTAATCCACAAAATTCCAAAATATTAGTGTGTGGCTCAGAATGTGCAGTCGATAGGCTTAAATCTGATTACACAACATTGTTATGTGAAATTCCACCTAATAATGGTAAGTTGTCAGAAAAAAGAATGGCAATCTTTGAGAAATGCTTAATTTTATGAAGATCAGAGACTGGGTTTCTTTTTTCCAAGTTTTTATGTCTTTGGGGCAATTGAATCACCTTTATAACTGTCCTGATTTTAAGCAATTTCTTCAGAATTTTCTTGACATTTATGTGTTTCAAGATTCGTATCATTTGGGTTAATTGAATTGTTTATCATAAATTGCAGTATTTCAGTTTATCGCCTGTGGCTCTTGGTTTAATAAGCTTGCCAAATGGAGAAGACATGTTTCGTTCCCACTGGAGTATTAGATTTCCCTTGAAGACGAGATAGTGTAATGGTTATGAGTGTGAACTCTTGTACTGCGTTGCCAAGAGGCAAACCCAAGCTGTGTCTTTGAGCGAGTTATTCAGCCTCATGCTGCCTCAGTTTCTTCGTCTGTAAAGTGAGACCAACACATTAGCTTACTTTATAGGATTATTGTGAGGTTTAATAAGTTACTGTATGTAAAGTGGACAGATTGATACTGGAAACATGTTCTGTAATTTGCTAATATGACTCTTAAAACTTTAGTTAGCAGTTAGGAACTGGACTCTGAGGAGCCCCCAACATCTCAGTTTGCCGCTTACTGTGTTACCTTAGCTAAGTAACTCCACTCCTCTCTGCTTCTGTTTGTTCATCAATTAAATGGAGATGTTATTAACCCCAATTCAATGGGTTATTGTAAAGTTTAAACACCCAGTATTTTACATGCACAACAATTTTAAATTATCTAACAAAATGTAAGAGGGACCAAAGGAAGTATTCTAGAATAAAGTATACGTTTTATGTGCTAACATTTTTTAAACATTAACAAAATTTGATGAAGCTTTTCTAAACATTTTGGTATCTTTCTCTGAATTCTTTAACAAAGAATATTGAAGACAATGTAACATTTTGGTGACCGGGCTTATTTATCATTTCAGCATCAGAGTTTGTATCCTGAATTTTTTCAATGCAACGCTGTCGAGATTTAGCAAGGTCTTCAGAATGCTTGTCTTAACACAAGCTCTTCTTCTTACGGTTTTGGATTGGGTTTCTGTCGTTTTTCTGTCTCTCACCTTGCCTTCAGCTGTCTCTCCTTGCTGTTGTCAGAGTGCCTGCCCTTAGCAGTTCTTCCTCCCTGCTCTGATTTGCCACGTTGGCTCCTCTAGGACTGGAACACTAAACAGGCAGGTTTGTAGAGCTGTGTCCCCAATGAGCGGCTCCGAGGGAGGGCCTGACGGCTTCTCCCTTTGCTAATGTGTGTGAACCTTGGGATGTTTTTGGCAATTGCTGGAGATATTTATTACTTCACACATAGCCTGTGAGAGTGATTTGGGGAAAAGGAAGATGCTATTGGAAATGTTTGATTCAGAATGGCTATCATCAATAAATCCACGAACAACGGGTGTTGGCAAGGATGTGGACAAAATGGGAACCCTTGTGCACTGTTGGTAGGAATGCAGAATGGCACAGCCACCCTGGAAAACAGTATGACGGTTCCTCAAAAATTAGAAATGAAATGTTTTATGACCCAGCGATTATACTTCTGGGTATATATCTGAAGAAACCCAAGACATTCATTAGAATGAATACATGCACTCCTATGTTTCATTGTAGTGTTGTTTACAATAGCCAATGTGCTATTGCAACCAATGTGCCTATCAATAGACAAGTGGATTAAAAAAAACCCACAGTGGTGCCTATATACAACGGAATATTACTTGGCCATAAAAAAGACTGAAATCTTAACATTTGTAATAGCATGGATGGACCTGGAATGTATTATGCAAAGTGAGATAAGCCAGACAGTAAAAGACAAATACCATATGATTTCATTTATATGTGGAACCTAAAGAACAAAATAAATGAACAAACAAAATTAAAGCAAACTCATAGATACAGAAAACAGACTGATGGTCACCAGAGGGGAGGTGGGATACAAGGTGGGTGAAACAGGAGAAGGGATTAATAAGTACAAATTAGTAGTTGCAGAATAGTCACAGAGATGCAAAGTGCAGCACAGGGAATATAATCAATAACATTGTACTAACTATGTTGGGTGCTGGTTGAGCACTGGAAATATCAGGGGAACACTTCCTAAAGTATGTGATTGTCTAACCACTATGCTGTACACCTGAAATGAATACAAAATAATATTAGATTTAAACTGTAATTGAAAAATACTATTTAAATTTTAAAAATAATAAAAATAAAATGTTTGGGGTTTTGATAAATGAATAGGGCCTGAAGGCAGAATTGTATTCAATTCCATTCTCTTCTCATAGGCAGAGGACCTGAGCAAGCCTGTGAAGTGAGCGTGGTCAATGGGAAGGATTTGTCACAGTCCACAACTCCTTTCACGTACACCATGTCACTGACTCCGCTCATCACCAAAATAGCTCCCGAGAGAGGCAGTACAGCAGGGGGCACCAGACTTACAGTCATGGGATCAGGCTTCAGGTACTGTCTTCACTGCACAAACATCAATGCCTGTTTCCAGACTCAAGCCACCCTGCCTGCTTCCTCTAGGCCAGGGCAGTGCTTAAATACAGTCAAGTAATGTGTTCCCATCGGCTCAAGAGTCATGCTTGAGGCACATCATGGTACTAAAAGCTATCATTTACTGAGTGCTTCATCTGTGCCAGGCACCTGCTACCCCACTGAAACTTCCCTTGTTAGATCTTTTATCCCATCTGTGGCTAAGAGACTAAGATTACAAAGGTTAAATAACTTGCCCCAAACCCTAGTAACGTCACAAGGATAAATCACCTTCTTGCACTTTCCCTAGTACCTCGTGTCCAACCATGATCAGCTTCCATGAAACATCACTTCATGCTTCAAGACCTTTTCATTGTAACAGGCCAGATTCCCTGTTCCTAAAAGATAGTCATCATTAGCACAAATGTATGTACTGCTTCATCATTTAAGAGAATAGGCTGACTTCAAAATGCCAGCTCCTTCAGATTGCAGGAGGCAATTTTACATGGAGATGAAGTTCTGAAGTCTGTGAATGTGGTGAAAATGTCACATAGACAAAATGATCCCTAAACATCTCTAACAAGGTGCCTGCTCAGAGGCCCACATAGAATCTCTCAATAACTTGAACCCAGGCAGTTTTTTCTCCAGCACTAGAATACCTTCTAGGTTGTAGTTATATTTCCTCACCTTTTTGGTGTGTGTTTTTCCTTTTTACTGAAAAAAATATATATTTTGAAGTCTTACTACTGAAAAATGTTTCAATCTGTTACTTTGATGGATCATAGGGTGAGATCATTAGTTTCGCAATAATGCGTACGTGACCTAGAAATTTGAAAAAAAAAATCAATATTTTATATTCCCCCCCCCTTTTTTTCTTTACAGTGAAAATACACAGGATGTTCACGTCACCATAGCTGAAACCAAATGTGATGTTGAGTATTCCAACGAGACATGTATCATCTGCATGACAAATGCCCACACTCCTTCAGGGTGGGCTCCTGTGCGCGTCACCGTGGGAAGCATGGGGATGGCCAAACGGGTGAGAATGCTGCTGGGTGTTGTAACCACAGCGATAGGAAAACTAGCCTCTGGGACGTGAGGTGATTGGCAATGAACTTTTTACTTTGTTAATGTCTCCAAAAAAGAACTGAGCTATGGCTATCATATGGTTATGTGTTTTTGGTTTTGGTTTTTTGCTTATTACTAAAATTTTATTATTTCCGATTTTTTTATTATTTAATTTAAATGTGGGGTAATCAGTAATGATTTTTGTTACTTTATTATTACTGTGAAATCAACCAATAGGCAACTATAAAATACTCAAAGCAGGTTATACTTATTATTAATGAAAATGTTTATCATTTCCAGTTTGTTCCTTTTTCAGAAGTTGTATGAAGAATTCTGATAAAACCTCCACATTGACGAGTCTCTCGTGTTCCGTTGCAGGAGAAGGCTGTTTTCCTGTATGTCGATGCTTGGTCCTCCAACTGCTCGTGGGGAGGAGAGGCTACCCCGGAGGAAGGGTCGCTGGTCGTCATTCCGAAAGGACAGACAGTTTTGCTGGATCAAAACACCCCTATTCTGAAAATGTTGCTTATTCAGGGTAAATTTCTGAAAATTGCAATATTTCTGTAGTTAATTGAACCAAAACTCATTATTATAAACATCCATAGTCATATCATGTTTTTATGGGGAGTGTAGTACCGAGTTCTTTAAATTGAGTATCACAGTCCACTTGTGGTATGGAACTATTTAGTGTATTGCAACCAGAATGTTTTGATGAAATACAATAGAAAATATCAGGATATATTGCATTCATATGAGTAAGCATCTTTTAAAGCTAAATGTTATTTTAAGAAACTTTTGTTCAGTAACTGTGTGTGTGTGTGTGTGTGTGTGTGCATGTGCGTGTGCACACGTGTACATGTCTATACCCTTGCAGTGGAGCACAACAGTCAGAGGTATTTCCCATTTAGAAAAACACTGGTTTCATGGGTCCCAGAGGTTTGAAAACCATAGAAACTTATATTAAATGACCCCAGACTCCCCTTGGGTGCCAGGTTGTGATTCTTACCTACACCTTTGAACCTGCTTTGTTACCTGGAGTTCTCTCTGCTTCTTGGTATTCTGTTTTAGCTACGGAAAAGTAAATAGCCAGAACTGTTACAATTGCATGTAAAAGAAGCAATTGTGGATAAGAGTAAAATGCTCTTGGCTTTAGTGTATACATTTTGCCATGTGGTTTTAGCTGCTCAAAGACCTTTGTGGCCTTAGCCCATTTGGCTCAGTGGATAGAGCGTCAGCCTGCGGACTGAAGGGTCCTGGGTTCAATTTCGGTCAAGAGCACGTACCTTGGTTGCAGGCACGATCCCCTGCTCTGGTCAGGGTATGCAGAAGGCAACCAATTGATATGTCTCTCTCACATCGATGTTTGTCTCTCTATCTCTCCATCTCTCCCACCCTCTTCTACTCCTTCTAAAAATCAATGGAAAAATAATGTTGGGTGAGGATTAATAACAAAGACCTTTGTTATTTTGTTTTAGTTTTAACTTCTGGGATAGTAGCAGTGCTTTAGTTGTCTGAAGTTATTAGCTAATGAACCCTTGGACAAGTTGTCTGTCCACAAATTTATATTAGTTCTATAAAAAATGTATTGTGGTACTATCTTTAGTAGCGCTATTCATTATATACATGTTACTAGTGCAAATTAGTGGATAAAAGTTCAGTTAATTTGGCATTATAATAGTTTCTATAAAAAATGCTTTTCTTTCATTTTAATTATTTTAATTCTTAATTGATATTTTGTGGCCCTATATTTGTAGAACTAGAATTCCTGTGGCTGACTATTTAATAGCATTTAAAATAACCAATGGTCAAGAGAAAAATCTGCCCTGGGATTTGATTTTCTACCACTTCCTGAGTCTTGTCGAAGTTTTATATTTTATATTGCCAAAGAGTGGAAGTGAAGTGGCATGCAGAGTGAGAGCAAATAAGAATAAGAAATTAAAATTTAATATATAATTGAATAAATAGCTTTGAATAATAATTCCTAATATATTTCAAAATTGTATGCCTCCTAGGTGGAACTCTAATATTTGATGAAGCTGACATTGAACTCCAGGCAGAAAATATTCTAATTACAGACGGAGGCATTCTTCAGGTATGTGAGAGAACCCGAGATCGGTTCATTGGTAACCTCTCTCCCTTTATTTTATTTTATTTTATTTTATTGTTTAAAGTATTACAAATGGTAGTACATATGTCTCCTTTTTTTCCTCATTGACCTTCCACATGACCTCCCTTTCTTTTAAAAAACACGGTGTGTAAAATAGACAGTTATACCAAACTCTCACAAGTTTACCTTTGTATAGGTCTCTGTTATTTGTATAAAATCCTTTTTCTGGGAGAAAAGTTTCCCAGAGTGTTCTTGTGCTTTTAATGAGAAGATAACAGCATCTTACAATAGAGCAGAATTTAAAATAGAGCCGATAAAACAATTAGCTCTGAGATATGACTAAAGTCAGTCAGCATACTTTCCAAAGGTCTGGCATCGTGCATTTGGCCGACTAGAAAATTTAAAGTTTATCTTTTGAAAGAAAGATACTGACAACGGAATAATCAATTCTTGAAAGAAAAGGGAGAAAAGGAAGACATTGCTTTTGACTGGTTGGAATTGTGGATAAGATGCTTGTGAAATGCCTTGCAGATTGGGACGGAAGCATCCCCCTTTCAACACAAGGCGGTCATCACCTTGCACGGGCACCTGCGGTCTCCTGAGCTCCCCGTGTATGGGGCCAAGACGCTGGCGGTGCGCGAGGGAGTCCTGGATCTGCATGGTAAGGGCCTGAAGGGCTCACAGAATTGTTTGAGGAGACTCGCTAGGAACCCAACATAATGGTCCTGATAACTTTCTTTCAATGAAAACTTGCCAGGCTTCTCCTGTCTTTACACATCCCCTTTTTGCTTCCTTTTATCTTTTCCTTTGCTTATCCAGGGCCAGGCCAGCCCTGCATAAGATCAAGACTGACAACCAAGGCCACCCTTGGGAAGCCCTTTTGGGCCTTTTCTACATCCTTTCCATGTGCTCCCTTAACACATTTTGTCTAATTTAGCACTCACCACAGTTCATTCTGATTGTTTATGGCCTCTTCTTGAAATATAACTATACATTTAAAATTGTACTTTTGCATAACTGTATTCTGGAAAATTATGAACAAATAACAATGATTGTGATCATGTTTGAGGTATTAGGTCAACCTATTTGAAGGAAGCATGGTGCGTTATTTCTGTATTGAAGTATTTTATATTGCAATAATCTGTCTCTTTTATACATTTAGGATATATGAACATGATACCCCACTATGATCATAAATGCATGTATATATATATATATATATATATATATATGTATGTATATATATATATATATGTATGTATATATATATATGTGTGTGTGTGTGTGTATATATATATATATATATATATATATGGAATTTTCAGAAATTCATACATTTCATTTGTCCCTAGATTATCAATTTAAGCAATTTTTGTCAACAGTGACAAAGATAACAAGCCTCTGCCTGGTTAATCAATAGTGTCATACCACATTTATATTGCATTCATATAAAGAAGATGCTTCTAAATGGAATAGATTGGTGCAGAAGGATGTTTCTTAAATTATGAACCCATACATGTGTAATAAACCTGATTGTTACTTGTCTAAAGCAAGAATTCTACATATTTCTTTTGTGAGAAAGGTATGAAATGATAAAGTTAAAAAAAAAAAACTTTCCTCAAGTTGATTCAATCCAGGAAAAGATCAAAATGCAAAAAGCTCTCAATAACCAAGAAAACACATTTTTAGAAATACTTGATTTGTATGTCGGTCCCAGGTCTTCCTGTCCCCGTGGTCTGGACCCGTTTGGCTCATACTGCACAGGCAGGGGAAAGGACTCTGATTTTACAAGAAGCAGTAACATGGAGACCAGGAGATAAGATTGTGGTTGCAAGCACCGGAGACAGGTATGATGTCCTCAAGTCTTGATAATTTAGATTTGTAAACAGAGGTTTGTTTTTTTTTAACTACATAAAAGAGGGATGATTCAGAAGGTCTACAACTATTTCATTTAAATTTGAAACCTCTAATAAAGAAACATGAACAGTCAAATATGTATTTGCCAGATGTTAACACTGTGCTGATCATCAGTGTTGTTCTCATTCATTGATTGAATTTACAATAAGAAAAGTTATTAACTTCAACCTGTAAGATAAATATATACAGTAAGCCTTCACTTCATGTAGACGATAGCTTCTGTGGCTTTAAGCAAAACAATGTACAAGGAAATAGAATTTTACCATAGGCTAATTGATATAAACAAGAGATCAGTTCCTATGACATCTTATCATAGCAAAATGACATTGAGTGAAATGATGTTATTGAGGACCTGCTGTACTACTAACATATTTCGGTTGATTTTTATAGTTAGGCTCCCATGTAAGATTTTGTTTGAGAAAAAGCATTCTGCTATTATAAGTCATTTGAAAACTTCTGACTTAGAGCTTTAGCCAAATACATTGATGCATGCAAAAATGAAAATGATTGTTTGTGGTCACTAAAGAATAGGGTTGGAAGCAGTCAGCGAACTCTTTGTTATTTTTCGTCTCAGCAGTGGTTCCCATGGACCAAACCTTTTAGGAATGATTGAATAAAGGGAAAGGAATCATTATAGAATGAGTGATGACAAACATGACCTTTTAGGTGTATGACATTTTATAACTGAAACTGCGTATGACCCTCAGTTTCTGGTTAATCATATATTTTAGCCAATAAGACATAACAGGAAGGAAACTAATATTGCTAACTACATTATACCAGAATACTGATTGGGGAGGGAGCCCAGAGGAGCTTTATTTTGGCTTCATTGTTCAAATTGTGGGTAATGGCAACATTGGATCTCGGGGAACAAATAGTCATTTCTGATACGCATCAGCTAAATTACGCTAAGGCCGTGACTCAATTTAGAATTAAAATTTAAGATGGCATTTTTAGTTTGCCATTTCATTGGTAAATCCTCTTTGAGAGTTTATAAAGCAACTGGTTAAGAATACCACTTCAAAGTCAGTCTGTTGACTCTCACTCCCACCAATACCATTTGTTAGGCTTGTGGCCATATTATTTTGCTTCTCTGGGCTTCAGTAAAATTGTATTGCTGTAAATTTATTTAGGTGCCCTAAGAAAATGAAATGCCATCTTCAAATTTCTCTTCAGAATATTGAATGACAAAAATATTTTCTGATTCACAGACAAAGTGTTCTAAATAGCATAAAATACACCAAAACAATGTCATGTTGATTTACATTAATTTTGAAATTTTTTTGTTAAAATTTTTATAGACACAGTCAAAGAGAGAATGAAGAAAGGACCATCGAATTTGTGTCTGCTGATGGCATAAGCATAATGCTGACTCACCCATTGAATTACACACACTTAGGAATCACTGTCCCCCTTCCTGATGGAACTCTGTTTGAAGCAAGGGCAGAAGTTGGAATTCTTACAAGAAATATTTTAATAAGAGGATCTGATCATGTGGAGTGGCATCACAAAATTCCAGCATGTCCTGATGGATTTGACACAGGTAATTTTAGTAAATTTTAAGTGTGACCATTTAAAATGTTTTCAGATATTGCAAAAATATTCCCAGGAGGTAAAATCACCTCCAGTTGAGAACTTCTGGACAAAGTTATGCTCTAGCTCATGATTTAAAATGAAAAAGGGTTATTTCTCACTGATACTACATATGTCCAATATGGGTCAACAGGGGCGCTCTGCTTATGGCAATTATTCCAGGTTCTAGGCTGATAAAAACTCCATCTCAGCCTGGACTTCCGGAATCTCTGAGACAGCACACAAGATGGCTGGATCAACTAATTACTTTGGTCCTAAAGTGACAGGTGTCTCCTCTATTCAGGTGCCATTAGTCAGACTGATTATGAAATGCTTAACTTTGCACTTTAGTCACTAGTACACAAAGAGGACTGGATATGATGTTTAAGGTTCTCACATAAGAGAACCTTAATGATGTTTACCACAGCATGTGGCACAATGTATTTTACAAGTCTAATATTTTATGTAATCACTAATACCATCGCAATCCTATAAGCAGTTGAGTAGTAACAGATACAGCCTTTTCTTCAATGAGAAGTATAAATAAGGCAAAACTCACTGGATTCGATGTCAAAAGACTTACATTCTAATTGTAATTGCCAACCAAGAAAAAGTTCAGGCTGCAATGAAGAAAAACACACAAAACATTTACTTGAGCAAAAGGATTGCCATCAGGGAGACACTTCCAGATAGCAACCCAAACGGTGTTCTGAGAACAAAGAAAGGCAGGATTTAGAAAGACAAAAACCACACAATGTAATTCTTTCAGGCAAATGAAGGATTGCCAGCTAGGTTAACGGGTTGGTTAGTTCCAACATGCAAACGGAGGGGGTTGGAAGAGAAAAAGTACAAGGAGAAGGTGAAGTCCACATGTGTCCACACAGCAGTTGTTCCAGGATGTTTATGGCTCAGCCTTGAGCTGAGTTTGGCAACAGGGTTATCAAGTTAATAGCAGCTCTGAGAACTGAAGCACAAGATGTGCAAGGGCACATACCCCACTTCCTTAATAGCCTCCTGACTGTATTAAGTGACTCTCTTGGCAATGCTTATTCCATTCTACTTTTTTTTTCTCAGTCAACAGTTCATCTGTATCAAGTCTCAAATGTCCATTAAACCTAGTTTCAACCTGTTTAAAATAAGAATACTTCCTGTTCTGCTTACTACAGTAATAAGAATTAAGAGAGATAATGCATATAAAGTGCTATACAACAATAAGCTTGTATTAATTATGTTAGTCCCCAAATTTGGGGGGCACGTTTCAGAGATAAGACAAAATACCTTTATCAGTATTCATTCAACCATTCAAATATTTATTTAGTATCTTTGAAAAATACAATTTTAAGTGTTGGGGTTTGGCCAGTGCTGCAGGCTGTGAAAGAATTCACAACTAAAAGAAGAGATGCAGAGAGGAAGTTCATTTTACTCTCCATGAAGGGAAAGGGCCAAGTATTCAGGGCAGTGAACAAATCAATCAATACAGGGCAGGGAACAAAAAGCGGCTTCCATTTTTAAAGAGTAAAACAGCCCAAGTGCCCATCAGTAGATGAATAGATAGAAAAAGCTATGGTACATTTACACCATGGAATACTATGCAGCAGGAAAAAAAAAAAAAAAAGGATCTCTTACCCTTTGAGACAACATGGAGGGACTTGGAGAGTATTATGCTAAGCAAAATAAGCCAGTCAGAGAAAGACAAGTGTCACATGATCTCACTCATATGTAGAATGTAATGAACAAAATAAACTGATAAACAAAATAGATCCAGAGACATAGAAGCTTGGAACAAATTGTTGAATCTCAGAATGCAGGGGTGGGTGGGTGGTGGAAAGAGATCAACCAAAGAAATTGTATGCATATATGCATAACCCATGGACAAAAAAAAATTTAAAAAAAGAGTAATGGCTGCTGTAGATAGGTGACAAGTAAGGGAGGAATATTTGGGGCTGAAATTGAGCAGATACCAGAAGGTTGCCTTGAAATATTATAGTTTGTTTGCTTTCCAGGAGACAGTCTGGCAAGTGTCTTAGGGTGGTGTCTTATCAGTATTTTTCCCAAGTCTATAAAATATGCTTAGAGAAAAAGTTATGAAGAATTAAAAAGAGGCTTGTTTAAAGGGGAGGGGGAAAAGGAACTTTCTACTAACTAGAGACTCCTTGCTGTGAATTATCCCTGAGTTCTGAAAACAGCAAGGAGGAGGGGGAATGCAAAAATGTAGCCTTGAGAGTAGCTTATCTTGTCTTGAGTTTGAATAGAGGGGCTCTTTGATCAGAGGAGCTAACAATCTAAGGGTTTAATTACCAGGTGCTTCTCATAAAATGTGGATGGCCTAGCAAAGGGGGAAAAAAAAGTCTTTTTCCTGTCTTTACAGTATATATTTTAAGGGATGCAAAGGTAAATGAGACAAGGTATAAGGTACTTACCTTTCTTACTATCTAGAGGAGGATATGATGTGAATGCAAATAATTATGTTCCAAAATGAGATTAAAATTATATGTGAATATAAAAGAAATAATTAGGTATGAGGAACAAGTATGTTTTATTTTAATTTTTAATCCTCACCTGAGGATATTTTTTCCATTGATTTTTTTACAGAGTGAAGGTATGGGAGGAAGACGGGGGGGGGGGGGGGTAGAAAGAGTGAGACTGGGGCTGGGAATCGAGCCTGCAAACTAAGGTACGTGCCCTTGCCTGCCCCCTTCAGTGCAGGGGCTGACAGTAACCGCTGAGCAAATGGGCCAGGGTGAGAAAAAAAGTCTTTATAGAATTATAGGACTTTGACATGTTTTTTTTCTTTTCTTTCTTTCTTTTTTTTTTTTTAAGGTGAATTTGCTACACAGACATGTCTCCAAGGAAAGTTTGGAGAAGAAATAGGAAGTGATCAATTTGGAGGCTGCATTATGTTTCATGCTCCTGTACCTGGTGCTAACATGGTAACTGGAAGAATAGAATATGTAGAGGTAAGAGGCATTGTTATTAAATCACAAGGTTTGCCTGAGGTTATCCATACAACAAATGTGTACTAAGTTCACGCTGTTTGCCAGATGCTAGTTATAATCAAGAAGAGGAGGCCATGAACAAGATACTCAGCCTTTCTAAATTTCAATTTCTTTGACTGTAAAATGAAGTTAATGATAAGTGGCTACTTCATAGGATTGTGATAAGACACGTTGTACAATATCAGGCACATGGTCAACATTCAAGAAGTAGGAAGGAGAAAAGAAGTCTTTTAAGAGGTCTTATTTTGCTAAACACAAAGGTTTTATAATAGCCTGAGATGAAAAGCAGAAGAGTTGAAGACAGCTTTTATTCATTCATTAATTCATTGGTATCCAGTATGAGCTGTTATATAATGAAGAAAACAAGGTGGGTTGGAGGCCAAATATTTTCTAATGGCAAACATGAATAACATGGGAGATATTAATGTTTTAATAATAATTAATATAAAGTTGGAAATTGTTTTTAAAGAATAAAATATGAGCTAAGTAAACTCTGTGTTTATGTCGACCACTAAATAGTCGTGATTTCTGGGCTTGACAGGTGTTCCATGCTGGCCAGGCTTTTCGGCTGGGGAGATACCCAATACATTGGCACCTGCTGGGAGATTTACAGTTTAAATCTTATGTCAGAGGCTGTGCAATTCACCAGACATACAACAGAGCTGTTACTATCCATAACACTCATCACCTTCTGGTTGAGAGGAATATCATATATGATATCAAAGGAGGAGCATTTTTTATAGAAGACGGTATTGAACATGGCAATATCCTGCAGTATAACTTGGCAGTATTTGTACAGCAAAGTACTAGTCTTCTGAATGATGATGTGACCCCAGCTGCATTTTGGGTAACCAACCCAAACAACACCATTCGGCACAATGCAGCTGCTGGGGGCACTCACTTTGGCTTCTGGTACCGAATGAATGACCACCCTGATGGGCCATCCTATGACCGAAACATCTGCCAAAAAAGAATTCCTCTTGGCGAATTCTTTAACAACACTGTTCATTCTCAAGGTTGGTTTGGAATATGGATATTTGAAGAATATTTCCCCATGCAAACAGGATCTTGTACTTCTACAGTGCCAGTGCCTGCAATATTTAATTCACTTACTACTTGGAATTGTCAAAAAGGAGCTGAATGGGTCAATGGAGGTGCCCTTCAGTTCCATAACTTTGTGATGGTAAATAATTATGAGTCTGGAATCGAGACCAAGAGGATCCTGGGCGCTTATACTGGAGGATGGGGTGAAACCAATGGGGCGGTGATTAAAAATGCCAAAATAGTCGGCCATCTTGATGAATTGGGAATGGGGCCTGCATTTTGTACAAAGAGAGGCCTGGTTCTCCCATTTAGCGAAGGCTTGACTGTGTCTTCCGTACACTTCATGAACTTTGACCGTCCCAACTGTGTAGCTTTGGGAGTGACATCCATCACTGGAGTTTGTAATGAGAGATGTGGAGGGTGGAGTGCAAAATTTGCTGACATCCAGTATTTTCACACACCAAACAAGGCTGGCTTTCGATGGGAACATGAAGTGGTACTGATTGATGTCGATGGCTCACTCACAGGTAATGTTATAATTTCTGATAAAATACATTGGGGAAACGTTTGTGTTAACCCAGAGTTGAACTGTCAAAGCGGACTCGGCTGAATCACAGATTTTACTCAGTACCAAATTAATAGACATTCCATTCTGGAAGTGCCCCAAACTATTAGATGTAGCCTCTAAATAATATCTCCCCCCCCCCACTACATTTGCACCTTGGTTTTGAATTAGCAGCAAATTTTGGACAATATTCATGGAAACATTGGTCATAAAAGGAAGCCATATTTCCATTTTATAATGCCTCCATTTTGTATTCAGTTAATTGCACAGATAAGGAACTACTTATATGACTTCCCAAATTCTCCAATCCATCATGGCCCATCAGTACATAAATTCCAGGTTTATTTATATGAGTAATGTAGACAGACTGGACATATCCTGCTCAAAGTAAGTTACAGGCCTGATATTAATCTTTTTCTTCCCAGTTTAAATTATTAATTTGGAATTAGTTCAAGAAATACGTTAACTAAGAACATTTTTTACCATTTCAATTTCAGTGTATGTCACATTTTCAAAATATTCTTAGTTTCTAGAATTTAGTGTCTTTATAAAGTTTTAATGCTAAAGATTTGTCTAAATAAGATAGCAAGGGTGTGTGTGTGAGATTCTGTCTAATACTTTAGAAGAAAGAGAAAATTGACAAGAAAACTACAGATATTAATAATTACTTTTGAAAGACTTTGAAAGATGGAAAAAGATTCATCTTAATATTCAAACAGACTGAGTTCTCAATTATATTTGTTGACTTCTGTCTCCTGTTCTAATGGTGACTTTAAGAGAGAGAACATATGGAAGGTTCTAATATAAAGCTTTGTGTAACCTTTATTAGTTTATTTAATTCAGCTTAGATTTTTAATGTTAGTTAGCAGTTCATCGGTTAAGCATACAGGCTCTATGGCAGACTGCTGAATTTGAACCTTAGCCAAGTTACTTATCCCACTTCCTATCCCTACTTTGGCTCTCATGGGCATCTCAGATCCCACATTCATAATTAACTCCCTGACCAGTGTCTACTGCAAAGCCTCTGTATGCAGTCTCTTTGTCCTATGTTAAGAAAAAAAAAGTTGATAAGACCTTTAGATGTTATTAGCAGTACAATGGATCACAGTACCTTTACGTTGTAAACCATTTGGTTTTTCAGTTTTTTAACATGAAGTAGGAAACATGCTGATTGTGTTCATTTCCTAGGTCACAAAGGACACACTGTCATTCCACACAGCTCATTGCTGGACCCTTCTCACTGCACTCAGGAAGCCGAGTGGAGCGTAGGGTTCCCTGGGTCTGTCTGTGATGCCTCAGTCAGCTTCCACCGTTTAGCGTTCAACAAGCCTTCTCCAGTATCTCTGCTTGAAAAGGATGTGGTTCTCTCAGACTCTTTTGGTAAGTGGAATAGAATAGTTTAAACCACGCTGGCCTGTGTGGCTCAGTTGGGCATCATCCCATGCACAGGAAGGTTGCTGGTCCGATTTCCAGTCAGGGCTCATGCCCAGGTTGTGTGCTCTATCCCCAGTAGGGGACATGCAGGAGGCAGCTGATCAATGTTTCTCTCCTTCTCCCTTCCTCTCTCTCTCTCTCTGAAAAACATCAATAAAAATAAAATCTTTTTGAAAAGGATAGTTTAAACCACTAATTGAAATATTTTTCTCAGTTTTCATCATCATCTTCTTCAGTTGTCGCTCGCTGTTTAAAACATTGGGAAAAGCATATTTGTATGTCAGAAGCTAGACAGGAAACAAATATACTCAAAACGGGCGTGTGAGGAGTATCAAATAAATGCATGAACCAGTATGATCTTTTGCTGATTAAAGAACCTCCAGTCAGTATTATGACACAAAGCAGGAAAGCTGACATAGCCCTTGGAGCGAGACAGTATATAAATATACCATTGTTCCTGCCACTGAAGGCAAATGCTTTTTATTATCTTTGCTGATTGAAATAGGATGGGGGAGTATTTGCTTGATGAGGAGCTGCACACCTGATGGTAGAGACTGTTGATCTACTGATTTGTTTCAGGGAAGATGCTGTACCTGAAACACTGGATGTGCTTGAAATCATTACCATAACTAGATTGTATTAATTTCTGTCATTACTAATGATCCATCTGGTATATGCACCAGCCAAACAAACAAGTTAACTGAGAATATGGTAGGAATCCTGGTGTTTACATCTCTCAGATCTTTCACTGTGGCACTAGTATCTGCATCTCCCCCCTGAAGGATTTGGAATTGCTTATATTTTATTATCTTGGTGAGGGGTCAGGGAGTTATGGCTCCTAGAGTGTTCACTCAATCCTTCCTACCAGATTTCCCCTCACTCCCTCCATTAGCTAGGGAACCAGTGTGGGGATTCTTCCAGTTGAATATATCTATTCTCATTATACCTAACCTCGCCTACTCTGACTGGCTAAGATCCATATATTTCTCTCTTTATCTTTCCATCCATTCATTGATGCATCATCTGTCTAGGAGTTATTAGTTATAGTAGCTATCTACAATTTATCCACTCTCACATACATTGTTCTGATGAACTGCGGATTGTGGAAAATAGGAAATGCATTGATGAATCAGAGATTTGCTAAACAGATAGGTATCAAATATAGTGTTCTGCATTTCCTGCATAAATTTAAATGATGTAGCTTCTTGGTGATACTATGTAAATCTGTAATCATCAAGATCTAATCTAGCCGAAACCGGTTTGGCTCAGTGGATAGAGCGTCGGCCTGCGGACTGAATGGTCCCGGGTTCGATTCCGGTCAAGGGCATGTACCTGGGTTGCGGGCACATCCCCAGTAGGAGATGTGCAGGAGGCAGCTGGTTGATGTTTCTCTCTCATCGATGTTTCTAACTCTCTATCTCTCTCTCCCTTCCTCTCTGTGAAAAATCAATAAAATATATTTTAAAAAAAAAATCTAATCTAAACATATAACAAGACCACCCACAGTTTCCAAGAGTTATTAGATCTTGGCTCTGAACTGATACTAATCCTCAAACACCCTGAATGCCGCCATGCTAACATGGACTACCAGCTTATGAAGGCCAGGTTGCATCTTTGCTCAGTCTCACAATGCATCCAGTGGGGCCACTAGCCCATCTTATGGTTATTTCTCCAGTTCCAGAATGTATAGTGGGAATTGATATAGAACTCTGTTTGAAGGGCAGAAGTTATAATTAAGAAAAATTTCAATAAGAAAATCTGATAACATGGAGTATAATAACAAAATTCCAGGATGTCCTGATGGATTTGACACAGCTAATTTTAGCTGCTATAATGTGACTGGTATAATCATGCTATACATTTTCAAAATCCATTTGTCATATATCGAGAGATGCATGATTTTAGTTTCAAATTGCAAGTTTCTACCTTGTAAATATTATTAAACGCAAATAGGCTGGTAGTGATTTTAGGTAACATTATGAAAGTATTTGCAATATATTGAAGAAAATGGTTAATGTTGACACTAACAGGAGAAATAAATATACTTGGATTCTGTTAATAAAATCTCCTTTTCTTTCTCTCTTATATCAATAAATAAAAACTTCAACAAGTTTACTAGATCAATGGGAAATAAGGTTAGGCATAACTTTACATATGTCTCAATATATCCTCATCAAGCATCTCATACATTATAATGTATATTTAAATATGCAACCGAAGGACTTGTATGCATGCATATAAGCATAACCAATGGACATAAGACACTGGGGGGTTGGGGAGGCCAGGGGATTGTCAAGGGCGGGGGAAAAAAAGGACACATATGTAATACCCTTTGTAATACTTTAAGCAATAAAAAAAATAAAAATATGCATATGAAGTTAGAACAGATTGTCAATAAATTTGAGATACTTATTCTTTGTGATACTATTTTTTAAAATATCAACTTCAAAGAATTTATATTTTAGTCCAAAGTGCTTAAAATCAACATAATGAAAAAGATTGTAGCTGAGAAAATTAAGATAAACACAAATAACTTCAAAAATGAAAGGAAATTTTGTCCAGCCAGCGTTGCTCGGTGGTTGAGCATCAACCCATGAACCAAGAGGTTCTAGGTTCATTTCCTGGTCAGGGAACATACCCAGGTTTCGGGCTGGATCCCCAGTAGGGGGCATGCAGGAGGCAGCTGATCAATGTTTCTATCTCTCTATCTCTCTCCTTCCTTTTTCTCTAAAATCAATAAAAACATTTTTTTAAAAAGAGTTCTAAATCAAGCTTTTCACTCAAACTTGGTATGCAGACTTTGATTAAGTCAACAAATATAAGAAAATCTAATAAAGAATCAAAACTCACATTTGCATACATTGCAAATCAATTATTCTGAAGAATCAAGTTCTTAAAAGAGTAGAAATGGGATTATATTTTAGATCAATGATATTTAAAGAATTGAATTGCTATACTTTAGCATTTCTGTCATAGTGGTAATCATCATTATGTTTCAATTTTTTTCTTTCCCTAAGGAATAAAGACTTTATCTCAGTTCAAAAGTCCAAGTGAGAAACATTTTATGTTTCTGTTAAACATTGACATTTGGAATATAGTGAAATGCTATACTGGCCTATTTAGAGACTTCCATAGATAGACAGATATTTTACATTTGCAGTTGTTCATAAAAGGAGGGATTTTCTAGAGGTAAAGATTACTATTTGTTTTATGTTCTCCTACAGGCACAAGCATCGTTCCCTTTCGGAAGAAAAGACTGACTCATGTGTCTGGATGGATGGCTCTGATTCCAAATGCAAAGCACATTAACTGGTACTTTAAAGGTGTGGATCACATAACCAACATATCATACACATCAACATTCTATGGATTTAAGGTAAACAAAGAGCTATAACATCCATCTTCTAATAATTAAGATTGAACATTACTCAACTACAGGGTACATTCTCATCCTTGCTCTGATTGTTTGGACCAGAATGCTCTTGTCTCACATGTTGGCCTGTTAAAGTCCTGTACCCCCTCCATGACCCACCCTAAATCTAAGACAAGTTAAAAAAACAAAGGATCCTTATTTAAGAATCAGAAGTAAGCAATCTTCTTGCCATAGTCCCAAGGTGCTATACTTGTGCCCTGTTATTATTACCATGATAATAACTAACACTTATTGAATGCTTATGATATTTCAGATACCAGTCAAGGGCTTTATTAGTAGTATTATGAAATATATCAAACACAGAAAATTCTAGAAAATAGTCCAAGTCCTGTTGTGTCCATCACCCACCTCTATCTGAATTGAATTTACCCTGAATATTTACTTTTGATTTTTAAAAGAAATAAACATTTTAGATGAAGTGGAAGTTCCCTGTATGGCTTATGGCTTACCCTGATCTCCTTACTCTCCACCTCTAATGGTAACCATTATCCTGAATTGGGTGTCTTCATTTTCTTCATTCATATTCTTATACTACATATGTATAGCCAAAAAAAAAAATGAACCCTAGAATTGTTGCATTGTGTGCGTGTGCGTGCGTGCGTGTGTGTGTGTGTGTGTGTGTATATATATATATATATATATATATATATATATACACAGTGGGGCCTTAACTTACGAGTTTAATTCGTTCTGTGACGGAGCTCGTAACTCAAATTACTCGTATGTCAAATCCAAAGTGAACGAATGAGACACGTGATGCTTGGCTAATGTTGTGGCGTTCACTGTGACGTTTGCTGCGCCAACTAGTGGTGGGGGTACCTGAAGCTGGCTCATAACCTGAATTTTATCTCGCAACTCAAAGCAAAAAATCAGCCGAGAGACAGCTCGTATCTCGAAAAACTCGTTAGTCGGGACACTCGTAAGTCAAGGCCCCACTGTGTGTGTGTGTGTGTGTGTGTGTGTGTGTATATATGTAAAGAGAGAGAGGCTTTTATTGCTTTAGTGACAGCGTTAGCATTATTGCTATAGACATATAAAATGTTAATAAAATATAAATGCAAGATGAAAAAGAAACTAAAACCAAAACTTGTCCTAATGTATGGGCTAATTCTGTCATCTTAATTAATGTATATTAGGGAGGGAATTAACACATAAAACAAGTCACTTTTTTGTAAACTTTTATAGGAAGAAGACTATGTCATCATATCTCATAACTTCACTCAAAATCCTGATATGTTTAATGTTATTGATATGAGGAATGGCTCCTCAAACCCCTTGAGCTGGAATACCAGCAAGAATGGAGACTGGCACCTTGAAGCAAACACTAGCACTCTGTATTACTTGGGTCTGTATTCATTAGCCAGAAGTGGTTATTTTATCTAATGCTTTGTCTAAAGGAGGAGAAAAATTGCTTAATGAGCAAATGTGTTATACAATTATATAGCAGGATTCAAGAAATGTTTGTTGAATGAAAGGACTGGAGGTGAAATTGATGCTGGGAAAGCCTTGTGTTGAACTAAAATCTTACATTTTATGTTTGGAGATGACACAAACATTTTTAATTTAAATGTGGCCCCAAAATTTATTTCACAAAATTAGAGGTAATGAGTACAATGGAAGTTGTCATCATATATTTCGTTTTCATTTTTATTATTTAATTATTTTTGAAAATAAAAATGTTTTAAAATAATTTTTAGATTGTAAAATATTCATTTTTCAAGATACTTGGACTACATGCTTCTCAATAAAACATGCAGTTTGTGAGAATTTCTCCATATAAATTCTACTCATTTGAATTGTACCAAGTTACTATCTAAAGAATATTTTCAAATAGCTATGATTTTGCTTACATTTGAGTACTTTGGTCATCATGTTAATTTAAACTGCTTTACTTCACTTTTAGTGTCGGGGAGAAATGACCTTCCTCAAAGCCAGCCCGTGTCTGGGAACCTGGATCCTGATGTGAAAGATGTTATTATTAATTTCCAAGCTTACTGCTGCGTTCTCCAGGATTGCTTTCCTGTACATCCGCCATCAAGAAATCCAATTCCCAGGAAGCGACCAGCCACATACAAGTACATAGGCCTTCTGTTTACTACCTTCAGTTGCACTTGACATGAACCTTTTCATATGTCACTGCTGGGTGCCCCCCTGCACAGTGCCTCGTGGGTCACAAAGCACTTCCACACTCATTGCTTCCCTTGAGCCTGACAATGACCCTGATGAGAAAATGGAAAAACCTTACAGAAATTATGTGGAATCTCAGACTGGCAGAATGTTAGATCTGAATTACTAGACCAATTCCCTTATTATATAGGTGAAGTCCAGTGACCTTAAGTGAATTACCTGAGATCACAGAACTCTTTGGTGACACATCTTGAGCAGCAAAATTCGTGTATCACAATAAGGAGTTAGTGGGAGAAAAAGTAATTCAGATTGTGGTGGAAAAGATGTTTTCTTCAATGGAGAAAAAAATTATATAGGCAGTTATGTGTGTTGAGTATGTTACTAATTTTACATATTAGCTTGTTTACTTAGTGAAGTTATAAACTATTTAATTTGCATTCTAGCATCCTCAAATCATCTAGTGTAGTGCTACACCCTCAGGAGATGGTAATTAGAACCAGAAAGATAATATTTAATGGACAACTTTTCTTTTGTTTTCAGCTTATGGTCAAATGATTCTTTTTGGCAATCATCTCGGGAAAATAATTATACCAAACCTCACCCAGGAGCAAATGTGGTTATCCCTGAAGGTAAATACAAAAAGAAGTAAAATGCTTGTGTTTATGCAACTTTGGGATAGATGCCACACAATAGTTAGCATTCCTCCTCTATAAAGCACACCTCAGGAAAGAGCAAATGTGGCGATGGATTCTGTTATCGTGTCCTGGATAACAGATGCCTTCTGGGTTTCATGTGAACTTAAACCTGAGTATTAAGAATATAGATTTTCTTGGGAGACAAGAATCAGTCAATGTGTGGGGAAAGGGTTACTCACTTCAAAACCAAGACTCGCTGAGAAGGTTGCCAAAGTTTTGTCTATAGGCTATAATCTTGGGATTATATTTCTTATATTAAAGTCTTGTTTTATAGGAACATGGGTTGTAGCAGACACAGATATCCCACCACTGGAAAGGCTCATTATTTGGGGGGTTCTAGAACTGGAAGATAAACATAATGTGGAAGCTGCAGAGTCTTCTTACAGAAAAGTCGTTTTGAATGCTACCTACATATCACTGCAGGTAAGAGTAAAGGTCTTATCATTTATTAACCAAATTCTAAAATGTTGGAGATTTACTGAAAAATTATAAGAAAGCATATTCAATAGGTTAAAACAAAAACAAAAACACAGCTGGCTCTTGCCCTTGAAGTCTAGTATATTTCTTCTCTTCTTTATATTGTGGACTAAGCATTCCTTACAGAGTGATTATCATGCTGCTTTTAGTGTAAGGTTTGCTCATTTCCAGTCCTACAAAGATAGTTGTGTTATTATAAGGTACAGTTAAATTCACAGCTTGATCCAACCAACAGAGAATGCCCAGGAGTCCTGGGAAAAATTAAAAGATTTTAAGCCTTTTCAAAGAATTTATATACATATATGCATAACGTATTGACACAGACAATAGGGCAGTGAAGGACTAAGGGGGAGGGGGGGTGCAAGGCAGAGGGGGTTTATGGGGGAGAACGGGACATCTGTAATACTTTCAATAATAAAGATACATTTTTTTAAAATAAAGAAAACAAAAAGTATTTCAAAATGACTGAATGTAGGTGGAATTATGAAAACAGAATCAGATTAATAAAATATTTCAGTAGTTTAGATCACTTCATTCTCAGAAACCTCAGATGGTCTTGATCATGTAACCATTTAACCCAGGGGTGGAAATGTCTGGCCCCAGCCCATACAAGGACCATGAAATTATTTGGTCTGGCCCTGCCAAGGCATTAGGAGTGAGTTAATTAAATGTTTGACCAAATATAACAGGATACTTTTTAAGTTAATAATTTTCTATGGCCCACAAATGATGTTATAACTACCCAAGTGGCCCTTGGCAGAGAAAAGGTTCCCCACCCCTAGAATCAGTCTAATTGTTCTGTCAGTCTTTTATCATTATTATTATTATTATTATATACTTTAAAATATATTTTTATTGATTTCAGAGAGGAAGGGAGAGGGAGAGAGAGATAGAAACATCAATGATGAGAAAGAATCATTGATCAGCTGCCTCCTGCATGCTTCATTCTGGGGATCGAGCTCGCAACCTGTACATGTGCCCTGACCAGGAATCAAACCATGGCCTCCTGGTTCATAGGTCGATGCTCAAACACTGAGCCACACCAGCCAGACAGTCTTTTATTATTGTTCATTTAAAAGAATGGCCTAACCAAAAAGTTATTAACACCATCTATAATAATAAAAGGGTAAAATGCTAATTAGACTGGACAGCCAAATGACCTTCCCAATGTCCTTCTGGAAGGACGACATTCCAAACGAAGCCAGGGCTGTGAAGGCCAAGCCCCTTGCACGAATTTCATGCATCAGGCCTCTAGTTAAAAAATAAAAATGTATAGTAGATTTTCTTTGTTAAAACTGAGCTTTTAATATTTTAAAGGTGTGATATTTTAGTTACATGTGTGAGCTTTGAGGCAAATTAAAGCTATGATTGAGTCCTTGCCTCACTGTTTAATAGTTGGGTAACCTTGGAAAAGTTTTTCAACTACTTTTAGCATCAGTTTTCTTACCTATAAAGTGTGAATAATACCAATTCATGAGTTTAGTGTAAAGGTTAAGTGGTACAATATAGGTAAAGCCTTACACATTATGCCTGACATAGAATCAGCAAGCATTTAGTAATAGCTTTTATTACTAACAATGATGGCTCATAAATGGCACAGCTTGGATGTAAGTAGAGGGATGTATTATATATAGGCCATATTATTTTACAACCCAGTGGGATCTGTTCAAACTGCAGTAGTTTAGGTCTTAAAAGGTTCCAGTTTTAGGTCCAGTTCTGAAAGTAAATAGATATTGAACTTGAACTTGGGAAATTAAATTGCCTATCCCATAGTGAGTAGATTAAGTTGAGGTCACTTCCAGTTATAATACTGTTCTTTGGATAACAGAATTTATTCATTTTCACTAGACAAGGCTTCTAGTCTTCCCAATTCCTTTTTTATGGGGGAAATTTTTTCTGCTCAGTTTTTAAGTATTGACAATTTTCTGCTTCACTGCAGGGAGGTAGATTAATTGGTGGCTGGGAAGATAACCCTTTTAAAGGAGAATTACAGATTGTTCTCAGAGGAAATCATTCTACTCCAGAGTGGGCTTTCTCAGAAGGACCAAATCAAGGATCAAAGGTCTTAGGTATGTGTTTCCAGACATTAAAGTATCATGCATATCAGTTTTAAGAATGTACTTTAAAATAGTATTATTAGTTCATGATTGTATGGTTCAGAAGCTTTTACAAATATTTATTTATAGTAAAGGATTATAAAAGTGGCAGAGATTTTTCAAAATTAAATCATGTTATATTAAATTAGATATAGATGTGTATATTTTAAACCAAAATATAATTCATTATAAAACTAACATTAACCAATCTCCCCATATGCCCATTATACATCTCCAATCTGGCTTTCTTCATAATCTTTCTTTTCTAGAAGCAATAATTCTTTTCACATTTTAGTGCTTTTTTTCCTAAATGTTATGGATGTCTTTCCAGATCAATACTTGCAGATAACACCCTTTCCTTTTATAGCATATTGCACCATGGAATTAGTATATTACAGTTTATCCCATCCTTCTATACAATTTAATTAATTCTAGTTTCCTCATATTTTCAAATATTGTTGAACTAAGCATCTTCATTCATATATTCTTGTGTACTTGCCTTAATGTCTATTCACTTCTGTTCCTAGAAGTGAATCAAAGTGTCAAAGCCCTGAGCAGATGACCCCAATTGGTTTCATTCATTCTAAAATGTTCAGTCGCTTATTAGAATATATCAAGAACAGTTTCATTTTATTTCAGCACCTAACTCAGTACTGTGTGGTGAGTAAGCAGCAGTGTGCTTTTCTCCTGCAGGGGTGTTTGGTGAGCTGGACCTTCATGGACTTCCACGTTTGATATATAAAACTAAACTCTCAGAAACCGCAGAGGCAGGTTCCAAAGTCCTGTCTCTGATGGATGCTGTGGATTGGCAGGTAGAGGACACACTATGTGGTGGAAAGTGAACACACACAGTGGGTCAACGTAAAAAAGGCTTCTTCTTTATTCTCGTGGACATTTATTTCTCACATGATTAGCCAGTTGAGAAATGTGTATTTTGCAATTAGCTTGCACTCAAAATGCTGATCTGATAGCAGGCATTTAAAAATTGTGGTGTCAAAGGTCCTTCAGAACATGTAAAGAACAACATGTATATATTAGTATGAAAGGGAAATGTGAAAGTTTGGGGGTAAAAATATTTGTTTACTACAAATTCTTGCAAAACAGAAACAAGAAATTGTTTTAAGTACATTTTATTGTTATCTTAGTTCTCTCTTTACTTCTAATTTGTTTATTTTACATGTTAACCACTGGGAAAGAAAACAAATCCTGATGCCCAATGATATTCAAATAATGCCTGTGTTAAATGCAAGTTTGGTAAAATCAGTGGTGGCAATTCCATCTCTGCTATAACAATAAGTGTGCATAGGCCATTGACTCACGTGTTTTACAAATATTCTTTTTAATGCTGAAAGGTCAGGGAAATGGATTGACTCCTTTTCCAAGCTCTCAGATCTCAGCCAGTCCCCTTCTACTGAGTCACAGAACAAAGAAAGGCTTAGTCTGAGTAAATCAAAAAAATCATCAATGGGGTTGGCTCGCTTAATGTAGTTTAAAGTTGGTAAATAGAAAGAAGATTTATTGGGAGGTACTGTAATCTATGTACAATAGGTTCTTATTTGTGATAGTTGAGTTGTAATTATTTTTTAGATGGTACTTAAATGATTTCAATATCCCTATTAATTCTCTAATTAATAGTTTTTATTATTTACCCAATTAATATGTTTTACATATTAATTATCTAATTAAATATCTAACCAAGTGTCAGACATTTTCTGATCAAAGGATTCAGTGGTGAAGAAATTGGTCAAACTATAGTGGACATTACATTGGGATGGGAGAAGCAGACACGAAATTAACACATAAATGTGTTAATTTCAGACTATGATTCACGTGATGAAGGAAATAAAACAGGTATTGTGAGACAGACTACCTTAGTAGAGGGTGGCAGATAACATTAAATAGGGTGACCAGAGAAAGCGTCTGTCAAGGGTAAGATGGGGTTCAAGACATGCTACTCAAAAATATTAAATTCAAGACATGCTGTCCCAAAACCTTAAATATTTTAAGATGAAGGAATTTGAGAAACAGCCTGTGCTGGAAGGACTTTCTACTTTCCCCTGAAACAGATCATAAACCTTCATGTGTGAGGTGCCTTCCCTGTACCCAGAGGAAAAGACCATCCTTATCTCTGAAGACAAAGGGACACAAAGAAGAATTGGAATGAACCTTGCTAGTTCTCCCAGTTTATTGCACTGAACTCATAACCTGTCACATTTTCCCACTACTGTCCCTCGTCATGAAACCTAGCATGGAAACACTCAGGAATAACAATTTCTTCAGATCTTCACTTCCTTATGAAGGCTCCCGTGTCCCATAAAATTTAGGTTAAATAAATTTAGATGCTTTACTCTTGTTAATCTGTCTTTTGCTACAGGGGTCCCAGCCAAGAACTTAGGAGGGTAGAGGAAAATATTTTTTTCCCTCCCCTACAGGTACATTTGAGCAGAGATTTAGATGACAAGAAGGAACTTGTCGTATACAAATACAGATTCTAAGACTTGGTCTTCTTGCTTTTTAAGATTTCTCTTTCCTACCTTTCAGGAATTCAAATGATAGTTAACTAATTTTTAAAATCCTTGGAAAAAAATTTTAAGTCTTAAAGAGTATTGTTCTCATCAGCTTTTTAATAAAAATATGATTTATTTATTTATTTTTTAATTGTATAGCCTGATTTTATTAAATGACTGAATTAAATGTAAGAAAATTCTAAGATAATTCAAAATTTAGAATTCATAATATCAAAGAGAAGCATATTTATTTTAGACATCTAAGTATATAGGTGTTTTTTTCTGTGACAATACCCTGATTCTAACCAGATATAAATAAATTAGAATTTTGAGTAGTTAGTAAGAAATATAAACCTATTTTTAAAATTGTTCTTGTATTTGGCACTTGATTTTTCCTAAGGAGGGAGAAGAGATTGTGATAACAACCACGAGTTATGATATCCACCAGACAGAAACCAGAAGCATCGCCAAAATCCTGCATGGTCACAAAATTCTCATTCTCAATGAGCCCCTTTCCTACACTCACCTTGGTAAGTGGTTGTTCTTTAACCAAAAAGATATGTAATTAAAATGTCTTAAAGTCGTCACATTTTAGTGCTTTTCTCTGTAATTACAATTATTCCATGAAACATCTCACAATTATTTTAGAAGAGCATTTCACACAGACTGACACTGGTCCGCAAGGGTTGCTACTGTTTACATGCTGGCTAGGAAGAGTCCCTGCTATAGCCATTCTTTCATTTAGCAAATATACAGCAAAGATCTACTGCACTGCATTCTCTCATTCTGTGGGGTAAGGTGTCACTTTCTGTTTAAGCAGGCTTCTAGGTGACTTAGGCACACTAACATTTGAAAACCCTTGATCCGAGAGCATCTTTGTCCTGATTGGTTTCATTGGCACATTCCTCAGTTGAAACTGCATTTAAACAAACTACACCCAAATGGTAAACCGTAATTCTCCAGGAAAGAAGGAATTCCTCAGAATCAACTGAAGACCAAATCTCAGCCTGTAGGGTCAGGGCCTTCCCAGCACCCACCCTTCCCCCATTTGACCTGCTTCTTTCCTCGGAATCCCAGGACGTGGAAGCAGACAGGAGGAGGATGTCAGAAAACCACTTAGATGCTCTGGTGTTCGTGAGAACTCCAGCTGTAAGGCGGTGTGGATTTGTGACCTGCATGAAAAAGAAACTTAAGGGAACATTTTAAAGCAGTATTTTAATAGAAGCATATATGGCTATCATTCTATATCTCCTATTTTCCTTTAAATCAAAAAGAAAAGTTTTCGTTGAAGAACATTTTGATCGTAAAACAAAAAGTTTTGGAAGTTTGACATTATATAGTCTTTGAGTTTTTCCTTTAAACTACCAAACATTTCTCTCTGTTTGAAATGTACCTGCCTGTCTTAACGTTTTGACTAACATTTCCAGAAATGTAGAGTGGAATTTAGGTTATGTTTTCTAGATCGTTAAGATGCAAGTGTATACACTATGTTTGCTATGCTACTGGTATTTACAAAGAATTGTGATTGATACAAAATATGTCCAGGAAAAGTGGAACAAACCAAGGTTTGCGGTCAGGAGAGGTAATATCGATGTTTTGCTGATTCTCCACACAGCCTTGGGCAAATTCTTTTACTTCTCTACCTCACTTCCTCATCTGTTAGAATTTCAAGCAGCCTCTCAACTTGCCTTACAACAGTGTATATGTGTATAAAGTGATTGCAAACTTCCTACGAAGCAATAACTTCGTTGCTGATTATAATAATCTTTTTATATAAAAGAAATACTTTTGGCCCTAACCAGTTTGGCTCAGTGGATAGAGCATCAGCCTGCAGACTCAAGGGTCCCGGGTTTGATTCCGGTCAAGGGCATGTACCTTGGTTGCGGGCACATCCCCAGTAGGGGGTGTGCAGGAGGCAGCTGATCAATGTTTCTCTCTCATCGATGTTTCTAACTCTCTATCCCTCTCTCTTCCTCTCTGTAAAAAATCAATAAAATATATTTTTTAAAAAAAGAAATACTTTTGATTACATTTTGTTTTATTAAAAACCTATCATAATTTCAGTCTGCCATCTATGTGTGTTAAGTATAAAATGTTAATCAATTTACGCATTTGTGTTAACTTTTGGCATATTTGAAAGCTATGTAGCCTATGAACAGCAAATAAACGAATGAAGATGGGAATTTCTCAGCATTGGTAATAACCTAGCTGTCCTGTTGCAGGTGAAAGATACCAAGTTCCTGGAACACGTCAGAGCTACACATTAGCAGCTGATGTTGGGATACTGAGCAGGAACATCAAAATACTTGGTGAAGACTATCCAGGTTGGTTCCAGGAATCATTTGGTGCACGTGTCCTGATCAGCTCATTCACTGAAAATATGATGACTTTTAAAGGTTGGTACAAATTCAGTTTCTTTTTCTAGATGAAATATAGCCCAGTCTTTTCTATGTGGAGTCAGTTCTTCAGTAATTCTCACATCTTTATAGGATCTCCTGTGCTAAGAAACAAAATTCAACTGAGTACGTTTTAAAGATCTTACTGGCCTTATCTAATAATTTATGCATCAGGCAGCATCCAGTATAGCAGGTCAAATGGAGCTCTGAAGAACCGTACACAAGGAAAGAATTTATAGGCAGAAGGGAACAGGAACAAGGAAGTTATACTCAGTAAAAAAGCAAATTGGTTAGTGCAAGGCCTGCATATAAGCATAACCAATGGACACAGATACTAGGGGGGTGAGGGCATGTGCCAGGGGGTGAGGGAGGCCGAGGGGAGGTCAGTGGGGGGAAAAGGAGATATATGTACTACTATTTGTAATACTTTAATCAATAAATAAATAAAGGTTACTTTCCCTGTAGGGGATGGCAAGGGTTTATCAGGCACATTACCCCTGATGCTGATTGGGCCATTCCTGATTCACTGATTTAAGATTTCATTTCTGGAAGAGCCAAAACTGTAGTTAAGTTAAATTTCAGTTTAGTGTTGTGTGACTTAGCATAAGTGACTCTGCTTTGGGCCTGGTGTCTTGTTTTTGATACTTGGAAAAATAAAGCTTTGAGTGGGATTATATAGCCCATTTTCTACCTTTCCATACCAAATCCCCAACATTATTCCACTTGTTTTACTTCAGACAGTAAGAATTATCAAATTAACAATGACCTTAAATAATAGCTTGTCCAGCTTCTCACTCAATCACAAATCATTTTATAACAAGCACAACAGATCTGTTATTTTCTAAGGAAAATTTCAAAACATACTAAAAATAGAGAAAATAGTATAATGAATCCCATTACCAGCTACCACAATTACCAACTTTCCCCAATCTTGTGTCATCTATATGCCCTACCACACTATTTAAGCCACTTGATTATTTTGAAGCAACCACATTTTTTATTGAGATGTAATTAACATATAATATTGTGTAAGTTTAAGGTGTACAATGTGTTGATTTGATACATTTATATATTGCAATATGATTACCATCAGAGTGTTAACTAGCACCTCTATCACATCACATAATTATTCCTTGTTTGTGTGGTTAGAACAATTAAGATCTAGTCTCTTAGTAACTTTGAAGTTTATAATATAGTACTAGATGGGGTCTCTTGACTTGGTCTGTAGGGATCAGGCCAAAACCAGCTCTCCGACATCCCCGAGTGGTCCTGGATTGCAAGAGGGCATAGGCCAGGTTGAGGGACCCCACCCTTACACGAATCCATGCACCGGGCCTCTAGTATGCATATAAGATCTTTGATTAATCTCTTTCTGCCCTCCCCCCTCACCCCTTTCCTCTGAGATTCATCAGTCTATTCCATGTTTTCAGGCCTGTGGTTTTTGCTCTGGTGTTGAGCGTCTGACCCCTGGTGGTCAGTGCACATCATGCGCATCATAGCTACCGGTCAGCTGGTCACTTAAGCTTTTATATATATAGATTGTCTATAATCACTATGCTGTCCATTAGATCTCTAGGACTTATTTATCTTCTAGTTGTAAGTTTATGTCCTTAACCATCTCTCCCACTTTCCCCCCGCTCAGCCCCTGGTGACCACTATTCTACTCTGTTTTTACAAGTTCAGCTTTTTTTAATATTCCACATGTAAGTGATACCATATAGTATTTGTATTTCTCTGTCTGACTTACTTCATTGTAATGCCTTCAAGATACATGCACATTGTTGCAATTGGAGAGTTCCCGCTTTTTCGTAGCTGAATAATATTCTGTTGTTTACATATACCTCATCTTCCTTGTCCTATTTATCTGTTGATGGACACTCAGATTGTTTTCTTATTTTCACTATTGTGAATGAAGCAGCCACATATTATTTAATCTAGAAACATTTCAGAGTATAACTCTAAGACTTTTTAAAAAATATCTGTAGGTATCAGATTTAAAAATGATAATAGTTCCTTATCATCAAGTGATTGTTCAAATTCTTCCAGTTTATTCATCATTTTCCTTCTTTCCTTCCTCCCTCCCTTCCTTCCTTCATTCCTTCCTTTTTCCCTTCTCTTCCCTATCTTTCCTATCCCTTCCTTTTCTTCCCTTTCCTCCTTCCTTTGTGCTCTCTTTATTCAAATCAGGATCTAAATAAGATCCATGTTGCAATTGGTTATGAATCTTAAATGTCTCTGATTCATTTCTTTTTCCTTGCATTTTATTGATAAAAGGAAATGGGTCATTTGTCCTATAGTGTTTCCAACATTCTGGGATTTAGGGATTGCATTCCTAGAATTTAAGTTGTTTCTGTCTCACTTATATTTTCTATGCATGTGTAGGTTAGAACTAGAAAACTGATCAGATACAGATTCATTTTTTATGCAAGAACTCTTCATAGTTGATGGTATAATTTTTCATTAGTAAGCACATAATGTATAACTGTTTCTCCTTTTGAGATGTTAGCAGCCATTCATGATCATTGCCTGGATTAAACTACTGAGGTTTAAAATGGTGATATTTTAATTATACTGTTCCCTCATTTATAATCTAGAATATCTCTATAAAGAGAAGCTCCTCCAAACAATTATTTGACTACTTTGAGGGACAGTTTATATAGGAAATGTAAGAAATATGCTTGATTCTTTCCCCTTGTTAACTCCAAAGGTGACAAGTTTTTATTTGTTTTGTGTTTTTTTGTTTGTTTTTTTCCAATATGAATTTTTTTCTTTATTAATTAAGGTATTACATATGTGTCCTTATCCCCCCACCACCCCAACCTCCCAACTCATGCCCTCACCCCCCTGGTGTCTGTGTCCATTGGTTATGTTTATATGCATGCATACAAGTCCTTTGGTTGATCTCTTCCCCTTACCCCCACCCTCCCCTACCTTCCCTCTGAGGTTTGATGGTATGATCGATGCTTCTCTGTCTCTGGATCTGTTTTTGTTCATCAGTTTATGTTGTTCATTATATTCCACAAATGAGTGAGATCACGTGATAGTTATCTTTCTCTGACTGGCTTATTTCACTGTTTTGTTTTTTATTAGTGACATGATACAAGATTTCAGGCATTGGGCTAAACATTTGCACATATGATCTCATTTAATACCCATCGTACTATGGCATAAATATTGCCCCCCTTTTAATTTTTTTATTTTGCAATTACAGGTGTACAGCACAGTACAGGCACTTATATAACTTACTAAGTGATTCACCTAAGAAGTCTAGCACTCACCTGACATCGTACATAATTATTACAATGTTGTCCCTCTTTTCAAGATAAAGATAAAGAAATAGATGATTAGAGGGGTAAATTGCTCTAGTAATCCATGTCTGTCTCACTTAAAGTCCCAAGATGAGCCCTATTCCCATGACAACCTTTCCCAGCTCCTATTGTTTTGTGATGTAAATGAAGAAAACACAGCAATGGCTTTGTAGGCCCACATGGTCTGTGATAACCATTTCTTCTCTGTCTTTATTATATTAACCTTATGTTCCCCACTATACCGGTTTTTTCCTTCTCGTGCAAAATAACTCCTCTCTAATGCATTTTATTAAATATCAGTTTTGAAGCAAGGACTATATCTTACTGGTTTCTTACCAGCCATGGATCTCTGTGCCTCAGTTTTCTTCCATAAAAGATAGGAGTAATAAAAGTTCCTAACTCATAGGATGTTGCATGAGAATTAAACCACCCACTGCCAGCAGTTAGTACAGCGTTGGCACAGAGCAATCCCTCATGGGCTGTTTTTGCTGTTATTACTAATCTATGAAATTGGCTTTTGTCAGCTCAGTGGTACTTATGATAAACTGATGAGCAGATAGTTGGCAGTGCATATTCTAGAGAGGTTATGTAAAGATAATGCCCGGAAAGGCTCTTTAGAACATCAAAATGGAAATGTCACGTGAATTATATCTCATGCCTTATGTCATATATTCTCAACGGGGACAATATCACCACCAAGGGGTGAAGTTGGTCCTTGAGGGATAAAAATACCCTTAGTTAACGCAATGGTTTGTAGTCCGACAAAGGGCCACCATACATTAACAGATGCATAGTATATCTGTGTTATTAAAACTTCATGGGGAGGGGAAGCTATTAGGAAAAAATGCCTAAGAAGGCTCTGGGGGGTAGTGAAAAAAAAAGTTCAGAAATACTGCCTCATTTAGATTAAAGGAGCAATGAAAAACTAATGAGATTCCCATGAAAGAGTTGAAAACAAGTTTGTAATGGGAAAAATTACAGCTTTTGTAGATTTTTAAAAAATGTTTTATATTTTTTCAAGAAAAAATGAATTTAACTGCCCCCTTCCCACAGGAAATGCAAGGATAAGTGATGTGGAATTTTATCACAGTGGCCAGGAAGGCTTCAGGGACAGCACGGACCCACGATATGCTGTCACGTTTCTTAACCTAGGACAGGTTTGTACTTTATGTTGAATTTTTGCATATATCCAAAGTAAAATATTTTGATTTTGATTTGATTTTCATTTATCTTTACTAAATAGACATAGCTTATGATTACTAAGACTATGATATAATATAATACAACTTTCTTAGATGTATTCCCATTAACTGTTTTAGACTCATAGTAGCATTTCATTCTACCCATTTCATGCATTTATTTAGGGTAAGTTAAATAAAAATAGAAAAAGGAGCAGAGAAGGTGAAAGGATTGACCATCTATAATAGCACCTAACATCTTCACTTTATTTTGAAATACCAAACATATTTCCAGTTTCTATTAAACAAAGTGAGTATTGCTTAAATTTTTCAGATGAAAAATACCTATGTCTGTGTATCCATGTCTCTGTCAAAGCGGGAACATAAATATTCTGTGAGGGCTGGTGATTTAAGAAAAATGAGAGCTTATTTCTTGTGGAAATAAAAAGTAATCTTGTAGGTTTGAAATTGAAACCCCTAACCTACTCATTGACTAGTTCCAATCGAAAGTTGAGTCATAACTCCTTGCCTAGAATGTCAAATTTTGAAGAAAAAGAAAATCTCTGTTAATCGTATAGTAAACTAACTATTTTGAAAAAATAAATTTTAGTACCTTAGCATTTTATAGGTAATGATAGAAATATAAATGCATAGCAAAGTGAGAATTTTTTACCTGCATTTAAAATAAGCATACTTTATTTTTTGCTTTATTTAATCATAATATATGTGGACATTTCCCAGGATTAAAAGACCTGCTGGGAAATCATCTCTTTTTATGGAATATAAATTGAGTATTTTATTTATCAAGGTGTGTTTCCTGAAAATCACCTACTTCGAATTTTTCCTTTAAATATATTTTCATTTTATTTTTTAAATATTCACTGAATCCTAATGTTTTATAGATTCAAGAACGTGGCTCATCTTACATTCGAGGCTGTGCTTTTCACCATGGCTTTTCCCCAGCAATCGGTGTGTTTGGGACAGATGGATTGGACATAGAAGATAACATCATTCACTTTACAGTGGGGGAAGGTAAGAGAATAATATTTTGGTACTAATAACTTATCTTTCTGAGACAGTCTTATCTGTAAGCTCTAGGGCCACGCTGTCCAGCTGATCTTTCTTCGAGAATGGAAATGGTTGATAACTGTGCTATTATGGTAATTTCTAAAGCATAAGTGGCCATTGAGCACTTGAAATATGACTAGTGTGACTGAGGAACTGGATTTTTAATTTTAATTGTACTTAATTTAATCATACTTACTTTACATGTAAGTAGTCATGTAAAGTAGGCTATGGATACCATGGTGGATAGTAGAGCTCAAGAGGAATTATTTACCAAACCCCAATCTTATGAGAGTTATCTAATACCAATAGTTTAAATTACTATGACTTTTAAAATACTCCTCAGATGTCAATCAAAAAGCTTATTCACTAGTAAGGGTTATTTGATAAAAATTATATTTGATTTTAGGGGGTTATTCTTTCTTAAATGTCATTAAAGAATATAATACAAACTTTTAAAATATGTATGTAATTATTTATGTATTTGTTAAATCCTGAGGTAGAACCTGTGAACCCACATATTTAACAAGCACCCAGAAGATCCTAATTCAGGTAGTCTATTAAAGAGGTGGAGTTTCACTATCAGAGTTCAGAGGGCTCAATTTAAAATCTAAGGGATTCAATTATCAGACTTAAACTAGAAAACTAATTTTCCCCATAGACATCACCCATAATACTTATTACAAATGTACATGTATTGGGGGGATTTATTTTTTTCCAGGCATAAGAATATGGGGGGATGCCAACAGAGTCCGAGGAAACTTGGTTGCACTTTCGGTTTGGCCAGGAACCTATCAGAACAGAAAAGATTTAAGTTCAACTCTCTGGCATGCAGCAATTGAGGTAATGCAAACAAACTTATAATTATACAAAATTATAACTTCCTTATTGAAGATTATAATTTCTGTAGAAATTATAAATCTCAAAATATTATTGAAAACTCTTTCTTCCTTAAAGATTGATGAATTAGTAAAATGAACTAATTAAAGGACTGAATGAACTTTCTTAAAAGATAATGTGAGCTCCAACAGCCATTGGATTTTTCTTTGTGTTGATGCCCACTAGTTTAAATAGTTCTCTTATATTTTTGCTTCTCTAACATTAATTATTGCTCTCAGGTTACAGTACAGGGTCTCTGTGCTGCTAACTGACTGAGTGCCTTGCACATATTACTACTTGACTCTGGATTTAGTTTCCTTCCAAATGGAAAATTATAATAACAGCCTATAGAATCTCTGCAACCCTTTTCTCATCTATGGGTTTTTATTCTATATGCAAGGTTATTTACTCTTATCTAACATTACTATTGGACCCTTCTTTATTCCCATGAAATTTCTTCCATTACTATTGGTCTTTATTTAGATGCGGAATGATATTGTAAATGAAAATAGTACAGAGAAAGGATCTAGAGGAAATATGGCTTCCTCTTGTTTTTATTTTAGTCACCTAAGCCGTAGGAACAAAACAGAATTACAAATAGCTCTCTTTGAAAGATGGGATAAGGATTGGGCTTTGATTTTGTGCAACTATTAATATCACCTTACAGTAAAATGTGAAACCTGGAACTTAGTATATATTTATGAGGTAATAATGTTCTCTTTCATCTATTTATAAATGTTTGAATGTAATAAAATGTTAATTCCTGTTCTTTAAAGTTATCTGTATCATTTTAAATAAAAGGTACTTACTTACTTTTATGAATACCATTTGACTATTTTATTATAATCTTTAAAAATAGGGTGTTTAGTGTGCTTTAAATAATCGAGGTTTTAAATGTTTTGCTGACATTATAGACAAGAACTAGACCTTCTGTACTTTGTACTTTTCATTTTCTACCACTTTGACTTGGCTCATAAAATTGCTTAGTCATTACTTAATACTCGTGCTACCCAGTTTTTTAATATAGCAGATTTTATTTAAAGTATTGAATGCCCCTATTGAATCTTATAGTCCATTGTAATTGCCTCGGTTGTCTTGTTTTTAATAAATCAAATTGGTAACAGAATATAACCAAAAAGAGTGACAAAATATTTGTAACCTTGCTATAATACTGGAATTTAGCCTATAGCTTATAAATATTGAACCACATCCAGTGGATTTTATTACTGAAATAAAAAATAATCCCTTTAATGCATTTTCCTAAGAAGTCTAAGGTATAAAAAAATAAATAATCTCTTCAATGTATTTTTCTGAGAAGTCGAGTGATGGTTTTATACCAAGAACCCAGGGTAATATCAATACTTCATTTGTAATATAAGTTTGAATGGAGTGAATACTGAATTAAAATTTTCCTCCTGAAAGTATAGTCATAATTAGACATCTTGTGTGTTGCCTACTGGCTCTCATTTTCTAATTGTGAAAGAGCCTGACCCAAAGCAATTTCTTTGTCATTACACTAGATAAATAGAGGGACCAATACAGTCTTACAGAATAACGTCGTGGCTGGATTTGGAAGGGCGGGATACCGCATTGACGGGGAGCCTTGCTCAAGTAAGTCTTTTGACCGAGAGTCACTAAAACTAGGAAATAATTTGTCCCAATTCGTTAAAAATAAATTGTTGTCAGTTCAATATGTGATATATCCTCTCTGTGGGCACTGAAAGGACTCAACAAGGCAAATTATTGCAAGATACCCTTGGGTCTAAAGAAAAAATGGATAGGCTTTTAAAGACAACTATTTTCCACGTTTATGATCCCAAACCTCTAACAGCAATTTCAGTTCCTGATTTGGCTGGTATTGGAACAGGGAGTACCTCATCCCACTTTCATAAAACGAAATGTAGAGACAGATGCTATAGGGGTGTGCCACTATTCCATGCGTCTGCTTTATAAAGGAATAAATGCTCACTGTTTCTGTGTTAAAACCTGAAAGCATGGAAAGCAAAGGACATGAACACACAGTTCTCAGATATATTCCCATCAGATTAGCAAAAGTCAAGAACTAACTGAACAATTACTCTGTTGGCAAGACTGTAGGGAAACAGGAACATTTGCACGTTGCTGCTTGAAGGACAAAACTATGTAACCTACAGAGGGAATCTGGCAATAGCTACCAAAGTGATAGAGGCATTTACCTTTGGTCAGCGTTTCTACTCTGGTAATATAACTAACAGTTGCCTCTGTAAGAGAAAACATTTGTAAACAAGGCTATTCATCACAGCGTTTTGTGTACTAGCAGAAACCTGAAAGCTACCTGTGTCCAATAACTGTGGGCTCTTAAACGAAGCTCAACATTGAACACCAGGCCCCTGTCAAAGAATAAAAAAGATACATACCACGTATTGATATGGGGATGCTAAAGTGATAAAAAGAAAATTTCAGAACAGTATACATGATACTGTTTTGTGTATATGTTTTGTGGGGAAAAGGGAAGAAAACAAGAACATATGTGTTATGTGTGTTTACATAAAGAAACACAAAGTGTAAAAACAGAGACATAGAAATTGAGTGGGAACAGGATCACTGGTGACTTATTATTGTCTATTTATAACCTTTTGATTTTTCAACAAAGTAAAAGAATTATCAGATCCAAAAAGTGAAAGAAATAATAGAACTTAAGGCTTTGTCTCCTAAGAAACTTACTTAGTTAAAGGTAATGGGATTTTTCCTCTGAAAAATTTATATTCCTTCTACAGTTTTTTTTCTCAGCATAGTTATTTTCAAGATTCTTTAAATCAGCATTTTTTGTATAAATTCAAAACTTATTGGGCTTATCCTAATTTTATTCTTGTGCAAGATACATTTTGAAGGGATAAACCTACCTAACTTATTTTTTGATATATGCTCTTATTAAATATTTTAGTTCCCAATAGCTTCCAGTAGCTTTTCTTTGACTTAAAATGTAAATATATGCAATTTCTCTATAACTTCTTTGAAGTGTTGTGTGGTTTTTTGAAAATCAAAACATGACCTGTGAATATGAATATATACTAATACGTGATATCATGTCATGAATTTTTTACTGACAATATTGATATTCCTAAATAATTGAGAGTGTCTATAGGAGTTTTTAGATTTCAAGCACTGAAACATGAAACATCACAGAGGAATTCAGAGTTTAAGTTCCTGGAATGGGACATCAACCTATCAAATTCATCTCCCAGACAATGAGCAGCTAGGATGCTGGGAAGGGAGGAGCCATGCTTGCCCATTAGTTACCTTGTGTGGAAACAAGAAAGAGACATGCAAACAGCTTCTTATGAAGAAAACAAAATAGAACCCTGGGAAACCATCATCAAAATGTCAATCTCAAAGGACTGGGAAAAATGGAAAAGCAATAGAAGATAAGATGAAGTCAGATCCTTGGGGACTAAGTATAATTTAGGGGTGGCTCTGCTCTTTATAGGAAATCTTCAAATTTATGCATGGTGAGGAAGGGGTTATTAAGGTTACTGATCTGATTTGGAGGTACATAAAATTTTCATTAAAATCTACATCAATTATCCTGTATATTAATTATGAATATAGTTTCCATTTATTGAGGCTATTTCATTTCATTTTGAAACAACCCTGACAGAGGCTTGGTATATATATATATAGAAACTAAAGTCCAACGAGGTTGAATAACTTTGCAAACATCATGAATAGATTAATTCAACAAATATTTAATGAATAGCTACCTCTGCATTACCTTCTAAGCTCCAGGAATATGGCGGTCAGTGAGCTTCTGTCATGAAGCTTATATTATAGTAAGAGAGAAGGTGGATGTCATAATAAAGTCAAATAAGTCATAATATCAAGCGAAGAAAGTTCTAATTGCTATGCAAAGTGACTGAGGTGCTACTTTGGATCAGGTGGTCAGAGAAAGCCTTCTAAAGAAGTAATATTTAACTTGAAAATGGAATGACCAGAGGAACTGCCAGTACAAAGGTCGGCAGGGGAAGCGTTTTACAGCCAGCCAGTGGTGCCATTGTGTTTCAAGTTCAGCCTTGTTTCAATCCAATTGCATGCTCTTTCTAATGAAATTCGTGTTCAGTTTTATCAGATACAATAAGTTAAGGGTGCTAACGCTAAACCAAACTTTTGCAAATGAGCATACAATTATTCTAGATAACAGAAAAGGGACAATTTAGATGAGAATAAACACCAACTAGAGTAAATCATAAATGACTGAACCATGAAAATATTTGTTCATCTTGTTAAAATTTATGTCAAAATTATATATTGAATTTTTAAAAGAATTTGAACTTTGACTGACACTGCTTACAAAACTATATGACATGATTTATAATCTTAATTATCTCATTTTGTGTTTCCATCCAAGGTCTGACTAACCCCCTGGAAAAGTGGTCTGACAATGAGGCTCATGGGGGTTTATATGGCATCTATATGAACCAGGACGGCCTTCCTGGATGTTCTCTCATACAGGGATTTACCATTTGGATGTGCTGGGATTATGGAATTTATTTTCAGGTAAGTTCATAGAAGATCATGACTGTTTGTTTTCTTTTATGATTGTGTTTTGTACTTATGTAAACTATAAATTGTATTACAGACCACAGAGAGTGTGTATATCCATAACGTGACTCTGGTTGACAATGGAATGGCCATTTCTTCAATGATTTATATGCCAGCTGCCATATCTCACCAAATTTCCAATAAAACAGTGCAAATTAAGGTAAGACATGAATACAGCCACATGAAAAGAGTAAACTTATTGGAGGATTAATATAAACAACCTCCTTGACTTCTACCCCAGCTAGCCCAAACCTCCTACCTTTGCTCTCATTGACTTCTCCTAGGAAGCTTTCTATACTTCCCTTTGCTCCCCAGTTCCTTCACCTCTTCTTCTTTTTTTTTTTTTTTTTTTTTATCCTCACCTGAGGATATGTTTCCATTGATTTTTAGAGAGAGGGAAAGACAGAAATATCATTGTAAGAGAAACACATTGATTGGTTGCCTCCTGCATGCACCCCCAGGTGGTGGGGGGAGGAGCCTGCAACCGAGGTATGGGCCCTTGACTGGAATTGAACCTGAGACCCTTCAGTCCACAGGCCCACGCTCTATTCACTGAGCCAAACCGGCCAGGGCCCCTCACCTCTTCTTGATTATCACCTGCTAACTTTGCCCCAGTTAGTTACATTTTCATTCCTTCTATGAATTTTTTCCTGAAGCAGTTTAGGTAGCTTAAGTCACTCCCTCCTCTTCTTGTTCCTATTGTTTCCTGGACATAATGTATATCTAGAAACAGAACATGTCATTATATATAATTGTCTACAATTCAGGGGTCCTCAAACTACAGCCCTCGGGCCACATGCAAATACAAATATTGTATTTGTTCCCGTTTTGTTTTTTTACTTCAAAATAAGATATGTGCAGTGTGCATAGGAATTTGTTCATAGTTTTTCTTTAAACTATAGTCCGGCCCTCCAACGGTCTGAGGGACAGTGAACTGGCCCCCTGTTTAAAAAGTTTGAGGACCCCTGGTACATATCCATCTTCCCTTTGCCACTTTGAGTCATTCCACCCTTTTTCATCTGGGTTTAATGATCCATTTCTGAAACTTATAGATTGTATTTTGCAATAGTGCAATTCAGTATTACCAATTATTGTGTTTTCTCTTAGCAGTAGCTATTATTAAAGCTGTATTGTTTGAATTTTTTCACAGAGCTCATTAATTGTTGGAAGTAGCCCTGAATTCAATTGCTCTGATCTCCTAACAAATGATGATCCCAATATTGAACTTTCTGCTGCCCATCGGAGTTCTAGACCTCCATCAGGTAGAAAATTAGGAATTTAATTTTGGTGTTCATATGAGTGCACTTTCAAGTTTCATCAACTGCCTTCTTTCTATGAAAGGAGGGAGAAGCGGGATTTGCTGGCCCACCTTTGCTTCAGTACATAACATGGCACCCCGGAAGCCTCACGCAGGGATCATGAGTTACAACGCCATCAGTGGCCTTTTGGATGTTTCAGGCAAGTTTACACATAGTCCTTGACACATCTCAATTAAGTGCTATAAAGAGTACATAGAGTATAACTAATAATGTTTCATTGTTAGTAAAAAAAAATGATTTAAATGGATGTGTATATGAATCTGCTCAATATAACAAGAAAATAAATCAGAGTCCATTTCAAGAATGGAGTAATGGGGCTGATTGAGCTAGGCTTATTAACATGCTAAAACTCACAGAGTTCCCTAGAGCACAAGGAGAGTGAGCCCTAACATGCAAGCACTTTTCAGATCTGCTAGTACCACAATTGCCCTTGTCCCATTGGCCAAAACAAGTTACATGGCCAAGCACAGAGAAATATGGAAATGACTACTCAGTGGTGTTGATATAGGGAGACAACAATCTACCACATATGGTGGTGGATTCATCTTCCATGTAAGGTAAGACCTTCATGTTCAAGGTAGTATTAAATTATGTGTCTGCTGGAATGTACATGAAATGCAACTCTACCACTTCCTCTATAGAAAGTAATTATTTTTCTATTATTTACATTTCAGGTTCAACATTTGTTGGATTCAAGAATGTTTGTTCAGGTGAAACTAATGTGATATTCATTACTAACCCTTTAAATGAGGATTTACAGCATCCAATCCATGTGAAGAACATACGGCTGGTTGACACTATTGAAAAAGCAAAAATATTTATACATAGGCCTGATATAAGGTAAAATATATGAAAACCCAGTTTTCTTCCTCTCTTCATAGTTCTCCATGGCCTTTTCCCCTGCCATAGAGCTGGGAAAGTTGCTCTGTTAAAATAACTGTGTGTTTTTTTGTTTTGTTTTTTTGTTTGTTTTTGTTTTTTGTTTTGTTTTTTTTTTTAATATATTTTATTGATTTTTTACAGAGAGGAAGGGAGAGAGAGAGTTAGAAACATCGATGAGAGAGAAACATCGATCAGCTGCCTCCTGCACATCTCCTACCGGGGATGTGCCCGCAACCCAGGTACATGCCCCTGACCGGAATCGAACCTGGGACCCTTCAGTCCGCAGGCCGACGCTCTATCCACTGAGCCAAACCCGTTTCGGCTAACTGTGTGTTTTTTATCAGCATTCTGAAAATTAAGACAAATGCATCTGTGTTTTCAGTTAAGTTGAATATATGTATATTTTCTTATACTGTTTTTTCCCGTGCATTATATTTACTTAATTGTTTTTTTAGAGAGAGGGGAACAGAGAGAGAGAGAAAACATCAATTTGTTGTTCCACTTATTTTATGCATTCATTGGTTGCTTCTTGTATGTGCCCTAATCAGAGATTAAACCCACAACCTTGGTGTATTGGGATGATGCTCTAACCAACTGACCTACCCAGCCAGGACTCCAGGCATTGTAAATAACGCTATCATTAAACATAAGAGGCAGAAATGGGGTTAGAAGTGTGCTGTACATAAGTATCTCCCCATTTGGAACGAGAGACATTTCTAACATTTCTTTGATTTTCATTAACTTTTTTGAGACATTTCTAACATTTCTTTGATTTTCATTAACTTTTTTGTTTCCCGTTGCTCTCCAAGTGTCTTATCTCATGCACTCCAACATTTTGTTGGAAATTTAATGTCTGTCCTTATAATCACTGTGACTGAGAGTATGTGGAAACTTAGAGCAGTGATTTTTCAGTCGCAAAGGTCAGGTCAGAATATTTGTAGAAGCTGAACCACCTCCATCCTAAGTCTTAAAAGAATATAGTCAATAATTGCTACTGTTCATAAGTGCTGCAGACTAGGAATTTAGGTGTAAGGCAGCAGTGGAGGTAAGAAATTTTCTATTAGAGATCTTTGTCCATTTTCAGCATAAGGAAAAGACAATGAAAAATGCTGCCAGACATCTCTTCAGAGAAATGCAATGCTTCATAAATAGTTTGACTTCATCTGATTTTGTTTTGATGATAGCCCCACAGCTTTTCTCTATGGCTGCTCTCCTTCCCTTTGAGAGGATTCCCTCAATAACTAACTTGAACAAAAGTCCACATCTCAGCCTGTTCCTTTGGAAGCTGAAATCAGAGAGAGCCCCAAGCTGTAGTATGAGTGCCACTAGGCACCTACCCACGGACTTATTTACAAAACAATGTATAGTACATTGCAAATCGAGCAGCTTTTTTATTGTAACCAATTAACAATCCATACTCCAGGTGGCCCAAGATGAAAGCAGAATACCATCCGTGGTTGAACTGCATTGTGAATTGTTAGTATTTCGTCTCTTACAGTTTGGGTGTCTACAGAATGCTTACTAAAATGTGCAGCATAAAAACCATAATTCAAGTACATCTGTTTGCATTTACATAGGCAAAAGTCTATGAGAATAAATACTAAATCTGCAGTTTGTGATGATTCTAAGAGCTTAAGATAAGAAGGTGAAGGGGACTGAATTTTTACTAAGTACCTAGATGACTTCATAGTAAGCATATAATACTTTTATAATATTTAAAGACCCATTTTAAAAAAGAGAAGGAAAGGAAAAAATAAGAAAGACTTTCCTGCCAACACAGGAATTTTTTATGTCCTGAGCAGTAGAGTAATGTTAGTATATCATGAGCTATTCACAAATATGAAATTTATTATTCAAGAAAATATGAAACAACAAAATGGAATTCTAATTTTATATCCCACCGGTATAACTTGTCCTTTTGAAATGTTAATGAATTCATAATAGACCAAATCAACGCAATGGAAAACAGGTCTCACTACAATGCACATTACATATGCTACTGGGTCCTACTTTAAATCCTGTCTGAAAAGATAAGATTCAATCAATCAAATTTTTTTGGATACTCTCTTATCAAATACTCAAGTATACTCAAATGCTCCCTAAAAATAGGGAGGAACACTAAATCTAAGTATTCATACATTTGACCTTTTCTCCACAGGAAGGTGAATCCATCTGATTGTGTAGACATGGTTTGTGATGCCAAAAGAAAATCTTTTCTCAGAGATATGGATGGCTCCTTTCTGGGGAATTCTGGTTCAGTGATACCTCAATCAGAATATGAATGGAATGGAAATAGCCAATTTGGAATTGGAGACTACAGAATTCCAAAGGTTATGCTCACATTCCCAAATGGAAGTAGAATTCCTGTCACTGAGAAAGCACCTTATAAAGGTTTGTTGGATATTCTGTTAGTTCTCAAACTTGTGAAACAAGATATATCTTTTCTTTTTAATGGCTGCTGTACTCAACCAATAGTGTATTTCCTACTTAGTAATGTTACATAACAAGAAAAAGATAGTACGTGGATGCTTTTGCAAAGAGATTTCTTTTCATTGCTAAAACGTATATACCTATGTTTCTAGGAATTATTAGAGATTCAACCTGTAGATACATTCCAGAATGGCAGAGCTATCGGTGCTTTGGGATGGAATATGCAATGATGGTCATTGAAAGCCTGGATTCTGACACCGAAACTCGAAGACTCTCACCTGTGGCTATAGTGAGCAGTGGTTATGTAGATCTCATTAATGGTAGGTGTTCAATGTCAACAAACTAAGATTACTCAAAGCATTCACTATTTAGTGCATGCATAGAGATATCTCATAAATTATTATCACAGAAAACTAGCAAACATCTGTGCCTCCCATTTGTAAGAAAGATCTATGTATAAGAGAGAGATACTTGACTTTTCAGCAGTTTCCCGTATTAGAAAGCCAGAGCAGTGATTCGAAATTGAGCACTAGAAGAAGAAAGAGAGGAAAGTTATTTGTTGAGTGATCTTCATACTTATAAATATTTTTAAGAAAAAGTTGGCCTGAGTGTCTCCAAAATGACAATTTGCCTCTCATAAATTAAAAAAATGATAATGAATCTGAACAACCAATGGGGCCGGGCTGCCTGTCACTACTTGAGCCAAGTAAGCAGAGACAAGGTTGAATTATATATGAGTGTTTATTCTAATACTTCCAGCAGTATGGGAGAGCACAGGTCATCCATGAAAATCTGCTCTACCCCTCCCCATAAGCCAGCTGCTTATATTGGGTAGGACAAAGATTACACGGGGAATTACAGGCCTGGGGAAGTAGGCAGGGTTACAGGTTACAAGCATTGCAGGCTGGGTGAGGGTTGCAAAGGAAAGGGACCTCCGGGACTAGATTGTTTCAGCAACAAGGTCATTAATCTTTTCATGATGATAGGCAGTTCTTAGAAAAGGAGAATGGACTACATTCTAAGGTTAACTCCCATGTCCCAGGGTGTACAACTCTCAGCCAGGTTAGAATGTGCTTTCTCTAATCAGAACAGAACAATCCTAGTTAACAGAACATGACTAATATTTCTTACAACTATAGTTAGTCCCCACTATTCTATTTCTGCCCCTAACAATAATATATTATTTGGAATACTTGAGAACAAATACTCTCAGCCTACTCATTTTTTATTTTCATGAATCCTTAGAAGACTTAATCTTGAAATGATGTGTTTTGTTTTCATTTCTGAAATGAAATTTGAGATACACTGGACTAGGTGGCTTTTGTCACTCTAAATTTTTCATTTTATATGTAGAAATTTCTGTTTGTTTAAAACCCCACAAAGAAGGTTTATTTAAAGACAGGATTTATATTTTGGATGCTTAGGGAAAGTTTATGTTCTGCTTGAGTTGCAGAAGTTTATATTGATTTAAAATTTGATTGAAGTCAGTTGTAAATATTTATGATAAGTTCAAGTAAGCCAGGAAATTGAGCAATGCTAATGAATAAATACATGAAGAAAATTCATCATTCTGAACCTCACTCAATGTTCATCCCAGCCACTGTAAAACTGAAGTGAAATAGAGAAGTTGGCTACAAAAGTCATGGTATACCTGTTCTAGAAAGGTCTAGATTCAGTTAGAGAAGCATCCACTGTCTTTTGGCTTTCTAGAGAGTTTATTAGAGTGTCATTTCTCAGATTGCTTCAGTTAATTAATGATGTTGACCTTCCAGTACTACCTATAATCACACTCTTTAACAAAAATATATTAAAATAACAGTGGAGGGCAAAGACAATAAAAAACATACTTAAGAGTTTGTTGAATTTACAAATTAACTGATGAACAAATGAGTATAAGAAAGAGTTAATGAATCAATGGTTTAGACATAGAAATATACCTGTTTCTAGTTACAGTTCAGGCTCTATTTTTAACAACTTAACTCTGTTACAGCATATTTCTCAGCAGAGTCTGAGAAAGTTTGTTCCCCACCCAAACTCACATTTGATAGGTAGGAGAAAGGATGAAGCATTTTCTTCCTTACTATGTGGCCTAAGCTTAAATATGATTATTAAAGTAGAGAACCATGCAAATCTAGTATTTCTTCATTGACTTTCTAGTACAAATCCTCAATACATTAGTTTGCCCGTCTTAACTTGGGCAGTGTAAAATTATGGTAAGTGAGAGGAGTTGCTTCCCTGCCTTCCTATTTAAGCCAAGGTGTGAGAAATAGCTTAGATCTCTGGATAGAAGGGTGGAAGGATAAAGGATGTAAATGTTGAACTTCATCACTGCCATTTCTTTTTAGTGCAATTACTTGTCACACTTTGCACTAATGACATTCATCATAGGAAACATGAATTTCATTTTTTGTGGATTTAGGCCCACAGGATCATGGTTGGTGTGCCGGATACTCCTGCCAGAGAAGACTGTCCCTGTTTCACAGCATTGTGGCTCTGAACAAATCTTACGAAGTTTACTTCACTGGCACTAGTCCTCAGAATCTTCGACTGATGTTGCTTAACGTGAAGCACGACAAGGTAAGGCAAGATGGAAATAATTGCTTGAGAGTTATTGGTGTTATTACTTGCGTATATTTCTATCTGCTAAGGACTTTATCTCCTCCCCTGTTCTCTTGAACATCGTCAGCCATAGCTTCTTTTCAAGGATCATCAGGGTACTACCAAGAATACTGTTAGCCCAGATAGTTTCATCAGCCTGAGAGCACATAAGAATACCAAACATCTCGCCCCCATATGCACTTGATTCATATATGAGGCATGACACTGGGGCCTATGATTTGTGTGATTAGGAAGGAAACCTGAATTTTTACATAAAAAATAGTGCACATCCAAAATGGTCACTGGAATTACATATTTATTCTTCCATGCTGTTATTATTTATATGTGTCAGAAATACACCTTTGGACTTTAGGATCATAGCACATTATTGAAAATATCATCATTAATGTCAGATCTTTCCTATAAACAATTCAGCTGAGGTGATTAAACTTAAATATACTATATGTCATTGGGAAAGAGTTTGAGGTTAAGCAGTAGTGTCATAATTTAGATTTTTTTCTAAGGGCATGAGACGTGAACATCTAAGAGTATTAGGAATGTGAAGAAAGGATACTGATGAGATGAAGCAGAGAGAGGAGTAATGAAAGGAGACCCACCCCTTCTCAGGTGACAGCAATCACAGTTTTTCGGTTGCTCAAGGTAAAACCTGGAATCTATTCTTGATTCTTCTCTTTCTCTCACATTCCTCATCCAATCCATCTGCAAAACCAGTTGAGTCTCCCTCCCTAATCTCCAGAATCTGAGCACTTCTCACCACCTCCACTGCTACCATCCAGTTTGAGCCAACATTATCTCTTCCTTGGATGAAGGCGATTGCCTCCCAACTCCCCCTCCTGCTCTATCTTTGCCCCTCTTCTGTCTATTCTCACCCAGTAACCACAGAGGGACTCTCAAAATGTAAGCCGGTTAGATCATTCCTCTGCCCCAAACCCTACAATAATTTCCCTATTGGTCTTTGCCCAAGAGTCAGAGTCCTCACAGGGGCTTTAAATACAGTTCCTCATGTTGCCTCTCAGCTCCTCCTCCTGCTCTATCTTTGCTACTATATATACTAGTAGCTCTATCGTTGCTACTTCAGAACTGTAATGTTGCTACTGTTATGAATCGTAATGTAAATATCTGATATGCAGGATGGTCTTAAGCGACCCCTGTGAAAGGGTCGTTCGACCGCCAAAGGGGTCTCGACCCACAGGTTGAGAACCGCTGGGCTAGAGCTAATTTTTATCAGTCTTACTACCATGTTTGTCTCAGAGATAAGTATTTTTTTCAACATTAAGTAGCTAATTTTGTGTGATTACATTATACAGAGTACTGCCAAGTTTGCATTATACAGCGTACTGCTAAATTCCCCATTTCTTCTGCCCCTGGAGTGGAAAGTGTATATTGAACTCTGTTAGCTTTTAAAGAGGCCCTTTCTTTAATTTAGAGATTCTCCTCAAATAATTTCTTTCTTACATTACACTTTTCTACTGAGAATTATCAATTAAGTTGTAACATCTCTATAAATGGTTGAATGTAAGTCCCTTTAATAATTTTAGCTCAATATTTATCCTAAGTCCATAAAATTTAGTTTTAATTTTTTGCAGAAAGTAGATACAGCTCAAGGACATTTATTTTGTAGGTGCTAATATTTTAAATATTTTGTTTCATTGTTCTTTTAAGATGTAAAAATGTGTTCATTTTTAACAGGCTGTTCTGGTAGGAATTTTTTTTTCCACACCGCAGCGTTTGGATGTCTATGTGAACAATGCATTGGTCTGCCCCAAAGATACAGTATGGAACCCCCAACAGAAACACTGTGAATTTAATAGACATCTACACACAGGTATTTACTCAGAAAAATACAGTACACATTATATATATTTAATTACATGTAAAATTCTTTGTTGATATTTCATTAATATCTTTAGTTCCTTCGCCATTGATGAATGCAAGATAAAATAGTTTTTAGCCACCAAATACTAAGACGTGTTTATTTATAACATGAATGTCCTAAAAGATCAGTCCTGATGGAAGTCTTAGCTATCTGCAACATGCAGATATTAATTTTTTTATGTACAATGGACATTCCTTAGCCCCCTAAGAACATTTACATTCTACATATTCAGTTTAGTTATTCCTATGTACAGAAGAAAACTTGCTTAGAATTTTTATCCTATCTCTGCTTTACTTCTAGTTCACAGAGTTCAGAACCTAAATTAATTGACAATATTGCCAAGAAAGTTAGTATAACATCAACCTAAACACCATGAAGTATATATAATAAACTAAACTGCACTTAAATGAAATATATGGAGAGGCTAAACTTAACCCATTTAACTAACATTTGCAAAACCAGGATTATCTCTGCTCACTGAAGTCTTTTTGTTAATCCGATACCAATAAAGTCAATACATTCCATTCCACATGTGCTAATTTATTATCATTGTTTTATGTGCCCTGTTATCTTTGCTAACAATCACATAAATGTCTGCTTTGGATCATAATATAAGCTGACATGAGAGTATGAATGGACAACCATATTCATTACCGTCTATGGAGCAAGTCCAATTTCTACTAATTATATGAATAACTAATGTTTCCGGAGACATTACTATGTGCCAGGCACTACATGCTTTCTATATAATAACATATTGTTACTATGTCCTAATAATAACCCTATGAAGTAGGCACAGATGAGTAAACTGAGACACAAGGAGGTAAAGTAATTTGCCAAGGTCTCTGTCTTAGCTCAAGCTGCCTAACAAAATAACATAAACCTGGTGGCTTAAAAAATGTTATTTTATCACAGTTCTGGATGCTGCTGGTACTAGGTCAAGGTGCCAGTATAATCAGGTTGGGGACAGCTTTCTTCCTGGACGGCAGATGGCCTCCTTCTCACTGTCCTCACAGGCAGAGAGAGAGAGAATGTGTGTGAAAGCATGCAAGCTATCTGTTATCTCTTCTTATAAAGGCACTGATCCATTGTGAAGTCCCCACCCACATGACCTCATCCAAACCGAATTACCTCTCAAAGGCCATGTCTCCAAATACCCTCACATTAGGGGTTAGGGATCCAACACATGAATTTGTGGGAAAAGGGAGACACAACTCAGTCCATAACAATATCACAGCCAGTAAGGGCAGAGCAAGGACCAACAAACTAGCTCTAGAACCTGTGCACTAAAATTATACTCTATTACCTCCTTATACGCTAAGAGAGTCAGTGTTATCATTTTTACATACAAATCATTATTCATATTTACAGCTTAATTTTTATAAACTTTAACAGTTTTTTCAAGCTATATTTTTTGTACCAAGTATCTATTGTTCAAGTCAGGAAAGTGGAAAATATACCAACAGGCAGAATTTAATATAAGGAATTGGTTATATAGATGCTAAAGGGCTAAAAAACAACCACTGCCCTCTTATGGATCTCCCCATACCTCTCTCCCCCACCCTCCGCCTCCCCACCCCAGAATTGACATTGCTTTTATTTTTTATTTATTTTTTTAAAATATATTTTATTGATTTTTCACAGAGAGGAAGGGAGAGGAATAGAGTTAGAAACATCGATGAGAGAGAAACATCGACCAGCTGCCTCCTGCACACCTCCTACTGGGGATGTGCCTGCAACCAAGGTACATGCCCTTAGCCGGACTCGAACCTGGGACCTTTCAGTCCGCAGGCCAACGCTCTATCCACTGAGCCAAACTGGTTAAGGCTGACATTGCTTTTAAATGAACATTTTGCTCTGGCACTTGGAATGTAAAATAATCTCCCTGTATTATGAACCTGTACATATTTTTTTGAAGACATGAGATAGTTACCTAGGATAAATGGTATATGTAACAGTAGCTTGATTATAATACAAAAGCACATACTTCAGATTCACAGAATGTTTAAACCAAATTGCATCTAGAATTTATCCTAGTAGGTATTAAATAAATATTTAGTAACAATGAAATGGCTCCTTAGTGCCATTGTTATGTCTATTACTTTCATAAGAAATACCCTCTTCTTTATAACATTTTCATTTCTTTTTCTTAGTAAGCCTCACTATGAAATGTGGTAAAAATCTGCACCTCTTATGGCAGTACTATTATACAATTCAACCTTTGTCAGAGCTTAATACATTTTAGTAGATATATTACCTCTTAAACATTATTACTATTGACACTGTGCCATAAAATAGTATATACAGGGGTTGGCAAAAAGTAGGTTTACAATTGTTTGCATGGAGTATAATACAATAATTAATAAATAATAATATAAGAAGAAACTGTTTTGTGTACTAACAACTGTAAACCTACTTTTTCACACCCCTGTATGTCCATTCATTTTTAATGTATATAATAATCCCAATCACTTTTACAAAATTTGCTTTCCTGGTAGGATTTGTTTTGCATTAACCAAATATTTGCCAGGATGAAATGTAAACCTATTTCACGTAAGATCCTTCTGGGATGTTTTTGGTTTCTTTAAAATATATTTTACTGATTTTTTACAGAGAGGAAGGGAGAGGGATAGAGAGTTAGAAACATCGATGAGAGAGAAACATCGATCAGCTGCCTCCTGCACACCCCCTACTGGGGATGTGCCTGCAACCAAGGTACAGGCCCTTGACCAGAGTCAAACCTGGGACCTTTCAGTCTGCAGGCCGACGCTCTATCCACTGAGCCAAATCGGTCAGGGCCTTCTGGGATGTTTTGATGTATATTTCATTTGTGTTATATAATATTTTTCTTGGTAAAAATAGAAGCACTGAATTAAAAATGTTCCTCAAGATTTGGTATATAGCACTGCACAAACTAGATGGAAACTAAAGTTAAATTTACATTTTTTAAATTATCAAATGCCTTTGGTCAAGGCTTTAAAATTCTGGACATGTAAATAGTATTATAATACAAGGTCCTGGGTTCATAATTAGATTTTATTGCTCATTTATACTGTGCCTGTAGTATTTTTTAAAGTAAATTTAATGAACCAATGATTATTGTTTTCTAAATTAATTGTTTTTAATAAATTTTTAAAACTTTTAAAAAAATTTAACATATAATGATTAAAATCGGTATTATTTAAAAGATTGACTTTAATTTTGCTTGTTAGTTCTATATGTGTTTTTAAGATGCATACTTTCTTATGAAAGAATGATAATGGTGAACTTTTTGGAATTTCATAAATTTAAACAAATATTAAATATTACATGGTAATTGTGATCATATGAATATGCATAACCATGCTGTTTTGACTTTTTTCCTTCATAGAGCAATTCCTTCCTAAACTGAATTCCACTGTCCTTGGTGAAAACTACTTTGATAGAACCTACCAGATGCTTTACCTTTTGGTTAAAGGAACCATGCCTGTTGAAATCCACACCACCGCAGTCATATTTGTTTCTTTCCAAATACCTGCTGTAACAGAAGAGGACTTTTATAGCTCTCATCATCTAGTTAGAAATCTTGCCTTGTTCCTAAAGATACCAAGTGACAAAATCCGTATCAGCAAAGTAATAGGAGGGGACAGTGTGCGCAAGAAGAGATCCATGGGACTCACGGTTCAACTGGAGATTGGAGATCCGCCCCCTCAGTTCATAGCCAATGACACCGCAGGTACGAGTAGTTGACCTTTGAGATAGAGCAATGCAGTTACCAAATCCACACCCACAAGTAACCTTATCAAGGCCTGGTAAGCATGACCTCAGGAAATCCCACCAACCCTACATCCTGAACCCTGTGAGGGCCTTAGAGACCCCTTTGCCTGCCCTACTCCTGTAATCCCAACCTACTTTGGAATTATGAGGGAATTTGAGCCTCTATTTTATTATTGTAGCAATTAACAAATTCAACCAAAGGATTTCACCTAATATAAAAGATCTGGGAAGTGACCTAAAGAAGTGGCCTTACAGCTGAGAGATTAAACATGAAAATAGGGGGGTGGGAACGTTCAAGGCTGAGGAGTAGTTGCTGAGAGTTTGATCCTTTAGAAGAATTGGAAAGGTCCAATAGGTCTGCAGTGGAAGGAGGCAGGAAAGGCGAGCTGCTGGAGATGAGGTTGAGCAGTAGGAGATAGTGGGAAACCAAAAGGAGCTCTCCTATTCATAAGCTGAAGGACTGTGGATGTTCTCCTAAGGAAAGAGTAGTGGAGTGGCGAAATAGATTTCCATAGCAAAGTCACAGATTGACCTAACAAGTGCAAATATGCAAGTATATGTTCTATCTTTATTCCTATGCTACTCTAATCAGCCTCACCAACCATCACCCCTTTCTCTGTTCCTCACCAGCCATCACCCCTTTGGACATCCCTCGCTCTCCAGACCCTCATTTTCTAGGTATCAGATAAAAATAAGCTCAACTGTCCCCTAACAGGTGTCTTTGCTGCTTTATTTCCTTAGAGTGACTCCTTTTGGGCATCTGGGTGGGTAAATGTTCAGTCTTCAGGTTTTCTTCCTCTCCATCTGTTCAGTCTGTTTAAGTTGGCATCTGAATCCCAAGGGGGCCTTCATGACCTCAGGCCCTCACACTGCCCCCTGGCCTTAATAGTCTCTGCTACAAGATGAATGGTCTTCTCGGCTCTGCACAAGCCTCTCTAGAGGCCACTGAACCTTCCTGGCCTCCTGCTGCTAATCCCCAGGGGCTAATTCCCAACCTGCTATTGTTTTATGGGTAAACCTGTGTAGTGGGTGAAGATCTCACCTTCTGCCACTAGGGGTCATCACTCATTTCCCCAGCAGGTTTGTTTTGACTCTAAGTGAGCCACATCGCCATTCTGGAATTCCACCAGTTAGGCCGCCAAGAGGTTCTTCCCTTGTGGGGATAAGCCTGTGGGAAGGCTTGCATGAGTAGAGGGAGGTGCTGATCAACTCTCTTTGGTGAAGAAAACTGGAAGCACAGACTTGAATGAATGATAACCAGTTCTCTCATGATGTTCTCTGCCCTGTCATAGGTTACTTCCCTTCACCAGCCCTGTAATTCCTGTGTTGACAGGGTCATGGCTTTGGACCCAAGAGAGTCTATTAATTTAACCTAGGAGTTGTAGTGGGTCCATGGTTCATATACAGATTGTTCACTGACTCTTAGAAATCCTGGTTAGCCCTTACATGTATTGGGGTTCAATATTTAGCATACTAGCCACTCAAATATCCAAAGAAACCATGATGTATTTTCTATATGTGATCTAAATTCCCTCACACACAACCCCTCCCAACCTCTATCCCCTTAAAGCAGTTTTACCTTGTTAGTCAGACTTATCTAGTTAGGTACACATAGTCTAAGAACTGGCCATAGGGTAGAGGGAGAGACAGACCAATGGCATTTTTCCCAGACCTTTGCTGGGATACAAGTTTTAAGACTCAAGGAAAGCCTACAACTTGTCATGGAGCCACATTATAGAAAAATCCTGGGAAATGGCAAAAAGATGTGCATGTAGCAGCCCCCTGGCGCCCACAGCCTTCACATGGTGTTGGGGTACCCAGACATTGCCAGGTTTCCTAAAAAAAGGGTCCTTAAGTACTGAGGGACCTTTGGATAAGCAGAGACCTGAGGTCAGGAATGACCTCAAGTTAAGGTCTTTGGTTTCCAGGTAGCAGTCTACAAAAATGGACGCCTTCACATGCCAAATGGTCAGAGTATCTGTTAACAGGGCAGACCAGGTCAGACCTGCCACTTCATACCAAAATCCAGTGAGGGCAGGTGGCAATAGTAGTGTACGGGCATGAAGCGCCCTTATACTGCTACCGTTAGGTCACATGAACCCGCCTGCCTGGGAGGCTGTCTTGGAGAAGAATACACAGAGGAAGTGGGGGGAATGGGGGGAATCCATAGACTGAGCATTTATCCAGAAGAGTCTGAGTCAACCACAAAAGACCTTTTAAATTGACAGGAACTAAAATTCCCTAAGACTGTGATTTTCAAATGTAAACCTGCTGGCCTAGGACATGCCCTCCTTCCCGAGTCTTAATGGAAGAAACTCAGTGGTCAGAATCCTCCAGGCAGGACTCTGGATGCGGAAGATGCTGGATGTCTAGGAACAAGGGGTTGGCGAGGCCAACAGTACACCAAAACGTTATCTCGGTGACAGTTGGTTTTTTAAAAGATCAAATACAGTGGAGTGTATAGAATGGAGTGGAAGGGGGAGAGAATAGATACAAGAAAGCCAGTTTTAAGCTCTTCTAGTGAGTCCACTGAGGATGGCTTTCACTGGGATACTGACAGTGGGACAGAGAGATTTAGAAATTGGTCACTGATGAGATGGTGTGAAGGAGGGGTGACAGGTGAAGTAGAAGAAGCAAATGTTCCTGACTAAAGAAATACAACGAATAGAGGTGCCACTGCATAAGGAGCGTTATGGAGACAGTCGATTTAAGAGGACCTGCCAAGCTAGAAAAAGAGTATAGTAACTACCCAGAGTTCAAATTAACCTTAAAAATCATCAGTGTCCAGAAAAAGTAACCCTTTGTTAGCAATTTAATAAATGTAGCAACTTATTAATATACATACTATGAATTTTATTCTTTCATTCCAAAATGACACTCTTTTTTAAAAAAAATGGTAAGTGATGAAAGACATGCATGATAGTGCTCCACTTCTAAACAAAGGATGACATGGGAAAATATAAAATTGAGACACATTTTCCCATTATGCTTTTATTCATTTTTCTTATATCTATTTTATCTACCTTTGTTTTTTCTTTAATTCCAGCTTTAAAATATACTCTGCTGAGCTTTTCAGTTTCCTACCTTCGTTAATATGACTGTCATGTTAAGCTTATGTACAGTTAGGAAGCTATATAGAATTCTATAATGTGAATGGAGCAGCACAAACAAAAACTTAAGTGAAAAACTGTCATGTGTTCTCACAATTCCACTTCCTTATAATCCTTGTGTCATAACACTGTTTCCTCATAGGTCAGATGCAATTATCTGAACTCCAAGAAGTTGCTGCTTCTCTTGGACAAGCTGTAATTTTAGGAAAAACCAGTAGTACCCTTGGATTTAATGTCTCTTCCATGTCGCTTATCAATCCCATTCCTAGCTCAGGTGATTCTGAATGGATTAAGGTAAGAAAATACAACTAGAAAAATACACTTTAGCTACTTAAAACATTGTTGCTAATTTCTTATTTCATTTTTTTTTCTATTTTAAGACTAATTTAGAGAGCATGTCTAATTTATTATAAGATATTTTATACGGTATCACTAAAATGATAAAGTAGGTTAAAAAGGAGCCTGTCTTCTAAAATATAATTTATTGGAATAAAATGTGCTTTGCCTTGAATATTTACAACAATGCTTCATGAATTTGATCTAGAGGAGATATTATAATAATATTTGCACATATTAACATATTTTAAAATAAAAATGAATATTATACTTAGCTTGGTTAAGATGATTTTGCTACTGAATGCAGTTTATCGTGTGAAAACCACTCCATCACTCATGACCATTCACAGGTGACTGCCCAGCCAGTTGAAAGGTTTGCATTTCTTGTTCATCATGTGGCCATTGTGTCCTCGCTCTCAGTGATCAGTCAACCAGTGGCAGCGCAGCTGGGACAGCCTCTTTCTCAGCAGCCTTCAGTAAAGGCAGTAGATCCTGACGTAAGTTATAACTCAAAGCTTCATTTAGGTGGAAGAATTAAGCTATAAATTCGGGAGGGTGAGCCAACTTCACTAATCCTGGTACTCTGCCTACCTGAGGATTGCACTATCAATCAGACTGATATGTATGGATATTGTCTAGTACTATTTTAAAAATATTTATTTTCCATGAATTTGCTCCAGTGCCCATATTTGTGAATTCTTTGTGTAGAAAAAAATGCTTCTACTGATTTTAAATTTGTAATGAGGCATTTTTAAAGATAAAGGTCCACATATCTTTTTTTAAAAAGCATGGGACAGGGCAATTAGAATTCTCTACAGTTAGGTTTTTTTTCTTTAGGGTAATTGCGTATCAGTTGGGATTACTTCATTGACTTTGAAGGCCATACTAAAGGACGCCAACGATAACCAAATCAGTGGTCTTGGTGGAAATACAACAATTCCGTTTAGCAGCTGTTGGGCCAACTACACGGACCTCACTCTTCTTAGAACAGGTGAGCGTACTATTTTGAATCCTCACATATATTATAATTGAACAAAGCATTCTATAATATGCTGTTCAATAAATTATAGAAATCAGAACCCTATACTCTGACTTTTCAGAAAACATTTAGTCTAGCTTACAAACATATATTTAATATGCAAAACAAACTAGAAATTAAAATAAGCAATGGAAGAAATTTAAACAGGCAATTTGAGGATATGCATCAAAATTATCTCATGATTCATATTTTTATCCATTTGCACATTTGTCTAATTTTCACTAAATATGTATTATTACATTTATAATATAAGCAATTAACAGATTTTCAAATTAAAGAAATGATAAGATAGGATCATATAATTTTAATACCTTGTGCAGGAGTTGCTCTGAGATCAGAATAAAGGTTCTCATAAAGCATATCCAATGAATCTTTACTAAGTGATATCTTCAACATTGTTACAGTAAATACAGTCATAACTTCCACAGTGATGTTTCTTATATTATCTCTGTTTGAGTTGATGGTATAACTCCAGTTAATAAAAGCCTTTCTTCTGAGGCCAAAATGGTATGTCCAAAAACAGATCCTATTGGTGATAGATTATAAAGTACCTAAAACAATAAAATGGATAAACTGCTTATACTTGAGACAGACCTCCATTAATCTGTTTACCTCAATCTGGGACCCTTTTAAGACCTTTATAGCTAACTTCTGAAAAACACTCTTACCACTGTTATTTCAAAAATACACACACACACACACACACATACAGAATAAAAGTAAAAATAAAGAGTACAATAAGTAAAATAATTCTAATAGTCATCTGATGTTTTTCATAATCACTAAATATCAACAACTAAAATCATTCCAGAAGAATCTTTTCCTTATTTTTTGTTTCCTCGTGCTTTGATAATGACCTACATTAGACAATCTGGTCTGCCTACTAGGCAGCAATATCTCAACCTTATGTTTGATGAGGATCAAATGGCAGTGTGCTCAACATTGTGCTCTTAGACAGGACCCTGAGTATCCCATATGCTTGCTGGTTAAGGGCAGAGCCAAATTCTTGAACAGTCAGCCTAAATGGTGGTAGGACTGGGAAATGAGGCACCTGCAAGAGCCCTGCCTGCAGAGCAGGTTGTCCACCACCCCAGGAAGGTGGACTCAAGAAGTGGCCAGTGGCAAAGACCTGACCTAGGGACCAAAGTCTTCAAAGTACCACTTCCAAATAGCAACGCTCCAAATAACCAGGTCACTGGAGCGCTGAAGCAATACTCTAGGTTTGGCCATTTTGTCATGATAACAAAATAGCACTCTCCTTTTATACAGTAAATTGTCTTTCAGAGTTCAAAGCCTCCCTTGGAGTGTCTATCTGACCTGCTATAGAGAAAGAGCTGCTCCTCCTAATTTCTCTCTCTCTCTCTCTCTCTCTCTCTCTCTCTCTCTCTCTTTTCTCCAAGTGTAGGGCCTCAGTTCCCTGGTTGTGGACAGTAAGGAAGGTCAAGTATAGTCATCTCTTCATTATCTTTAGGTCAGTTAGGCAGTTTGTAGATTAACAATTTTAAAGCACATCTGAGAAAATTAACAAAGCATCTTTCCTGTAACTCTTTCTAGTAGAACTCAGTTACTGCACTGTGGAAAATCCCCTTGCAGATCAGACTGTAGTCCGACATAGTATGGCGGCATGCACTCTTCTATTTATAGCGTTCTAAAGAGCAAAGCAGGGCCACCTGGATATGGGCTGTGGTTTCTAACACAGAAAATAGGGAAGTAAGCAGTAGGTGAGAAAAGCATAGAAGAAGAAGGGAGTAAACAGCTAAGACTCCATCTTTGAGTAACCTGGGTAAAAATAGTCTTACTGATGAATATAATATTTGAAACATGTTGACCTAGCAGCCTATATAATATTTAGTGCTTATTTCAGTTTCTATTACTGCATAACAAGTCAGCCCAAAATTTGACGGCTTAAACAACAGCCTTTTCATTTGCTCACTATAGTGTGGGTCAGGAATTTGGGCAAAGATGGCTCATCTCTGCTCCATGACGTCTGAAGCTTCTGCTGGGTTGGCTTCATTGGAGTTATAGCCCTAAGGTCTTGATTCTGGTTTTTGTCTGGATTCTTCAGTTCTACAAGGAGTAGCCTCTTCACAAGGCTAGTGTAGGTTTCCTCATAGTTCTTCAGGAGAAAAAAATAAAAACTTAATTTCTTTACACATAAAAATCATTAAGAAAAAAATATACCTGCCACAAAAACTCTGTTTTTCAAAGTGAATAAAAGGAAAGACAAATGCATTATTGTCGTGAATTTTAACAGTGATAGAAGTCTATAGAGCAATGGCCGACCATCTTGAAGGTCATAGAACACGTTGTTGTTGTTTATGAAAACACAATGTGGTCAAGAGCTAATTAAATTCTCTCCCTAAAAAAGAAAGGAAGAATGAAAACAGAAATGATATTTTTAGAAAAAAATAGAAAAAAAAGGAAATAAAACTTCAAGGTCTGTAAGTATTGCAAAGTCTGTTCTGTGTGGTAACCACTTAATAATGATAACAGTAGTCCCAGAATAAATTATGTTAAGGAAAAATATACTGATTTCATATTCAAAACTGTGGGAAGATGTAACATGTGGATTAAAAAAACATTTGGATGATTTTTTTTTCTACGTTTCACTCTCTAAAAAGATTTAACAAGTGTTTCTTCAAGCTTGTATACCTCGGGTAAGTGGAAAGGGTCACAGTTTTGCAACAAAAAGTAACATCTGACTTAAAGCAAATGTGGGAAACAGTTTAAAAAATGTTGCACTAAGTGGAGGACATATGGGTGTTGTATTATTTTTTTAACTCTTTTTTTTTTTTTTTAATATATTTTATTGATTTTTTACAGAGAGGAAGGGAGAGAGATAGAGAGTTAGAAACATCGATGAGAGAGAAACATCGATCAGCTGCCTCCCGCACACCTCCTACTGGGGATGTGCCCGCAACCCAGGCACATGCCCTTGACCGGAATCGAACCCGGGACCCTTCAAAAGTCCAGCATTCATCCCCACCTCCCTCAAGTGAGGCTGAGGCTTCTCCAGTTTCGGTCAAATACATAGGGATGAAGCAGAGGTTCAGCACTTTCACCTCCAGTCCTTATTGTCCCTCATTTCAAACAGCCTCTCTCCGGGGCACTGATGCTACAGAAAGAAAATCTCGCCAGAGTGCCCCTGCCCATAGCTGATGGGAAGATTGAACTCTTCAGAGACCCTCTCTACACTTGTTTATACTTACACTAATTCATCTGACTCAAAAATACTGTGTTAGGAATCATACAGTATTATAAGTCAATGAAAACCCGATTGGAAGTGTATGAAAATCAATAAAAGGAAGTCAAACACCATGATGATTTTTTTTCCTAGGGAAAAATTATAAGATTGAATTTATTCTGGATAATGCTGCTCGGGTGGAATCCAGGGCTTTCAGCCTCCCAGCGCAGTCTGTCTCTAGCGGCGGCAGCAGTGGCGGGGGAGGCGGTGGCATCAGCAGTGGCAGCAGCAGCGGCAGCAGTAGCAGCAGCAGCGGCAGCAGCAGTGGCAGCAGCGGAGCATCCACTGTGGGCACCGCTGCCCAGACAGTGACTACAGTGATTAGCTGTCTGATGGGAAGAGTGTTGCTCCTGGAAATATTTATGGCTGCAGTTCTGACTTTGAACATAAATCTAGGTAAGCACAGTTCATTTTTTGTGTCATGAATGTCTCCACATACTGAGCTACCAGTAAATGGTTCCTAAATAAAGACGGCACACCACACTTGCGCATGGGATCACTGTGCACTCGAAGACATGGTCTCAGCCAGTGAGAAAGTAATAACCTCCAGGAAATGTTACTCACTTTACAAGGTGGCATAGAGGAATGTGAGGAATGAGAAGTGCAGGTAATGTCAGGACTCTTTTTCAGTTACGAGGGGCAGGAGCTTAGTTCGAATTGGCTTGGGCAGTAACGTGAACTCACTTAACTGAGAAGTCCAGAAGTAGTCTAATTTCTGCCTCCATTAGACCCAAGGACTCAAATGATGTCTTCCAGAAGCTGTGTCCCTCCCATCCCTTGGCTTCATTCACTTTGGTAGTAGATCCACCCCCAGGTAGGCTCTCCACCAACACCATCATCCCTCCTGGCAAAGTAACGCTAGCATCTTCATGTTTACATTCTACTGGCCCAGCAGCTAATGCAGAAGGAATAAAACTCTTTCCCTAGCTTCTTCCTATTCTACCTCAATTAGTAAATGATATTGTTCCTGGCATTTTTTTTTAGAATTTTTTTCCAGATAAAAATGTTAATCAACAGCTTCTTCTTTGCTACTAAATAATCTATCATTCTTCAATTAAGACATAAGATGATTTAAAACCCCTTGGTCTTGGTCCATTCAAGGTGCTATAACAAAATACCACAGACTGGGTGGCTTATAAACAGCAGAAATTTATCTCTCACAATTTTGAAGGCTGGAAGTCTGTTCTGGCTGTATCCTTACATGGCAGAAGGGGTGAGGGAGTTCCATGGCGTCTCTTTTATTAGGGCACTAAACTCATTCATCATGAGGGCTCCACCCTCATGACTTAAGCACCTCCCAAAGACTCCACCTCCAAATACCATCACATCAGGTTTTCACAAATGAATCTGAGGGGGATACATTCAGACGTTAGCAACCATTAATGAAATGAAATGCTGGTTTTTAAATATAACTTTGCATTCCAAATTAATAATAATATTTTACTTTTAAAAGAGTCATGAAGTTCCATTAAATAAAAGGACAAAAATGGAGTGTGAAAAATACTGTGTATAAGCACCACTACTCTCTTTCCACTGTTCCACAAAAAGAATACATTATTGATTCTAATATTAAATTGATAAACTTTAAAATACTAATTTTCACCTACTACTTTTGCCCTATTAATTATACTAGTTAGACAAGTTAAAATTTAAAAACATTTTGAATCATACTCTATGTTACTACTACTTTTAAAATATGTATTTGTATGTTTTTACTTTTCAGGAAACAACTGAAGTGCTATTCTGAAGAACAGGCTGAAAACAAAAATATAAGAACTACTTTTTTTTCCCCTGAACTATTTTGTTGCCCAACAAGAAAGTCTAAAAAATATGCTAAAATATTTTTATAATATATAAAATGTAATGATTAACTTTAATCATAAAAATCAAATTTCTTCAAAATATAAATTTCTTTTGATTCCTTATATGTGTATGTACTGATTTAATTTTTTTTAATTTTCAGAAATCTTTTATTTAGAAGCAGAAGTGCCACCTTGCTGCCAGATATCCCTACAAATCATAGAATTCTTTACATAGTTGAAGGAGCTTGTCTAATTTTGATTTAACCTCTTTAGATCTGACTAGAAGTACTTTGAATTTTTATACATACTGAGGGATCTGAGTTTCTCTGTCCATCCATGAGGCTCTTATTCCAATTATCTAAGCCATTCTAATTTCTAAGAACTTGGGGGAAATGAGACTGTTTTAGATCTTTTACAGACTAAGTTGCTGTTTTTCAGATCCATAGTAATCCCAGGAATTCTAGATTGTTCTGAATTTTGGGGCCTGCCAACTGCTGGCCAGTATTCTAAGAAGAGTTTTCTTGGTATCCATGGAACAAGCTTTTGGAATACTAGTAAGTCCAAACTCCTTCTCTGATTACTCCTCCTTTCCAGTCAAAAATGCCACTCCTAAGAGTGTGACCTTCTTCAATCCCAGGCTACACCAGAAGAGACACTTATTTCAAGAGGATAAAATGAGATCATGCCAAAAAGCCACAAATTAATGTAGCTAAGTCAACCAACAGCTCTCATACCAGAAAAATTGTACCCTTTACTCAGAAAATTTTAAATGGAATGCTTATTTTGGAGGAAGAACTCCCAAGGAAAGCACTGAAGCCATGTTCAGAGATAGTAGAATTGGTACTCATAAAAGTTACCTTCCAACAAGAGACACTCAGCAAGCATGAGGAACAGCTGAGGGAATTCAAGGAAGCCCAGACCTTTTGCTTCTGTATACATTTCCTAAAATATTTGCCCCAGGTCATAGCTAATCTTGCTTAACAGAAAAAATATAAACACTTATCAGGAGGTAAATCTAAATATCTTTGGATAAATTTGGCATTTCATTCAGTCAAATAAATATTTAGCATCAACTAGATACCAGGCACTCTAATGAGAAGACTACGAGGAATAAGATGCCATCTCTGCCTTCTAAGAGTTCACAGGGTAGTTCGGGAAATAGCAGTTGAAAAAAGGTAATATTGATACCATATGGTGTGTGAGAGAGAGAACTGAGGGTGCTAGAGGGGCACTTGGCTGGAGCGAGGCGACATCCAGTGAGGATAGAGATGGATGGGGGACAGCTCCCAGAAGATGATATATCAATAAAGCATGCGATCAGCCAAGGAAGAGTGGACTCGGGAAGGTGTGGTGGCAAGAACAAGGGCTGAAACACCACTTGACAGCGAGTACCTTTGAGGCGGGAGCTCTCCCTTACTCAGCGTTTCTTCCTGCTACCTAACACAACGTCTGGCACTAGTAAATGCTATTTTGCTGTTTCAGGGATGAAGCATGGAATGTGGGCAGATCAGCCAGTGGTCTGATGCTACTGAGCGCTAAATATGACCTGAGGAAAAGCAAGAGAAAAGCAGGAAGGGGAGGGCAGCAGTCTCCTGCGCCATGTTGTCAGAGGGGCTTGGGATTATTCTGTATGTCCCAGGGATGCAGTTTTGACCAGATGTCAAAACGGGAGTTTTGGCCTCAGCAAATTATAAAGGGAGGCACCAACCTAAGATGTAAAACTTTTTAAGAAAATGGCCTAAACGAGTAGAAGATCAGAGGAAGATTTTTGAAGAGCAATTCTTTGTGATGACTATACTAGGAGGGAGCGAAGATTCTGGCTCCGGATGCCAAGTCAAGAGAAAAGGACTTAATGAGGCCCCAAGAAAATCTTAATAGGGGGTTCCCTGAGGTTTGGGGTACACAATGGATTGGTGTCAGCGTCATAACTGACCAATCTAATCAGAGAGAAGATGGCTGAAGGTGCAATTTAGGAAGTAACAGTTTGTTGAGCAAAGAATGTGCATGTGTGTCCCTGGAACCCGATGAGGGCTCCGTGGGTGTACGTGTTTGTGACAGAGACTGTGAGGAGGAGTGGGAGAGAGAGTTTGCTAGCACAGGAAGTCAGGTCTTTTCCAGGAGGGCTGCCTGGAAGGGAAGAAGACTGCAGGAAAAGGAAACTGCCAGAGGACAAGGGAATGCCTCACAACTACAGGTAAAGTTCAAGCAAACAGTTGGAATATAAATAGTGTCAATTTTAAAGAAACTGCAGGTAAGAGGTCTCTGACAATGAGATGCTAAGAACACATGAAAGTCCCTTCATGCCCAGAGATCACTGATCCTTGACTAGTCCATACCACCGGTTAACGGAGGACTTCCATACTTCCCTCACTTCCAACCTTGGAGGGGGAGAAACCTCTACTAATACAATGGGGAGGAGGAGAGAGACCAAACAACCCCTCCCCCCATTCTGTGATAGGAAAGTCTTAAAAATCAGGTTTTTAAAAATGCAAATCCAGTTTACCTTCCATTTCTTGATACTTCCTTTCTGTTAGAAAACTAAATTCCACAAACTGCAATTATAGCATCTACGGAACAAATTCCTACATTGGGTTCTGGAAGAGATGCAAAAATCTTCCCCTCAGAGCATTGAGAAAGCCACAGAATTGGACACCATCTGTAGTCTTTCCTTACTCAAGTTTAATTCAGTCCACTGGTAATTTTTTGTCTAAAATTTTCCATGGCTTTTTTAATAAAGAAGTTTTCTAATACAAGCCATTTGAGAGAAAAAGAAATTTCTAAAACTTTGCTTTTTAGCCACAGTATTAAAATGTTTCTGATTTAACTTCTTTAGGTTTCTGGCTGTCGGCTTTTATAAAATTTTCTAGAGATAGTATAAACCTATAATATTTTATGCCAGGCAAGTTACAACTTTAACTGCTACTTTTTTAAATGCCTGAAATGTTAAGAATCCAAAGGCAATATGGCTTCACATTGCCTTCATTCATAAACTGGCTGTCATGTTCAAATTTTTTAAGATACATTTTAATGTGTGAAGCAGCTTTTTAGCTGTTGAATAAATCATAAAAGTACTGTTCTATCCAGGATCTGTGCCAGGGCTGACCAGCAGACCCTGAGCGACAGACGAATGTTTGCTGTAAAAGAGAAGAATAAGGGACAATGAAGTTATTATCACCTTTTCCAGGGGAGGAGACTTGAAATATGAAAAGATTAAGTAAAATGCCCCCCAGTCTACAGAACTTCTAATGGTAAACTGGGATTCAAACCTAGACAATCTAACCCCACAGCCCAAGCTCCAACATTTAATTGCCCTCCACTTTTCCTCAAACATGGGAAAACGTTCCATTGTGAAAAGAGCTCTTAGGAAAACATATTTATATCAAATTCCTGTTCAAATTTTAAGTTTACTACCTCTATGCCCTCAGGCAAGTTCTTGGTCTCTTTCATTCACAGTTTCTTTACCTATAAAATGTGGAAAATAACTACCATGCAGTGTGGTATTTGAGGACTGATAACATGTATATAGCACCTAACAGTACCTAACAGATGGCAAGCTCTCTGTAAATGGTAGCCACTCCTATTATTTTTATGACCATAATGTTGCCCATATCTGTCAATCACTGGCCCAGTAAACCATTAGACTTGTTATTGCAGCAGAGCAGTACCTAGTATGTAATAAACACTATGAGAGTGTTAATTATTAGAATCTTTGGCTGGGTGCAGGGCCACCTAGGACAAAGACTATTTCCCAGCTTCCCTTGCAATGAGGAGTGGCTAACTTCTGTAAAGTGAGTTACAAAAAATACAGAGATGACCTTGTGGCATATTCTAGGAATTTTCCTTAAAAGGTGGATATTACTCACCCTTTCCCCCTTCTTCATCTTTTCCTGTTTTCCTTTTGGCATGGAGCAAGATGCCTCCTTGCATCTGGAGGACAAAGGCCAGCCCTTGCAGGGACAGGGTTGGGAGCTCAGCTGAAAAGGTCCCTGACAATGAAGTGCATTATCCTAGCCCTTAGTCTTTCACAGTTTCACTATTATTTGGCAAGGATCCTAATGCCAACTGAGATGTCTCCCAGTTTCATCATGTGCCCAAGGTGGCTAAATTTGAAAGGGAATCCTTCCTACAGGGGGAGGTGGGCAGGGACATTGCCAAGGCAAGGAAAGAGTTTAAAATACCACAGACATCTTTGAAGTTATTACCTGTATCACCAAAACAGAAACACTTAATCCTTGACCTGAATCTATTATATATTTGGTTTGGGAAACCTCTCTGAAATAGTTGGAGGGTTGTACTTTTCTTCCATGCTCACCAGTGGGCATTTTCAGCTTCCTGAGGATGGCATTAGCTGCAAGAAATGCCTAATCTCCCATGAAAGGCACATTAAGATATAGTTCCCCAACTTCATCTTCCCAGAGAGTAGCTACAGACACACTGTGTAAGAAAAAAAGAAAGGGGCCTGCCATAGGGTTGCAATCAGTACTTGAATATTTGTGGGCAGTGTGACCAGCTGCCAACCTCTTGCCACCTTACTTGCTGGCCTTATTCACTATTATGATCAGATGATTCTAAGATTAGAAAGCCCCTTATGAAAAAACAGCTCTTCCATTAATTCTGTTTACCAACGACAAGCTGAGTTTATTAGAGAAGTTCCTTTAGGTTAAGGAATTTAACATGCTTAGCACAAACTGTGCCCATGGCAAGTGAGAATAAACTGTTTAAATGAATAAATGAGTAGGCAGCATAATGACACTTTGCCAGGTTTCTGAGATAAAGACATCCTTCCAAAATATTACAGGCATTGCACTTTATCCTGATTTACTGACTTAACATTTCAAATAACATGTACTATAAAATCCACACCCAGTAATAGACCAACTAGTTATGGTTACTATGGTAATGGGCTCAGTGCCTATGAGCAGAAAAATTAATTCCTTTGGGGCAAGTTATTTATGAGTGTGTCTGGCTACATGGCAAGAGTATTTTCCTTTAGAGTAATTTATGTATTTAGGCAGATGATTCCTTATAGATATAAATTCTCCCTAGGAAGAGAGAATATAACATTAAGTTTTTTATGCTGAGAATTTCTATATTTAACTTTCACTTGTAAAGGATTTAATTTCAAATAAAAACAGCAAGATATATTTCATGATGAGGAGGCAAGTTAATTTTCTTTTTTTTTTTAATATTTTATTTATTTATTTTTTTAAATACATTTTATTGATTTTTTACAGAGAGGAAGGGAGAGAGATAGAGAGTTAGAAACATCGATCAGCCGCCTCCTGCACATCTCCCACTGGGGATGTGCCCGCAACCCAGGCACACGCCCTTGACCGGAATCGAACCTGGGACCTTTCAGTCCGCAGGCCGACGCTCTATCCACTGAGCCAAACCAGTTTCGGCTAATTTTCACTGTATAAAATGTATAGTATATACAGACAAACACCTTTAACAAGAACTGCTGATATGTCTGATATGTTAAAGGGCCAGAGGTGGCCAGAGGGGGATCCAGGAGCAGCAGGTCGAAATGAAGAGTTCAAAAGCAACAATCAAGACTGGTATCCTCCCGCGTGAAGTTGAATTGATGGACAATGGCAAATTTCTATTTGAAACAGGACCCTTACCATGAAGAAGTCTGCGTTTTACAAATATTTAAATGAATCATACAGCAAAGGACCAAACTGATTTAGGGGAAAGGGGAAAATATAAAATACTCATTAGGACATGATTATGACAATCCTGGTGTGCTAAAATGATGGACACTGAGAAGAAAAAACGGATGAAACTTGGCAACACATACTGTTTATGAGGAAAATATCCCATGAGTAGTGAAAAAGCAGGGAGCGGGAGGGGTAGGTTGTACAGGTGCTTTCCTTCTAACAGCTGCTTTCCCCCTCTTATCTTTCAGGCAAAGGGGCAAAGGGTTGGGGAAATGTACTCAGATCATAGCTTCAAAGTTTAGTGTTCCCTCCTCTTTTCCCTTTTTAATATGTTACTAACAAACATGTCTATTTCTGGTTGCTGATGAGAAATATTCACCTCTGTTTTTCTTGTTGTAGCTAAAATTAGATTCTACTGGACTTGAAGATGATAAACATATATGCCTGAAAGCTCTCATCAATGTTATTGCTCTGTTTCCACTACATTTCCACACATATTATGCCACTTATTTGTAAAATAAATCCACAAGACTAGAATTATTAACCAAATTTTGCAGATGAGAAAACAGACTCAGGTTTGTTTAAGGCAAAAGCCACAATGTCTACCATACTGTAGTTGAATGGATTAGGCTTCCATTGTTGGGTTGTGTTGTTTTATTTTAAGTTTCCAGCTCACATACAAGATAGATCATTTTATAAACGATTGTTTTATATTGATTGTATGCATCTCAACACATTTATCCTTAGAAATAATAAATGGCCTCAGATGACCAGACCTGCTCAGATATTCCACTTAACTCGTAATATAGCTGAACTATATTAGAGCTCCAACAACAATGTGGACATTAGCCAAGAGGTAATGACATTGCTGAACTTCACTACTGGAACACAGATGTGAATGGTTTACCCCCTCTTTTCACTTGAACTCACTTCTAGTAAAAGACAATCCATTACTTTCATTCATTCCTATCCAGGCCTCTTCTGAAGGGAATTGGTTAACTCTTAATTGTTCTTATTTTGGGTGTTCCTGTATTTGGCAATAAAAATTACTACTAATTGAACATATGTGGTAGTAATATTATGATGAAAAATATTTATTTGAATGCTTCACAGAAGTTAATTTTCCTTTTAGTAGAAAAGAAATAAAAATGCTTTTTTTCAGACTTTATTTTCCGATTAAGCAATTGACCTTATTAAATGGTGATATTAAAAAATAAATCATAATTTTCCAGAATATCAAAATGCATTATATTGAAAGAAAGCAAAATTCTCTAGACTAAAAAGATCAATAAAACAAGCCATTAAAATTATCATCAGATAATCCTTTGCTTTCAAATGTATCTGTTCAAAACTGTTACTGGATGAGCTGCAAGGCTTTGTTTTGCTTGATCATGAAATGAATGTGACTTTATGATCTGTATTCAACTGTGAACAGCTGCTCATTAATAAAAAGCCTTTAATGTCCAAGTTAGAACAGCAGGTCTAAAATTGTGCTTGAGGGGAAAAACCATCCCTTTAGTGAAAAGCCGGGGAACTGGGGTGGGGGAGATCTGGAAGCACTGGGCTGTGTTTGCAAGGTCTGCCCTACCTCCTGGGAAGAGACGGGAGGTCAGTTGACAGGGCGGTACTAAGACCCAGCTGGAGAACTCAGAACAAGGAAGCCTATACAGGCTTTGAACTGGGAGAGTGAGTGGTGGCTTGGAAGCTGATAGAATGAATAAATCAGGACTAAATAAATCAAGCTGGCGATTGGGGGTTGGGTAGAGGCCAATCATAAGCCTTTAAGTGGGCAACATGATCTTGACACAGAGCAGGTAGAATTAACTATACCCCATGAAGTGGGGGCAATCCAGCAATAAGTCTTTAATCCATCAGCTTCTACCCCTTACTGGCCCCTCACTTGATATTTGGTAGTTCCCCCACCCTCACTCACCCCACCAAGCCTTGGTCAGAGTATAGGACTTCAAATTGCACACTCCCAAGAGGTATTCCCCAAGCAAGATCCAAAATTATTGGCACCTGTAACCCCCAATTAGGGGTTTACTACTCAACAACTAGAGTAAAGATGATTTTAAGATAGTCTTTTGCAGGTATTTTAAAAGTAAATTTCAACTGTACAATCTTTAGCAAACTTTGTTTTGTTTTTATGTTGGGAAACAAGTTTTCACTAACTTCTGAAAAAGTATATACTTTTTGATTTGTTTCCCTTGAAAATGGCACATTTAATAAAACAAGAATTATAAAAAGAAGACAATATTATGTTATAATAATTTGGAGCAAAGATATAAATTTCTAAGGAAAAACATTTTGAAAACATGTTTATGTCAGGGGATAGGGTATTTGGGATTATTGGAGGCCTGGGATCCACAATCATTTTGGAAATTCTGAATTACTGTTTAGGAGATACTAAGGTTAGTGCAGGTGTTTCAGGAACTGCCAAGGGTTTAGTGGGCTCGGGGAGGTGTAATAGCTGGGAATGATGTCGGGTAGCAGTAATAGCAGTAGTAGAGGTAGCAACAGCTGTTACCTGTGAATGTTTGCTGTGTGCCAGGCTCTGCCCTTACAACTTCGCAGGCATTAGCCATTCCACGAAGTAGGAACTGATATGGCCATTTTAAATATGCTTTCATTGATTTTGAGAGAGAGGAAGGGGGAGGGAAAGAAACATCAAGGCGAGAGAGAAACATAGATCGGTTGCCTCCAGGAAGCACCGATGGGACCTAACCCTCAACCCGGGCATGTGCCCTGACCGGGAATGGACCCTGGCGGCCCCCGGGTGCATGGGTCCATGCCCAACCTACTGAGCAACACCAGCCAGGCTATTATGGCCATCTTATTGCTGCAAATAACATCCAAAGTTACACAGAATCATGTCAGACCTAGAGTCGTAAACATTCCCTTTCTTCTCCTTTTGGGAATAAACAAGGATGAATAGCAATGTGGTACAGATCGGCATGGGGTTGGGATGGTGGTTCCAGACCCTTAAGTGGGTGGGCGGGTGCGGGTCAGGGTGACAGGGCACGGGCAGCTGCTGTCCAAAAGGGGGCAGCACCGGGAAAACACAGGTTGGGGAACAATTTGCAACAACTGCTTTCAGCCTTTGCCGGTATCAACCTCTATCCTCCCTCGCCAGTCGCTTTGCCAACAGCGGAGCCGTGAGTTTCCCGAGGGCTCCTTGCCCACAACAGCGAAGAACCTGCGCCTTTTTAACAGCAACAGGATAAAAAAGAAACAAAAATCAGGCTTCCAAGAGAGAACCACAGGACGAAAGAACACCCTAGTTTGGGGCAATGGCGAGACCAGGCTGCATGCGGGGGGAATGCCAACTCTTTTAACTTCCAGTTAAAGCAAATCCCATCAGAAATTCTAGGAGGAGTCTAAATCCGAAATTAAGGAGCATTTCGCACCCTCCGGTGGCGGAATAATTGAGCTCTACCCACATTCAGATCAGACGGACACCGCGGGGGCTCCTTCCGTTTTTGCCGTCTACACGCTGCTCTCCCTGCCCCCTCCCGCCCCCCCCAAACCCAGGGCAGAGGGCGGAGCAGTAAGGGGCATGGTCCGAGCCGAGACGCGCTATGGACAGCAGGACCACGCGCGACGGACCCGGAGCTCTGCCACGGCGCCGCCCCGCACAGCCAGCAACAGCCACCCCATCCCACCCCAGCGCCAGCCCCCGCCGCGCCTGACGCCGCTCGCCCCGCCCCCGGCGCTCATTGGCTGTCAGACCCGCAGCCTCTCGCCTATTGGTCCAGACGGGACGTGTGGCGAAGGGGCGGAAGTGCGGGGCCCGGAGAAAACCCAGAGGCCCCCCTCCAGGAGGGCGTAGAGAGGGAGGAGCTGGGGGAGGGCTTCCCGAGGAGGCGGCGGCCATGGCAGCTGCGCGGCGGCAACGGCGCCTGCGACGGAGCGCGCGCCCGGCTTTGAATGAGCGGGGCTGGGACTGAACCGGCGGAGCGCGAGCTCGAAGAGGCGACCGGCAGCGCGCGCGCGCCTTGCATGCGTGTGTGTGTGTGTGCGCGCGTGCGCGCGCGCGGCCCGCGGCAGCTCGGAGCCTCCGCCGGGCGGGCGGGAGGGGGAGGGGCAGGTGAGTGTGTGCGGCTCGCGCGCGCCCGCGAGGGGCTTCCCTTCCCCATCCCCGTCGCCACCCTGGCCTTGGGGTGCCCTCTGCCCTTGTCCGGTCAGCCCTCCTCTTCGCTCCGCACTCGGCGTCCTCCCACCTTCCCCCCCGGCCCCCCCCCCCACCTTGACCAACTGCCATGCTGGGGTACTGTTTCCGGGTCAGGGTGGCCTGTGGGGTGAGGGCACGGCGATTGGGAGTGGGCCCCCGGCGTGCAGCCCTCGCCATGCCGCGCTCACGCCTGGGCGGTCGGCCCGCGGGGCGCCCGCCGTCCGGGAAACTCCCGAGACCCCCCCCCCCTGCCGCCTCCCCGCCCCCGCAGGGAAATGTGCGGGCCCTTTCCGCCCTGTCTTTGCAGACCTTGCTGCTTTCCCAGGCAGATGTTGCCAAAACCCAAATCCTAGCCCACCGGCACCAACTTTCAGCAGTTGAGAGCGTGTCCCAGGGCGCCGTGCGCATGGCGCCGGGTTGTGTAACCCGAGGACGCCGTTGTCGTTTTGCTCATCTGTGCAGTGGGTATGAGCCTGCTGTTGGCCAGGCAGGTGCAGGTGGGTGGCCTGACGTGGTCAGGCATTTTGGTGATGAGACGCCTTCCTTTCGGGTCATTCATTCCAGAGACTGGAGCCCGCCTGTGGGAGCGCCTCCGTGGCGTCTCGTCTTTGCGGGCCGGGCCTCGGTAGCCGGATCCGGTTCGGTGTTGGGCTGGGACCCGCTTCTCGCGTTCCGTTTCCCGTGCCCCTTCTCTCGCCACCGCCAAACTGTGGTTTGGGACACTTAAGTGCATTCAAGCAGAGTTTCTCTTTGGAGCCTGGTGATCCTCCTTCACCTACTTCAGAGAGTTGCAAACGTGATCGAGGATATTCTGTGTTAAATCCGAAGTGGTTTTTCAGAGGTTGGTCTGAAAGACATGCGCAGTGTGTGACAGTCTTAGGGGTACAGCTCCTGGGGAAGTGTTGGCTCCGGGGTGCACCGATGCAGACTGTGGCTTGACTTTAGTTTAATAAGTGGTAACACGGTGGCGACTGAAAGGGGCTCCCCAGTGGTTTACGGTGATTTACAGGGAGGAGAGGTAATTCAATCTTTCAATGCCTAATGCAGAATTCTGTTTTAACGTTGTAGGTGAATCTTTCCCCCTTGACATAGCGGAGGTGTCTGTCATGTCTTTTGATTTCCTAGAGATGTCATTTCTACAAAGGCCCTGAGGATTGGTTGGTTCGTGGTTCGGAAACTTACTCTGCGATAGCGCACGTGTTTGTATTTTCTTAGTAATTTTTAATGACACGTTAAGTTTAAATTTAGATGATATTAGCATATCTGAGTTCTAGAAAATGCTTTGAGGCAACCAAAGTCCAAGTTAGCCTAAGACACATGCTTATCAAGTTGGTGATCTCAAGACCATTTCAAAAAGCAAACCGAGGCGATGAGTGTAACATTAAAGGTTTCCCAAGGGGGAAATGGCGTGGGAAGAGCCGGAGCTTTGGGTTCAGTCCCTCCAAATCCTGGGTGAGCCTCTGAGCTCTCCTTTCATCTGTTCTTAAGGTTCCAGTGAGGGGCTAGAACATGCATTGTCTAGAACAGCGATATTCGAGAGGCACGCTGGTCTCCTGCAAGAATTTTTACAACATGCAATACCTGACTATTTAGTCAGGGGCACTGACCTCATTTCCCTTAGATTGTCAAATTAAAAATGACAACAGCCAACACAATAGCTGTCTGGTGTGAACGAATCAAATTTATTCCTAATTTTTTTTTTGTCACATTGGCAAAAATATATGTATTTTTTGGTGTGCCGCAGAATTTTATTAATTAGTTTATGTGTGCTGTGAGATAAAAAAGATTGAAAATCGCTGGTCTAGAACTTGTTGGGTGCTCAAGGAATGTTAATGTCTCTCCATCCAACAAATATCTGAATCCCCTGCTATGAGCTTGGCGTTGGTTAAGACTAACCTAAGCAAGACTGATGGGGGCTCTGCCTCCTTCCCTTGCGTTATCACAAGCTTGGGACAGCTGAGCAGTGAACAGTTTCTCAGTACTGGGCCAGTACTCTTTCCCATCTCTTGGTAGAATCTGTTACATAGTAGGCGCTAAGTATGTGTCTTCAAGGAATTGAATTGATCGTATATCTTCAGTGAATTGCCTTGGAACATCAAGTAAATAGGAGTCCCAGAGAATATTCCTGTCTGCAAATCAGTGTAATTGATAAAATCAAGTGTTGCTTGATAGTCAGCTTGATTGCATTTCCCCACTTAAGTGCAACTGGTTGGGAAATTTATCCTGGAAATTATAATATCACCGAATTTCTAAGAACGTTTATTGTTAGTGAGGTATTCTTGGCTTTCGAGTTAAATAGACCTAGGTTTGAATTAAAGTCATTGGGTATGGAAATACGCTTACTGTCTGTGCTTCAATTCTGTGGAATGAGAGCAATAATATCTCATAAGATGATTTTATGAGTTAAGTGAGAATGTTAGATAGTGCTTGGCACACAGTACCTGGTCAGTGAATATTAGTTCCTCTCTCTCATTAATCACAAAAGCAAATGTTTTGTAGAATCAGAAAATTCTTTATTGCTAGTATTTTATATTTTTGTGTGCTCATAATTGTTTCAAAGTTTTGTGATTGTTGCTAACATAAAAAATACACTTGATTATAGATTCCATTGAATTTTCTACATACACACAGTTTTACTTCTTCCTTTCCAATCTGAATGCCTTTTATTTCCTTTTCTTGCTTGATTGCACTGGCCAGAACTTGCACTATCATCTTGAATAGAAGTGATGAAAGCAGACATACTTGTGTTGTTCATAGTCTTAGACAGGGCCATCCCCTTGCCACTAATATTGTTGTGTGTCATTCAATAAGTATTTTTCAAATCACATGACTTCAGTGGTAACTGGAAGTAAAATTTCCAGTTGTTTCATCAGAAAAAGTGGATCTATTATTGACAAAATATTCTCATCCTCGCAATAGTTTCATGCCATTGTGGTCAGAAAAGATGCTTGATATATCAGTTTTCTCAAATTACTTAAGGCTTGCTTTGTGGTCTAATATATGATCTATTCTGAAAAATGTTCCATGTACACTTGTGGTCTAATATACGATCTATTATGGAAAATATTCCATCTACACTATAAAAAAATGTGTGTTATGCAATTTTTGATGAATTGTCCTACATATATCTGTTAGGTCAATTTGGTCTAATTTTCTGTGTGGATGAACTATTGATGTGAGTAAAGTATTAAAATCCCCTATTGTTATATTACTGTGGATGTCTCCCTATGACCATTAATAATTGCATATATTTCAGTGCTTCTGTGTTGGGTGCATAGATATTTTTGATTCTTATAACCTCTTCTTGGATTGGCCGCTTTATAAATTATGTAATATCTTTATTTGTCTTTTTTTCACACTTTTTTGTTTTAAAGTCTATTTTGTCTAATATGAGTATTGCTACCCCATCTTTCTTTTTATCTTCCGATGGAATATCTTTTTCCATTTCTTCACTTTCCTTCTGTTTGTGTCTTTCAGTTTGAAGTTAGTCTCTTGTTAGCAGCCACTCTATGTCTTTATTGGAGCATTTAATCCATGTACATTTGAAGTAATTATTGATAAATGTGTACTTACTGCCATTTTGTTATTTGGTTTTTGGTTTTGGTAGTTTTCTATTCTTTTCATCTTTTTTTCTCTCTTCCCTGTGGTTTGCTAGTTCTCTTTAGTGTTTCAGGGACACCCTGTTTTTCCTGCTTGATCCCGTTGTTCAGGAAGCAAAAGGCTCAAGGCAGTGTACCTGGGAACAGCTGTGGTGATCTCGCAGGTAATCCAAATCCCAGGAATAGAGCTCCTTCCCACGTTATGAATGTGGAGGGAAACTTAAACAACTGGCTCCTGACCGCTGAGTTCCTGCAGCTCCTGAAGGGTTCCCATGGCTTCAGAGTCTTCTCTATTTGGTATCTTCCTCTTGTTGTTCAGAGGCTGTTTATCCAGCCCTCGGTTGTACAGGAGTCATTGTTGTCTATGTATGTGTATATTAGGGAAGAGGTGAAATGAGTTCATTGTCCTCCACCGCCACCATCCTGGGCCTCCCATGATTTACATTTTAATTTTAAATTTACTGTGCTATATTTGTGGTTTATAAAGAAAATATGCCTGTTTTTCACAGCTTATAATAGGACTTTTAAGCTTGACTTCAGAACAGGAATATAGCTTGTAAAATCAACTTAATGCATTTATTTTTGGTGCCTTTTCCACAGGTTTTGGTTCCCATCATGGCTATCACACAGTTTCGGTTATTTAAAGTTTGTACCTGCTTAGCGACATTATTCTCCTTCCTAAAGAGATTAATATGCAGGTAAATACATTTTATGTTCAAATTGACCTGTTTATCTTCTTCCTAGTTAGATACCTTCATCTGATGCATGCTTTTCATTTTTTATCTTAATGAACAACTCTTAATTACTAAGGTACCTAATTCTAAAATTGGAAAAGATCTTTTATAAGCCTTAAATTACTGTCCATAGTGCTTTTACCTATGCTTGTTTTGACAGTTCTTGAAATAAATTTTTTCTCCTTTTTTTTAGATCTGGCAGAGGACGGAAATTAAGTGGAGACCAAATAACTTTGCCAACTACAGTTGATTATTCATCAGTTCCAAAACAGGTAAGTTTTTTTCAAAAGGTTGAATCAATGTTTTGGAACCATATTTTTCAAACTGGATTTCAGACCATTTAGTATGTCATGAAATTAATTTGGATTTTTGTTACATATTTTGATCCTAAAGTTTTTACTTGGTTCTTTATTTTATTTCCTATTGTTTGGCTGAGATTTTCTGTTTTTTTTCTTACTGGTTTCAAGAGTGTGGTTGCTTGTTGGATCACTTTTATAAGTATTAGTCAACATTTATATCACCTGGGGATTGGTGTCTGTTGATTGACTTTTCCTATGTGAGTTGAGATTTGTTGATTTTTGTGTGCTGAATAATTTTGGGTTATTTCACAGACATTTTGAATATGTTTGAGACCCTTACCTTATTTAAATACTATCAAGAATGTTAATAGCCCTAACCGGTTTGGCTCAGTGGATAGAGCGTCGGCCTGCAGATTGAAGGGTCCCAGGTTCGATTCTGGTCAAGGGCATGTATCTTGGTTGCAGGCACATCCCCAGTAGGAGATGTGCAAGAGGCGGCTGATCAATGTTTCTCTCATCGATGTTTCTAACTCTCTATCCCTCTCCCTTCCTCTATGTTAAAAAACAAAAAAAACAAAACAAAAAGAATGTTAATATTCTTTATGTAATCAGGCAATCAACCTGATTAGGCTTAGGTTGTAAGTTCCAGTCCTCCTTTTGTGGGCTGTAGTTGTAATGTCAGTTCAGTTTTCTAAGTATTTGCTTTTGTTTTGTTTTGTTTTAATGGATATAACAGGATGTCTAACTCAGAGTAAAAGTATTTTTTTTAACTTTTAATGTAGTTTTGGTATGTGAAATAAAATTTATGTTTTCCTGTTGGTTAAAAATGTTTGAAACCTAATGTTTTAGCAAGCCCATTTTTCTAATAAACAATGAATGAAATGTCAGTTAGGTTCTCCCTATATGGTGACAGTATTGATCAATTAAATTTAGACAGATATTGAAGAGTGGACTTCCTGGGATGAAGATGCTCCCACAAGTATAAAGATTGAAGGAGGGAATGGGAATGTGGCAACACAACAAAATGCTTTGGAACAACTGGAACCTGACTATTTTAAGGACATGACACCAACTATAAGGAAAACTCAGAAAGTAAGTTAAAGATTTGTGTTTTTAGCAATTAAACTATGAAGCTGCTTTTCATATTCCTATAGTTAAAATTAGACAGTATAACTAGTACTGTTAGAAAACCTATTTCTGATCATTGATCTGTCATGTTAAAGGTGAAAGTTTATATATTCAAGTGACCTAGACACAGATCTAGTAATTTATACACCTTTAAAAATTATATCTAGACAAATTCTGCTGTATATTAGAATTTGTGGAGACTAAGCTAAATAAAATACAATTCTAACCATAATAGTGTACACAATTTAGTGATGTCTATAAACTAAGTGTTTTCTGTTGTTTGTAACCATTATAAAATTGAGGCAAGGCTCTGAGAACTTAGAGTAATTATAGTTTTGTGTTAGTCACCCATACTTTATTTAATCCCTTTTGAGTTGAATATGGATGATCACTTAAAGGGAATTATTAAAAAAAGAACAATGGCTGAGTATTTTTCTCTTTTTTAATCAAATAGTACATATACTTAATAAAATTTTTTAAATCATAGGTTACAAAAGAACTTTTATTGAAAAGCAAAGGACTGCTGCCCCATCACTTTTCATAGGCAGTTCTACTTTCCAGAAGCAGCCACTCATACATAACTTTCTGTTTAGGCTTCTAGTGCTTTTCACTATATTTACATATCTCTGTCCATCTATCTATCTATCATCTGTCTGTCTATCTTGCTTAAATTGCTGTGCCTTGATTTACCATTCACAAACATTGTCCACTGATTTTATACTATGGTAAATGAGGGTTTATTTCATACTACCCTTACCCTTCTTTCCCCTCTTTCAAATTTTATAATGTTATTATTCCAGTATACCTCACCAGTTACTCTGCTATTTAAAAAACACACACACACCTAAACTTTCATTTCTTGTTCAGTCAAGCACAGAAAATATTTTTTTATAAATATGCTTTTTAAATGAGGAACTTATTTGTTCCACATTTCTCTGTTAGTTTTTCACCCTCTTCTACCTTTCATCTAGTTTCAGCTATGTGTTTATATTTTCAAGGCTGATAACATTTACATGCTATAATCATAATTGTTTTTGTTGAGTTATCTAAATGTCTCAGTGCTGAAAAGCATTAAGTTGTGTATTTTTCAAGGAGTTTAAGTGAGTTTCTTATTATTTTGGAAGTATATTGCTGCTCTTAATAGTAACCCAATATATTACAATAGTACCCTAATAAATTAATTAGAATGAAAATGCTTTTAAGTTACAAAGGTAATACTACTGGCTTGAAAAAGTTAATGTATTTATAGATATCTACATGCATAGGGGGCTGGTTATACTGTAATAGGATATAGCTTTTTTTCTTATTTAATACTGTGACTAAAAGTGCCTAATAACATTTTGGGGACCTGAGGTCTAAGAAAGAAAGCAGGGAAAGAGGAATGAGGAAGAGGAAAATGTATTATTACTTTTTAAGAGAAATACAGTGTTTCTCACTATGCAACTGATTTGTGTGACAATTAAGAATTTTGGTACTTTTTATAGACTAAAATTTTTTTACGTTACAAATTTTAAAAGAAAAAAGGTAGAACATATCCTATCTAATAATAGACAAACATGGTAATTAACCGTACCTTTGCTATGCCTCCCATTTGGCTAATCAGTAAGATATGCAAATTAACCGCCAACAAAGATGGCGGTTAATTTGCATACGTAGGCGCGAAGCAGCGGAGCAGGCAGAGCGAAGACTGAAGGCGGCTCCAGCCAGAGCAGCGAAGGCTTGAAGGCGGCTCTGGCCGGAGCAGCGAAGGCTTAAAGGCAGCTCTGGCCGGAGCGAAGGCCTGGGTCCCGGGTGCCGGAGGAAAACCGGTGCCGACAGCCAGGGGAAGGGAAGGCCTATTGCACGAATCTCTTCGTGCAACGGGCCTCTAGTTTAAAATAATTATAAAATGCTTGGTTAGGTAATTTTGTCTATATTTATGTAGTGATGTATAAAATATTCCTATAATTCTATTTCAATTAATCTTTCAGATCATCATTAAGAAGAGAGAACCATTAAATTTTGGCGTCCCAGATGGTAGCACAGGTTTCTCTAGTAGATTAGCAGCTACACAAGACATGCCATTTATTCATCAATCAGTAAGTATGTTAATGGTATCTAAGCAAGGATTGTTTTGATTCTGTTTTCTTTAAAGAAGAAGAAAAACAATAAAAATGAATTGAACATAGTATTTGTATTTCTGTTACTTTGAAACATGTTTGTCAGATTGAGGGAGGCTAATCTGGAGTTTTACTATTCCTGTCCTTTATGAGATTGTAAATTACATTAGATACTAACATCAGAGTCCCATTGTATACATGAAAGATAGAGACAAAATGTTGTTTAAAAATACCACCTTTAAAGAGATTACCACTAAAATTTAACCATAACAGCAGGTTATTTTTAAGTGAGTTGTGAATTGTTTCCCTAATAGATTTTATTTACCTTTAAAGTATGACTTGACTTTAAATGTGTTTGACTTAAATGCGATACCTTTAAGGCTAAAAGTAGTGAGGAAAGTATATCACTGCAGTTCTCAACCTTGGAAACGTATCAGAATTACCTCTGAACTTTTTAAATACACCAAGGTCCAGACCTAAGCTTAAACATGCTTTGATAGATTATTGATTAGTAATTTTTAATTGATTGTATGCATCACCTATTGTTGTAGAACAACCCCACAGGGAGTGGCTTAAAACAACAATAAACATTTTTCTTCACGTACAGCTTATGTGGGTCAGGAATCCAGGGGAGACAAAACTGGGTGGTTCTGGCTCAGGGTTTCTAATGCGTTTCCAGACAAATTATTTGCTGGGGCTGTAGTCATCTGAAAGCTCACCTGGCACTGGAGAATTCATTTCAAAGGTGATTCACTTACATGCCCAAAAAATTAATGCTGGTTGGTTTCACAAAGCCTCAAATCCTTGCAATGGACCTCTCCATAGGGCTGCTTGAATTTTCTTATGACATACTGCTGACTTTCCAAAAACAAGTGATTCCTGAGAAAAAGAGCATGTAGGGGTGAAGCCACAATGCCTGTTTATGACTTAGCTCTATCAGTGACACACTGTCACCTCCACATTATTTTATTCATTGGGAGCTAGTTACTAAATCCAGCCCACATGCAAGGGGAGAAGAACTAGGCTCCACCTCTTGAAAGAAGGAGTATCAAAAAATTTGCAGACATAGTTTTAAACCACTACATCTGTCTGTCTGTTCATCTGTCATATTTGTTTAAACTACACAGATGCTTCTGAGGTCTCTCTCCAGGGGTCCCATGTTTATATACATTTTTTATTCAGTGATCAGAAACTATTTTTACTAATGCCAGATGTTATGCTAGGTGCTAGTAATGTCGTGGAAAGTAAGCATAACAGGCAGGTCCTTGCCTCAGAAGAATGCATTCTCATGGGGAAGGTACAATGCTAAATAAATGATCACACACATAATAAATATTACAAACTTAGATAACTCCTATGCAGGTACATGATCATACGATAGCACAATAGTACCATAGATATTTCTCTAAAAGAGCATAACACCAGAATGTGCAATTTTTTATTTTCTATTTTAAATTGTAAATATTCATATATGTATGCTCCATATTGGTAAAGTCATTCAGAATTCCTCAGTGAATTAGTACACGTATGCCACCTAACAGTAATTATATGATATTATAGCATAATTATAGCTCATTATAAAGTTGTAAATCTACAACTGCTTAAAGAGTTGGGAAGGGGTAAAAAGGGTAGGTAGAGATTGTCTCCAATGCTTTTCCTCCCAAGCAGACAAAATAAAGGGGCATTGCCTAGGAGAGAATGGTAGCAGACTCCTGCACTTTGTTCACTACAACAAAAATGTTTTATCACCCATTCCACAAATAAGGTTCTTCTTTTAAATTTCACATTCTATTTTTTTTGGGGGGGGAGGACTTATTTATATTGTGATAGCTCTTTTTTATACTAAGGATATTAACTTTTTCTGTCATCTTTTACAGTATTTCAGCTTTATATTTTGGTTTGAATGTTTTTGGTGTATTTAAGTTTTATATAGCAAATCTATCAATCTTTTACAATTTTTTCTTTTTTTACTTAGAAGGCCATCTCTACTAAAGGATCAGATATCACTCCTTTTTATAGTCTTAGTAGTTTCACTTTTTTATATCTAAATTTATATACAGTAAAAAGTCAAAAACCTCAGTGGAAAAATGGATAAATGTACAAATAAAATAGATGTAACTTGACAGCATGAAGAAAAATAGATCTCACTAGTTCTCAAATTCAGAGTAAAATAATAAGACATCATATTTAGATGTTAAAGTAAAGATAGAAAAAATAATTGCCAGTATTGACAAAGGTAAAGGAAAGAAGCTTTTACCTACTGCTGTTGGGAGGATAAGTTGGTACAACTTTTCAAGAGAATCATTGTATTTTGCTTCAGTGGCTTTAAAAATCTTTTCTTTGATTTAGTAGTTCTACTTTTTAGAAATTTATATTAAAGAGATAATTAGAAATAATTTTAAAACAATTTTAATAGAATATTACATTTATGGGTAGGAGGAGAAAATGTAACATCTTTCATTTCATTTTGTAAGTGCTGAAAAAGAGAACATAATAAATTTGTTCACAGATTGGTTCTAGTTATTTTATGCACGTAATCACTTCCACACCTCACTAGAAACATTCCAGAATGAGCATTTTCATTGTTTGTGGAAGAAAAAAGTGAACTTTTAGAATCTGGGAAACAGTGGGAAATAGTGGCCAGCCTGATGGTAAGTAGGACAGGAAAAGCAGCACAATATGGAAGCACTCCAGTAGAGTAGGTTTTGCCCGATTCCTCATTTTGCTTGGTACCCTGACAATAAGTGTCACTGAGAAATCTATGCAGTTCTTCTGCTGAAGTGAAGATGACTGTGCTAGTTTGAAACTTGGTTTTTCTCTTCATCTCCAGCACAGAGTTGTCCAGTCAAGCATCTCTAATTCCGTCTTCTCCTTCCGCCACTCTGACCCCCTACCCCTTCCTCTTACTGAAAAGAGAAACAGAATTGGTTTATTCTTGTCCATTCCAAACTATAGTAGGCAAAAAAGAAAAGTTATGTTAAAGGAGTATTCTTTAAAACAAAGGAGGAAAAAAGTGGGACTTGCCCAGGACTGGTGAGTGCTGAAAGTCAGGAACCCCTCCGTTGCAGGCAAACCAGAAACAAATCATTTGGGCCTTGTGTAGGACTTGGTGAAATGGTATGGACCTGGAGCAGATACAGGGGGGTGACAAGGTCTGGATTATATTTTAAAAGATGCTCTTGTTGACTGCTGAGGGGAGAAAGTACGGCTCTTTATATTGTAGTTTTGTTTTTTTATTGTAGCCTGAATTAGGCGACTTGGATACCTGGCAGGAAAATACCAATGCATGGGAAGAAGAGGAAGATGCAGCCTGGCAAGCAGAAGAAGTTCTGAGGTATTTGAGTAATGTTTACATTGCAACATGAGTAGAAGGACTAGATTTGTTCATGTTACACTTGAGGTCAAGAAAGCTTATTCTGCCAAATGGTACATTTTTCTTCATTCTCATTTGAACCTAATATAGGATATATATATTTTTTAATTTCAGACCATGTATGCTATTTTATGTGGTTAAAACCTCACAGAAACCAATAATGTATAGTATTATAGAAGCAAATTAATAATTTTTAATGGCAAATAAGATCTTTTAGATATATACACTATATTTATACTTCATTCCCTGTAAAATATACTTATCTCTTGAAATGTCCTACTATGAAATGCGAGTCACCACTATGTCACTGAGAAAGCTATACAGTTCTTCTGTTGAATTGACGATGACTGTGCTAATTTGAAACTTGGTTTTTCACTATGTATTCCTCCAGGTCAGAAATTATACCTTTCTTTTTGTTTTCCCATGGACTATCATAGTGCTTAGCCCCTCAAATATGAATTAAAATAACTTATATAGCATTCTGCATTTGTATGTGTATCTGAATTGATGCATTCAAAGCCCTATGAGGTAGATAATGTAAGTCAGGTACAGCCCATTCTACAGAAAAGGAAATATACTGGAGGGTTTCAGGTTTATTTTTGTTGGTTGGTGTGTTCTTATTTCTTGGTTTTTGTGAGTAATAAACTTAATTCTTGCTAGCTGGATTAGCTCAAAGAGTAAAAGTAAAGTTTGCTTAAGAGAGTTTGTGACTATCATCACTGATGAAAACTCAGCTATTTAAATGAATCTAAATTATGTTTGCATCTTGAAAGATGAGATAGTAAAATACAGCTATTTTATTTGAAAATATTGCTTTTATAATAGGGATAGAAAATGAATTGCCCTTTATCTGACTATTTTAACAAAATGAACTGATTGCATTTTTGTATATTCTTTGCTTGTCTTTATCAATAAATTACTACTACCTTGAACAACCAGCAGAGGGTGCAGTTAAGTAACTGGAAGTCATAACTGACTTTCTTTTTTGGTCTTGTCCTTGTTTTCAGGCACCCCCGCCCCAACTAAGGGGTCCATTTTAAAAGTCAGTAAAATTATGAGAGTTTTAAATATTTAGTTCCTATTTGGTAGTTATTCAGTATAAAGGAAATATTTTTAAAATTTCACACACCATCATTTATATTGTATGGATTGTCCAAAAAGATAAATCATTTATTTTTTTACTCTTTTTTTGGGTAAATCATAGATATTGAATTCTGAGTATTTTAGAACATATTGGGGATTCTACTAACCACAAGGATAAAGGAAAGGGCTGTTTATTTTGAACCCAGCAATCCTAATGACAGCACTGTAGAGCATATGAGTTCACAAATATCTGAACATTCGCTGTGCAAAACCTTCTCTTTCCCACCCTATCCTCTTGTACCCTGAATGAAACAAGACCAAAAAACCAAACTCAGTGTTTCACATGATACCATATCTTAGTCAGTAGAAGACATGCTTCGTGCTGCAAAGTTGCTTAAACTCCTACCACTACTACGATCAATTTCATTCAGGAAGAAGACTCTGATACTTTAGTAATTCCAGATGTGTATCAACAGAAAATATATTTTGTCTGCAGTAATCTCTAAGTTTCTTCTTGTGCCAGAAACATTAATTGTTGATGTTTATATTTCAGCTACTGACCAGGTCAAAGCTTGATTATCCTATTTGTAACATAGGCAGCCTTTTATAATTCTTTCCCTATCTCCCTTTTTACCATGGGCATTTTGACTTTTTTAGTGCAAATTATCAGTTTTGCTTGAAAGTGGGAGGAGCTAGTGAAAACTAAAATTTTAAGAATTATTCTTTTAAAGCTAGTTAATTGGCGGTGATGGTCAAAATGTTGCCTAGCCCTGATTGGTTTGGCTCAGTGGATAGGGCGTCGGCCTGCGGACTGAAGGATCCCAGGTTCGATTCTGGTCAAGGGCATGTACCTTGGTTGCGGGCACATCCCCAATAGGAGGTGTGTAGGAGGCAGCTGATTGATGTTTCTCTCTCATCAATGTTTCTAACTCTCTATCCTTCTCCCTTCCTCTCTGTAAAAAAAAAAAAAAAAAAAAAAATGTTGCCTAAAACAAGTCTCTACTTTCTTGAATTTTGGTCATTTATAACTCTGCTTACTCCCAGTTGTAAGTATAATTGAGATTTGTATATACATTTCACTTACTGTAGTCAGCTTGCTACTACATATATAGGTAATCTACACTAGATTTTTCTTTATATAACCTAGTGTGGCCTATGCCATGCCCAACTGTGCTACAGCTTTCTTCCTCAACCCTGCATGTTTCTTATTTTCTCATACCCTAAACCTTTAGATCTAGGACCAACTTCTATTTCTCTCCTTAGGCTTATTGCATCACCCACTGCTACTCTCAAGATGTGCAATAAGTAAACATCCTGCATGCTGCCCCTTTATTAGTAGAGCTGGTCAAATATTAATCCTTAAGTAGAAGTCATATCTATGTTCTTGACATCCTTCACTGATTTTCAATTATTACAGTAACGGGAGATTGAATCGTCAGTATCAGCCTTTTCTGAGTGGTATATAAAAAAAGCAGTGAAAAGAATGTAGACTTTTTATCTACATTTGATGCTGCTAAAAAGGCACTGCTATTTCTTTCTGGAGTGTATTTGCCATTTTACCTGTGTGGTATTTTCTAAAAGTGAAAATGGGAATATGCTTCTTTTCAGGCAACAGAAGATAGCAGACAGAGAAAAGAGAGCAGCGGAACAGCAAAGAAAGAAAATGGAAAAGGAGGCACAGCGGCTAATGAAAAAGGAGCAAAACAAAATTGGTGTGAAACTCTCATAACAAATGTTCTTCAAATGTCATAGTGCCAGTGGGAGAAATATGAAATCCACAGCCCAAGCAACATTTGTATGAATCTAAGAGTATTTCCCGAGTACAAACACACTGTTTGATTTAATGCATTCATCCGGCCATTCAGGACACTAGGATTCTGTCAAAGTACCTTGAACTTGTAGTGATTGAGACTCAAAAGAACAAAAAAGACTTATGAGACAATATTTTCTTCAACATGTTCCATTATAAGACAGTTGTTTGCTGTAAGCAAATGATTACAAATGGAATATACCAGTACCTCTTCAAGCTGGTGTTTCTAGCTGAATAAATGGGTGTAAATAATTTTGTGGTGGAAAGAACTCTTTCGTCTATAATGTTCTTCATTGTGCATAATGATAAAATAAATAATTTTAAATATTCACTTGTTTCCATGATTACCCGACCTAAATCAGACAAACTTGCAGGGCTTTAACTTTTCTATTCATGTTGTCAGAAGCTGGTGTTGGCATACATTTCGTCTAATTTGGACTGGCATTGTTTATATTCAATACAACATTAAAGAATTCAATGATTTTAGTTTTCAAGAAAATAACATTAAATGCAATTTTATTTATCATAAAGATTTTTGTACATCATTATTTTCTTTTAGATGGTGTTATAATGTTATAATATTTATAATTTATATTGCATGTATAAGCACATTGAAAATCAGATAAAGTGGCAAATTTGTTTTACATTATTATGACTGTGAGTTTTAGAAACTAATATCAGTAGTTTTTCCTTTTTGTTGTAGATTTTTAGGATGTTATGGTCTTTTTAAGAACCTTAGTTCCTCCTCCCCAAAACCCATTCATTTACAAATGCAGAAAGCCTTTAGTTCTACTCTTTCAAAGCATTCAGATGATTTCTGTATCAGCTTTACATATCTGGTGTAATGCAAGTTACCTGTGTTGGCTACAATATTGATTTATTAAATTATAAACCAAGATAGGAATAACAATGACTTTATTTTTGGTGTCCACTAGCTCTAAAATAGTTTTGAGGAAATAAGATAAATATTGTGTTCACAGGGGAAAAAATGTAGATTTAATTGTTTAAAATCCCAATAATTTTTTTCTCCACAATTAAAAGACATTCAGCCTGATTTTCTAGGGCTTTTAGAATTTTTAAAGGTTTATACTTTCTTAAAAGTTATTGCCCAAAATTAACATTTAGTGGATTTTTAAAATGTCATACCCTATAGGCCAAATATTGCTAATATATTTGAATTAAAATGATACTTCATAATAAAATGACAAACTATACAGTGAGGGCTCTCTAAATCCTTGGACTAATCTTCCAGAGTAAATGTGACTGGAATCAGCTGAAATTTAACTTTGGCAAAAAGCTTCTTTTTATAGCCCCAAAGCACATTTTCAGATATGTTTATTAGAGAGTTTTTGCCAATAAACTTCCAACTAAATAGAATTAGATTCAAAATTTTAATAACATATAAATGTACATTTCCGTTATTTGTATTTATTTTTAGTTATGGGAATTCAATGTGATTTTCTAAATTTGGAGTTCATAAAGGATAAACCTTCCCATAATACAATAAATTTACTGCTTTTCCCTAATACTTGACAAGTATCGAAGTCTGCTTTAGTCATGATTTTCATGTGTGTGAGATTTTGGTTCTTGTTTATTTAGAAATAAAGACTGTTTAGGAATTATAGTTTGTATAATTAATTAGGAAGAGATTTTTCTCGTGGAAAGAGTAACAGTTCTGGACATATTTTTTCACTTCTGTTGGTATGTAAATTAAATTCTGTATTAAACTGGTTATATTGTCCCAAAAGAAGTCATGGATCTAAAAACATATGATAAACATTTCATGGTAGCAAACTGGCTCTTTAGCCTCTAAGTTTATGGTTTCTGTTTTTGTTAATTTTCATAAGAATTACCAGTTTTAGAAGCTTATTAGAAGTAAAAAAGAAATACTAACAGGCATAGATAGGATAAGTGAAGTGCTACCCATTGTCTGAATTGAGTATTTCATGTACTGAGGTAACAAGTAATCAAAGTCATGTGAAACTTACTTTTTTTTATATATTCATTCATGGTTTCTAGCTATTTTAAATTATTAAGCTTTAGCTAGGGATACCCACTAGTTGACTTAGCTCTTTTTAAGTAACATGTTTCAGTGGACATTTTATTTCTTTATTATTTTTTAAAATGTATCTTTATTGTTGAAAGTATTACAGCTGTCCCCTCTCCTTTTCCCTTTGACCCCCTCCACCCTGCACCCACCCCCCTCAGGCCTTCACCACACTATTGTCTGTTTCCTTGGGTTATACATATATGCATATAAATTCTTTGGTTAATCTCTCTCCACCCCTAACCCCTGCCTTCCCTCAGATTCGTCAGTCTGTGGACCTTTTATTTTATTTTATTTTTATTTATTTATTTATTTTTGTCTGTGGACCTTTTAGAACTGACAATTAAGATTCAACATCTGAATTGCTCAGTTTTGGCATGTACTCACCTCTGGCCAGATCAGTGACTGCTCCTGGATGATTTTGGTGGTTGCTATATAGAAACAGGCATCTGGATGGAGTTTCCAAACACCACTCTGAACTACCACTGTAGTGTAAATCTAACCAACACCAATGTTATTTACTGAAGGGTTGGTCTGAACCAGATATCGCTAACACATTTTATTTAGTCCTTGGGGATAACATACTGCCATGATTTTCATTCTTTAGCACCTTGTTCAAAGAAAATCTTTCATAAGATGTCTAAGCAAAGGCAACAGTTACCAAGGTGAGTGGTTCTGGCTGAAGCCAAATTGGGGGTGGGGGTAGGGAGCTCTAGGACCTACGGTTTGTTCAGGGGAAGGAGTTTCTCCCCACTCAGGCAGATTGGCGGGCTGCAGAAGATGATGGGTCTATGAAGAGCTTATTTTAATAGCTAATGACTTGTTCTTACCATTTACATAGATTTTTAAAATTTGAGTTGTTCTCTCCTAGTATGAAAGAGCTAGCTCTTTGTGTGTAATTCACTTTAATACAACCAAGGCTGTTCAAAGCTACAGCAACAGCTAATGACTCTTATATTCAACTGTTTGTTTTAAAATTTGCTTTCTATGTGTTATCTTCAGTGCTCCTTAGTCATGGCCATTGGGCATGCTCAGTAACTACAGTTAGTTTTGGGAGTAGTAAGATGCTTTTACACCGGAAGTCTCAATCTTCAGGGCTGGGAAGAGACACTGTTCTAGGAACCCCTCTTACAAAACCTCACAATAGATTTCTACCCTTGCAGGGCTGCTGCTGACACTGCTAATCCACAACAGGAGCTTTTACAGAGAAACCGAAGTGTGTGGCCTACCGGAGATCATGTCAGCTATGGCTATTTACGCAAGTACTTTGCTGATACATTGATCTAATCACACCAATTTGAGAGCTTCTCAGAGTTCTCAGAGCTGCTGCAAAGAAGGTGCGTTGTTAAATTGCCTGAGTTTGGAAATCATTCCATGGATATAGTTTTATGGATTAACTGAGACTGTAAGTGGCACATATATAAGTGCTCAACAAATGGTAGTGGTTATGAGGCCCTGTCCACACTTCTTTATGAGATCCTCTACACACTTTTCCAAATACTGGCTGTGCACTGATATGGCAGCCCCTTAATTTATATAGAGAGACTAGGAGAAGTTGCAATATTAATTTTTACCTAACCGTAAGTTGATCTGCAAGTTTAATAAGAGAGAGAACATTTATCATGTGCTCAGCACTGTCTGAGAGTCTTTATGTCAATGATTCCTTGCAATCTGGTGAGGTAGACATCCCCATTTCACATGTAAGGAAACCAAACCTTAGAAGGGCAGCATTGCACGAATGGAAAGGAAAATAGCCAGCTTTGAGGGCAGGTTGTGGTAGTGTCAATTAGCACTCTTCACTTCAAACTGAGCTGCCAAAGAGCCTTTAGAATTTCCTCTTTAATTTTAAAGAACTCTGTGAAGATGACGTTACAAATGACAGTAGATAATACCCATTTGTGTTTTCTAAGATTTAATGAATATGAAAGAAATTAGCTTGGCTTCTATTTTCATGTAAATAACTGTATTTAAATATCAATGCCATGTAATTATGTGTTTCCAGGTTGCTTGGTCAGATATTATAATTAAAGCAAAATGAGGTGTGGTTTATATTCACACAATTGGGTGGGCCAATTAGCTCACTTGATTGGGTCATAATTCTAATGAGGCCAAGGGCACGGGTTTCATGCACGTGAAGAACAGTACTGTACCCAGGACCTTCATGCTACAAACTGTGTCCCTGACCTTGTCCAGTCGTCTTTTTAACATGTATCTTCAGGATCTGGTTCAAAGAGTGATTGGCACAGAAAAATATCGTCCTCATGCATAGAAACTTCAAAGGATGTCCTCTGAGTCCATGGTTTGCTGAGAGAAATTGTTATGGTTTCTTATTCTCAGGTCAGTTTTGCCTCATTATAATATGTTAACTTCTTCCTATATTGATTTCATTTGTTAAAATATTCAAACCTTAATTTGAATCCTTAATTTTTATAACATTGCAGTTTCCAAACCTGTTGACTATTGCTGAATAAAATAAGTGTATACCTATATTATGGAGAAAATGACATCATCATTAGATATGTTGGCCCCTGAAATAAATTTTTAAAAAATTTTTATTTATTGATTCTTAGAGGAAGGGGAAGAGAGAGACAGAGACATTGATTTGTTGTTCCACTTATTTATGCATTCACTGGTTGTATCTTGTATGTTCCCTGACCAGAGATGGAACTAGAAACGTTGGTGTATCTATATGACGTTCTAACCAACTGAGCGACCTGGCCAGGGCCTGAAATAATTTTTTTTTAAATTAGCTCAGTATTTATGGTAGTGGTAAGTAAAGTAAGATATAAATAAGGATATAGATATATTTCTCTTGCCCCATTTCAGTTTAAAGTGCACAAGTGCTTTTTATTTCTTCTTGAAGCTCTGCGGTACATCTGAACCTCACAATTGCCTGTCTTAGTCAGAAGGAACCCTTCCAGAATCAGCTTGTACATGTGATCCTTCTAAAACCTTTTTCCATGTACTGCTTTCAGTGGGAGATGGGAGCATTATTAAGACTGCTTTCGTTTTTTCATTCTCTTTCTACAACAAACAAGCTATAAATAATGTGCTGGTTCAGAAGAATTAAAGGTCAATTTAAAATGCCAGCACCTATTGTTTGCTCCAGAAAGCGATGTTGGCAAACCATTTCAGACACTGAGCTGTTTGATTGCAAGGAAGGGAGGGAGGGCCTTACTGTACCATCAAATTAGAGAAATATTGCAGTTGTTAATAGTTTTCATGTTCCAGTCCATTACAGCTCTAGTCTAGTTGGGCAAACATTTAATTTGTCAGTTATTCAAATAGCTTTGATCAGAAATGACACATACACGCAGCCAGAGTGAAAATATCCCTGAAGGTGGGTCTGATAAGATCAAGGGGAGGAACTCCAGGGCCTCCCCGGAGATGCCTTTCATAGCATTCTCTAGGGGAGCCCGGGTGTGGGTTTTGCCTCATCATTTTACTTCACCATAATCCCAGGTGTAGTGTGGCCTCTACTTAGAGTGATCAGTCCTCCTCACAGTCAAGCCCACAGAGCACTGGCCAACGAAGTGCTGAGAGAAGAGGTTAGAAAACATCTCCACTAAGCATTCATTTGTTTAGGACAGTGGAGGGTTGAGTCCTTTGGCATTACCCAGAGTACTGTTTATTCCAGTGATTTTCAATCTTTTTCACCTCATGGCACACATAAACTAATTACTAAAATTCTGCAGCACACCAAAAAATGTATTTTTTGCTGATCTGACAAAAAAAAATAGGTGTAATTTTCATGCATTCACACTGGACAGCTATTGTTGTGTTGGCTGTTATCATTGTTTTATTTGACAATCTAAGGAAAAAGAGGTCAGTGCCCCTGACTAAATAGTCCAGTATTGCATGTCTTAAAAATTCCTGAGGCACACTGGCTGAAATTGCTGATCTATTTCAATGAACGGAGGGTTACAACCCAGGAGATCTTACATGAAATGGCAGTTGTTTTTTAAAAATCCTCACCCGAGGATATGTTTTTAAAAAATCTATTTTCAGTCCTAGCCGGTTTGACTCAATGGATAGATCATCGGCCTGTGGACTGAACAGTCCCAAGTTGGATTTTGGTCAAGGGCACATGCCCTGGTTGCATGCTCGATCCCCAGTAGGGGGCATGCAGGAAGCAGCCAATCAATGATTCTCTCATCATTGATGTTTCTATTTTCTCTCTCCCTCTCCCTTTCTCTCTGAAATCAATAAAAATATTTTTTAAAAATTTATTTTTAGAGAGAGAGGAAGGGAGAGAGAAACGCTGATTGTCCCTACAGGGGATTGAACCTGCAACCTAGGTATATGCCCTGACTGGGAATCGAACCTGTAACCTTTTAATGTATAGGATGATGCTCCAGCCAACTGAGCCACCCGGCCGGGGCTGAACTGACAGTTTTCAAAGAACTGGTTTTCAAGCTGTTCTCAGAGGTGACATTGGAACCACCATAGAGGATGAGAAGGAAGCACGGGCTGGGCTCCAGGCCATAAAACTTCACTTTTATGTGTTTTATGTATTGGAGATTTGTTTAATGTTGAGTACTTTTTTTTTTTAAAGAGATACAACTTTTACAAAATTTAAAAACTACTGAAATATTCCAATCTTTTAACACAAACTCTTCTGAGTAGCAGTTAGACCTCTTCTGAATTTGAAATTCAGTAGAATCATTGTTATAACCATTAGTTATCACGATCATTGTGAGTGGCGGGGAGGAGGGAATCAGTAGTCACAGCCCAGCATCTCTTCCAGGGGTTTAAACATAATGACTTGACATAATTTTTTTTATTCTATTTGGACTTTCAAATTGTTTTTCTTTGCAACAACTGGGAATTGGTTGACGTTCTTTCAAGCCTTCGTTGCTATATACTGCTATGTTTAATTGCCTAGGTTACTGCTTCCTTGTATACATGTTGCCTGGTAAGACTGGAAGTAAGTGAATTTTGTAAAAGTGCTCACGGAGCCAAAATAGAAGTCAGAAACTACCCCAAGACTTTTAAAATGAAAAAATCCTCAAAAGAAAAACACATCAGACCCAACCAGTACTTAGGGAGGGCCTGTGTTAAATGCAAATCACAGACTTCCTTTTTCTCCTGCCCAAATGTCAGAAACGCTTGGCATCTGAGTACATTGCATTTCCCCTCCCTTTCTGAACAGCTCAACTTTGAAAGGTCAACATATCCCTTTGGGGAAAAATCTTTTCTTATAAATTGGAATGTTTGCACACGTAACTGTCGGGAATGTTTAACATTTGCTTTGATGGGACAGCAATGTGTTCAGTAGAGAGGATTTGTTCTTTTTTTCCATTTTCCTGCCTGTTTGTGCATCACAGGCATCCGAATTACGGGAAGCAACTCAGAGGCACTTCTTTCTATGGGATCAGATCATCCTGTCCACAAACGCAGCCAACGCCTTAAGGCTGTGGAAAGGCAAGCTATGCTGCATCTTGTATTTACTCCAGGGGACCCACTTGTGAAAGAACGTTCTGAATGAAAGCAGTAATTTTCCACAGACTATACATACTGAAACCTTGGAGAAGGGTGGAGGTGGCAGGGGAGAAACAGAAAAACAGAGTAACTGCTGGGGTGGGGGTGGGGAAGGAAAGCACAGTAGCTGCTCCAGGACCTCGGATTTTATCTGCCCAATTTGTCTCGGTGTGGATAGAATATGTAGTTAACTTTGAATCATTTGGTTTACAGAAGGATGCAGGTCATTTAGACAACAAAACAATTTGCTCTTCATGATCTGCTGCCTCCAATTTGATAATCAACATAAATATTTGTGGTTCATGGAGAATTCTTTACCAGAGCCCATCTTTCCATCCATCTTGATTTGATAAAGAACAGTGCTGAATTTGTGTGGTTATAATCATTTCTGTAGCAACAAGTGGACACCAAAATCACCCTTATAATTTTTCTTAAAGTAAAAATGGGTGGATTTAGCAATGACTAAAAATAAACACAAGGAGGGACTGTAAGGAAGATAACAGCGTCTAGGTATTGGTTTGGGCTGGACTACAGGAAGGGACCTGAGTCAGCACGGCTCATTATTTTGGGACAGTTCCGGTTATTCACCTCCCAAAATAGTTTCCATTCCATTTCAGCCAAGTCTCTGTACGGCTGTGTGCTGAGTGCCCATGTGTGTTCCAATGGGAGCAATGGCCTTTCTGAGACAAACCATCACCCACATGCACATCCTTGTGCCGTCCATCCTATTCCTTCTCATGTTCTCAAGGGCTCCCCTCCTTCAGTTGATCCTCTCTCCTAGGTCATCAATTTCTTTCTCTTCTTTGGCTCAGTCACAAAGTGTATAAATGTGCTCTAGCTCCTCCCAATATTGAAAACTAAAACAAACCCCTGTATCCATGTGCCCTTGTAACCATCACCTACTTATTTATACCCCTTCAGTAAAAACTTAGCCTAAAAAAAAAAATTAGCTGCATGCATCAATTTCTACTTTCTTCTAGTCACTCTCCAGCCCACTTCAATCTGGCTTCCATGCCCATTTATCCAAAGAAATGATCTTGACAGTCACTAAGACTTCGTGGTCAAAGCCAGTGGACATGTATATGTTCTCACGTTACTCAGCTTCTTGGTAGGATTTCAACACAGTTGACCGGTCCACTCTTGAATCACTCTCCCTTTTGGTTTTCATAATACTACATGCACTAGTTTGCCTCCTATTGTTGAGGCAAACAATTGCTACCTTTTGCTGCCTTTTATCAGGCTGTTTTGTTGGGTCTTCATCCTCTATCTCAATGTGGAAGTGCCCCAGACTGTCTTTGGCCTTCTTTACACTCTCCCTGGATGATTTCATCCATCCCATGGTTTTAAATAGTAAAGAAAGGCCGAAGAACCCCAATTTTATAGCTCTAGCCCTGACAACTCCCATGATTTTCACATTCATATAAATATGCAATTACTCACTTGACATTTCCACACAGGTGTTTAATAGACATCTCAAATTTATTTTCCCAAACTTGTTTTTCTCAATCTCTTTATACTTTCAGTAAATGGCACCACCATTGACACAGGTGCTCAAGTTAAAAACCTGAGAATCATCCATCCTTAATTTCTCTCTTCCTTAAACCCTACCTCACCCCCTTCCTACATCTAATCTATCAGCAAATCACAACAGTTCTATCTTCAAAGCTATATCTTCAGTTATTCAACGTACTCTCTATATCCACCTCCAAATTGTCATAATTACTCACCTGGACTATTTACAATAGATCTCTAAATGGTCTCCCTGCTTCTGCTGCTCCTGCCTGCTTACAATGCAGCCAGAGAGAAGGGGGGTAAAGAGGAAAAAGGTGGGGGGGGGGGGGGAGCCAGCGGGGGTGGGGGGAGAGAAGGGGAGGAGAAAGAAACCAAATTATATTATTGTTCTGTTTAAAGTCCATTAATATTTCTCATTGCACTGGGAATAAATTCAACCCAACCCTACCATGATTTACAAGGCACCATATGAACTAGCTTTTTGTGCACTTCTTCAAACCTCCTCTTCTCCTTCCCTCTGCTCTAGCCACTGGCCTCTTTGAAGCCCCTATAAAATGTTGAGCCCTTTTCTGACTCTTGGCCTTTGCATTTGTTCTTTTTGCAACATTTTATTTGCCATATTTTCATGTGACAGGCTCTTTTTCACCCATCAGCGCTAATGTTTCCTTTCCTTCACCTTGTTTATTTCCTTGGAAGCACTTACCACTATTTAAAATGATCTTGCTGACATATTTTATGTCTTTCACAGGCAGAATCTAAGACCTCTCAAGGAAGAAACAGTATCCTCCACCACTGAAGACCAAGCCAGTAAAGTGCCTAGCATGTGAGCACCCAATAAGAATTTGTTGGATAAATTATTTCATTTAACAGCTATTGCTAGAATCCCTACTGTTAAGTCGATGCTGAGAGGAACCAGGCTGAATGAAGTTAAAAAGCAAAATTTATAATGTATTGTTACATCTGTGAACAGAAGGGCTGAGACAAGAATGTAATAAAATTTCTTAAACACTCATTTCTCTTGACCTGGCTCCTGTCGGCGTGGACCTAACACCTACTATGTACCATATAAATTTTTGACATAATTTATGAACAAAACAGAACACAGATTCCTGCCCTCAGAGAGTTAATATTTTATTGGGGGATGGGCAATAACCAAGGCATAGTAGATAAAAAATATAGTATTAAAGGTAAAAAGTTCTACATGGAAGAAGAGTTTCTGAATGAGAAGTTAGGATATTCTCCAGGTCGCTTCCCTTTGTGTGGTGAAGTGGAAAGGTATTTGTGTTGCTGACCCTTGAAATCTTGGCTTCAGAGATGAATTACGACATTCTGAGCACGTCTTTGAGGCTCAGCTCCCTCCTCTGTAAAATGGAGTAATACCCACTTCCCAAGATTGATGTAAAGAAATGAATACAGATCAAATACTATCTCATCCTTCTCCAGCCACCTACCCTCACCCTATTATTCCAAGGGGAGGAGGGAGTATGGTCCTAGCATATTCTCCCTCTCTGCACCCTTAACATGCCTGGGAAAAAATCAACACAACTTTCCTGAAAATAGTCAACATATCCTTTCTGAATAAATATGTGGAAAAACAAGTGTATGGGTAATTTAAAAACAAACCAACCACCAAAGCTACTTTTACTCAGAAACAATGTTGTTTTTTTTAAAAAAGACAGGATAGGAAATCCTCACCTTTAATAATTATGTTTCCTCTTTCTAATTTCTAAAATTAATCCCATTTTTACAGACCACTATTGATAACCATGGAAGGATCTGCTACTCATTTAATCTTTATCTATTAAAATAAAACTGCAGAGATCATCATTTTATAGGAGGATAAAACATTTATTTAACTGGAAACACTAATCTTTATTTTCATCATGCCAAAGTGTCTGGTTACAAACCATTTCCAATAAAACACTATATATAAGAAGCAAAAAATAAGTTAATACACTGTAAACTTACAGACAGTTTCATCAATTAACAGATTTAAGAACAAACAAGCCATTTTTAGACTTTGGAGCTACATTTAGTAGAAAACGGCAAACACTCAAACCTTATCAACCCCAATGAAGACACTAAAGGATTAGTCAAGACTTCTTCAAACCAAGGGCGCAAATACATGTTCATTTTTGGTTACAGTCCCCTGCTATGCACAAGACCATCAGGAATGCTGGAACAATCACACATTGGAAAACAGCACGAAGCAAAGCAAGGAGATCGCATGCCGGCAGGACAGAAGCTGTCTTGAAAGTGCAAACTTTGCATTTTCTCTTCCTGAACCACCAGGGTAAGAACGGGCACCTCTGACGACACGCAGGGTCACGAGCATGCTTTCGACACCACACGGGTGGGGCTTTTGACTTGAACCAGGTCTCCATGCCTTTGAAGACACCTCCGGGCCTCCACAGGGAACAGGCTCCCACTAAACAGAGTGCAAATCAAATACCGAGGAGCAACACGACAGAACAGAGACCGCCCTGGGTCGACCTGCTGCTTCTTCACCTGGCACCACACCTCCTGGGACCCATTGGCACACGGAACCACCACTGCTCTCTAGGTCTGGACGTGGAAGGTGGTGCGGCGGAGCGAGTGCAGGGCAACCACGCAGCAGCCCCGGAGCAAGGCCCCGATGTTGTACATGGGATCCGTGCCCCCCCTCTGAGTACTGAACACCCACAGCACGGTGGGCACCACGGGGGCAGCCACGGCCAGGAGATCCACCAGGAAACTGCGGCTCCAGTACTGCCTCCCCACGGCCCCCGGGGCCCGCGGGATGATGCCGTCCAGCCTTTCTTCTGTGCAACCTGCAAAATCCAGCTCTCTCATGAGGCGATCTGCAGGAGCTTGCGCCTCCACCGTGGCGTCTGGGGTCTCCACGGGAGACAAAAGGATGGCCGAGTTTGGATTCTTTGGAGTTAAATCAACCATCAACGCGGAGATGGACTCCGGGAAGCTTTCTGTGGAATCAGCTGCGGACTCAGAAGGCGATGCTGAGCCCCAGGCACAGGGGTCCTGGAGCTGGAGCACGTACTGAATGAGCTCCGAGACCGCGGGGCTGTAGGGCACCACGTCGGTCTGCACAGCCCGCTCCACCACCGCACGGCCCACCTCTGGACCCACCTCCGTGGGGATGATCGCCAGGACCTTTGCCCCAGGGGTGCAATGCAGCAGCTCCAGGTCGCCAGCCTGGGTGGCGGTGGCCGTTGCCAGCTCATCCAACAAATCCGAGCCATCCACCATGCTGTCTCCCACCAGCAGCTCACTGTCCGCCCCTTCCTCTGTGACCTGCTCTTCCACGGACAGCCCATCTGCCGTCTGGCCAATAGGGGTGTCTCGGGGGAAGCTTTTCTCCGGGGAGTCGCAGGAGAAGTCCAGGCACAGCTCATCCCTCAGGGAGCCACTGTGCGCCAGCTCCATGCTCTGCAGGAGGGACTCCAGCTTCCTGTTCTGAATGTTGATGTCCACGAAGTATTTCTGAATGCCTTTGTCTTTATCGGCCAGGCTGCTCCTCATGGTCTCGATGACCTGTTTGAGCTGTTTGATCTCTTTCCTGGCCTCCTTGAGGGCCAACTGGGCCTCCACCCGGTGGCACTCTTCTTCAATCCAGTCTTCCCTCATCCGGGCCAGCTGGGACTTCAGCTCCACAATTTCTGTTTCCCTGCAGTGAGAAGAGGAGCACACCCATGAGGCTGAGAAAAATGTCATCTCTGAGCCAGCTGACACACAGGCAAATGACCAAGCTCTTCCACTTGAAACACAGACTTAATTAAATCAGTTTTGACATTTTTTCTTTCCCAGGTTAATACCCATAAATAAGCCACCCCCAACTGTAAAATAGCTAAAATAATTCTAGTATGGGGGTCCTCAAACTATGGCCCGCGGGCCACATGCAAATACAAATATGGTATTTGTTCCCGTTTTGTTTTTTTACTTCAAAATAAGATATGTGCAGTATGCATAGGAATTTGTTCATAGTTTTTTTTTTTAACTATAGTCCGGCCCTCCAACGGTCTGAGGGACAGTGAACTGGCCCCTGTTTAAAAGGTTTGAGGACCCCTGTTCTAGTAACTAGAATCAGAATAAAAAACACTCCTATTGTTTTTTCCCCTCTTTTTGGAGCATCACTACATGTCAGACACTGCATTAAGTATTTTACAAGCATTTTACCTTATTTAATACTTAATATTTGAGCCTGGCTGGCATGGCTCAGTGATTGAGTGTCGACCTATGAACCAGGAGGTCATGGTTCGATTCCTGGTCAGGGCACATGCCCGAGTTGTGGTCTTGATCCCCAGTAGGGGGTGTGCAGGAGGCAGCCAGTTGATGATTCTCTCTCATCACTGATGTTTCTATCTCTCTCCCTCTCTCTTCCTCTCTGCAATCAATAAAAATATATTTAAAAAGACCAACCTTAATATTTGAAAATTTATTATTAGAACATATTAGAGTCTCTCAGTTATCCATTTATATACCTACTAGAGGCCTGGTGTACAAAATTTGTGCATGGGTAGGGTCCCTAGGCCTGTCTGGCGATCAGGGCTGATCAGGCTTTCCTTCATTCTGTGCCACCTCCTGGTGGTCAGCGTAGGTCATAGTGAGCAATTGAACTTCCAGTCTCCTGGTCAAACACCCAAGGGGACACTTTGCATATTAGCCTTTTATATATATAGGTAATTTGTGGAAGGAAAGTTCATGTCACATTAAAAAATATATACATATTGTTATTGATTTCAGAGAGGAAGGGAGAGGGAGAGAGAGATAGAAACATCAATGATGAGAGAGAATCACTGATTGGCTGCCTCCTGCATGCCCCACAATGGGGATGGAGCCCACAACCCAGGCATGTGCTCTGATTGAGAATCGAACTGAGACCTCCCGATTCATAGGTTGATGCTTAACTACTGAGCCACTCCAGCTGGGCCCATTTCACTTTCAATCACCTATCTAAGAAGGCAGAATTTCATCATATTCCAATGATAATTTTTTTTAAAAAATTAAATCATAAAATAATACATGTTGCAAGGACTTTGTGAAAAATTGATTATTCTATCTTCTCTTAGGTAAGATGATATCAGATCCATCCTACACTGAAGAGAATCTAGCCTATGTTTTTAGATCCCTTAAAGGACTCTACTTCAAGATCTTTGTTGAAAATTTCTTCCTTACATATAATGCCTTCCTATGTCCACACATTCTCAGGGATATGAAGACCTGGCAGTGAGGATCTTGACATATCTGAAGAGATGTCAGTTTTCTGCTTTAAGCTTAGGCTTGAATATTCTCCCTCCCATGACTGCTCAAACCCTCTCATGGTTTCCTCAAATCATACCCCAAAGACTTCCAGAAAATAGGGTCTGACTCCGAGCAACCTTATCCTGGGTTCACAGCTACCCTGGTCGGAGCTCTGCTCATCCATCCTAAAATGTTCCAGGGGAAAACCATCAAGGAGAGAATCTCATCTGCTCCAACTGTCAAAGGTCTCTTCTCTCCGAGATAAGATCTCTTAAGCATGGGCTGCTTTGTTTTGCTTTTTAACTCAACACTTGGCCAAGAATAATGAACTTCTTCCTTCAGCACAGAAATAGCTGGCAGGAATCACAGTGCACACAGCCATCCACTCTCTCACAGAAATAAACAGAGCTTACTAGGGGCTCCCTGTGTGTGACCCATTGGGCTGGAAGTATGGATTGTTGCTCTGAGTGTTCCTGACTATTTTTAAATGGCACACACCCAACTCCTCCTGTCAAAGCTGCTCACACCCAGAGCAGGTAGGCAGTCCCCTCTAACCAAGGAGGGTCCCCTGAACTCCTGAAACAGCCAAAGCTTCTGAGACTGAGTTATGAAATATGACAGAAATGAAATCACATTTCTTCTTTTCCACTTTTCTACAGTGTAGTTTCATATTTCATTTTATAGAAAAACAAAACAAAACAAAACAAAAACAACAACTGTCCTAAACCACCCTGTGCGAGGAACTGGGACTCACCTCTCGTGGAGTCGGCGCTCAGATTCCTTCAGCTTGGTCTTCAGGTGTCTCACCGTCACCTCTTTCTGCTGTAGAGGAGTCAAATACTGCTCTGGATTTGGGGGCTTCACCCCATGATTCTCTCCACAGGACATGTACCTTCCAGACCGCCTGAAACAGCCCAAGTAACGGAATGTTACCTTTAGTATAAAAAGGCCAAGAAAGGCACAGAAAAGAGCTTGAGAAGAAGTGGCGGCTGTGTGTTGAGATCTTATTAAACCTCAGTAACGTGTGACCTCACCATGAAAGGGGATGGCAATATACCTGCCAGTCTTAGGATGTTCATTACATGGAATATCAGGGTAGTGTGTGGGGAGGGTGACAGGGGAGAGGGAGGATTTTCTATGGCTTCTGAATGATCTCAGACAAAATAATACACAATGGTCCAGGGCTTGCCTGCCAGTTCAGAGTAGCAGGCTGTTAAAGGACAATGAGTGAGGGCAGGCGGGAGGGAAGGAAGGGAGCGAGATGACCTAACTTTCCACACAATGTGCCCTTAAGATCTTAATTGTTATGCGTTGAATTCAAATTGTTCTGAAACCAGTCCCTGGAGTGAGTGTGCTGATTCGGTGGGCAGTTTCCTCCTCCTGACGGAATGAGGCTGAGTGTGTTTGGTAAGAGAGGTGCCTGATGATCTACAGACCACCCGGAGCTGGAATCCAGGCCCCTGCCAGGCTGTAGGAGAGCTGACTGATGAGAACAGACGCCCAGAGGAAGGGGCTGAAGGAGGACGGCTGGCAGCTTCTTCCCTGACTCTGGACCCAGCCCAAGCCACTGCCCTCGTCCTGTTCACCCTGAGCCTGCACTCCATCCAAGAGGGCCCGAGTCCAGCTCCCAGCCCTCTGTTCCTCCTGTCCTGGCCCTTTTGGATGTGCAGCTCCTTCTTTCTGCTTCCCCACCCCCATCCCTCAAGGACTAACTCATTCCTTGTTTGACCTTCAGATCTCATTTCAATTTCACTTTCTCAGCGATCCCTTCAGAGTGGGACCCCTGGCCACCTTTTACATACACATCTACTTGCAGAATAATCTTAATGAGTTGTTGTCATGAGATAGGTCTTTCTTCTCCTCTGGGTGGTACACACAGGGCCCATCTCTGTTGCTCGCTGCTCTATTCCCAGCACGTCACACAGTACCTGGCACAACGTGGTACTCAGCACATAACTGGTATCTAAATGAACACATGAGCGATTCCATTTTCCTCCCTACCCACTCACCACTTGGATTGCTGAAACTTAAGAGAGATTGTGGCTGGCGTTCTTCCTGCAGCAGCCCTTAAACAATGAGCTGAGTGTGGGAAAGAAGTGTCTTGTTGCAGAATAAGACAGCAGATCAAGTGTTGCGTAACTATTTTTAAAAGAAAACTTACCGCGTAGGACGAACAAGGAACCATGAATTGAAAGATGATCAGTACTCACCTCATGATTGGGCTACAGTCACTTCCTTTGTAGGAGCCAGAGTTGCTACTACTTGGGGAAGAAGGCGCATAGCTGGGATGGATGTTGACAGGGCTCAGCTGATTCCTGCACAGCATGGACAGAAGGTCCTTCTCGCGTGGGGACGGTGGGCTGTTGCCAGACTTGTGCGATGAAGCTCCATTACTCCGCCCGTGGGGACCTCGGCTGAGGGAAGAGCATGAAAAAAAAATGTTAAAACCCTCGAGGCTATTGGTGGCCACTGCTAATGCTTTACTCCTTAGAGGTAGTTACTACTAAGGAAATCCAACTTACAGAGTTAGAAAGAGGCGATGTAATTATTGGTGCAAACTGCCCTTGTGAGCAGCCTTCTTCCCACCTGCCCGATACTTTCTCTCCTGGTGCCCTTGGCACCGGCAACCTCTCCCTCTGCTGTTGTTTCAAATGGTTTCTGACCACAAAGCTTGTTTTGGATTAAACCCAGCAGCCTGCTCGGAACACAAACCATGTAAATATTGATTTGGTTTAGGTTCATTTTGGAGGCAGTTTTGAAGATGTGGTGTTTGTTCCCGGACACCTGTTTCAGCTTCAGGTGGGTTCAGGTGGGTTGGCTCATTTGGAGAATGGGGAAGTAGGGGACTGTCCATAAAGAAGGAGGAGAAAATAGAACAATAAACATAGCCCACATACATGTATCAGGTCTATAATTTTAACCACTTATTTTTCCCCTTCTCTTTCCATCCCCAATAACTTAGCATAACCTTTATCATTTAACTGCTGAAATGTTGTAACAGCCCCCTCTTCGCTCCATGGCCTCTTGTCTTGACCCCTCGGGCAAGGAGGCTGGCCCTGCAGCTGGAGTGGCCTTTCCAAAATGGAATTTGAATATCACTGCCCTCCCCCAAGCCATTCACTGGCTCCCCCGCCTCCAGAATAAAGGCCGAACTCCTTAGCATGTCCGAAAGGTCCAATCCCGCCACCCTGTCCCACCCCTCCTCTGCCACGCCCCGCTCCTCCCTCTATCCCAGCATTCCAAACGACTTACAGTTTCCTGACAATCCACGCTCTCCAACACCTTTATATTTTTAAGCTTCTAATGTTCTCTGCCTAGAATATTCTCCTTCTGCTCCCTACACTAAGCCTCTGGGGTACCTCCTACTTCGAAACTGATGGGCACCTACTCCAAGCAGCCTTCTCTGGATTCTTCCTTCCCAAGGTTGGTGTAGGTGCCATTCCCTGTTGCTCCCTAATACTCTGTGCAAACTTCCAACGTGAAACGAACCACAATGCATCACAACTCCAACCCTCCTTTCCCGGAGATGAGGGCATGCTGTGGGCAGAAACACAGCCTGGCCTTTCCTATCCCCGCGGCTGCCTGGCACACAGTAGGTCAGCGGTTCTCAACCTGTGGGTCGTGACCCCTTTGGGGGTCGAACGACCCTTCCACAGGGGTCGCCTAAGACCATCGGAAAACACATATATAATTACATATTATTTTTGTGATTAATCACTATGCTTTAATTATGTTCAATTTGTAACAATGAAATTGGGGGTCACCACAACATGAGGAACTGTATTAAAGGGTCGCAGTATTAGGAAGGTTGAGAACCACTGCACTAGGTGCCCCTGGATGACTGGTAACTGAATACATTGGGTTTATGTCCTGGCACTGCCACGTAGAAGGAACTTAACCTACGGGGATATATGATAACTTCTCCTGTCCTCCTCACAGAGTTGATATGAAAAATCAAAGAATGCATGTGAGGGCATTTGGTAAGCTGTTCAGGGCAATTGAACTATAGGGTGTCATTAGAGAAGAAACTTGTTTCCACTTCCCTGTTAATCTGGTTCCAGGGGAACATTCTGAAAAGAGTGTTGGAACAGGAGGACACAGAGCAGTCAGTCCTGCTTTTCTGACGATCCTCCACTTGCCATTTTAATTACCGCCGTGTCCAACTGACACATCTCAATGAGAAACGTGTGTGAACGGGAATGTGAGCGTGCACGTGGGTGCACTTGGCTCCCAACCCACAATTATTTAAAATCAAACACAATGTCAACTAGCTGTCAACCCATAAATCACACACAAAGGAGACATCGCCACGTTGGAAAGTTAAAAGGTTCTTTCCTTTTGAAATCATGCAAATGGACTCGGTCTCCTCTTCCTGAAAAGGGGGCGCTTTATAGAGAACAGATGGGCTGACGGCTTTGTGACAAACCAACTTGAGCAGCCCGGGGGTGGGAGGGCCTCGGGAGTAGCTGCAAAGAACATGCACCCTGCCTTGGATTTGCTTCTTCATACGTCCCTTCCAGGCCTGGCACCAACTGGCCAGACTGCTTCTTACTGTGGCTGTGAGGAGTTTGGAGGATTAGCCATTACAAGTCAGGGCAGACACGAAGGAACTCTCCCTAATTGTGACCTGGGGAATCCTCTTGAGTCAACCTTCACCACGGACCTCCTGTGACTCCAGCCCTGTTCCCGGTGCTTTATGAGCACTGTTTCATGTAACTGACCGTCATGCTGGATATAAAGCTGGTACAGAGGTTATCTCCCTTGTGTGTTCAGTGAAATACTCCGTGAAGTACTCAGTAAGTAACTGAGGCTCAGAGAGAAAAAAAAACAAACAAAACCCACAAACAAACAAAAAAACTGGCTCAAGAACACAGAGCTGAACGGGGAATGAAATCCAGGTCTTTTCACGCTACAGAAATGCCTCCTACTCTACCCAAGTGGAATATACTGTTTTGAGCTTGTAAACAGGTACATTAGGGACTGGCTATGTATGTGGTTATTACCTGAAGAATTTGCCACTGCCTTCTTCAGTGTAGTATGTGACTAAGACACACATTCAAGTAGATGGGGATTTTGTAAGAACTCATCTGCTTTACAGACGAAAGCAAAAACTCTTAAGCTATTAAACATGACTTCAAATATATTCACATGCATTTCAGGAAATGAATGACTAGACTGTAACAGCTAACTTTTTTTTTAAGAGAAAGTACATACTTAAAAATGTCTCTTCTGTTCCTTACATTTAGTTTAATCCAAAGTCATCATGGATGATGATAAAACATTTGGAAGGAGAAGCAGGGATTCCATATTGGTCGTGGCTGTGAACAGGCAAAACCAATGCTATCCTCCTCAGCCCACCTAACCTCCCTGGTTTGGTGAACAAGAATGAAGTCCACAGGGGAGAGACAGAACTCTGCTGGCCCCACCCCAGGCCTGCAAACATGAGTAGGAAAAATGGAAAGTGAGAGACAGGGAGACGTGAAGATGGAAACCTCTGGAGGGGCCCTGGTGAATTTCTATTCCCTAGCTGTTGTCCTTTCCTTCAGGTAACATTCTTATCAACACCACCATCATCACCATCATCATTGTTATGGGCTGAATTGTGTGTGTCCCCGAATCCATAGGTTGAGGCCCTAACCACCAGTACCTAAGAATGTGACCATGTTTGAAAAAGGGGCTTTTAAAATGAAATGAAGGCCTAACCAGTTTGGCTCAGTGGATAGAGCGCCGGCCTGCAGACTGAAAGGTCCCAGGTTCGATTCCGGTCAAGGGCATGTACCTTGGTTGCGGGCACATCCCCAGTAGGAGGTGTGCAGGAGGCAACTGATTGATGTTTCTAACTCTCTATCCCTCTCCCTTCCTCTCTGTAAAAAAAGTCAATAAAATATATTTTCAAAAAATGAAATGAAGTTGAAATGAGGCTGCTAGGGTGGGCTCTAGTCCAATTTGACGACTGTCCTTGTACGAAGAGGGAAATTTAACACAGACAGGTACAGAGTAAAGACGGTGAAAAAATGGGACAAGACGGCCATCTACAAGCTAAGGAGAGAGACCTCAGAAGAAGCCAAACCTGCTGACACCTCGATCTCATACTAATCGTCTACAAAATTGTGAGGAAGTAAATTTCTATTGTTTAAGCCACTTAGTCTGTAGTATTTTGTCATGGCAGCCCTAGCAAATTGGAATGATCATCATCACCATAATCAGCACCACCACCACCAGCAACAGCAGCAGGAGGTAGATGCCATTATTACCCCATTTTCCAGGAGAGGAAACTGAGGCTCAGGGCTCCAGGTCAGGCACCTAATAAACAGTGGAGGCTGAACTCAGGTCTGTCTGACTCCAAATCCCAAGCCCTTCTTTTCTTCTCGCTTCCGTCTGCCTCTGATCAGATAGGGTTTTAGTTTAAGGAAGAGAATGCCTCAGATACATCAGCAGAGTTGGCCTTCTATAAGAAGAGATCATTTGCAAATCTCTAACATGTTGTTTTTAAAATCACCTATCAAAACTATTCTCCCCAACTCCACCTGTCCCTCATTCCTCCCACCCCACCTTTGCCAATGTTCCTGCCATGCTTTCTCCCAGGAGCTAATTCTCCACACAGAAAATTCCTTTCTAACAGGAGGAATGAGCCAATTAAACAGATCACAGCTATTACAGAATTTGGCACGGATACTGGCCCATCTAGAGGAGTTGCCCTCAATGTGTGGATCACAAAGACTACGTGAAATGCTGAGCTATTCCATCATAGAAATCTACTCACGGTGCTCTGTGCCTGGGTCAGATTAAAAAAAAAAAAAAGTGAGGGCCCTGACTGGTGTGGCTCAGTTAGTGGGAGTGTTATCCTGTACAATGAAAGGTTACGGGTTCGATTCCCAATCAGGGCACATACCTGGGTTGCAGGTTCAATTCCCTGGTCACTGTTCGTTCTCTCGCTTTCTCTCGCTTTCTCTCTCTCTCTCTCTCTCTCTCTCATTTTTTCCTCTTTCCCTCCCTCCTTCCCTCACTTTCTTTTTCTCTAAAACCAATAAGCATGTCTTGGGGTCAGGATTTAAAAAAAAAAAAGTGAGGATAATGGATAGAACATTTCCAGCTTCAATTTTCCATCTATTAAACATACATCTGATTTGCACATAGTTAGATTTAACTATTTTATGTTTATCATATCAGTTTTTAACCACTTAGAGATATCATGGATTCCAGACTAGCATATTTTCTCTAAGTCACTCAGCATTACTGGCATTACCTTGAAATTTAACCACAAACAGAAATTCCTTTGAAAGGCTTAATAAATTTGGCTTCTTCTTCAGGACATTTGTTTTTCCTCTTGCCCTCTGCTCTTTGATACCTGTACCATGGGTATGAGCTAATTTCTTGAATGGGTTAGATAAATGGGTTATTTTCAGAGGAAGCCACATCTGACTTATACAGAGAACGTTTATATGCACCGTCCTGTGATCTCAGAGGCACTTTATTTCCAAAACAGATGGTGTTTGGGAATAGAACGACTGCTTTTTCATGTGGGCTTCGCTCTTTTGTTACAGGTTTTTCTGGCTTCAGCTTTGTTTTCAATAAACTCTACACTGTGCGTCTCAGGTCCCTCTGTAAACATCAGCCCAGGCTGCGGCTTCCCCAAGAGGAATCGAACTATTTGCTTGCTGACTCCTGGAAATGCAAGGTTTTAGAAATGGGACAGCTTTCTTCCAGGAAGGGACCTTAAAACATCGTGTAGTCCAACCTCTTTTATACACATTTGGACACTGCGGCCCAGGAGAGCCAAGTGACATCCCCAAAGTCTAGAGACAAATCACCCCCAAGTGCCTTGTGGCTCATCCGTTGCTTTGTTCAGGTCTCTGCTCAGAGCTCACCTCATCGCCGAGGTCTCCCAGAACCCCCCTATCTGAAACACACCACAAACCCCATTACTCTCCCATAGCCTTTCCCTGCACGTTTTAAAAGTAATTATATCACTTATGCATCTACTGTCTCTTTCCCTGCTAGAATGAATATAATTTTCATGGCATTTTGTTTACTGCCCTATCTCCAGAACCTGTCTCATAGTAGATGCTCAACAAATACTTGTAGAATACATCACTGATGGTGGCAGAGAATCCCTGTCCCACCCCATGTGAAGAGGCTCCCATGTCCCCCAGTCTTCTCCCCTCAATCCAAACAGCATCCATGGCGAACCCTGTTGATGCTTACCGTGCTCCAAGCACTGAGCCCACACTTTACCTCTATCAGCCAATCTAATCCTAACAATGAACCTTATGAGGTGGGTATGACGATAGCCCTATTTTACAGACGAGGTGACTGAGGCTTAGAGAAGCTAAGCAACTTGCTCGCGGCCACACAGCCTGTAGGTGAAGCTGCTGTTCAAACCAAGGTGTAGCCTGACCCCAGAGCCCACACACTTAGCTATTTTGTTCTTTTGCCCCTTTCTGTGGTGGCCACTCATGCCTATGGACGTCATACTTCCCTCACCCTTTCTCCATGTAAATATTGGGATGCCCACATGGTCATTATGCTTCTTGCACAAAAATAAAGAAAAGGAAGCTCAGCTGGAAGAAAGAAAGGGTGAATTCGTAATCTAGATTCATGAGGGGAGGCGGGTGGAAACTGGAAGGCCAGCTGGATACCCAGGTGAGTACACAGGCGAGTGAGGAAGAGAAAGCGGGTTGGACCCAGAGCCAAGGCCTGGATGAGAGATGACAGAGGCCACGTCACGTGACCACAGGAGGACAGGTAGAGAAAACCACCCATTTCTAATCACTAAAACACAAACAAAAATCACTCACTGACCAATAAGATATGAGTGGACAGTCATCTGGGCGGCTCTATAGAAGCATCAAGTCCAGATTAGTCACCTGTGCAAAGGGTCTTAATAATCACAGAGCAGGAGACAGTGCCTACTTGCGTGAGAAAGAGGAGCGCTTGCTTCCCGCGGCAGACATGTGGACCTCAGGAGCGGAAATGCTGCCCGTGCTGCTCGAGGAGCTAAAATCGGCTTCACTACCTGCAAAACAACAGGGGGGAGAGGCATGAGGGGAAGGAAACCCAGGACGCGCTGGCCAGCTCCCGGCCTCCCGGGGCCCCTGGCGCCCTGCCTTTGCTCTCTAACTCGGCACGTGCCAAGATTCCAGAGCTCCCAGCCCCTGGGCTGTCTTCCCCAAAGCAGCCAAGAGAAGGCGCACACACAAGGACACGGTTTCGTAAGCACAGCTTGGAAGCACAGGAGGCTGGTTGCCTGCAGATGCCCGGGGTCCAGCAGACTACCAACACGACCCACGTGGGGGAGAAACGTGCGCCCGCCCTGTGAGTCACAGGCCCTCTCGGCCTCATCCACGTGCCGGCCCAAACTGTAAGCAACACGAACAGCGTGCCCGTCAGTCCCATAGTTTTTCCGAGAGTTTATCTTTGGGCTTTTGTAGTCAGCTAGCCTAGCCACACTTGCATTTGGCACTTTGGGGTCTGGAGACAATCAACCAGTTAGAAGCGGTCAGGAAGCAAGCAAGCCTGGGCTCCAGATAAGTGCTGGAACCGTGCTATCTGCTTATGGCCTTTCTCTGACTGCGCTGCAGTTTTGCTATAAAACAGAACCTTAACGAAAAGCAGGCATTGAGTGCTTCCAAACAGAACAAAAAAAGTTCACAGTGACGGAACCTCTGAATTAAAGGAAGACTGGAAAATGTAGGTGCTTTTTTGGTGGGGAGGTGGTGGTGGAAGGATTGTTCATTAGCTTAGGAAGATCGCATTGTATCTTGAGTACAGACTAGAGTTTGGTGTGTAATTAGGAGTGTGGTAGAATAATTAATATGGATCCCGTCTCCAACAACAACAAATACGTGGTTCTGAAATTGCAATGAAAATATTCCAGGGCTTGCCTGGGGAAGTGGAGGGGAGGGGAAGAGAGAGGCGAGAGAGAATAAGTGGGAAGAAGAAAGAGATGAAATAAAAGATGAACTTCCATTTGCTTTCAGGAAGCAAACCTAGGTGTACCAGTTATTTGACCTTGTCTCTCAACTCCTACAACACAACTCCTGACTCTCTGGTCTAGAACCCAGGGCCAGCTCACATTAGTGAGTTGAGGAAAAAATGAATCATTTAAATCCCCTGCGTTTCTAACAGGCAGTGAACAATGATTATAATAAAAACGACTTTGTGAGTGCCTAGCAGGTTCCAGGCCCTGCAGGAGATGCTTTCTAACTCTTTATATTTTTGACAACGTTGTAAGGCAGGCATTCATCTCACTGCTCTGCAATGGAGGAGACCAAGGCTGATTTGTGCGAGGTTTGTGAGTGACAAAGCCTGCCCAAATCCTCGTGCTACTTGCATGAACCACGCCGCATCCTTAGTAAGACAGGGGGAACTCGGGGACATGGGAGAGTTCTACCACCTCGCTAACTGGCAAGATGAGCCATATGTGCAAGATGTGGCCAGATTGGCCCACTGCTGAGCAGGTCCTGTCGCTGACGGCTTGTATTACTAGTAGATTTGCTAGAGGGGAAGGTAAGCAACCGCAAGGAGAGAGATCCCTCCCCCGGCTGCCAGCACCTCTCAGGAAGTTCGGCCTCTTCTGGGAAAAAGATCAAGAATGATCTCTGAGCACAGGAGACAGTAGTGAATTTCACCTCCCAGCAGAGTTCTGGGAGGATTAGGCTGGCAATTTATCAAGATGGGACAGGCCAGGCCTTCTGCATTTCAGAGACTTTATCTAATGATAAATTGAACTCCAGAAGCTCCCCGGACCTAATTAGTTGCCTCTGAGAAATGCACTGGCTAAACTCGTATTTCAGTCTCAAGGATGCACGACTGGTCATGGTACCCAGGAACACACTAGTCTGGACACCCTCCTTCAACCAGCTTTGTATGCTAGTAAATTACCAGGTTGGTTATTAAATCATAAAGGTAGAAGATTTTCAAAAATAGATACTGCGTGCCCGGCTGGCATGGCTCAGTGGTTAAGTATCGACCTATGAACCAGGAGGTCACGGTTCGATTCCTGGTCAGGGCACATGCCCGGGGTTGCAGGCTCAGTCCCCAGTGTGGAAATTCTACAAGAGAAACAGACAATTGCTGAAAATCCACTGTTTCCTCATGATGCCTTTGATCTGTGGTAATTAAGTCCTCTGAACTGAAGGGACACCTCATTGCTACAGGAACTAAATAATTGACTCTTACGTATTTGCAGGCCCTAACGTCACCGTGTTCCTGTACTTTTTGAACTTATCTTCTGCACATATGAAAGAGATTAGAAGGCTCATTCAGGGTACCCAATAGATGCATTCAGGACTATCTGAATAATATAAGAGTGAAAAAAATATGTTACTTCTCAACTATTTCAGTTTATGATTTGCAAAATTATAACTATTTCCAGTTTGGTTAATGCAATGTAAAGTCAATGCACTCTATTTAAGGCAGTGATTCTCAACCTTCTGGTCCTTTAAATACAGTTCCTCATGTTGTAACCCAACCATAAAATTATTTTCGTTGCTACTTCATAACTGTAATGTTGCTACTGTTATGAATCGTAATGTAAATATCTCATATGCAGGATGGTCTTAGGCGACCCCTGTGAAAGGGTCGTTCGACCGCCAAAGGGGTCGCGACCCACAGGTTGAGAACCGCTGATTTAAGGGCTACACAGAAAAGTCAATTTTACTACATCACCTGATGTACTTTCCCCATTTGCTAAGCACGATAACTTAAGAGGAAGGTTAGAGACCTGATCCGCACCCCCTCCCCCCCAATTTATCTATTAGCTGGCAACACAGACACAAGGAAGGAGAGGCGCTCTTTACTCATTTCCTTTAAACAGTGAATGCAACGAGGTTATTGTAGTTCATTGCTCTTTTGGTGCTGAAATCATACAAAGGGAGTACCTAATCTAAAAATACGGGCCCTGAGCCAGACAGGGCCTCCCCGTGCCTCAGTTTCTCTATTGTGAAACGGAGATGTAATCATAGCACCTGCCTCATAGGGACAGTGCAAGCAATGCATATATTCATATAACCTGATCTCCACTGTAAGCTTTCAATAAATGTTAGCTGTTATTACTCTGAAGACGTTAAAAAGACAATGTTTACTATACTATACATTTCCTTTATAGATAATTTAGAAAATAGCAATGGTCCAGAGAGGAACATGTAGTCTATAATTCCACTACCAAAAAAAACCCACAAAACTATAATCTTTTGACATACAACTCTTTAGAATTCAGACTTAATACACTTTCACGTAACCTAATTGTCTTTCTTTCAATATGTGAATATCTTGAAAGCAGCCCACATTTTGTTTCATTAAATCAACGTATATGGAGGCTATTTCCAGTTTTCCTACTATTGGTAACAAACACTATATGCCAGAAACCATCCTAAGCATCTTCCACAGGTTAAGTCATTTATTTCTTGTGATAGCACAGACCCTATGAGGTCAGAACATTTACAAGGCAGAGAAGTTGAATGACACAAAAACAGTGACACAACTAATAAGAAGTAGAGGCAAGATTGGGACCCAGGCCATCTGACCCCAGGGTCCACATTCTTAAACACAGGCCTAACCTCAACGGGTATCCTTGGGCATATTCATATCCTTGTCTACTTAGTTCTTTAATTCCCAAAGGTAGAATTTTTAAGCCAAAGAGTATGCTCAATTTCAACACTTTTAATATTTTAATATCATTAAGTATGAAAGCTTTTAATCTTTTAATATGTAAGGTTTGCCCCCATCTGCCTGTGTGCAGACACCCAACTGGGAATCTCTGATGTCACAGGGAATGCTTGGACAAAGCACGGGAAATAAGATTTGGCCACTGAGGAGTCAAGCTGAAAAGCGGAAGGGAATTTAAAATATGCATATCCAAGTCATCCTCATCAATACTGTCTTTGTTCCTTATCAATACTGTCTTGGATCAGCTGCTGCGGTTGGCGGAGTAGGATTCCAGGACTGCACAGGCAGGATGAACTTGACCTTTAAGATACGGTGTGGTGCCAGTCCTGATGCCTGAGCACCTGCAGTTGAAGGCATATTCCAGCTACAAGCTACGCTCGCTGGCCTCCAGAAATCCTGGTGGTTTTTCGTTTGGTAGTCTTGCTAGATTCTATTTTTCTTTTTAAAATATATTTTATTGATTTTTTACAGAGAGGAAGGGAGAGGGATAGAGAGTTAGAAACATCGATGAGAGGGAAGCATCGATCAGCTGCCTCCTGCACACCCCCTACTGGGGATGTGCCTGCAACCAAGGTACATGCCCTTGACTGGAATCAAACCTGGGACTCTTCGGTTCCCAGGCCGACGCTCTATCCAGTGAGCCAAACCGGCTAGGGCTGCTAGATTCTATTGAGAAGCGTTACTCTATTCGTAATGCCAGGACACCAAGCATTCTCTGCATGTGATGGTGAGGCTGGGAATTAGAGAAGGAAAAATGCAAACGAAAAGAATATGTGCAAAAACGGGTTACCAGCCTTATATTTAAAAACCACGACCTGTGATGTGGTCTCTCAGGATGTTATTATTTTTGCCTGCTTTTAGGATAATGTGCAGTCCTCATACATCAAAACATCATGGGCCTCTGAGGACAGCAATCCTGACGTCCGCAGAATTGTATTAAGTCATTCTAAACCAGAGCTTGACACAATCCCAAACCTTCCTTCATCCTTAGGGTGTCACCACAAAGCTATCAAATTAATTCAGACTGGCCACCTATATCCCCATCTCAAATAGAGGCAGCAAATTAAAAAAAGAAAAAAGAAAAACAAAAGCCAGTCCCTCATCCCTTCATCCTCTCATCCCCACACAGAGATACACAGATCTTTTATTTAAAGCTCTCCAGGGAGGAGAGATGAGCCATTTTCACTGAAGCCAAGCAGAGCTATTAGGGAGCAGCTGGGGCAGTGGACAGATGTAATTATAGAAGACACTATAAAAGAAGCTGCTCTATAAAGCGGAGTCAGTAGAACTGACTTTTAGCTGCAAAGCTTTTGGGGGGGGGGGGGGGGCGGGCAGGGCAGCCAAGGAATCCAAAAAATCCTTCCCAGAGGACTTTTGTTTTAGATTTTGCAAACTATTCCTTGAACCTTCTTGGGGTGTTTATCTCAGAAAGGGAATATTTTATATGTTTTTATTGATTTCAGAGAGAGGAAGGGAGAGGGAGAGAAGGACAGAAACATCAAGGATGAGAGGGAATCATTCATTGGCTGCCTCCTGCACACCCCCTACAGGGGACTGAGCCCACAACCTGGGCATGTGCCCTGACCAGGAATAGAACTGTGATCTCCTGGTTCATGGTTGATGCTCAACCACTGAGCCACACTTGCCAGGCAGAAAGGGAATATTTATCAAAAGGTCAATCAGTTGATTGCAAAAAGATATAAAAGTACTGTTGCATTTCAAAACAGAAGTCTTCCTGGAAAATTGTAAGTATCATTTCCATTTATATCATAATTTCAAAAAAGATTTGTCTTCATTCCGATTGATGTGCAATGAATAGAGCTGCCATAAACACATATACACACACATTTAAAAACAAAAAGTTCAAATTTAAAGTATTTAGAAGTGAATAATTTTGTACTGATAAATCTACATAAAATAAAATTATTTATGGGGAAAATAGCAGTCAAAATCAAATAATAAATTTAAAAAAATTATTTGCAACATAGGACAGATAAAAAAAAGCTAACTCACCAAAGCTCATACAAATTTGAAAAAGAAAAAGAACTAACAGAAAAATGAGCAAAGGACATGAACAGACAGATGACAGGACAATGGGGGGGGGGGGGATGAGCAATAAACATGAAAAGCCATACAATTTCACATATAACATTACAATGTAAATGAAAACGAGACTTTCTTCATCTGATTGGCAAAAGAGTAAAAAGTCAAAGCTTGCTAAGCGTGGTTTTGTGAAGGGTCTGGGGAAACCCTTTGATGACGGTTAGTGAGAATATGAATTAAAGCAGCACACCCAAAAGGAAACCGTACTGCTAGGCATTTATCCTGCACAGAAGCACCCAAAGAGACAATGTAATTATCTACCAGTAAGGACTCTAGTCATGCTGAAGTGGAACGGTCGGAAAATCGCTTATTAGTTAAGAAAACGTGATGCAAATTAGTGACTGTGGCATGTCTGCTTTTGTGTAAACAACTTTTCAAGGAATATATAACCTGGAGGGATTAAAAAATATTTGATAATAGGGCTCCCCCTGGCAAGGGTACAGCGGGGACATAGAAACTCTTGTTTTCATTTTATATCTTTTTGGAACCATTTGGCTTTTCTAACCACGTGCACTTACTCTTATAAAAAAAAATTATAACCAGGGGCCCAGTGCAATTATGGGCAATTAGTTTTGTCTTTTTTCTTTAAAAAAAACACACCTATATTTCTTAAAAGAAAATTATTTTATAATAAAAGTAACTACACCATGTAATGTAATATTCAGAGGGATTTGGAGTCAAGCCGCCTGGGTTTGGATCATGGAACTTTTCTCTATAGAGCCTTGAGCAAGCTATTTACTTTCTCTCCGCCTTAATTTCCTCACCTGTAAAATGGTGAGGACTTATTATTCATAGTAAGTCCTACTCCAGGATGGTGGAACCTAGGTGGAACATGAAAAAAACTAGAACAGTGCCTGGAATATAGCTAACACTCAACATATGTTAGCTTTTATTATTCTGTAGTTAAAACTATGGGCACAGTGGCTATAGGGCCAGAAGGAGGCTTTTCAAACACCTTTCCCTTAAGAAACCCCACAGTGGGAAGTGCCTGATTCCACTTAAGTCACGCATTTCATAAACACTCTTTTAAAAAGGTGGTTTTTCCCTCAGCCATTCTTCAGTGGAGACCATGTTTCTATTTTTTTTTAACTGTGTGTGTGTATGTGTGTGTGTGTGTGTGTATACACAATAGATTGTGTCTGAAGATCTATGGTCCTGACACAAACTTCCCATGGTCTCCTCCAAAAATCTCTGGAGTTGCCCCAGGGTTAGAACCCTGCCTTCAGGGAGCCCCAAGGAAAATGCACACAGGTTTACAACAACTTCATCTTCGCAGAGGCCAGTCCCCTGCGCAAGTAGCTTTGAAGGCCTGAGAAAGGGAGGGGAAGATCGTGGGAGAGGAGGGACAAGCGGGCCAACAGGGCCAAGGCCAGCTCCACCTAGTTTACTCCTTTGTCTTGTGCTGGCTCAGCCACCTGTCCTGGCAGAGACACAGGCAATCCACCTGCAGACCAGGAAAACAGATGATAAAGAGGTTGTAAAGGGCTGCACGCAGGAAGGAGGAGGAAGTGGACATCTGTGACCAGGGCGAAAGTTTACGAATTTCCTAGAGGGACCCAGGATACATATAGTCTCCCTCTGCTTCACCACCAGGGCATTGGCCAACCTTAGTAAAGCACAGACAGGGAAGGAGAATGGGTGCTGTTAGGCTTTGCGATTGATTACCCAACTTCCCTGGGTCTGCTCTCTTCATTAGTAATAAATAAATACTAAGAGGTGGCCCTGTCAATTACCAGAGGTGGCCAAGAGGAGAATGCTGGAGAAGAGATCAGTCAGTTCAATCAGAGAGCCAATCAGATGCCTTGCACTACATAGCATTGCCAGAAGGAGGCGCCAGCTTGCAGATTCACACCCACAAAGTCCATCTAAAGAAGGTGCCCTAAAGCCCAGCTCTACCTCTCACTAGTTAATGTGTTCTTGGCCAAGTGTTTTTAAGTTTTCTAAGCCTTAGTTTCCTCATTTATGTATTACACACATATATACACACGTATGTATATGTTGTTAAAGGTTAATTTGTTTCTTTAACAAGAATTTATTGAGCACCTGCCATGTGCTTGACATGCACATAAACATTAACCTTTCAATGACTATGAATAGTGTAATGATCCCTAAACCTTACTGTGCATAAGAATCACTTGGGAAGCTGGATAATATGCAGATTTCTGGGCAACACTCCAGAAGTTCTAGGGGAAACTCAGGAATCTACATTCACTTTTGTTGTTGTTGTTAATCCTCACCTGAGGATATTTCTTCCATGTAGAGAGAGTGGAAGGGAGGAGGGGGAGAGAGAGAGAGAGAGAGAAACATCAATGTCAGAGAGACACATCGATTGGTTGCCTCCTGCATTTGTGGGCCAATGCACTAACCACTGAGCAACTGGCCAGGACAGGAATGTGCATTTTTAATAATTTCCATACATGGTTGTGAAGCAAGTGGCCGTGGATCAGGCTGTGAGGAGGAGCACTCCAAAGATAAGAGCACCTGGCATCTCTCCCCAGGTCCGGTCAGATTACAAGGGCGCTCCTCAGTGGGAAGTGGAAAGTGAGTGAGCAGCGGCTAAGGCAGACAGGCGACCAAGAAGAAGAGTGAATTTACAGACAAAGTGCCCAGGAGCGAAGAGTTTCGTTTCTAGAGTGACCTGGCTCCTCACATCTCTCCGGGAACACCTACCTGGCCTACACGCATTTTCAGGGGATTGGAAGGGAGATGGGGGCCCAGAGAAGGCGCAGGCTGTCCCAATCGGGGCAGTTCCAGCCACATTCATGCACACAAACGCTGGTTTGTAAAGCTTTGGAGACTTCGCAGTTCATCCATGGTTTGAAGTCCTCCCAATCCTGTTTGAAAGAGGAGGGGCCAGCTAGTTTGGAGTCGGGGTGTGTCAAACACTATCTGTTAGAAAGGAATATTTCACAATCCAGCATGCGTTCCATTTGGGTTATCCATCAGCCCTAACCTGCTGCCTTTGGTGGGTTGTGTCCACGGCTGATGTGCTGAATGGCACCAAAGGAACCATACGGGCCTGATCGTCCCCCACATTGGACCAGCATCAGGCACAAGCCCTTCAATAGGTCAGCCAGAAGGCAGCCCTCTCCCCACCACCCTCCACTGAGCTGCTCTGGGAAGGGTTCCATCCACAGCGTCCATGAACTTCATCCACATTGATTAGTTGAGGGATCTGCTAATAACAAAAGCAAAGCCTCCCTGCAGAATTTTCCAGACTCTCCCATGTTCTTTCTCCCTGATTTCTTGCTGAAGGTACTGCACGATGCTGCATTTCTTCGCCTTTAAAAGGCTAGTCCGAGAGCCTACGGCTTCTATTTAAAGAGAAGTGTTTATCTGGTGTCTACCAAAATGAGGTGCCCGCCCTTCGTGTCTGGCAGGAAAACCTAAATCAGGGAAAAGCAGCAGTCGAGGTGCGGTGGTGGGTTCAAAGCAGGGGTGTCATTGTGGGGGGTGTTAACAGGAGGAGGGAGGCGATGACGGGGTGGGAGAGAGAAATGGAGACTGAGATGCCACCGACACTAAGAAGTCAGGGCAGGGCTAAGACCTGTCTGTGGCTTTAAGTACAGAACATGAGCGAGAAGGAAAGGAAGGGGTCCCCTTTGAAGCCACCCCAGTGTCCACTCTCCTCAGTGAGGTGGTGCCGTCTGCAAGCAGTTCGAGACCATGAATGGAATAAAACACCCGCTTGCTAGGGAAAAGGTGACACAATTTACAACTCGCCGCAGAGACATGTAACGAGGGCTCGAACACATTTTGCAAAACCTCACTTCTGTCCTTAAGTACAGCTTTTTTATTATTGTTGACAGCATTTCAGATGTCCCCCGATTCCTTCCCGTTTGCCGCCCTCCACCCAGCCTCTGCCTCCGCCCCTCCCCACCCCCGCCCCCAACAGGCCTTCACCACACTGTCTGTGTCCATGGGCAATGCATATATGCATATACATTCTTTGGTGAATCTCTTCCCATCCCCCCACCCCTCTCCCCCTCTGAGATCTGTCAGTCTGTTCCATACATCCATGCCTCTGGACCTATTTTCTTTGTCAGTTTATTTTGCCCCTTAGATTCCATATATAAGTGAGATCATGTGATATTGGTTTCGATTGGCTTATGTTGCTTTAAGTACAGCTTTTAAAATTGTCTCTAAGACCTAATACTCTCGACTGCTTCTCCTCATCCCGTCCCAACAGCCTCGGGACATAGGCTGCATAACTGCTCTCCACACACAGCCTCCTTCCCACCCTTGGCAGCAGCACCAGGTGCCACAGGCCACAGTCTCCACGGAAGTCGGGGCCACTGCTGCTCACTCCCTTGGCTTTCCCAGCAGCACTGACCTTGACCTTCACTCCTTATAACAGTCTGCCAGCAGCATTATATCACTGGACCTTGTCAGCACTCGGTCATGCTCTGTTCTCATATCTGACATCCTTTCGCCACCCATCACAAAAACCGCGACATTGACACTAACTTACCTCTGCCTCCCTCATCCTGCTCACCATGTCCTTGCCTTCGTTTTTACAAAAAAATGATCACATCTATATGTGTTCCTAAAACATAGGTTTGTTTTCTGCTTTTTTTTTTTTATAAACCCAAATGAGTTGGGTTTATTTCAGTTGCTCATCTAGCTGGATTTTCCATTCTGATCAACATCTATTTGCATTCCCAGAGGCAGAAGTCTCCGTAAGAGAACAATGAAAAGAGCGAGCCCGCTTTTATGTAATATTTTCTGTAGGCAAAAACAACCGCTCTGAGGGTCATTTGTCCTTGTACCCCTCTCCCTCTCATTGTTATGGACAATAAACTGTTCAAAGTGAAACCAGGATCTCTGGGTTAAGCTACCCCAATTTTAGTACCCAACATGCCTACGGTAACCCTTCGTCCCAGGGTTGTTCAGACCCGGGTGGCCCTAAAAGATCAGGAATTACCAGTTGGGTTTGGCTTGGGTCACTCCACGGCCCTTCCCCTTGGTCTGGGCAGTGAGACCAGCTGGCCCAGAGTCACCACATTACACACAGAACCTCAATGAGGGGAAAACACCCTTGTCCCAGGGTGAGGAGGACAAGGGACAGGTAGCTGCGTCCTGTGAGGATGTGCTGGTGCTTAAAGCAGCTCTAATGCCAAACTCTGCACCTCGGTCACGAGTAAGGGAAACACCCGAGTGTTAGAACAGGCCCCCTGTTTCAGAGAGAAACTGCTCTGCCTTAGAAAGGTGAAAGCCAAAGTCAATAGTCTGTCTTTTGATTGGCATCTTAAGCATCTAGGCATTAGATCTGACGTTTGCTGCTTTAGAACATCCCGTGAATTTAAATAACTAGGTCTATGGAGCCGGTCGGGCAATTATAGGGTAGATTTTAAACCATCCTCTGCCCCTACACCCACCAGTCATCGTCCCATTCCTCTAAGGCAGTGGTTCTCAAAGTGGGTTCCAAAGGAGCAGCCATTAGTCTCACCTGGGAACGCGTTACAGATTTAGGTTCTCAGACCCCACCGGGACATATGGAGTCAGCAACTCAGAGGCCAGGTGGGGCCCAGTCATCTGGGTTGAACAAACCCTTCAGGTGTCTAAAGGTTGAGAACCACTTGCTCTAAGACCCCTCCCATAGCAGCTTCCTGAATGGCTGCCTCTGAGAAACAGAGCAGCAGGCTTGACCTCGATGTACAACAGAAATATCACAATAATAAATGTGTCAAAACGTGCCTTACACACTAAGACCGCACACCTGCATGGAGCTCCAGAGTTGGGAAATTACTGTTTTCCCCACAAGTGTGTGCTTTTGCAGAGGGGTTGCTGGACCCTTTGAAAATTCACTCACAGTCTGCAAAAGGGGTCTTAACAAGATGACCACCACCCTGCCCTGCTCTGCATCACATACCAGAATGCAAATAGTTAGTGAACACCGATCACACTAGCAAGGAGACTGCTCTTTTTTTTTTTTTTTTTGCACATTAACCCTTGAGGCTGAGCCATTCACCTATTTCAATAGAGATAATAGGACTGAATCTGTATTCAAAAATGAAAAGTTAGCTCATTGTGAATACACCTAGAGGAAGTAAGCATTGCTATTTTAAAACATCTAACAGAAAGGGGGTTTTCATAGTGCTGTCTGAGGACCTGGACTATTTGCTGAAAATACAGATTCCTGACTCCAACCCCAGATCTGCTGACTGCAATTTCCCCCAGTGGTTCCCGTAAGCGACATTTTTACACATTGCTCAGGTGAGCTTTCTCACACACCCAAGTTGGGGAACAGCTATAATTCATAGCTCTGGCTTTCCATATTTAACTATGAATCCAGGCACCTGCTCCATTCCGTCTGTTCAGTAACTCCATGATCTGGCTGCTCCCTCCCAGGCTGAATGCTGCACCCCAGGCCCTCATCCTTTCTCGCCCAGAATTCTGAAACAGCCACACGCTGTGTCCCAGCTGCTCCATGGCCCCGAGCCCTTCACCTTCCACTCTGCTCCAGAGCATCAATCTCATTAGGTGATTCCCCTGTAGGAAACCCCTTTACAGCAGCCCGTGTCCTTAAGATAAAGCCCCAACTCCACAGCATGATTTACACGCCCTTTTTGATCTTTTCTGCCGCCTCCGCCTCCGCCTCCGCAGTGCCCCAGCCCGTGGAACCATCCCCTTTGCCTGAAGGTGGCACCTCGCTCTCTAGATTCCCAGATTTCACACACGCTGTTCCCTGGACCATTTCCTGTCCCTCTGGGCCAGGCTGACTACTACCTGTTCTTCAGGTCACAGGTGAGCCTCCACCTTTAACTCCTTCATGCTCTGACCTCACCCACAATTTAACAAGCATGTATGACACTGCACTGCCATGTGTTTGCAATGTCCCAGCACACCTGTGTCAGCTCCTCGAGGGACACTGCATCCCGGTGTCTAATGCAGCATTCAGCACATAGTAGGTGGTGTCACCTGAAAAGATTTCAAAGCACTACAGGTTCCTCCACTCTTGGCATTCAGCAATGGCTTCAGGGAAGGCTCTCCACTGACTTACCTCCCCCTGTTCTTCCCTTTCTGTGGGGGTGACAGACTAGTGTTGTGACAAATAGGATAAGTATTCCCTCCACTCCCACCTCCATCCCATATGCCCAAGTTGCTTAATACTCAAGTTTTCAGCCCAAAATTTAACATGCAAAAACCTGCAGCCTGGAAAGACCTCTGTCTTGTTTATCACTGTATGCCCCAAAGCTAGTGCCTGGCACAGAGTAGACTCAGAAGAATATTTATTGAGGAAAGAAAGAGTACTGGAAAAAAATCACAGATATGTTTGTGGAAATAGCACCACTAATTTTTGAAACGTCGCAAAGGAAGGAGGCAGGCTGGAGGTGGATAAAAGCTTACAGGGTATCCAAGGAGAGAAAAAGATAAATTCTTGTCCAGTAAAATTATAGAAGAGGTCCCTCTATAAGGTAAGTGGGAACAGCCAGAGTTCAGTGACGACCAAGTCTCACTTCCTTTTCCGACAGAGTTATGATTGCGGGCTAATGAATGGCACACGTGGAACTCAGGAGGCACTCAGTCAAAACACTTAGGAGCGTCTGAGGAACAAGGCTGGCACGCGCCCGGGATGACAGCACAGTTCAGCACCCGAAGGGTGTAGACTAATGGATTGCCTGTCACCCTCCAGGGAAATCTCTAGTAACGTGTCACCTGGCTCCGTCCTTGCCCTTATCCTACTTAACATGCTTTATTAATGACATGAATGAAAACATGGGAGGCACGGTGCTGACGGCAGCCCACATTACACAAGCCTCGAAGGCACAACCCACACAACGAATGACGGCGTCAGACACTAATGCTACTAGACACCGTGTACTGAAACCCACGCCTGCCAAGAACTCTCCATCGGCTATTTCCTCTAATCCTTCCTCTCAAAGACATGCAGGGTACAGACGAGGGAACGGAGGTTCTGAGTGGTGATGAGATGTGCCCCAAATCACAGAACGAGTAAACAGCAGAGCTGGCTTGTCTGACTCCCAGAGTCCGCTTTCTTCTCTGCCCACTCTGCTTGGTCCCTCGTGATCAGAATTCACCAAGATCTAAGAACTGGAAACCAAGATGATACTCATGATGCTCAATTTAGTTCATTTCAAAGATGTGTTCAACCTTGCACGCGTGAAGGCACTGGGTCATGGAGAAGTGGAGTTCTGATGCTCAAGGCTCCTTTTAGGAGATGAACTATAGAAACCAAAACAACTAGGACATGAGGCAGGACATGAGGAGTGTAAGACAGACAGCGGGCACTATGGGAACACAGAGGAGGAAGACCAAGTGTTGTGGGTGCGGAGGAGGGCAGACCTCAGGTGAAAGGGGTGACATGAGCGAAACATGGAGGATAAAAAACACACAGGGGATAATTAGAATATACCGAATCCCTTGTTTAGCTGGCATATAGTGACCAGATGAGAAAATGCAGCCAAAATGGTGCATTGTACCCAGAGAATTGAAGAATGTGAATGCTACACCAACACAACTGCATGGGAGCATGGGACACTAAGCTAAGGGCATTTACTCTGAAGGCAAGAGGGAACCATGGCAAGATTTGAAGAGGGTGATGCTATGAACAGAGGGATGCTTTGTGGACATACTAAGGCAGCTAACCTGGAGGAGGGGCTGGAGGCTGGAAGGCAAGGCAGGTGGGCATTACAGTTAGGATATGGGTGGTACAGTAAGGGGGGAGTCCAGACCTTCAAGTCCCTATCCACATAGATCTTAGGTTTACAATTTTAACTACACAGGTTCAAAATCATTTAAAACCCCAGATGAACAAAAGGATTTAAAACAGTAAAAGCATAAAGTAAGTTAAACATTAAGAAACACCTCACCTTATGTTATATACTTGACGGCAGGGCTAACACATAAAAGAACAATTGAATGAAGATACATTTTCAGTACAACCAAAGAGCGGAAAAACAAAACAGGAATTATCCCTGTGAAATGAAAGGGGGGCGGGGAGCATCTCTCATGTTGCCTGAGGACTGTGAAAAATTGAATAATCTAGTCACAATGGCTTGAGATACTCCAAGATCCATGCTAGATTTACCACTGTGCAGTCAATCTTTAATGCAAATATTTTTTATCTGCAAGCACAAACGTCCATGAAATGAAACAAATAAGCTGGGTAAATTCTGGCAATTTTGGCATCTATACTGTGTGTTCAAACAAAACACCATGGAGAAATGGAAGGCCTGGTGGTGTTTGTTTTAATTCAGACACGTGTTCAAGGAGCTAACACGAGGATCGGGGATAATGAAGTCATATGAAAATGCTTCCAGGAGCAGGCCTGGCAGCACAACAGAGAATTCCGGATCAGGGGATGGGCTTGCAGGAAAACAGGTGCAAGGCAGGTGGAACAGCTCCCACCCTCCTGCCCTGGGACACCTGTTCAAGGCCCAGGGAGCCTAGCACAGGCCCAGGGAGGTGCCACTGTGGCCTTCGGAGCTGGGTACCTGCTGGGGAGAGACAAGGAATTCTGCAAACCAGCTGAGCTCCCAGCACCAAGCACCCGAATTTCACCTCCCACCATTGTTGATCAATTGAAAACTCTTCGTATTCTCAAGCTTCTGAACACAATGTTTCTGAATGCCCCCTGTAAGAGTTGGCTGGGAATTCTTGTGTGGTTTGTAGCATGTGAAAAGAATGGAGCACACCCATGATTAGATTGTACTCTGCACACACATTATGCCCCGAGTTTCCATGGACTTCTTAACGGAATGTTCCCCAGGATCTCAACTCGAAGTGGCATCTGGCACGGAGCCCTGCTTCCCAGGCCAACCCTTTGCTTGTCCAGCTGCTCTGCCCCACCCCCCAAACAAGTTAACTTTTAAGTCCAAGTGCACTCACTGTTCTCTATTCTCTCCACCTTCCAATGTTCTCTGAAAAGCCACAATAGAATGGAAAAGCAAAGCAGACCATGACAAAAAAAAAAAAATTAAGGCCACTCTCTTTAGGAGCACTGGACGGGTTGCATGGCAGTGAAATGGAGAGAAGTCGATATGGTAGTTTGGAAATACCCCCAAACAATTAAATAGCACCTGGCTGCTTTCTGTAGCCTACACCTATAGGCACCCCAACAAGATGAAACTAACAAGGCTCAAAGTGAGCAAATCCACTGAAGGTGAATTCCAATATCGCCTTAGCAAGTAGAATCATGTAGAATCACAAAAATATCTTCTAGGCTCTCAGGCATACCCATTAATTCACAAACGTCTAGCGCACAGCTATTAAGTTTTAGGCACCGTGCTGATTATGGAAAACACAAGGCAAAGACAACACAGCTCCATGTTTAAATTTTACATTGTGTTCCCACTTATTTTTAGTGACACATAACCTAAGGTTGTAAAATGATGTTTAAGTGCAAAGAAATGATACAACGCACATTTCAATACAGTGGTCACCTCTGTTGGGGGGCGGGGCGAGGGGGGCCGGGGGAGACCGAGAATAGGATCTGGGCGAATCCACAGGCAGGTGGTAATTCTTAGGGTGGAAGGTGGAGCACAGTGTTTGCTTTATTATAGCGCATAGTTTACATATTTAATCATTTTTGTGCATCACATTATATATATATTTAAAAAAGAAATAAGAGAAACATCAAACACTAGTTTTAAATAAAAGATAATAAAAGGAGAGAGAGCAAAAGAGAGAACGGGGAGGGAGAGAGAGAGAGGGCGTGCATGATCCATGTCCTAGAGCAGTGGTCGGCAAACTGCAGCTCGGCAAACTGCGGCTCGCGAGCTACATGCGGCTCTTTGGCCCCTTGAGTGTGGCTCTTCCACAAAATACCGACTTCTGCGCACGGGCCACGAAGTTTCAATCGCACTGTATGTGCGTGCCCGCACGTGGTATTTTGTGGAAGAGCCACACTCAAGGGGCCAAAGAGCCGCATGTGGCTCGTGAGCCGCGGTTTGCCGACCACTGTCCTAGAGGGGTTCACATTCTAGTAGAGAAAAGTCATCCAAAAGAGAGTTTTTAAATATAACATGGCAAGCCATAACAAAGGAATTTTGAAAACTCTAAGGGCATAGCACTTAAGTTAACAGCAATGGCATGCTAAGTTCAGATCCCCAAGTGTCTTTTCACTTAAAAACCTGGTTTTACCCTTTTTAAGCGTTGACACAGTATTACTTCCTCTGGATGGCTTCCCAGACCCCCGGATCTGGGTTCCATGGTCCTCGTCTGTGCATGCGTCGGACCCTGCAGGTGCCGCAGAAACATACCACACAGGGACAGGGAGCCCTGGTGTGCTGTGGTGTGGCTCACTGCCAGGCACACGATATTTGTTGTAAAAACAAATGAGTAGCATTACTGGGTTCAGTTCTATTAAATGATGGCTGAGACTTCAGAGAAAAGGAAGTGGGGAGATGCTAAGCTGGAGAATCCCATCCAAAACTCAAGAATGTCCCAGCTTAGCACAGAGGAACCCCTTTGCTGTCCCTGGTAGGCTGGGCTTGGCAGGACACCAGACGATACGGCACCGCCTGCAGGCCCTAAACCTTGCTCTGTATGCACTAGCACTTCTCAGCCCGTGGCTTCCCTTCTTCCTTCCCTTCTTCCACCAACTAGGAGGGGAAAGCATTGGATGTCAGGCAGTAACCCAGTATCAGGTTCAGGCACAGCCTCTCAAGAACAGTCAGGCCCGCCAGTCGCCTCGGCAGAGAAATCAGATCTTGCTGGCAGAGCCTGCCTATCTCAGCCACGGGGATGAGGACAAGAAGCCAAAGACTCGGGAAGATCCAGTTTCTCTGAATAACACTGCCACCACCCAAGACAAGGGGCCCCCTTCCCTTCGAAGCTGCCATGAGCGAACACCCTCTGATGAAAAGGAACTCGGCAAACAGATCGGTTACCGAGAGCTCGAGAGGATATGCCCCACAGCCCAGGACAACAGCACTCCGCACCCAACAAACACGTGACAAACGGGCACCATCAGACCATGTGCCTGTATGACAGCAGCAGTGAAAAGGAAGTGGGGCTTGATTTTGGCCGAAGATCCATAGAGTACAGATAAAAGGTCCCCATGGCAGTGGGATATTGCCAAGAATTTAACGTTGACCTTGAAACAAGGCTAATTTTATTCTAAGTAGATTATCTGAGTGATATTGCATTTGAAATCATGTTTAGCAAAATATATTTAGTATTTATGGACATACATTGATTACAAGTTCCCAGCCTCTAGAGACCTCATTTTATTTATTTATTTATTTATTTATTTATTTATTTATTTAATTTTTTATTGAATTTATTGGAGTGACATCCTATATAATAAAAGCCTAATATGCAAACTGTCCCCTCAACTGGGAGTTCAACTGGGAGTTCAACCAGGGGATGGAGCCGGCAGCCCCTAGGGACCCTACCTGTGCATGAATTTCGTGCACTGGGCCTCTAGTTAGTTAATAAAATTCTATAGGTTTCAGGTGTATAATTCTAAAATACATCATCTGTATATTGTACTGGGTGTGCACCATCCCAAGTCAAATCTCCTTCCATCAGCATTTACCCTCCTTCCCCCTCTTCTACCTCCTCCCACTCCCTTACCCTCAAATAATAGAGACCTTGCTTTAAATCACATCCTACAAATGTCTTCCCTGTTTACATTCAAGCGAGTTGGTATAATCCTTGCTGCACATGCCCCATTCTTGCCAGGGCAAACAGATGGAAGGAAGAGAATATGCCAGAAAGAAGAAATGGGAGATGAAAATGACATGGAAATAAAAATAAAGCTGAAAAATATAATCTGGGTCGACTCTTCATGCGTTTGAAAGTCAGCTCCAGCAAGCTCTGCACATATGGCGTTAGTTTTATACTTTTCTTGGCTCAGATGTCACACAGGATTAGTGCAAAAGGAAAAAATCCCAGCATGGGGCCCATTTTTATACAGATTAATCAATCATTTCCCATCTCTTCCTCTCCTAGCATTCCCCAAACTTCAACTTAATGAAACTGCTTTCTTTTCAAAGTATGTCATCATTGCACACTGAACGGAAATACTTTCAGGAAAGGAAGGAAGCTTAAAGTTTGAACCCAGATTTTTAATTGTCACATTTTTAATTTGTTATAAGTATTAACTGACTTATGGTATGTGGCCTAGTCTTTTTTATCTTGCATATCCATTGTGTTATGGAAGCAAAATTAATTGGCAAACCTTCATTCTGTAAGTGCATAGTGACTTAGCAACATTTTATAGCTACACATTTGAAAAGAGAAAACTAATTGTATGGCTCACATTTTGTTACCTACATTTTCATGGGCATCGAATGCCATCATTTCCATCAGAATGCTAAGCACTTAGTTAGAAGGTTCTTAGTAAGTATTTGGTAGGAAATTTGATAGGCTGAATGGAACCAAACCAAAAAACTGTTCAAGCTATCAGGGACAGTCTCCCTTGACTACAAGGCATTGTAAAATGATAATACATATAGTAATCATAATACAATAGCAGCTAATACTTATTGTATGCCATGTGCCCTTAAGTCATTGAATTTTCTTTTTTTTTTTTGAGTCATTGAATTTTCAAAGTAGCTTTTGTCATAGGTACTATCATTATTCCACTCTACAGATGAGGAAACAGTTTTAGAGAGGAGTTCAGGTATTTTGAGGTTGAAAAAAAATCCTTAACTATGTGGGTTTTCAGAGAGAGAGACATACTGAGAAAGGGAAATGGGGCTATGTAAATACTAATGAGGTGAAAAACTTTGGGTTAAATGTCATCCATGTGGTTTCCATGTCTCCAAAACCATGATATCTACAGAGTTTACCATGTACCCTTGTTCATTTGCTGGATGGAAATTATGTCTATAAAATATTAAGGCAAGGCAACGACCTAAAACTTGACCCCAATGACAAAGTCGGAGTCAGAGCAGTCGTCAATCAGTACAAACAGGGTGGTAGCTTTTCACCATTTTAGGCAATTAAAATTGAGCCATGACCAACAGTTGGAAAAAATGACGTCATACTGGTTGCCCTTTGCCTAAATGGTCATGAGTACAGAAAATAAAAGAAATTTACAACCTCGCACAACACTCTTTTACAGGATCAAAATGAATCTCTCTTATACCAAGAGTACTTGGCTTGCTTTTTGTTTAGAGCTGCTAGATGCCAGCTATCTACTGTGGACAGTCTAAAAATCTAAATTTTACACAATATTAAAGTTATTGAACTGGAGTTGGGGTTACCATAGGTATAGTCTTCCTGTTGCTTCTACTAATTAGTTTTAACACCACAGGCATTAATCATTTGCCCAGCAGAAGAGAATCACTTTAAGATGACTCATGTGTTTTACAACATTGAAAACCCAACCCCTTAAGCTCTTAAAATGTACAGTAAAGAGGAAGTGTTAGATCAAACCAGTTAATAAAAGGAAAACTCTTCCACATCCCAGTTCCATGCACACGAAGAGTTTCAGAATTTCTACTGGGATGCCACATGGGAAAAGTAAGTTAAAACTGGTCAGAGAGATGTGCTCTGAATAATTTCCACGGTGAACTGGCTGTCATGGTCACACAAGCAGGCTCTCTCTTGATAATACATACATCACGTCTCAGCCTACACCGAGGCCCACTGCAAACTCTGTGCAGTGCCAATTAGCATTAATTGTGGCTGTGTTCATCCATTCCCTGCACACCGCTGGGCAAGGCCAGGCTCTGCATTTACAAATTCAGCAGGCAAGACTCAGGATTAGAAGAGCGTGCTAAAATGTAAGCATTCGTAGTCATTGTTTTTGGAGTTTTTTTTGGCTTCAAATCATACAAACAGACCCACCTATGACAAGGGCTATTGAGAACAATATACGTGTGTATTTTTAATAGTTTATAGCAATAGACTCTGCATTCAGAAACCGTGAAAGGCAGAGTTGAACACTTGTTTTTAGACTATGATTTCAGCCTACCCCAACTAACTTTACACACACACACACGTACACAAAGAGCATATCCTCTGTGATCTCAATATAATTATTTACTTACTGTGACTAATGCTACTTACTTAGAAGGTAAGCTCCGTAGACTTTCATGGCAAACACTGCCTCTGCAAACAGCCTTCCACCACAGGCTGGGTGTGTCTTGTGCAGAAATACAGTGTGTGCAGCTCATCTCTTAGTGGAGTACAGTCTCAGAGTAGGGTATCCATGGAGACCGAGCCTCCTACATGTGCAGGGCAAGGAAGTTACTCTGCTGGGCACCATAGCAACAGGAGGCAGAGGGAATGCCAGCCAATCAGGGAAGAGCACGGGAGCTTCTCCCTGGTGACTGCAGCATTTCAAATGAAACCATCGCCTCATGAATGGACACAAAGCATTTAAAGAAATACCAGATTGTCAAAGAGAAGTGAATGCCTACACAAGTCAAGGCTAAGCCTTTGACAATGTTGGAGCACGACACTTCGAGTCGTGGTACCATGATTATATCCCAGTGGGCAAGGGAGAAATTACATCCAAACCCCACACATTCCTAAATTTAATGGCAGGCTGGCGAGGCTTTGAGGCAAAGGCTTGGTGTACTCCATGAATTCCAGCTATTTAAATATGCAAGGCACTTCGCAGTGCTGCCCGGGAGAGAGGAGCAGTAGAGGCACACTGTGCCAAAGGGAGAAAACAGGATCGAGGGCACTCTGCAATAACTGTTGGCATATTCCTTCCAATAGGTTGCTTAGACTAAACACATTTATTAAGCTTCCACCAGAGTCCTCCGTTTTATCAGAATAAATCGTAAGGAGGCATCCCTGGCAAAATAGGGCTGATGCAGACAAGATGGTGAGTGGACATTCAAATGCCTTCAAGATGTGCTATTTGGAAACATGCCTCATCTTCTCATTTTTATAATAGTAATGACAGTGATCATTTGTTGAGCACATACTGTATACTGGGCAAATTTGGTCTCTACAAACCCAGCTTCCTGCCAAATGCTGACACTGAGTTTTGCAAGACATGCAGGATGTGATGAATATAGTCTGCTATATACCAAACAGATTTTGATTCTCACAGCAACCTGAGAAGGCTAAGTATTCATGATTCGTCCATATTATAGAGAAAAAAATGTTTCTTTCGTTACAAAAGAAACCCTTCCACCCATGAACTCCTCTTGCCCTGCTGCTCTGCGGGTGACCTGGTCCACCCTATTCCATGTCTAAATAGAAGGTGAGGTACCCTCCACCCACAACTACCTCCCAGAAAAGAAATCCCTTTGTGTTCATGTCTTTCCAAAGCCTCTTATTATAGAGGTCTCTCTATAATTACCTTCTTTGAACAAAAAGTCTCCATTTGGAAAGACTCATCAATCTGAACTGACCTCCATCAGGGCTAACCTGGGCTGCCTTCGGAGGTCAACTGCCAGGATTGTTTAATATGAAGCGGGGCAAGAAACTAAAAAACAGATTTTTAATTTTTCCTGTGGTACGACTCCTCCAGCCTTTTAAAGATTACTCAAATAGCAATACAGTCAACGGCGAAGTTGAAGAGATCACAAAAACTCATGTCGCTTGCTAACTGTACTCAGGAACTGAATGGCTTTGGGTACCAAGGATACTCAGATACAGAGGAAACAGCAAAACCCACTGTCTCCAAGGTATACATGGATGCTGTGACAACCTGCCTCTTGTCCTCCAATGTCCATCTCCATGCCCCCCTTCTTCCATAATAATAGGTGACTAAGATGTCCTGGGATATAATTAAAAATGACACATGCCACTTCGGCATCCTAGGTGAGGGGTCCTTTCCCCCCTTCCTTCTGCCTAGTCGATGACAGACAACGACACAGCTGCCTACCAGCCTGGGTTACCCAAATACCTAGGTGCTGTTTCACAGGAGACAAATGAGCTTTGTTTACTTTTAACATCTGTATTTTGTGTGGGTCTCTTTTTACAGTCACTGAACTCATGTCCTCACAGGACTTATCTTGAAAATAGGCACCAGACAATGGATTCAGAACTGCTGTGTGTCAAACAAACTGATCGGAAGTGAAGATGATGTGCTCTGGCAAAGTTGGAATAACATTTTTTTAATTAACTATGATGAACAAAGTCAATGTTTTTAAATTAATAATAGAGTATAAATATATTCAACTAAAGTAACAAATAAAAAACCCAATGGACATTGACTATTTCTTCCATATCTCTAAAGGCTTACTCGAGTGAGCGAATAAATTGAACATTTTTAATCTCATTAGGAAAATGGGGGACCTTATATTCTGTCACATACATTGTATTCATATACAGGATTGGGAAAGGGTAGGTTTACAGCCGTGAGAACACAATACTTGGAATTTATTCTTGCATTATCATTTATTCTTATTGTAATATTTCCATGCAAATGACTGTAAACCTACTTTTGCCTCACCCTGTAGCCTCCTTTCTAAGCCATCTAAATTTAGTGTACTTGCTTCCAGTTTCATCTCTTCATAATCCAAGCTCCAGAGTAGCCAGAAGCATCCAAAACATACTAGAACTTAAATTGTGTCTCTCTTCTTAAAACCCTCCAATGGCTTCCAATCACTCTAACAATACAGACCTCACCTGCTATCCGCCTTATCTTCCTAACTCATTGTTCCACCCCCCCGACCCCCCAACTCTCCCTGCCCCCTCCTAACTCTCCCTACCTGTGAAGGATTATGGCTAAGTTCTCAGCTCAAACCTCATCTCCCCAGGCACTTCTCTGCCCCATCCCCAGTCACTGTCATCATAGCATTGCCTTGTTTTACTTGTCACTATCTGAACTCATCTGGCTTGTCTGCTTGTGTGTCAGCCATCTCTCCGTGTTAAAGGCAGCTCATGAGAACAGTCATCTTGTCTGTTTTTCCACTCCTCTACTCTTAATGCCTGGGGCAATGGTGTCAGCACAGAGTGAATGCTTAATACATATTTGTTGAATGAATGAATGCAGCCAGTCAATGTACAGCTGGGATTCAAACCTAGCTTTAGCAGAAATCTTATATGTGGCGAAGTAAGAGGTTTATATTTCCTTTATAAATAGAAAGTCTTCCTTAGACTCTTATATGGTGAGCTCCTTCCTGCAATGCCACAAACATTCTAGACTCTGCAGCTTAGAACATAAGGCCACTGTCGCCAGGTTCCTGAGTGTGACCGCATTTAACCACAACTTGCATCCACATAGCTTACTGCCGCACCTTGGCTGCTATCAGGTACAGGCTTAGCTGGTGGAAGACTTGAACTCACTGAATTTCCCAAATGAAGATATTGTATTTTTCAACACATCACTTTTTGTCAATAACCCTACAGTACACCAAAATGCCGCACAACAAATTACACCGATGAAGACCGAGGGATCGGGGTAATTATCCTTCTGGCTCCTTACCTGTCAGGGAAAGGGCACGGTTTGCTCACACATATGGCCTGGGAATTCTCTCTGTCTGGGTTCTGGGTACCTCAGCCCTCCTCGCGCCCCTGAATGATGTGGAATGGCTCCAAGCTGCTGCTGGGTATTTCACCATCCCTTGTTGGATCTCCTTAACTAGGCCTCTGCCTTTACATGCAGACGGCCTCTTCAATAAACTCTCCTCCTCACTAAGGAACAAGATCAGATATCTGCATGATTTACAGCTCTGGGTTTGTGAGTCTGTGTGTGAAAAAAGTTTCCAGTTTTATTTCTCTTGCCAGCAGTGGGTGTGTGGTCTGCTGGAGTGTCTGCTCTGTATGACAGGCTATAGTGCTTCGTTCTCTACACGTTACCGCACGTAGTAAGCGCTTGGCCGGCGCCCAAATCAGTGGCTAGAACATTGTACATGCAATAAATCCTAGTGAGCCAGGATTTGGATGGCAGGCACCTTTGGGGAGAAGAGGATTATAACTGACGAATTCTGAGGGAAAAACCACTAGCGGACCATTTGGCAGCATTACATTGACCGGGGGCATCATCAAGAGCAAAGATGGGAGAAAGGCATGAGAGTAAATATGTAACCCCGCCATAAACATGAACACGGCGTCCACTCATCACAGTTCAGCTGGTTTTACTGCTCTGGTCTCTGCTGGGAAGAAGCGACAGACGTTATAATAGTCCACCACAGAACAGTCTCTGCTATATTCAGAGTGAAAGAAAGTTCCAGAGGCCCATTTCAGTATCAATGCAAAGCTCTTGTTTAAGTTGAGAAGGTCTAATGATCTTTGTTTACGTGCCACGCCGGCAGCACATAAACATTTTGACAAGTAGAGCGAGGACCACTTCACAATTATGTAGAAAACACTGAAGACCTTAACATTTCTTTGATGTTCACATCCTCATGGTTTATTGTACTAATCTGCATCCAAACAGCCTTATGTGTTCAACTTCCTGTATGTCATTGAAGTTACACTAATGTTCATTGATTTTGTTATCAGCAACAGCCAGCAGAATCTACATATACACTGTATCAGCGAATTTAAAAAAATTAATAAGACTTTTTTTTAGGGCTACACAAACATTAGAGAAAAATAATTTCTGTCTTAAATCAACACATCTTTTTCGATTATCACACTCCTCTACTGCAATTAAAATCAATCCTTTGAAAGCAGATCTTACAACCAGTGCAGTGGTTAGGAGTTAGGAGCAAACTTCCTCTGTTTCAAATCCATTTACAAGCTGTGTGACCTCGGGTGAGTAACTTAACCTGTCTGTGCCTCCTTTTCCTCATTTGTAAAAGAGGAGATAATGATTTCCCTTTTTAGCACCGACATTACGGTAAAATGAGTAAAGTGCTCAGATTTTAGCCTGGGACAGTCAGTGCTCAATAAATATTAGCTAAAAAATGTTTTAAATCCAATTTCAGTGTTATCCAAGCCCACAATTGCATGTCCTCCCAGATATTTTCATAGGTCTCCAGAAAAGGTGGCAGTCGTTATTTGAGGCTGGGCCGAGATGCTGCAACCCCTTTGTAACTATAAGCTATTAGAAAAATAACGCCTTGCCAAGAGTGCTGAAAGTTTCCATATAACCAAAATCTTCTCTTTTTGGCACTAAAAGTCTATTTTTTTCTACTCTATGAAAATATTTCTCTTAAGACCTTTTTCTGCCCCCAAACACATCATTTTCTGCCAATTCCACCACTGCAATGACTCAGTCTGTTTCTAGAACATTAATTACTGCACTAAGTGCCATAAAGCATTTAAACATTTAAATGCTTTTTAGTGGCCTTTTGTCTGCTCTTTCGTATTTTCCCATCTCTTTTCTCATCGGCAATGTACCAGCTGTCAAACTGTACTCTTGTCAGTGTCCTATAGCAAACATTCCTCCAGATTTACGTAAACGGGAATAACACGACATGCTAGACTTTTGTTTCAAATAAACATTAAGTTCGGTGTAAGAGAGTTTTAAGGGTTTCCTTGGAAATAAAGTGCATTGCATTTGTGACCTCTCTATTTTAAGAGCTACAAATGACCATTATTACTGAGAAACTACTTGGGCCAGGTCCAAGGCCGGGCACTTTACATTCAATCGTCTATTTAATCTTCACAACAACCCATTGTACAGATGCTAACCATTAAGTTTCAAGACTAAAACTAGTAGCTGAAGCGCACACTCGATTTGAACCTAGCATGCTGGACTTGAGAATCTGGTAGTTAGAAAGCACTCCCTTCTCCCCTCCCCCACACCCCCAGGGTAGGTAACCTGGGGAGAAGCCCTGTTAATGCTCAGCTCCCAGCTCTCCTCTAGGCAGCGCAAGTTATTATAAGAATGGCCTCCCCAGGTAAGCTGTCCGGCTCTCATTTCACAGAACTCTCTTTGAAGTGAAAGCGATGCTGGTGATAAGCGCAGGGACGTCTGCAGGCTGTGGGCTGTGTGTGAAAGGACGTCTCTCTCCTAAGGGAAGCAGTGTTGATCAGTCCCTAACCTAGTTGGTGCCCTTCTGAGTTTCCTAGCAAATGCCCCCAAATGTGGAAAATAGCTTTTTTAAAGGAACCAATCCTCTGTTATTGTTGCGAAGTTATTATAGTTCATCTGGCCAGGTTTCCAATTTCAGTGGCCTGGGTGCCATCTGATGATAAGGGAATACTAACGTGGTTTGAATGCTGATAAAATACGGTGGGGTGGCATCTTTCAAATGCAGATCTCAACGTTTCAGTTTCTAAATGTGGATTTCTTTACAATCAAAGTGGCCCCAACTATTTGCTCTTTACCTGTCCCCTTAATTGCAGGTGCTGGGGGTTTTTCCTTTCACATTTTCTTTCTTTTTTTTTTTTATTTCAGTGGGGAAGAGCGAGGGAAAGAGAGAGTGAAAAACATCACTGATGACATAGAATCATTGATCAGCTGCCTCCTGCATGCCCCCTCTCCCCCTTCTCCCCCCTCTCCCCCCGGGGATCGAGTCTGCAACCCAGGCACATGCCCTGACCAGGAATCGAACCATGACCTCCTGGTTCATAGGTCGATGCTCAACCACTAAGCACGCCAGCCGGGCACACATTTTCTAATTATTTGTTTAACTTGCGCCGTCATTGTTTCCTTTGCTCTGGAGAAAGGATTCAGGGCTTGTTATTTGTAAAACATTGACACTGAGTCTTTTTCTTCCAAGGTAAGATATAGTGCTCCCTGAGCAGTAAATCAACATAAACGGAGGCCCAGGAATGCCGCTTGATGTACTAGCGGTAACCCAACTAAGGCCTTTCCTTTCTGAGTAAAATAAAAATCTCTTCAGGAAAACTGCAAACTAAATATAGGAGGAGCACCTGGGCCGAGGAATGTTCCAGCCCCGAGTCTCCCACAAGTTCCCAGCTGGGATACCTTCAGCCTTCACTCCTTTCCTTCTGCTCTGTCCTGCAGGCCCGGCGTATGACACAGTATTCTCCCTGAGGTCATAAGCTCCCTAAGAGCAGGCTGACACTGAGGCCATGGTTGCCATATCTTCCCGATGCTCCCCCCACAGTAAACAGGACTCCTCGCACCCAGCGTGCGCCCCCTTCTCAGTGAAGGATGTATTGGACGCCTCCTGTACGACAGGCACCCTTCTAAGCTCTGGAGAGTCCACGTCAACCTCTGCTACACTGACTTGTAGGTAAAAGGAACACATCAAGCCACGATCCAACTGGACTGTAGGGATGTTTTCTTTTGCCCTTTGGTGGCAATTTTCCATGAAATCCGCACAGGCACTGATAGAAGCCAGAATAACAGAAGGCTCGCTGCCTCTAAGAAGTTCCAGAAGTCATGCCTGGAGGCGGGCAGGGCTCCCACGCTGCCTGTGCCACCGCGCCCTGTTGGGAAGGGGCCGGCTTCGCAGCTCACCTTCCTGAGCCCTTCCTGGTGGCCTGTACCTATTTTCTTTTTCCTTCTGCATCAGGTACAGTCAGCATTATCAGCTCGTTGGTAATGACCAAAGGGGCATTTCAATAACTCCTTTCTGAGGTGGACAGCAGTTTGTGCCAGAATCTAGAACAACCAACCTAAAATTAAATGGGCTCCTGTTCTTTATTGTTCACGGGCCATGAGCATCTGTCTAAGAGACACTAATTGCTTGCTATTTTAATAAAATGGTATTGGTTCTAATGAGACGGTTTATTTTTAAAAAGTAGAGCGTGTACCAAGATCGGTTTGGGCTGAGGGGAGACGGCCACTTGGGGCCAGGGAGGAGGGGGGACATTTTAACCCGAGAACTCTGTCTTCTCGTGGTTAACAGATTATGTCTCTGTGCTTTACAAATGTGGGAGTCATCCAGGGGCCTCATTTCCAGGATTTCCTCTCTTCCTATGTATGTGACTGACAGGTTTATTCTGCTGAAAGTTCAGAGAACTATAGGCCAAGGTGCAGATTTTTCTAAATACAAAAAGAGCTTACTGTACAGAACTGGGTCCCATTCAAATGCTCGAACAATGTTTTCAGGGATCGCCTTAGGCATTTTAGGCAACTAAAAAGTAAGTTTTAACCTCTGAGCTTGGTTAAATGCAAATAACAAATATATTTGCACAAGGTCCTTACCTGCTTAGGTGGTAGTTATACCTATGAGTAATGAAGTTAGAAGCAGTTGACAAAAGAGGTGTTTCAGGCTCTGCCTCTGAGAGGCAAGGGTCATTAAACTAGGATTCATAAATCCTAATAAAGGAGATCCATGAAATCTCAGAAATAGTATGCAATATTCTGTGTTTATGAGTATTCTTCTGGATATGGGTCCACGGCCTTCATAATTCTCAGAAGACAACTGTCTTTCCTCTCTTCCTCCCTCTCTCTCTGTCTCTCTGTCTCTCTCCTTCCTCTTTTCCTCCCTCCCTTACTTTTTTGTGTCTGCATTTTCCTCATAAAGACCTAAGGCCTTAAACATTCTCAGCAAGACAAGCGGTTGATCCTTACTTACCAAGTGAGTTACCTCCTGCAGGATCAGGAAGTTGCTAGGTGTGAATTTTGTGTGCACATGTAGAGTTTTAAGTCTTATGTTAACATGACTATTCTATATTATGATTATTAAAACAAGGAAGGTCAATGAAAATCGTAACTCCTATTTAAACTTAGTTCGTTCTTTTTGCACCACACCTGTCTCGTGTTTCACTGTTTCCTTGTACTGTTACCACTGTGAAATGATTTTAGAATGAGCGGTGGATATTTGGGGAGATAATTTGGGGGTGGATAGAAAAAACGAAATAATCTCAGGTTGCATTCCAATCCTACATTACTTTCACAATGAAATCTACTTTTTCTCTGCAATCCATGAAGCTGACATTCTTTCCAGCATCATTTTATCTTCTCAATCCCAGAGGCCACCTTTGCTGCATTTGATGTCAACAAATGTTGACCGAGCCCCCAATATATACTGACCCTGTGTACTAGGAGAACTGAAAGAGGATGACAGAGCGTCTACTCTTAAACTTACATCCCATGTGTTAAGAAAAGACGCTCATCATCATTATCCATGACAGAGATGTAAATTTAAAAGCATAATGAAATACCAATTCACACTCACTAGAATGGCTATGATAAAAAAAAAAGGTAAGCAATAACAATTGTTAACTAGGACGGATGTGGAGAAATCAGAGCCCCCACACATTGCTGGTGGGGATGTAAAATGGCACAGCCATTTTGGAAAAACAGTTTGGCAGTTAGTTCCTCAAAGAGTTAAACATAAAGTTACCACGTGTGTCAACAATTTTACCCCTAGCTATATGTCCAAGAGAAATAAATTCATGTCCATACAAAAACCCGTACCTGAATGTTCATAACACATTATTCCTAACAGACAAAAAGCAGACACAATCCAAATGTCCATCCACTGTGAATGGAGAAACAAGATGTGTATATCACACCAAGGCAGGAGATGAGTAACCGGGGAAGCTGGAGGTAGCACTGGTGAGAGGGTACCTGGGGACTCTGTATTCTCCATTCAATTTTTCTATAAACCGAAATTTCCTTTAAAAAAAAGTCTATTTAATAATGTGGCTTATCAACATAACAGAATGTTATTGATCCGAATCCATGCTATATTAATGAACCTTGAAAACATTATGCTAAACGAAAGAAGCCAAACACCAAAGGCTGCATATTGCATGACTCCATTTATATGCGCTGCCCAGAACAGGCGGATCCATAGAGACAGAGACTAGGTAAGGGGGTGCCAGGGGCGGGGGGAAAGGGAGTGTACAAATGATTGCTCGTGGGCACGGGGTTTCTTTTGGGGGTGATAAAAATGTGCAGGAATTAGTGGTGATGTTGCACAACGTTTTAAAACCCACTGAGTTGTGCACTTCAAAGGTGTGGATGTCATGGCCTGTGATTTATATCTCAATATTAAAAGGACAACTGAGCTGGAGAAGGGAGGGAGGCAGGTCTTGTTCTTGGGTCCTGAGGGGAAGCGGAGTTTTGCCACCCCAAATATGCCTTTTGGGGAAATTAGTTTAAGCTGGCTATTTTTAAGAACCAAAAGAGTCAAGAAGAGCCTTTGACTTCCCCGCCCTCTCACCGGCCTAAAGGAATTTGGATGGAAGAACCTGCTTTGTCAGGAAGCTGTCACCTTAGTATAATATACACTAAGTGTGGCAGACAGGGAGAAAGCTGCAAAGTCTGGTTGTTAGACTCCCATCTGTGCCCCACTGTTTCTGGGTGGCCTGGCAAGAATTTGTTTAACAAATATTTGCTCTTTTTCATACACCTGTGAATTGCTTACTTCCCCTTTGAAGCCCTCTTCTTTGTCCAGAAGTGCATAAAAGCCTCAACTGCCTGATTTGTCCAGGAGTCCCATATTCTTAGGGAACCCCCGTTTGTATATTTGTAATACGATTGGTTATTTTCTCCTGTTAATCCAGCGGTTCTCAATCTGTGGGTCGCAACCCCTTTGGGGGTCAAACGACCCTTTCACAGGGGTCGCCTAAGACCATCGGAAAACACATATATAATTACGTATTGTTTACAGTATCAAAATTACAGTTATGAAGTAGCAACGAAATAATTTTATGGTTGGGGGTCACCACAACATGAGGAACTGTATTAAAGGGTCGCAGCATTAGGAAGGTTGAGAACCACTGTGTTAATCTGTCTCATGTCAATTTGATTATTAGACCAGCCAGAAGCACTTAGAAGGGTAGAAAAAAATTATTTTTCCTCCCACACAGTATACAAGGTAATGGTTTTATTTCTTGTCTATAATTAACATGACATTCTTTACCTCACTGCCTCTGTCCTAAGTATTGAGGCACCCAACACTCTTGTTACCATATCCATCTTTCTTTTTCATATGCTGTCTTCCCCACTGCGTATCATTCCTTTTCTTTTTTATATGATTCAAAAGCAATAGATTATTAACAAATTCATCATGACTAACATTTATCAGGAGCCTAGGAAAGAGGGGACTTCTTTTTCACACAGTTTAAGTTTTGTCCTGAGATTAAATGACGTTCTCTTTGGTTGACTAAATGCAAGATGAAGAATAATCCATTAAGATATGCTGTGCACATCAATTATTCAGGAAGAACAAAAGTTGACAGAGATGGAAGAGGATGCCAGACCTTCCAATGGAAAAGGACACCTGCCAAGCTTTGCCTCCATTGAAATAAAGCTGTCTATAGCTCCTTGCACAGTAATGTCATCACCAAACAAAAATTAGAAGACAAATGTAAGGAATGAGGACTCATGCAGGCTATTAATCTGTCTTCAGGTTCATAAATATTATGTATAGAATAACTGTGAATGTTAAAGAAAATAATGCAATATAGATGTCTCACAATGCCAATGCTCATGTCCTTTTACCGTAAGGTTAAAACTTCAGTTCTACTGAAACTATATTTGCTCACTTACTGTATATATTTCTGAGATATAAAACATTTATTTATATATTGCAAATTCTGAAAATTGACCTTTTCTAATATTCATGGTATTTCATCCAATACAATAATGATCTCTATTTCATTTATTAGTTTTTAATATTTTGTAATCCTTGAATATGTATATTTTTATAAACATAACTGGTGTATCAGTTAATAATGTGGATTTTTTCAATAGATGGAGTTATACATATGTTGATATATATGTGATTTGATATGTATGCTATTTTGTTGTATTGACAACAAGCTTCAAAACTTCATATGCCGCCAAAACCGGTTTGGCTCAGTGGATAGAGCGTCGGCCTGCAGACCTTAAGGTCCCAGGTTCGATTCCGGTCAAGGGCATGTACCTTGGTTGCGGGCATGTCCCCAGTGGGTGATGTGCAGGAGGCAGCTGATCGATGTTTCTAACTCTCTATCTCTCTCCCTTCCTCTCTGTAAAAAATCAATAAAATATATTTTAAAAAAAAGAAAAAAAAAAAAGAAAAAAAAAAACTTCATATGCCAAATTTTCTGAAGGTGTTAACATCACAGGTATCTTTACACTTAAAAATGTCAAATTTCGTGCCAAAAAAAGAGCATTTGTGGGAAGTTTTAATTCATTACTTTATTTGGAAGAAAAGTGCTATTGGAAGTTATCATATACTTTGGAAAGCTTATGGTGAACATGCTCCATCTCAAGATACTTGTGAACGCTGGTTTAAACACTTTAAAAGTGATGATTACGATGTGAAAGACAAAGAACGTCCAGGTCAACTGAAAAAGTTTGAAGACCAACAATTACAAGCATTATAGGATGAAGATGCGTGTCAAACTCAAAAACAACTTGCAGAAAGATTAAATGTTGCTCAGCAAACAATTTCCGATCGTTTACAAGCAATGGCAAAGATTTTAAAGGAAGGAAAATGGGTGCCACATCAACTGAAAGAGAGACAAATGGAAAACCGAAAAGTCATCAATAAAATGTTGTTTCAACGGTACAAAATAAAGTTTTTTTGCATCGAATTGTGACTGGCGATGAAAAGTGGATTTATTTTGAGAATCCCCATAATGCACAAAATCATGGGTTGATCCAGGTCAACCATCAACATCGACTGCAAGGCCAAATCGCTTCGGAAGGAAGACAATGCTCTGCATTTGATGGGATCAGGAAGGTGTGGTGTATTATGAGCTTCTAAAACCAGGTGAAACCATTAATACTCATTGCTACCGACAACCAATAATCAATTTGAACCATGCTTTGATCATAACATGAACAGAATGTGCCAGAAGACACAGCAAAGTAATTGTGCTTCATGATGACACACCATCACACACTTCAAAACCAGGTAAAGACACGTTAAAAGATCTTGCCTGGGAAGTATTAACCCACCCACTGTATTCACCAGACCTTGCTCCTTCAGATTACCACTTGTTCCGATCGACGGCACACGCACTTTCTGAGCAGCAATTCAAAACATGTGAAGAAGTGGAAAATTGGGTCTCTGAATGGTTTGCCTCAAAACAAGAAAAGTTCTATTGGGACGGTATCCACAAATTACCTGAAAGATGGCGGAAATGTGTAGCTAGCGACGGACATTACTTTGAATATAGCATTTGTGATGTTTCTCTTGAAAGTATCATGTTTGATTGCAAAATCTGCATTAGTAAGCAGTACAACTGGTACATATAACATCATATTCATATTTCCATCTTTAAAAGCAAATAAAATAACTAGGTTTGCAAGTATGCTCAGCCCTAAAGATCTGCATCAAGATAACCTCTTCTTTTCATAATTTGTGGGCACTTTAGATGGTACCAAGTAACTTCCTAATATAATTTATGTTGGGATTAATTATAGAGTTTAAATGTCTACTAGATCATCCAGTTTACATTTCTTCAACATTGCTCCATCTTCTGTGTCTTTATACTGTACTCATATCACTATAATGACTCAATTTTTAACAACTAGTGCAGAAAATATTCCACTCTTTGTCCCACATCCTTTTTGAAAACAGATGTTTCTGGGTTCTGGGTACAGCATTAGTGTTCCCTGTCTTGACATACAGGTGTTTCATTTCAAGTGTGAATTCACTGCAGTCATACCACGCTGATAACAAGATGAATATAAGTGCATTTACCTGGCTTTACAAGGCCTGACTTGGGTTCCTTCTTATATCGAGCTGACTGGATGCTTCCCTCGCCAACCATTCCAACTGTGCATTTCTTCCTGGTAAAATCTTCATCACTTCCAGGGCGAAAGCCAACAGGACTGTTTCCAGCATCCGAGGGCGTCTTCACAGGAGACACGGACTGGCTACTAGGACAGCCAGTGTCATCTGGAAGACCGGGACCAGTAAGTGTTCAGTGAGGAGGAGGAAATCAATGATGGCCGAGAGAAACATACAGTGAGCCATGCACATAAGCACATACACACATACACGCACACACACGCACCCACCCACACACACACACACACACACACTCACACACACACACTCACACTCACACACACACACACACACACACCCACCCACACACACACACTCACACACACACACTCACACTCACACACACACACACACACACACACACACACTTTGCTTATCAAGCCCCAGGCTAATGCCTGTAAATGATTCTCCTTTTATATTCCATATTTTGGTCAATCATTTTAACAGAGAAAATATCAATGATCAAACCAAAAAACTTATATGCATAACCCATGGACACAGACAGTAGTGTAATAAAGGCCTTATGGGGAGATGGGTGTGGGGTGGAGGGGGTCAATGGGGAATTGGACATTTGTAATATTTTCAACAATAAAGATAAATTAAAAAATAAAAAATAAAAAAATAAATGATCAAAAAACATATTTTAAGGCAATACCTTATAAGCTTTTTGGATCACAATTATTTCTGTAATATTCATGTTTTCAAAGCCTAAAGGTTTGTCTCTTTTTAACACATTAGGTAATCTACTTTTGGGTCATAAATGTCCACGGATTTTTGACGGGGTTAAGTAATAATTCAGCACAGCAACCTGGATCATTAATGGGAAAGCTTCAGAGTTGTCTGTGTTAGAAAAAAAAAGTGACTTGAATATTATTGACCACACCCAGTTGTTGATCGCTAACTTGGCCCATCATTTGGTTAACAGAGTGAGAGATAAGAGAGCTGGCATTGTGAGTTCAAGGAAGCAGAGAGAAGTGGTCCTGTTTTGTTATTATGTACATCCCAAAGTATATTAATTAGTGTCTTGCTGTCTGGGGTAAATAGGTAAAATGAATTTTGATACTCAAAATGTTCTCTTAACTTCCAAGTTACAGATTATTACCACTGCTATTATTATAAATAAATATGCATGATGGGAAGTGACCTGTGTAGGTGCTTATTCAGCAAACAGGAAAGTTGTACTGCTGACTCCTATAAGTGCTTTCCACACTTATTAAATATTTATGATGGTTGGTTAATTCATGTATACTTTGATGAGGAGAATTTTATGGGAATTTAATGCAAATCAATATTACTTAAAAGTATGTCCACTCAAACTAATCAATCAGTGGTAATTTTCATTACTAAATATATATTTGTTATACAAACATATTTTGATGCCAGAGTTACCTTAGTAACTAGTTAGACAAAAAAGAAGACATTTAGTAAAACTTTTAGAAGTATTATACTTTTATAAATATTAAAAGAACTAAAAATAATTTGCCATCTATGAAAATCTATCTTAAAACTCCATAGCTTGACTGAAGACAGAAATAGAACTACGCCTGAATAAAATATGCCGATTGCCTGAATTTAGAATCCATCTAGAAAGAACTGCCATTGCTTCATTTTTGGCCTTCATTTAAGTTTTTATTATGAAATAGCCTAGTTCCTGGAATAAGTAAATTTGGAACTGGTAAAATGATTTATTCTCCTAATATCCTTTTTTTTTTTTTAACTTTTGGACATAGTGTACATAGGACCTCAAGAGTCTACATCTGGAAGTGAATGGTGCTTAGTGCATTGCCCGTGCCTACTGCCTTTGCTGCTCTTTTCAATGTGCTATGTTCTTCCTGAACTCCTGAGTGACAGTGATGAGAACCCCTCTTGGCTGCTACTGCGCAGCTATTGCATGGCTTCTTATCCCTGCCTTTCTCTTACTTCTGCAGGTCCCATGTTTCACCCCAAAGAAATCTGAGCTCCTTCTCTAAAGGTCCAAAGCCATTACCAGACAGATTCCAGTGCTTTGACAAGGCTCCACAGGTCTCCACATTGCCTCAGGAGAGTGTCTCCTTGCTTCCTACCCCAAAGCAGATCAACCCAAAAGAATGAGGCCTAATCATTCAAAATTACCCATTGCCTTTAAAGTCATTTCTTTATGAGTCGGTTCCATAAAATACTTCTTTAGAAAGAGAGATGGCCCAAATAAATAAAAATCCATGCTTCAGATTTTCTATCCTAAACAGTAATTTTTTTTCTCTCGGAAACTCTTAGACTCAAAGTGACACTATTAAACAATTCCTGGTGTTGAGAAACTATCAAAAGTATGCTTTAAATAAACAGAAAGCATATGTGTCCTATTTGGTTCTATTATCATTTTGGTTAAAGTTAAATAAGAGTATGTTCGCACCATGTCTTCAGTGCTAGTAATTTCAAGGATTAAGTGCTTGGGTCTTATTAAAAATTGGAAACTGAAATTATTTAGAATGATAACAATTTAGTGAAGGCTATAACAATTTTTCATTTCCCACTTGGAGTGTGTGCCTTATCTTTCACTAACATGTATAGCCAGTATCTTCAGAGACAGGTATTGAGAATAACATTTTTAGTATTTTCTAATTGATTTTAGAGAGAGGGGAAAGGAAAGGCAGGGAGGGAGGGAGGGGAAAGAGGGAAAGAGAGAGAGAGAGAGAGAGAGAGAGAGAGAGAGAAATATCAATCAGCTGCCTCCTGAATGCACCCCAACTGGGGATTGAACCTGAAAGCTGGGTATGTGCCCTGACTGGATATGGAACCAGCGACCTTTTGGTGGATGGGACAATACTCAACCAACTGAGCCACACCCACCTGGGCTATCTAAATAAAATTTTAACTTTAGTTACCTAATACATCATTTGAATCATTACATAAACTACTGTTGACCCAGCAGCTCTTACCTGTCTAATACTGTGTTTCATATTAAACAGGAAACAGGAATACAAGACATGGCCTTTCACTGGTTAAACAAATATACCAGTATATCAAGTCTCAGCACTGCACCAGCCCACACACATTATGCCCAGTCCCCATACTGATGGCGTGTATAAATAAGACCAAAGAAGTTGGGTCCACGGCACTTACAATGCAAGTGATATTTCCTATACACTGGCAAGCCTACAAAGGCAAATCCATAGCCATGAAAATCTGTGAGCTAGAGAAGCTGGGACATTTGCCTGTTTTGTCTAGTGGGACCCACACTAACAAAGGAATCTGGCTTTGCAAAGGGCAGGGCCATAAATTTTCCTACCCCGGAGAGCACACTTCAAGTTATGCAAAGTAAGGCCAAAGCCAGGGCCACAGAACTTCCCATACGGGAGGGCTATCTCATCACCAGTGACACCTGAGGTATTTTCCTCCACGCAGCACTGAAGGAGTGGTTATGTTTTCAACGTCATGTTTAAGGCCCCTTTTCCACTCTCCCCCTTCCCTCTTCTTCCTTCTACTCCTTTTTAAGTTCCTGGTCACAGCTGGAAGCAGATCACCAGTCCAGATAGAGATAACTCTCCTTTCCAAAAGTCTATGTAAAATATTCCTCATTCACATTTACTCCGAGAATAGTGCAGACACGTTGATGTTCTCTGGCTGCTCATGCCTAATGCACCACGAGCCAAGCTGCCTGTGGATCAAGCGCATATTGAAGAGATTTATTTATTGAACCGGCTTCGGGTAAACCCTTTGCCTGTGCCTTGTTTCCTGCTTTGTACCTTGATTCCTGAATTTGTCCTGTAGAATCCAGAGATTTAGAAACGCAACATTTATAATGACAGCTTTTGTTAGTTAGGTTAGTATAAAGAAATTATCAGTGAAAGGTAGTTCTACGATGATTCCATGAGCAAAGTGTCTCTGGGCAGGAAACAGCAGAAATCCTGAATGATCTACCCCAAAAATGTGAGTTGTTCCAAGTTTCCAGAAGCGTACCAGAGAAAAGTGAGAGCATTTTAGTCTGGTTTTGGCACCAGGGAAGCTTTGCTCCAAGGACTTTAGGAAGAGGGTGTAGAAGGCTGTCTGCATTGGAGAGGGAGGAGTTTTTCTTGTAAAACACAGAGAGGCACGTGTGCACACATCCACTCACACACCAGCTCTTACACTGTTGAGTTTTTACACTTCTTTCTCTATTATTCATGGTAAGAATAACTTCAACACACACACACACACACACACACACACACACACACCCCAGAACCATGGTCCATGCTTTAAACAATACGTGATACATTTAAAAATATAGGATGATTTCTTCATAGGGTCAACATTTAAAATCCCACTAACAAGGGCTACTGGTGAAACTCAGGTAAAAGTGGCCCTCATCACGGCCACATCTAAGTGACCACTAACTACAGCGAAGGAGACACATTTACTAGTACATGTCTTCCCTGATTCACATTACGGAATAATTTATTTGCTGTTGTTGCCCTTGTTTATTTGCTTTGAACCTGTCAATATGCAGGACTGAGAATAGTAGAAAGAATATTCCCAGATCCAGGAACCCCCAGAAGTTGAGGCCTAACTAAAGTGTTGCAAGAGATATACCTACTAACTAGTTTCCAAATTGTTGTTAAAGGAAAAAAATGTAAGGTCTATAAAGACAAATGGGAAAACCAGGCACCACTCATTCGTGGAATCTAATGAACAAAATTAACTGATGGGCAAAATAGATCCCGAGACATAGAAGCATGGAACAGACTGATGAATCTCAGAGGAAATCGGGGGCGGGCAGGGAGAGATTAACCAAAGAACTTATGTGCCTATATGCATTACCTATGGACACAGACAATAGTACGGTGAAGGCCTGGGGTTGGGAATGGGCACGGGGGGATGGGTGTGGGTGGAGGGGGTCAAAGAGAGGAAAAAAGGGGACATCTGCAATACTTTCAACAAAAAAAGCGAATATTTTAAAATTGTTTATTTTTCCTCTTTGCATACATTACAGCTCTTTGAAAATATGGGAGATAATTAATAATTGTATAATTACTCCATTTACAGTTCTGAAAAAGGTGTGCATAAGTATCTTTTAAAATACTTTCAATTTTATTTTAAATGCACTAGACCGTGGTCGGCAAACTGCGGCTCGTGAGCCACATGCGGCTTTTTGGCCCCTTGAGTGTGGCTCTTCCTAAGCCTTACAAGTACCCTAATTAAGTTAACAACAATGTACCTACCTATATAGTTTAAATTTAAAAAATGTGGCTCTCAAAAGAAATTTCAATCATTGTACTGTTGATATTTGGCTCTGTTGACTAATGAGTTTGCCGACCACTGCACTAGAAGAACTTATTAGTAAAGAAAATCTGTTGGGGTTGTTAAAATTTTAACTTAATATTTTTATTATAAAAGTAATAATCCTCATTGTGGAAAATCTGGAGTGCAGAAAAGTGCAAAACGCTAAAGAAAAAATAAAGAGATATTATTTTCCTATAACTATACTAGCAACAAAAAATATTTAACAATTTGGCATATTTCTTATTAATCTTAAATATATATGGTTGTATCTGGTTGCTTACTTTTCTTTTGCTAAAATTCCAACATATATTATAGACAGTTTTATTATTCTGCTACTGACCATTTCTCCCTGGAATTTGTTAGGATAGAAAGAAAGCTATTAATGACTAACAGGAGCCAACACAAAGGGGTCCCAGTTGGCCAAAGATGGAATAATTTGGGCATGAAAAAGAATAATAAATGCTACCAACTGATAACCATTGAATATTTTAAAAAATCTGATTCACAGTCATACAGAAAAGCAAAACTAAAGAGAGAAAAAATATCCCTTTCACTTATAAGAATCCCAACCCACTGGAAATCATTGGAGATGACCCAGGGACCATGCTATATGTTGAAATTTGTTCATTGATTTTAGGGAGAGGGAGAGGGAGAGGGACATCAATATTAGAGAGAGACATCAATTGAGTGCCTCCCATACTAGACTGACCTGGGATTGAACCCGCAAGAGAACAGAACCTGAAACCTTTTGTTGTATGGGACGACATCATCTGTGCACCCAGTCAGGGCTATTTTGTAATTAAGTCTAATTAAATTACCTGGGCAACAAACATAATTGATAAAGTAGAGGGATTAGTACCCACTAAGTGTTCTGAGTATCACCAACAACAGAGTAGGACAACAGACAGACAGCATGCACCTTCTGATGGGATGGGAGGTGAAGCCCACAGCACGCCCCACGAAGTATTCTCACCACAAAAAATTTCCCCTGAATCTATTCAACTTTCAAAGCTAATGTCCACCTTATAAAATACATGGAGAAGGAACTAATGAGTTAAATCAGAGCTTGGTGAACTGTAAGTATATAGCCTGCAGGCCAATCCTAGTTCGCTGTCTGCGTGTGAATATAGAATATCCCTGAAACACAGCCATGCCCAACCCTCCACACGTTTACTCTGGCTTCCACGCTCACAGTGGCAGAGCTGAACAACTGTGACAGAGATCATCTGGCCAGAAAAGGTGGAAACAGGTACTCTCTGGTCCTTTACAGAAAAAGTCTGCAGGCCTCTGGGTTAAATGATGCCACGAGGAAGCAAACAGACACTTCTGAGAAAATCAGGGCCATTTCAGTGTTCTCTATCATCAAGGAATTACAGTTAAGTGCGTTAGTAGTGAAGATGGCACTATGATTATGTAAGAAATTGTCCACTTTTTAAAATCAATGCATGCTGATAATTGTAGGTAGACATAAGATGACATGATGTCTGGAGTTCTGCTTTAAAATGCTTCAGCAAGGTAAAAAAGAAAAGAAAAGGGGGGTAAATGTAGCAAATATGATGATATCCTGCTGTTGCTCAATGTGGATAAAGTGAATAAGCAGCATATTGGGAATCACTGCCGTATTCTCTCTGCTTTAAAGTACGTTTTACAAAGTTTGAAAATATTTTATAAAAAATGTTAAATGAGTAACTTTAAAATAGATGTAAACATTGTATTTTAAAAAATCAATTTCTTCTTGTGGGATACTTTAGGTGGTTTCTAACTTTCTCACTATTAGTAAAATTGCTTTAGTGACATTTTTACAGATAAATATTTGGTCAAGTTTTTTTTATCATCTTAAAGAATTTATCTCTAAAATTAGTGGAATTACTAAGACTTCCAAGAAGTTTGAGACAACTTACATTCCTATGTTATTGTATGAGAGTACCCCATTTAATAAATTCTTATCAGTATTGAATACGATTTTGCTTGCACTTTTGCCGAGTTAATAATGGAAAATATATTTCTGATGTTTTAGTTTGCAGGTATTTAGTTATCAGTGAGGCTTCCTGTCTTTCACGTGTTCATTGGCCTTTTTACTTATTCTATGAATTGTTCATGTCCATTGACAACTTTTCTATTAAAGTGTTAAGAATTTCTTCCTGACCTGGAAGAAATCCTTGTATGTGAAAGGCATTAGCCCTTTGTCATCTCTCATCCAGTATGTTGTTTGCTTTTAACTTTATAATGTTTTTGATTTCCAAACTTTCTTTAATTTCTAGTTGCCAAATTTTTCTATCTTTTTCCTTTGATTTCTTCTAATGTTTTAATGCTTAGACTCTCTTTCTCTACTCCAAATCAACTAAATTTCATATATTCTTTATTCTGTCTTTTTATAACTTATCTTTTCATTTAAATTTAGTCTTTTTTGATGAGGTTAGAGGGTAACATTATTTTTTTAATTTTTAGAAATGTTTTCCTTTCCATATTACTGTGCAATGTTTTTCTGATGAAATTTCTATAGCAATGAATTTTTTTTGCAAAGTAAACAAAAATATCTACATATATTTTAAATCTACATTTTAAAATATTGGGATTGCCCAAAGTGTGTATATTTTATACATCATTTCCTAACATATAACTAAAGTGCCTGGCAACCAGGGCTGCGAAACACATTTGGTGGCAATTATGATGACTAAGTCCCTATTTACTCTCCTTGAATCAATTACATCCACGAATAAAACACTAGGTTCTACATGTAAAATATTTCTTAAAAACACAAGAAACATCTCTAAAACTTTTGGTTCTAAATTTTTGAATTTAGATCTCGGAGCTCATTACTGAACTAAACAATTCCAGAAGACATACGTAAAAATAACAGGCAGAGGAAAACATGGTTTTGCCCCATCATGTCTTGAAACATTCAGTTATGATTTGATGCTGTTCAATGTTCAGTTGCACATTTTGAGGAAAAAATCTTTGCTATTTTAAGGAAACATTGCTTAAAACTATATGGAAATGAATTGATTCTTGCGAAGACAGTAATGTTTACAGACTACTTACTCATCCATTCAAATATTTATTGAGTATCTACTATGTGCCAGACACTGTTATAAGTGTTATTATTCTTACTACTTTCGATACTGACATTTTTGAAGATAGTCTGATGAACACAGATAAAATGCCACAGTTTACACTCACTGTTAATCTGAACCCTGTGAAATACCACAAACCATTCAAATGCATTGAAAAGAGGTAAGGTAAGAAAAGTATTACAATGCACGGACTATAGGTAAGGTGAGAAATGTAACATTTATTAAGTAGTTATCACGTGGCAAGAACACTACTTTTTATCATATAATTTAATAATACGTTATTTTATAGGTGGGAAAACTGAGGTTCAGAGAGGTTAAGCGTTTTAGTCACACATCTACTAAGTAACTGACTCAAGATTCAAACTCAGGTTTGTCTAAATGTTACGAGGTTCTTGTTTTTCTAACTACCACAAGCTAGCTGTTTTCTAAAATGTTCTATGCCTTTGTTCCAAGAGGAAACAGCAGCCATTTGGGGAGGGCTCAAATTAAAAACAGACAAAGGGAGCTGTTAAAAGGAGCCATCCCATAATAAGCAGACCACAAAAATCTGAGGCAAGAAACTCTAGATGTTTCCAGTTTTTCCAATATTCTTGCTTCAACACAGTGACCATATAAATGCTTGCCATTCAAATAGCTTTGCATTCCAGGTTTCCAATAGCAACATTTGAACTTCTATTCCTTCATTTAATTTTAGCATCTTTTTGGAGTGAGAATTCACAAGTCTACAAGGTTCTGCGCTAATTTGGCTTTGGCACTATACAATGAAACACTACCTAATTACCACTGTTGAAGTGTAAGAATCTCATTCATCTATCCATCCATTCATCCACCCTTTCCACAAATAATTAGTGACTTCCTATACCAGGTAGTCTGCTAGATATTAGGGGTGTAATTATGATCAAGACTCTAAGATCCTTGTCATCAAGGAGTTCACATTCTAGTGGTGGAGAGAGACATTCAATAAACAAGTAAAAAATACATAGAGAAGATACTTTGATTGTGATGTACTTACTGTTAATGAACAAACTGGGTGATATCAGAAAGACTATCTAGGTGGGAGGTGGGAAGGTACTTCATTAGACAGGTTGTCAAGGAAGGCCCTGAAGAGGCCATTGGAGCTGGACCAAAACATGCGAAGAAGCCAGTCATGGAAAAGGCAGGGGAAAGAACTCCAGGCAGGAAGTTGGTGCATTGGAGAAACTGAAAGGAGCCCAGAGAGGCGGATGGGAGGAAAGGATTGATGATGAAGTCGAAGGGAGGTAGAAGCCCGAGCGTGTGCAGGACTGGCCAGGAATCCTAAGTGTGTATTAAGTGCAGTGGAAGCCATAGCATGCATTAAGCAGATGACAACAATTTTGTTTGTGGAGAACAGGATGTACTAGTGATAATATATCTAATATTTACTGAGTGCTACTAAGTACCAGGCATGTTCTAAACACTTAACACCGACCTTAACATCTAATATCCCCCTGAGATCGGCACACATACAATCATCCTGCTGTGCAGAGGGCGTGAAATACCAGCACTAGCATTTAAACCACCTGCCGAGGTCACAGCCAGGAAGTGGCAGAGCCAGGACATGAATCAAACAGGCTGACTCCAGAGCCTCCTTCTTAACCATATGCCCTGTGGACGCTTCAGGAATGAAAACACAGAAGCAAATAAACCCATGAGGCGGCCACTGCCATCGTAGAAGTGTGAGATGATGTGGTTTGACTAGGGAGATAGCACTGGACCATGAGAAACGTAGATGGGTTTGGGATAGATTTTGAAAACATAATTGAAAGCATTAATTTATGACCATGAAAAATAGGAGGGAGAAAGAATGTCTGCTAGGTTCTTTGCTTAAACAACAAGGACTAGGGTGGTCATTTCTGAGTAAGGGGTGAAATCCAGACTTCTGTTTTTGATAATGTTAAATCTGAGGCACAAATTACCCACAACTTTGGAGATATCAAATAGGCAGTTAGATAGGTGAGCCTGAAGCTCAAGGGAGAGGTCAGGTAGCATCACCATCCTACAGGCGAGGGATTTACAGATGTGAGTCCTGGGGGTTGCGGGGTGAGGGGAGAACAGGAAGAGAAGAGGACTGAGGCCTGGGGCCCTATCACATTGTGGGGACAATGAGGTGAGGGGGGGTGAAGGAAGCAAAGGTGACTTAGGACTGAGATGAGAGGCAGGAGGAAAATATATCCCAAGACAGGGGCTTGTTCAACTGTGCTGATTTTTGCTGAGAAGTCGAGGAAAATAAACACAGACAAGAGAATGTTACTGGATTTTGCCAACATGGTCACTCACATGCTTAACAAGGGCAAATTATGGAGACAGGATTTTGGGGAAGTTTTGCTTTGAAAAGGCGCAGAGAAATAAGATGGCAGTTGCCAGATGATGAGGGGGTCAAAGGGAGCTTATTTTCTGCAAAAGATGTGTGTACTTGCGCATAGGTGATGGAAATGAGTGTATGTGTGTTGATGGTAATTCAAATGAAGCGCCTCGGCTAAGACAGGCAACCTCCATCTATAAAAATACAGGGGAGAGTGAAGCAATTATTTAATGAATGTCTCCCTGGTTTCTTGGAGACAAAATAATCATTTGACATAGAAACATTCCCGGGATTTCTGAGCTATTTTGGAGCCTTGAGTGCTCCTGTAAAAGTCATTCTGGTGCAGCCCCGGCAGTGCAGGAGGAAGCGAAGACATGAAGTGGGGCAGGTCTCCTTTCCTTCCTAGAACTCCTGTTCTCTCTGAAATAAGGGCCTCCCCTTGGTTTTCCTCCCAAGCATCAGGCAGTTGTCCGAGTTGCGTGAGCAGCCAAAGGAGAAGGAATCTGGAGAGGAAAATATCTTGGTTCATACATGTAATGTAGTGTGAGTAAGGAATCTACCCAGTTTGGGGGCAGGAGTTGCCAATGCTGAAATTGGGGAGGGAGCAGGTTGCCTCTATCATTGCCAGAAGACAGGTGAGCCCGACAAGGGTGGTGGGGTGCAAGCCTTTATTTCTCTTGCTCTCTTTCCTAGGGCATGATCTTTACAAAATAAGCATGTTACTAATACTTCCGACTTTCTATCTTCTTAGCAATATGAGTTCATTTGCTGTTTCCAAGCCATGCCTTTACAAAGACTTCGTTTTTTTTTGTTTTGTTTGGGTTTTGTTTTGTGTTGTTTTAGGTTCCTTGGCAGGAGAATATGGCAGAGAGGGAGAGGGAGAGGCAGGGAGAACTGGAAAGCTAGGATAGCTTACTCTCCAGAAAACCTTACAACAAGGAAATGCCAAACCACTGTAAGGACACATGAGTTACAGTTGGCTCCCTTATAGAAATGTAAATATAGCCCCCTCCCATCTATTTCCCCACACTGAGAAGCTGAAAATGGTGAAGGTCGACAGGGATAAAAATGGGAGAAGGCTGAGGAAAAAACAATGCTCATTACACAGCATTCTGGGTTCTCGCTACATTTTTTTTCTATTTGGAAACAAGAATTGTTTTAGATAACATATGTGTTATCATGGTATTTACTTCATTTTAAAGAAAGGAACATGAAAGAAAAAAGAAAGACTATGCTCAGAAACAGTCTAATTCCAGCGACATTCATGAAATAAAATTCTGAATTTTGAAAGTTAACCTCACAGGTGAAATGTCCATCCACAGAAGAATGGCTGAGTAAGTGATGGCCTTCCATAGAGTGGGACGCGGGCTGTCACTGCAATGGATGAGGGCACAGCCATGCACCGGCACCCAGTGACCGTGCAGGGACTGCCCGGAACACACACTCCAGGACAGGAGTCCCGTCAGTAATGTTCATCGCTCTACTCACCTCCTAGGGTGGTCCCTCCCCCACAATAGGGGTTCAATAAATATTTACTTAACACATGAGCAGGTTAATATAGCACAACCTCACTTTGGCAAAAAGCAAAACAAAATAAATCCTATAGCCCTGGCCAGTGTTTCTCAGTGGTTAGAGCATTGGTCCCTACACAAAAGGGTCTTGGGTTCGATTCCGAGTCAAGGGCACATACCTGGGTTGCAGGTTCGATCCCCAGCCCTGGTCAGGGAGTGTTCAGGAGACAACTAATCAATGTGTCTCTCTCACATCAATGTTTCTCTCTCTCTCCCTCCCTCCCTCCCTCTTTCCCTCCCCCCACCCCATCTCCTTCCTTCTCTCTCTAAAAAATCAATTGAAAAAAATCCTTGGAAGAGGATTAACAACAGCAACAACAAAATAAAATAAATAAATAAATCTTATAAATGTGACGACCTCCACTCTGATATGTGTTTGCACATTTCTATTACTTTTATATTAAATATATACATATATGTATATATGGAGAGAGAGAGAGAGAGAGAGAGAGAGAGAGAGTAACAAGCATGAAAAAAATATATAGTCCTCTGAAACACCTCAGAATCAACAGAACTGTAGGTTAGGATCCGCAGGGTCTCAAGAATTCTGTCAGCATCTAAGCGGAATCCTATCTGCATGGCCGGGCCGCCCACACAAAAGCAGAGGGAAGGATGGCTGAGGCAGCCAGGGAAGAGGAACCCGGGAACATTCATCTGAGGGGGATGAGCTGGATGAGCCCACCTCATGAGCACTGGGGTCACTGGGGCACTCGGTTTGGGTTTTCTCAAAAGAGAGAGCGGTCAGTCTGAACTGACGGGCCCCCTTCTGGAGCCAGATCGTGGCACCTGGGCAGTGGAGCGCCTGGGCATGAGGATGGCTACCCCGTCCTGTGAGCAGCAGCTGGGTAGGAGTCCCTGCTGGGCAGAGGAGGGGCTGGGATGTGTCTCCAAAGCAGGAGACAGCCAAGCTGAGCAGCGGAGGCGGTCTGGGGCAGTAACTGGTCCAGGAGTCAGCAAAGCCACTTAACAACACAGGCGCACCCTGCAGTCTTGCATTCCTGAAGTCACCAGCCTCCGCTGGGTCAGGGGGAGGGGAACAGCGCTTTCTCAGAATCAAAAGCACCTGTGGAGCAAGGTGGGGTGGTGGCTAGTGTCAGGTTGGAGTCCTGGGAAAGTGGGGATGTGGCTTTGTGCTCAATTCCTTCTTCACTTTAAACTGGGCTGTTGGCTTTCCCCGTGGTTTTCAAGTGCCAGCTCTTTAGTGGAGCATTTGCTGATTTTCTTAGCAAGAGATTTCTCTCCCAGCTGCCCACAGCCCTGGGGGCATGGTTCTATTATGGAGATCATTATTATTATTATTTGTTTTTTTGGCTTCACAGGAACTTCTCAGGACAGGAATGTTTTCTTCATTTAATAAACCTATTAAATTGAGTACTGGGTACAGTCCTAGTTGTTTTATTTCCCCAATGATTTAATAGATTTTATTAAATGAATGAAAATACATTACGTGTCCTATTCTCATAATGATGCCTTCTACCAAATTCCAACAAATACTTATTAAGTAACTGCTACATGTCGGCTACTTAATAAGTATTTGTTCCTGCCTTCATGGAGCTTATAGTCCATCAGCCTCCCGGGGAATCAGGTAATTGAATATGCAATTTTAAAACCAGGTCATGTGGTATGACAGAGGAAGCCTCAAACCCCTGTGCTGTATTCACTCTGGCCTTTCCGTCCTTCCTTATATGTCTTTTTTCGGTCTACCCCAGTCTCACCACAAAGTTATCACTTCTTTACTATTTTCAATATCTCTCTCTTTATTGTGCATTTCCCTTCAGCCTGAAAACATCATCAAAATACCTGTCATCTGATGAACACCCTATCTTTACTACACACGAAACACTTGTTTTTATTCTGTTTCCTCTTTCTCATCCCACTTTGACTTTTTGAAAAAAGCTGTCCGTGCTCCATTTGTCACCTCCCATTCATATCTCGGCTTGATGCAACTCGGATTCCATCCCCACAATTTCCTGGGACTGTTTCTGCCTAAGTCACTGATGCCCTGGTGGTCTTCTCCCCGAGTACTCTTCAGTGAATACCTCCTAATCCTGCTGTGACCTCTGAACCTAATGGCTACTTTCTTCTTAAAAGTCTTCCTTTGGGATGGAGACACTGTCCCTCTTGGCTCCCCTCCTTCCTCTCTGAGTGCTCATTCTCAGGTGCCTTGGCTTCCTTATTCTGCCTACTCTTGCTTTATCTCAGAGTTCCAGCCCTGGTCCTCTCATCTTCTTCTTCCATGCACTCTCCTTGGGTAACAGCGGCAACTTCCTTAACTTCAGCGACCAACATCTCTGACTTCTTTTCACTCCAGGCCTCTACCTTTAACTCAAACGCAACACAGTCTCATCTGAGCTCACTAACCGGACTCAATGTCCTTTGCCCAAGTCCTGCTGCTCCATTGGTGCTCATCCAGTGGAAACTTGGACACAATCCTTTCTCCTTCCACCTGCCATTGGTGACTAAGACCCATATGCTCTAGCCCCTAATCCTCACACCTATCATTTTATCAGTCTTCACTTAGACTGCCACAATGGCCTTCCAAGTAGGCCGCCCCTCCCATCCACTGCCCAACACATAATCAGAAAGATCTCTTAAATTACAAATCCGGTCATAACCCTTCTCTGCTGAAAACCCTTCACTGGGCCCTCAAGACCTTTGTGAATTGCACAGCGGCAGCCATGAGCCACATCCCACTATTTACGTCTGCTACTTTGCCTACAGAGTTGGTTAAAGAGCCGAGTTTTTAAATTTCTGAATGAACCGTTAGAAGGTATTCTGACCACCATCCAGGTTTAGAGTCCCCCACGACTGTCATCCACCCAGGCAGCCTCACGCTTTACATTACTTTCTAGGTTCTGTGTGCATCCTTGACCTCATGGGTCAAGTTCTGACCGGACCTGCCCGCCTTGCTAATCTCATTTCATGCTTTTAACTTAGGTCCACTGATGCCAAGGCTCGTGCTTACCCACTACACTAATAATGTCACTTCTCTGCATCCCTGGGCTTATGAAATGTGAGAGGCTAATGCGATCATAAGTGGAACAACAAACTCAAATTACCAGGAAGGATTGTGTGTGGGTAAAAGGGGCAGGGAAACAAAACAGGTGAGTGCAGATGGTCATGTGGGAATCACATTCAAAGATTTGCTCTCCGTGTATTTTGGTGCCAGGGTTAGGGCAGTAAAGTAATAGGTGTTTCCAATCCCTGTGTTTTGTTTTTTAATCCGTATGTTTTTAAAATATGTTTTTTATTGATTGCAGACAGAGGAAGGGAGAGGGAGAGATAGAAACATCAATGATGAGAGAGAATCACTGACCAGCTGCCTCCTGCATAACCCCTTAGTGGGGATTGAGCCTGCAACCTGGGCATGTGCCCTGACCGGGATTCAAACCGTGACCTCCCGGTTCATGGGTCGACGCTCAACCCCTGAGCCACACCGGCCAGGCAATCCCTGTGCTTTTTTCATCTTTGTAGCCTTAGCACACTTCCTGATTCTTAGTAGTATTAAATAAATGAGTATAGGATCATGCATTTCTGTGGAAGTTTACAAAATTCTGAATGTCCTACTCCTCCCAGGCCACAGTTTCTCTCTTTTGCTTTGTCTCTTTCAGTGTACCCACTAACTATTCAGGGTACACGCAGGGTATACCCAGTATAGCACTTCGGTGCACCCAAATCATCCTAGTACCAATGAGAGAAAATACAAAAGAATAAAAGCCACGGCTCAAAATAGTAAATCCAGAAAGAAAGGATTCTATAGGAAAATAGAGAAAAATGTTTTCTCCTCCCCTTTACTTTTCTACTATTTAAACACAAATTAAATCCATTACATAGAGATAAATAATATTATTTCTAAGACTAATGGCATGGGAGTTGTAAATAAACGAGAAGCTGTAATTTCTAAGGACTGTGCAGGCATTTCCCTTGTCCATATCCATGGGTTTAAATGGCCTGGCTGGGCCCCACCTCCACCATCTTGATCCTCATTCATCTTGTGATGCCACCTTGGGCACACCCCCTTGCACTTCTCATACAGAATCCCCAAACACACAGAGACCACAGAGCAGCGAGGCTGACTTAAAAGTCATCTGGAAAACCTGTAAAATACAAATTCCTGGGCCCTCCCATTCTGAGATCATAGGGTGGGACCAAGGCACCCATATTTTAAACCCATTTTCCTGAGGGTTCTAAAGTAGACCAACACCATACTCTGAAATTGAGAAATGTTGTCATAAAAAATGAGTAATTTGGGACGTAAAAGATGTTCACATTGGGTGCCATAATTTGCTTTCAGGCATGGTCCAATTCTGTCATGATTGCTTTCACAGTCTCTACTGCTAAGTATTTTTTATTATTATTAAATGTCAAGAAAACTTTGCTCTTGTCCTCCTAATGGCAATTACCACTTACAGAAATAGTGCCTATATAACCTATTTCATTAGGTACTTATTTCTGTGACTGAGGCAGCTAAGGACCTGAAATACATATTATGCAACTGTGCCTAAGTCCTCTCCTCATTAAAATGATACTGAAGTCTTAGGGCCTTGGTTTTTTTTTTTCTTCACAGCAGGCTGGCAGTCATTCAATTATGCTGTAATTCGGTACTGCAGCTCACTTTACTTTAAGCAGTTCATCTCAATTCTGTTCATTATGTTCAAAGGCTTGCTGTATCCAGATGCCAAGTTTCCTCCTCTGGACAAAGGCATGGCAGACATATTTCTGCTTGGCAAGGCCTGGCAAATTTTTGGAGGCGTTGTCATGCCGTGGCAGAGCACTAGTCAGGTTGTAATTTGCCTTAATTGTTCTTCCCACAAACAGCAACAATGATTACTTCTAGGTCATGGGCACTCGCAGAAGGATTTCTCCATAGCCACTGTAAAAACCAAAACACTTTCTGCAAACATCTTACTCAGGATTAGATTGCAAAGAATTTTGGATTCTGACCACTCAGTGTATTGATGGGGTAGATAGTTTTTAATGGGTTAAGTCATAAATTTGCCTATGTATCTGTGTGTGCAGATTAGAAACATGGAAATAACTCAGAGAAATCACTGGTCTCCCATAAAGCAGTGTTCTATATGCATAATTTGTTCCACCTGCCATGTTTACAAGGCACCCCAAGGAGAACTCGCTTAAAACCCAGCAATCCATCTGCCTCCCAGTTCTAAGGGGGCAATTATTGCCCGAACTAAGCGAAGAGGAATGCCCAGCATGCTGCTAACCATGTCAGGTGACTGATGTATGTGACTGACTTACTCACCCAGGTCATCAGCTTTTCTAATAGTGGCTGGAGTCCTGGTACAATGACAAACACAATTAACCAACGAGGGAGGGAGAGGGAGAGAGAGAGAGAGAGAGAGAGAGAGAGAGAGACAGACAGACACCTAGATGCAGTGGGCCATACGCAGGACACAAGTCATAAATACGGATTTTATCACTTCTCAGGGGAATGTTGAAACAAGAAAAATGGGCAGGGGGTTTGGGGGGGAAAAAAGACAGGGGAAATTTATGCCAAAACATTGGTTAAAAACTGATTAAAAATAAAAGGTAAGACATGAAAGCAGGTGTTTTGTTACTCTTAACTGTATTTCCTTATGCTTGTATATTCTTTTTTAAAGAAAGTGCTAGTTAATATTTACTAAAAATATATGTTTTATTGCTGTGTACACAAAATAGGGCCTGGCCTCCAATATGTACAATATCAATTTAACTGAACCCAACTAAGGACTCAGTGACTAAGATGAACACCAACTGTAAAGAGTAGATTTTTAATAGAATGATGTTCGAGTACATTGCAACACACAAACACACACACACACACACACACACATCTTCAAAGAAATTCTGCTCATAAGAAGCTATTAAAAGAAGAGCTCTTTGGGGACACACCCCAAATGAATTGCAAAAGGTCACACACAACTCCTTCCTGAAATGAGATAGATACAACATACAAATTAGCATATAGAATATCAAGTCATTAAATGTTCCTTATCAAGGTTCCCATGGGAAAAAAGGGGGAAGGCAGTGGCATGTGGGAAGGAACAGAGTAAAGTGAAAATGGACAAGTCACTTTGAAAACAGTTTCCCGTTTTTCAATTTCACTGATCCGTAAAATGAGAAGAAAAATTTGAGGGTGAGGGTGGAGAACAAATCCATTATCATGATTTTTTTTTTATAACACAGGGCCAGACTCTCAAAATAAAGGATAATCCTTTATATTAAATAAAGTAAACTTTGTGTAAACTCCCTATTATCCTCCTTTTAATAACTAGATATCTTAGAATATGTGATGCTCTTAGCAATGAATGAAATGCCTTTGACACAGGTTTGGGGAAAGAGTCTCTAGTTTGCAGTCCTTAAAAGATAATTTTCAAATTAAATTGCATGTCCCCCTAATTCTGCATGTCCCCTTTCCCATTAGTGAATGTGATGATTTATGAAGGAGACAAGCTAATGCAGAAGGACCACTGTAAGCTTACGAAGCTATGGTGGTAACAGACACCTCTAAAAAATTACAGTTTCATTCTAGCAGAGGATGGCTTTTGCAATGTTTGCAGGTACCCTGGTCTCTGACTTAACTGCCATGATTAAGCAACCAACACCTATTCTGGCCTTAGTGCTAAAGTGGCTGGATTAAAACCAGCTACTCCCATCTGCTGGTTGGACTGTTTTACATTTTCTCCCGCACTGCCTGCAGCTTTAATGCTCCCCACAGTACCAACCCATTTATTTCCCATCCACTGACTGACCTCCTAGACTCGAGCATCATTAACACGCCCCCCAAGGCCTTGCTCCTGTCCATTTTAGTCAGCGCAGCACTCAGAGTCCTCTTGGGGTTTGTCAGGGCTCTGTGGGAAAGGCAGGCAAAGAAGGAAAAAGCACCAGCCCAAACCTTGGGGAGTCACCAACACAGGAGGATGAGGCCCAGAACGAAGGGGATCCCATCAGGAGATAGGATGCGAGGCTGAAGATGGAAAGGCAGGTTTACAGACACCCATCATTAGCTGCTTCCACCACTCAATTCTCAGCTAGTTAGTGGCAGAAGGATCAATACCTACTTTCGATTTTCATGTACAGCATTATGGCCTTAGTGGGAGATGGGTCCCCTGGGAAGGAGGGGTGATCCACGGAATGGGTCTTGGAGAGAGTGATTCATGACCCAAAGTAATAATTTTATTGGTTTGTCAAATGTATTTTTTCTAAAATATATTTGGAGTTTTTTTTTTTTTATTTTGACCAACTTTTCTTTTCTTTTTTTCTGATAACACTACTCATCCTGAAGTCAGTTAGAGAAAATGATTATGTGGAGAGAATATCAGTAATAAATGTGGAACTGAGTTACGTAAACAAAGCCATGTCAGTTTGAAATGATATCCCCTGGTGATTCCTGAGCTCCAAATGGAGCGAAAGTAAACAGCATTACATTCTGCAAATACGATTCCAGTTTCTAAGGATCTTAACTGCTCCAGCTGGTCAGTTTTCTTCCTTATCAAGCAAACCCATCAGTGGATTTCCATTTTAATCTAAACTCATATCATTCCGATAGCAATAAATATTAAAATATAACATTTTGATAGAATTTCCTTTCAGAACCAAGCAGATAATCTAAAGCATTACAAAGGGAAAAAAAATAAGCAGCACAGTATTTCTAATATACAAGTTATGGATGGAATTCTTTTGTGAAAGTATAGAATAAATCCAAAGTTGCATTTTAAAATCCCTGAAAAATGTAGTTTACCAATACTAAATATAATGAAATATTATAACCTGCTAAATTAGGCCATTAATCACAGTATCTTGATTCACATATTCCTTCTAATAATAGCTTAATCTTCAAATTACATTTTCCCTAAAAGTTCTAAAAATTATCCACTATGAAGCATTTTTCATTAATCATGAGATAGTCACTCATTTAATTTTTACCCAAATTCCTACTACTTCTGAGATAATTCAAATCCTTTGAAGTCATGTGCTTCAATGAGTAAGTATAATAGGCTCTGTCAAGTGACTATGGTGGGGTGGCACCTTCCAGAGCTATGAAGAGATTTGTACTTTTACCAAATATGCTCAGAACTTTAAGAAAACTTCCTTAATCATGTGCCAAAACTGACATCCCTAGATCTTCATACTAAGAACCATCATTTGTTAACCACCTCTAGAAGCCAGGCACTGAGCTAGGAGTACACTTAGGTATGTGGTTTCATTCAACCTCACAGCAACTCGACAAGGTAGGTATTACCATCCCATTTTATGGATGTAACAACTAAGGTTTAAAGAGCTTAAGCAACTTGCCCAAAGGCACGCCGCTTGTAAATGGTGAAAAAGCCAGGGATCCCCCACACAGGCCTGAAAGATTATAAAACCTGTCCTCTTCCCCTCTGTCAAAACTCCAAGGCCAGTCCTGGGGTATGAACCTCCTGGATCCTGAGGTTTAGGAGTTGCTTTATCTTTGAGGATTCCACAAATAGCAGTCCACAGGCTTATAAAGGTTGTTAGTTTAAAATGCAAGCGAATATGTTTTCCATATTTAACAAAGGAACACATTTTTATTTTATTTTTATTTTTAGTCTCACCCAAGGATATCCCCCCCGCCCTCAATTGATTGCAGAGAGAGTGGAAGGGAGAAAGGGAGGGGGAGAGGGAGTAGGGTGGGGAAGAGAGAGAGAAATATCGATTGGATGCCTCAAACAGGGCCAGGGATCCAACCTGCAACCCAGGTATGTGTCATGACCCAGATGAGACCCGAGACCTTGTGCATGGTATGGATGAGTCTCCCATGCACTGAGCCACATCGGCTAGGCAACAAAGGAATACACTTTTAAACAGTCATAGAAACAAGAAGTTAGAATTTGCATTGTAAATTATCAACTAAAATAACATATAAAAACAGGTATGAAATTCCATTGGGTTGAACCTCATGGAACTGCTGTATTTGTGGGTCAAACAGCAAAAAAGGTGCAACCATAGACAATTCATCCTAATAACAGAAATCTAGATCTAGGCTCTCAGGGCCCAGTCCTGGCCCATTCACCATGTACCTGCAATGCACACATTTCATACTCCTGGCCCATTCGCCATGTACCTGCAATGCACACATTTCATACTCCTACTCCATTCGCCATGTACCTGCAATGCACACATTTCATACTCCTGGCCCATTCGCCATGTACCTGCAATGCACACATTTCATACTCCTGGCCCATTCACCATATACCTGCAATGCACACATTTCATACTCCTACTCCATTCGCCATGTACCTGCAATGCACACATTTCATACTCCTGGCCCATTCGCCATGTGCCTGCAATGCACACATTTCATACTCCTACTCCATTCGCCATGTACCTGCAATGCACACACTTCGTACTGTACCTGAACAGAAGCTGTTGCTGCTAATGGTCCTCCCTGAGCGCCCAGAGCTGCTGTGGTTGAACTCTCTGCTCTCTTCCTCAGAGAAGGGAGACTCCGAGGCTGGGGACACTTTGTGCTGCTGCTGGGGCAGATGGGGCCGAAGAATCAGACGGGGAATTCGGCTTCGGGAAAGCTCCTTCTCATGATGCACTCTCTGCTCCTTCTCAGAATCGGACAGAAAAAGAAAAAAGGAAACTTGTTTCCCCGTCTGAACTCTAGTCTCTTCCTTCTGGGCTCAGTTTCTAAGAAATCACATCTGTGAATACTGAATCTTCACCGAGTAGCCCTTATCTCTGTGGCTGAAATGAATTCCAAAGCTCTTCCACTGAGCTAGCCCTTCTAATCTACTGAAAAGCACACACTCCAGCGAGGATGTGTGCACGCGTGTGTGCGCGCGCGCACACACACACACACACACACACACACACCATGTACTCGTCCATCACATCACTGGCTGGTATATATCTGACTCACCTTCCCACTGGCTTTTTCTGTCCCATTCAAGCTTGTGACTGTTGCAAAGGCTTTTTATTACTCTCAGCACACGACTTGATTTCCTCTAGACTTCCATTTTGCTGTCCCTGAATCAGCAGTGACAATGTGACTTCTGCCATCCTACCTCCTCACATAGACCCTTATACCTGGAACAATCCCCTCCTGATAGATCATGCAGCCTTATCTTCCAATCCCTCCTCTTCCAGCCCGGCTCTTAATTATTCATTAATATCCTGGTACACAAGGCTAGTTGCCAACAGACAAGCAAACAAAAATCCAATACTCTGTAAGATGGCTCCACCTTTTACACCATGGTCAGCTTTTGTTTTCCTACGGGATACCCACAGGAAGGGATTTTTCTGTCTCCTTAAAAACACAGCATTAAATACAGAGGGCCATGTCTTGGTTTTTTTTTTAAAAAAAAAAAAATTGCATAAGAAGTAATATCTTGGCAATGTCTTTCCAATTTTAAGGGGCTTTCCCAACCATGATTCCATTTGTCCCTTATCATCCAGCCACACAGAGAACACTAATTTATATCCCTATTTACAGATGAGAAAACTGAGGCCCAAAGAGGTAACTATAGATGCTTGGCCAACACAGCACATCACCTAGAAGCAGAACCCGAAGCCCAGCGCTTTCGGGAGTCACCACCACCCTGCCTTAGTAAAATGGATTCCTAGGAGGAGCTCTTGGCAAAAAAAAAAAAAAAAAGCCACTGCTCCCTCCAACCTCTGCCGCTGAAAAGAGGCTGTGGATTAGGTAACAAACACTATTTCGAAACATGACCTCTTGCTCCTTTCCACGCTGCTTACCGGGAAGGGTCGCTGCCAAAGTCAACACCTCGGGGAGGCCCGCCCAGGGCAGGCGTGTGGAAGGGAAAGCCTCAGCCGGGGAATCCTGAGGTCGCCCCGGCACCCAGCCCACCCGGGGGCGCGCGCCCCGCCCAGCCTCCGGGTTTCTCCTGCACATCAGGCAGCCAGCAGGTAGCACACGCCCGCCTCTCCGCCCAGCACCCCGCAGACCCCGAACCGGAGCTGGGTCGCTCACAGCTGTCCTCCTCTCTCAGCCTCCAATACCTCAAATGGCTTTTAATCATCACACGCACACACAGGAATTCAATTGAGAGCTAGATCCCAAAGCCTCAATTTCGGGAGATGGGATTAACCCTCCAAAGGCAATCTTTCTCACCCTCCTGTCAACCCCCACATCTGATCCTCCACTACCATCTCCCCATCTCATCACCTGAGCAAACGGCTCTCTGTCTCCCCATCGTCCCACCACCCCTTGTCCCCGTTTGCCCTGAACGCTCCCCCTCCACCTGCCCCCCCCCCCCAGCTCACACCTGGCCGCTTCTCGCCCCGCAGTGGCCACCTTCCCACTCCCCCGGCGCCCAGGGACGCCGCCACCCGCGCCCGCACGACGTGCCCTCCTTACCTTGGGCTCTCGAAGGGGTCCCATCGCGCGGCCGCCCGCCCGCTCCTCGCGCCGCCGCTGCCGCTGCCGCTGCCGCCGTCCAGGAGGAGGCACCTGCGGGCACCGGGGCGAGGGACTGCGCTGAGCCGGCGCGGGCGCGGGTGCGGGTGCGGGGCGCTGCGGCGGGGCTGAGCGCCGCAGCCACTGCCGCGGTTCGCTCTCGGCTCCGAGGGCGCGCCGGCCGGCCGCCCCGCCCCGGCCGGACACGTGGTGCCGCGGGCCGCCCCCGGGGCGCCGCCCCCTCTCCCACCTCCCGCACCTGCCGGCCCCCGCGCGGCTGGTCCGCGCCTCGGTTGGTCCAGCCCGCCCGGTTTCTCCGCGGGCACGGCCGCCCCCGGTGCCGCGCGCCCCTCCCTCTCTGCAGATGCGGACCCGAGGAGGGCAGGCGAGGCGCGGCACTTCTGCATCTGGGAGGTGCCCGACATCCTCTTTGGGGCACCCGGTATCCGGGGGGAAGGCTCTACACGTCGGATGGAAGAGCTGAGAAAAGCTGCGCCATCGCCACGGGCCAAAATGGAGAAGGGAAAGTTGTTCCCCGCCGCCGCTCCCGGCCCCAAGTCAGCTTACAGCTCCCCACAGTTACCTCGCCCGCGAGAGGCAGGGCGGCCCCCTCTCCGCCCGGCCCCAGCCAAGCCGAGGATGCAGAGCTGACGCCGCTGCGGGGTTCCGGGATCCCAAGGGCTGCGATTCTGCTTGGCGGGGGCGGGGGGGGGGTGCATCGGGAGGTCCTTGGGTTAGAATGACAAGGCGGTTCCCGCGGGACCGGGGAGCTAGGCTGTGCGGGGCGAGAGCAGCCTCTTCTCCAACTCTGCCCGCAGCCGCCCGGGAATGAGCCCAGGGTCACTGCTATGGGAAGGACACTGCCCTTGAACTCAGAGAGCCGGGTTCAAGGCACCACCCTACTCCCTGTAGTACCTTTATGCCTAAAATTCTTGGCCAACTCTGAATGAATGGCCTCTAAACCTCAACCTTTTTGGACTTCAGCTCTGCCTCGTGAAATTGAGGGATAACAATCATAATAATAATAGTTGTATCTACCTCAAAGGATAGCTGTGAGAATTAGATAACGAATACAAAAGAGCTGTGCCCAACTGATAGAACAACACTTTCCAAAGGGAGGTTATGTCCCCTCCGAGTTGTCCATTCAATATTTGCCTCTTACATGATTGGCAGAAAAATCATTTGTGAGGCAGACAAATTTACTCAAAAAAGCTCTAAATTTTACTCAAAAACTCCAAAAAAACTCCAACTGAGGCCTTAGAATAGGCACCATCAGCTGGGTCATGGGCCTTGGTTTATGTTTACACTGGGTATACTTAAACCTTATCCGGTGATGAGCTCCACATGTGTAATACATTTATTCAGAATTGGAGAGAATTTTAAGTAGCAATGTGGGTGGGGAACAGACTGATCCTTACAGCCAAGTGTCTGTCCCCCATTTGTCCTCCAAACAGCATTTTTCTCAGCCCTCAACTGTCAAGTTTACAAAAGTGCAGTATGAGTCTAGAAAGAGCCTCGTCAGGAGATTCGTGGACTCAACGGCCTTTTTACGCTCCCCCCAAAGAAATTCTACTTCATACATCTTCATGCCTTTTTAACCTACTTAGCTCTCTTAAGTAGTGAGGTTGGCAATCTTAAAATTCTTTATTTGGGGGAAAGGGGTAGATTAATTAATACTTTCTATCGCTATCTCAGATAATGGACTTCAGGAAAGTGATGGTCCATGATGATTCCTGCAGTTTATTATTTCCAAAATTATGAGCCTGAGGACATATACTGTTAGATAGGAATGAACTGCTAAGGCCAGAAGGTGCTTCTGAGTTCCTTACTGAGAACTGAAAATGGCGTCTGGGGGCCTAACAGTAGAAACATCCTCCACTGAGCTATCCAATTCTGGGCCTCAGAGTCATTTTTGACTTCTCCTCCCTCCCGTGGTCCACATAGCATAAACCACACGTGATCTCCATGCTACCCTGGTAATAATGTCTTCAATCTGATTCCTTCTCCCCACGGATCGACTGCATTATCTTCAGTATAAGTCTCAACCACAAACATTCTGGGTTACTGCAAGGGTGGTCTAACCTAAAATTGTCTTGCTTCCAATTTTGCCTCTTATTCCTTTCTTGCCTGTTTTTTTTTTTTTTTTTTTCATTTTTGCACAAGGTCTTTCTGAAAGGCCAAATTAAGCCATGCTTCTTCATTAAAACCCGCTAATGACCTCCCAGATGTCCTCCAAGTGATATTCAAGCTCCTTAATGTGGCACAAAGGCCTTCATGATCTAGCCTTGTTTACCTCCTCAATCTCGTTTCTTGCCACTCCTTTCTCTCCTACCAGGTATCCTTCCCCCTTCCTTTCCTCCCTCCCTACTTCCTCCCTCACAAATGGATTACCCCCCAAACTGTGGAACGTTCAGTTTCTGGAGGTATAGGCTCTCTTTTTCTCTTCTATTGTACATGCTGGCCCCTTTGTCTAGACTAGAGCAACTCTTGCACCCCACCCACACATCCTCCCCAACTCCGAAAGAGACATTAAGTTTCATGTCAGAGACAGCTTCTCCCAGGAAACCTTCCCTCATCCCCCAAGAAGGGCCAGATTCCCCTCTTACATACCAGGACGCCTGTATTTATTTTACCCCCAGGAGAGCTTTATGTTCTTGCATCAGAATTCCCTGTTTATTTGTCTTCACCAGGGATTGTATAGGCTGTGCCTAGTACACGTCCTGTCACACAGTAGGCACTCAATATATACCAGTCAAATGAATGAGTGAATTCTATAACCCCATAAGGGGCCTGTCAGTATAGCAGGAAGAACATAGACACAACTTCTGTCCTGAAAATGACGCAGGGAAAGAGCTGCCTCCATTATGTCTTTGTATTTGATGATGAGGTGGTTGCCTAAAAAAATCCAACATGTGTTCAGTGAAAGCTTTTACTGCCGAAGTGCAGGCAGCGAGAGGCTGTGCGGTTACAGTCGCCCTCTTGTCACCATAGCAACCCTGCGGAGGGAAAGGCTGATGAGTTAGTGCTCAAATGCCTCCTAGCTCTGTACTTTTGGAGCCCGAGCCTGTTTTTCCACTGTTCAAAAAGGCAAGTTTTACAAATGATAGTATCTGTGTTGCCTTTAATTTCATTTGTTTCCCGTGTCACGAAGAGAAATGTCTTACAACGTTTGGATTACACCATCAAAGAGATATAATCTAATACAGTATATTATATTCATCTTTCATCTGCTTTTAAAAATATGCCCATGCATCATTTCCAGTTTCTACTGACGTACTTTTTTTATGGTCTGGTTTTGTAATTCTGTGGCTTTTCCTTTAGAAATGAATGTCATGCTGGTTTTTAGAAAAATATCAGCTGCTTTCGAGGGCTAGAACCAACCCTTCAAGATTATAGACAGCATTCTTGCCCAGGTCTGGGGAGGAACAGGGCATTGCAGATTGGGGGGAAAGAAATGTGTCTGTGTAATCATGCCTCCAAGTCTAGTATGAATTATTTGATTCTTTGTTTATGTGAAATTTGTGATTAAATGACCCATACTATTCCTCTGCCCACAACTTTGTATATTTTTAGAGCTCTTTCACATACATAATCTTATTTGAGACTCACAAAAATCCTGTGACCACCCCCTGAAACCAGGTAAGTGATAAAGGACAGGTTTTTATGGACAGGAACCCCCGCTCCCAACCAGACTGCAAACTTCCCAGAAAAGACAATACAAACACACTGCCAAAGAGAAAATGTCTGCACCATACCAGACCCCTCGTGGTCCTCACAGCCGCTCTTCCTCCGCTCACCTCAGTATGCTGGGAGCTTTCTGGGACTCGGTCAGGGCTGACACCGCACCAGCTCCTAATCCTATCAGCTGTGCGAGCAAGCGCTGCCTTCTCTCTGTGACCAAGCGCTGCCTTCTCTCTGTGACCCGGTGCTGGGCGATCTGCACAGCAACAAGGAGCAGCTGACGTGCTCTACAACACGTCATGAAGAAAAGAAACTGCATTCTGGGCATCCTGGGATTTTTTTTTTCCTTTTTTTTTATTGTTGTAGGATGCAGACCCTTATTTTTCTTAACCAGGGAGAGAGCCCATTTTCCCATAAGAGCGTGTGTGAATGATCAACCCTTCTCTTATTGTAGGTGTGTTATTGTTACTATATGGTTAAAGATTTTGATGTTGTAAAACTATAATGAGTAGAATTCTGCAAGATCACTCCCTGACCAGGGGCCCAGACAGTAGCTGGGGTAGAGAGGGGAGTGGGTAACCTGAGGCAAGATCGATTGGACCATTCATCGGGTTTGGAGTGTGTCAATTTTATCTCTATTCTGCAAATGAGTTTTTAGTCACAGGCATTAAGGGCAAATCCATGTGAGGAGGCAGAGGTTGGGGGTTGGGGGCTTTAAAGACTGCTAAGGACACAGTCTTCAGCTTGCCTGATGGGGGAGCCAACCTGAGGTATCCTCCCAGAATGCCGTCTGCCGTTTGTGACCTTTTGCCCATTTGTGAGAACAGAGAAAGATACTAGCCAGAGACATAAGTATGGTGACTGAACAAACTGGGGACACGTGGTTGGATAAGTAATTGACTTATTGGAATGGTAGATTAGAATGACTGGAATGAAGATGCTCTGGGAAGTATGAGTGTAAAGGTTGCCATCCAGATAGGAGAAATGAAGTCTTGACATTTACCTAATGAGATGCATTAATTGACTGGACAAGACAGGCAGATGTGTGGGTCTTACAGACTCACAGGAAGGGCAAAGGATGTTGCCTGTAAGTAGACACAGGAAGGCCTCAGTCTGGAGGCTGAATCCTGAGCCCGAGAGAAAAGCACCTTCCTTGCCCAAGAGACTGAGACCAGAAAGTATGAGAAGGACAGGGCAGTTGAAAGCTGCCTGAACACAGCACCTAGCTCCCTAGAGAGAAGACGGGGAATGAGGGTTGAACTCTTCGCAGATGCTGCAGGGGCAGAGCAGGTGGTCCAGGTCGGAGGCTCTGAGGGATTCCTTCAGCATCCACAGCAGCCTAGGCCTAGACAAATGTATAGCCTGGGTTCCCAGAGAGCAGCTCTGGGACTAGATTTTAATTACAGTAAAGTAAAGGAATCCATTCTCCATCATTTATTTCCACGATTTTGTACTTGTTTTCCCTTCAACTTTCTGGTGAACATGCTTTGGAATTTCTAAAAAAAAAAATAATTCTGCTTTTATTTCTGCAAAAAGATGGGGAGGGAGAAAGAGGAGGATTTTGAGATTGTCTGTTCAAAGGACAGGAGTAGTGAGTATTGCAAAATTGGGCGCTGAGCAGAGGCCAACTGCTGTAAGACGGCTACAGGAACCCTTGGGAAACCTTGGACACACTGCACTGGCTGGACAGACATGGCGGGGGGTAGGGGTGGAGGATTGACATCTGCATTTGTGAAAATGAAGGCAGTTTTGATTATTACTTTATTTCTACCTCCTAGGCATTCTTGTGAATCATTTTCCTTCATCACCTGAAATCTCCTGACTTAGTAAATACAGCACTTGCTGTGTAGTTGTAGCTCTTCTCCAATCCGGTGCAGAAAAATCCGTAGGAAAATCAACCCAGAATTTGGGAATCTGGCCTTTGTTGTTTTGTCTGTTCATGTGTCTTCTCTAGCTATTTATAGAATGCTGGTTAATCAAAAAAAGGGGGAAGCACTTTAAAAAAGATAACTTGAACAATATCTTTTTAAAGGTACTAAAACTGCATCATCAAAATTTTGGAAAAAAATATGACTCATCATTTCATCACCCTAACATCAATAGTCCTTCCGTTAGCATTTTCTTGTACTTGCTTTCAGGCTTATCTTTCAGTGCAGCGCTGTTAATTTGAGAATAAAATTCTAAATGACATTGGATGGCATTTGGGGCCTCTTGACCCCATCACATCTGGCTATTTCTGGGTGGCGGTGGTAGGCGCCCATGCCTGTTGTTTCCCCAGAAGTTACCGCCTCTGTCCTCGGAGTGGGCACTAATCTTGGATACAAGTCACTCAGTCCTTAGCACTGCAAACTGCTGGGGCTACTGAAAAGAAACTCGAAGCTCAAGGATAGCTTCCCAGGTCCCTGGCCCTGGTGGCAAGTGGACCAGCCAAAAGTTTTAGGAAAAGCTATCGGTAATGTGGTGGAGAATTAGCAAATCCCAGGCTGGAGAAATGATCTCAACTCAGAAGCTGGTCGGAAATACACCTCAGCCCCTTTCCATGTGAAGCCCAGCTACGGGCTTGCATAATGCAATGCTGATTAAAAAGTCTGCAAGAGATCTGTGATGAAAAAAAAAAGTAGTTTAATAAAGGACATGGTTTCTCAAGTGCCATAGGCATGGTGAGTCCTTCTTTACCTCTTTCCGCCTGTGCAACCTTAGGGAAGATACTTAACCCCTCTAGGGCCCAGCATGTGACACTTGCATGTGGAAGGAAGGGAGGGAGGGCGGGAAGGAAGCTAAGTTTGCACCAGTTAATGCTTCAGGTAGATTAACTTCTCTGATTCTCATTTTCTCAACTATAAAATGGGCTTAATAATAATAGTTCATAATACTGATGTAAGGACTTGATAAAAATACACGCATAGCCTCCCAATTATGTCTGACACATGGTTAGAACTTAACCTATGTCCTTTCTCCCTCAGGATCACCAGCTTTGCTGCCCCCTACGTGCGGTTTCACATTCTCCTCTTCCTAAAGATTTTAATTTTTTAACTTTTATTAAATGTAAACTATAAGTTTTTTTCAGGTGACTTATGAGGTATAAAGAAACTGAATTTCTTCTCAGAAAATATATTGACAGGACTTTCTTCCCAAAGGTAGATTAAAAAGGTAAAAGGCATGATAAATGTCCTGATACCTACCATTCCTTCATTCATCAATGTTTATTTTGCTCCTATTCTGAGCCAGGCACTGGATCAGGCTCTGGTTCCAGAGTATTCAAAGTTGAACAGTGTTTCCCGTCCTCAAGTACCTCAGTCTAACAGAGGCATGGGCATGTGCACCACTACACACCATGTCAGTGCCATGACAGACGAATGTTCTGAGAGCTTGATAATTTCCGAATCAGACTGGGATCTGGGGCTTTCAGGGGTGAGTTTTGAGATGAATTTCGAAGGATAAATAGGTCCTATTATAATTTAGGCTCTTTCAGAGTTCCTTTCTCTTTATCTCCCCCATTTCCTCCCCTTCCTTCCTCCACCCCCATATCTTCTTTCTACTTCGAGAGACTTCTGCTGCCCAACACACTTGTCCACAATATCTTTTTTTTACATTTTATTTTTCAATTACAGTTTACATTCACTATTATTTTGTATTACTTCCAGGTGGTGTGATAACCACATACTTGACAAAGTGGACCTCAGATAGTTCCACAATAGACTGATGCCGAGAGAAATTTTACTGTCTGACATAACCTTCTGGGAGAAAGGCACTCGCCTCAGAGTTTTGATTACCTGCACAGCATCACGCACAGCACCTAGTGCCTCAATCAAAATTTTGTTAATTAGCAACATTATTTAAAATTTCAAGAACGTTGTCATACTGCCACCTATTGGTTCACTAGTGTATTATTCTTCTGACAGTCTTGGTTTGCAACAAGGTCTTCAAAACAAACCCTAATATTAATAGTGCCTTTATTCAAATTTTCAGAACACACTCCAAGTTTAAGGATACACCTCACGTAATATCAATGAACATAATCAATATTCAGAGGGTATGGGATAATGGGCAGGTACTCTAAGGTCTGATAGACGCTGCTTCTAAATTCTGTTTTTCTGTAACCACTACAGACAAGCGAGGTAAATCATATGTATAAGTCATATGGTTAAGTCAAATTCAGATAGTTCCCACCTTATCTATGATTTAGGTAGAACTATTTCGAAACTCATGATTTATAATGAATAGCTACTTGGGAAAGAGAATGTTACGACCCCCCACACTACAACATCTTTTTAAATACCCTTGAGAGCAGCCAATGTCCTAATGCTTGAGATGCTAAGTATAGAACTGAGAGTTCATTAAAAACCAATGTGCTATGTTTCCCATGGTAAACACTTGTAATTTTTGCATATCAATTACTCACCATTTTTTCTGCCAACACTGTCAGTAGTAGTCCTCTACAGTTCTAAATTCAGAAATACCTCTATAGAAAAGGATTGTGAAATGTTGCAAATGGGGAATAAATACAGAATTAAGAATCTTCTGTTTTTCATTTTTGGCTTTTAATTATGCATGAATGGGTATGTGAAACATTGTTTTAAAATATGAAGATTATTCATTCCTAAATACAGTGGAGCTGATGCAAGTAGTAATTAGGCAGTTTCTGTAATGCTCGCCTAAGAACCGCCTTACAGAGTTATACTTTTACAGCTGCCAATTTTATCCTGTGAATTTCAGACTCTTTATAAATAAGTGGCTTTATTTATTCAACAAATATTAATCGAGTTTTCCTTGCTATGCACCAAGAATTCTGGTAAATAATTCTAGGAGAAATTTTAAGTAGTTTGCCTTGGTAGTAGGAAAGGTGTGATTTTTAAAAATTTACATTGTGCCTTCGCACGGTGCCCTAAGCAGGGTTTGGCCTGTTATATGGTCAATTATCAGAAGGTTAGAATGATGAACTCCAACCAAATATGAAGCCATGAGCACTCTTTTGGGGCAAGTTTAAAATAATAAAATAAAATATGATCATTTTTAACATTTATAGGGTAATGACAGCTCATTTAATAGTAATACTTCAATTTCTAGCTTTAAACTCTATTTTAAGATAAACCAAGAATAAAAATACAGAAATAAACATGACAAAAGAATCCTATTTATTAACACAGAATAAATGCTGTATTTTTTTCATTATAATTAAGAAATGCAGTCAAGTGAAAATTAAGCAAGTCTTTTTTCCCTGTTGGCTGAATCTCTTGAATTCCTTTTCCACAGAGCACTGCTGTTTCTATAAACATTAAAAACTAAACAGACACACGACAACCCCTGGATGGTAGGAAATGTACTCGCTTCATCATTTTATTTTGCCATAATAGCTCTATTATTACACGTTGCAACAGAATAGTCACTTCTCCATAATTGACAAATATAGCCAGAAATAATGGTGACTTACAGAGGGGGTTCAAGCAGAAAATTCTATTTATTTTTTATCAGAAGGAATATGGCTCTCCTTCAAAACTGAGTTTTCTGATGGTCTTTGGCCAGAAGGTAATTTGTCTGTTCTGAGAGTTTTAATATAAAAAGGTCTGCAGTTGTGCATTCCTGGCGTTGGGCCTTTCATAAAAACGTGCGTTAGATATCCAAGCCCTTCTGAAGCACGCAGTTCCTGCAACCTGAGTCCACCCTTTCCTTTCCACCGTTGCCATTGAAACTGGAAATGACTGCAGAATACAAATCATATGATAAATATTGGAGAATTTTTCTTTGTAGTTTTCCAGCATTTCTGCCAAATTTCTTGCCTAGAGAGCTGTGTGAGGCTTTTGAATCTGAAACCTTTGAGTGATGCCATTCTTGAGCCAACTGGGTAGCAGCCCTTCCTCAGGGATTAATAAACATTTCAAGTTCTCTTAAGGCTTGCTTATTTGTTGACCATATATTTATATCCCAAAATGTTAAACACCACCAGATGCATCTTCTTTATGGAGTCCCCTCAACATGGGATACCCACAGTTCTGAATTGCATTAGTATAAATGAGGACTCTTTCCCTAAAATGTTTACTCACAATGCTACCCCCCATTTAGCTTGATCCTACTGAAAGATGCTACCTTTGGGTTTCTTTCTGCCCCCACCAGTAAACCACTGAGTCACCATACAAGCTCCCTGTCTTGATCCTCTTGAGGGTACAGTAGCACTATTTTAGAAGGGATGTGGCAAAGAGCCAACCACACTGTCCTTCAGGAAGACAATGCCATTTGGTGACTAGGTCTAATATCTCAATGATGAGTGCAAGATGTAGGACAGACTTCAGGCTAGTTAACATCCTCACTTGTAGGCCTGAACTTGTGATTTTCCCACTGACCATGCTTTTTTATTATTATTTTTAAATAATCCTCACCTGAGGATATGTTTATTGATTTAGAGAAAAGGGGGAGAGGGAGAGAGAGACAGAGAGGAAGAAGGAGAGAGAGAAAAAAAGAGGGAGAGAGAGAGAGAGAGAGAGAGAAACATCTATTGGCTGCCCCCCACAACATTTTGGTGTACAGGACAGCGCTCCAACCAACTGAGCCACCCATTGACCATGCTTTTTACAGTGAGGCACTAACAGAGGAAATATATGAAGGAAGGCTTTACCTGTCCTGTTTTTATGCTATAACCAGTGTGTTCCATCTGCTTTCCTCAGTGTTGTTAAACTCTGCTAAGGTTTTTAATTCACACAAAAAAGAGGCTCTGATATAAGTTATAAGGAGAAGTGTGGTAAAAATGTCAACAAAGCCAGTGTTTTAAATGTGTCCATAGCTGCTAGCTTTCTAAATGGTGATTAAGACAAGCTATTGAAATAAGAAGAGCATTTCTTGCTTGAGCAAGTCTTCTTTCTTCAGTTGGAGATTAGAGTGAACGGATGCTGCTACCCATTAAACCAGTATGCTTGCCATTCACATCCACTCTAAGCTCTGAGACTAGCTTAATAATTATATTCTTCAAACCTTCTGCATTTACCTGCCTGGCCTCTATTGAACTCAATCATTTAACATTTGTCAAAGCTATCTTACCCACACAGAATGTATACGTCACTTTGCGGTCAGACCCATTACTAAGGATGGAAAAGTACTGAACTTGCTAAACAGTGATCATAGATCATGTCTGACGACTTTTCCAGTGATGTGGGTGAGCCTTATATTTACTTTCAGGAAAGTCGTCTTGCCCCAAGTCTACTGCCGGTGAACATCTAGTTGGGCACGGAGAGAAAATTAGCCAAGGGCATTTCCAGTGTGGCCATTGTGTAGGCAAGAGCAAACAACTTGGCAAATCTGCTGCCTCTTGTTTGCCTCCGCACCTACACTTCTGTTTAGGATTGCCAAGTTGAAGTTCTCCAGTGTGTCCTGGTAGGAGCTTTTCAAAGCTGATAGCTCTCTGTTGCATTTCACTGCCCAAATGTTTGTTTACATTGTTCTTTTTTAAGGAGGAGCCCACTGTGTCACTGATAAAAGCAGCACCATAGTCCATAGCGGCCCCATTTGTTTTTTTTCTTTTTCTTTTCTACACAGAGAACAACACATTTAATAACCTCAACTCTATTTCCCTATAAATAGGTGCAATCTAGGGAACTGTTAGTATGAGAAGGGGAAAATATGTATTTACTATTATTAGTTAGTTTTAGAAAAGAGAGGTGGGTGTTTTTATAAAACTGTTTAGCAAGCCAGTTTTTTAAAAAATTATATTGATAGGATCCTAACTTCATTTGAAATGTGAAAATATAAACGCTGCATGGAAACGGACAGAAAAATTAATTTTACTTCAATATCAAACGGTATGTTTATGAATCAAGCAGCCAAAAAGCCAACTAGCTAGACAGCTGTGATGCAATGACTCTAAAATATACCTAATTCTGAGTCATCTTCTGGCAGTATCCATTTGGCTTCATTTATTTCAATAAAAAATATATTTGAAGACATCCCTCCAAATTAATGTCAAATTTAAAATAAAACCAGAACCATATTTTTGTTTACAAATCAAAAAATAAAAGCCCTTTTCCCTATTAGTCAAGGAAGAAAATTGTTCCACAGTTATTTATAAATTCTTTAATTTTTCCCCATTTACAGTCATAATAAAAGGTTCCCATCAGTACATAGTAAAAATTACAAGTTATTTTAATATCAATTTAATTATTTATATTTATTGGAAAGATGAGTATATCACAAACTTTCTGGACTATGTCTGTATTGTGTCTTATCTCAAATAATCCAATTTGGGTTCCCAGTTGTCTGATATCTTAATACTCACAATCACAATTTTTCAATGCTATCACTTATTTTCTATGACTCAAATGAGAATTTATTTCCAAGTGCAGTGTGGCCAGCCTGCGTAACTATTTGTATAATTACCACCTGCCCAACCATAGGAAGACTTTTAATTCAAGGCTAAAAAAAAAACGACAAGTGATTAACAAGAAAAGACAGGAATTAAAAATAATTTAAATGCAATAGTCTAAATAAAAATAAGACACATTAATTTTTTCTACTCATTTGATGAGAATTAATAAATATTTCTGACATTACCATTTGACTCTAATCTCCAAATTATTTCTCACTAAGCAGATGTTTATTGACACTGATACAACTTTTACTTCTGACAAATGAAGGGGAACTACTCATTCCCCAGTGAGTGGAGCTGGGAAAGACATGAATTTCTGGGTATTTCTGAAGGCAACTCTGGATGCATAGAGTGAACATAGACCTGTCCACGTACTAACTTATAGTGGCTGACTCTGAAAAGACTGTGAAATTCTCGATATCATAGCCCAAGAACTATAAGATGAAACAGGAGAGGGCTGAAGCTACAGTGATTAAAAGGAAAAAAGAGAAACAGGAGCGAGTACACCATACAGTGTATACATACAGTGATCTCAGGCTTCTCTACTTAGCAAATGCTGCAATCTGAGCATTGAGGAAGCACCTTCTGACCCTTGAGAATGTTAAGACAAAGTCAGTGGTCTCTGAGGTGCAGAGAAGTTCCCCTTTTTGGGTGGAGAACAACTAAAGCAGCGGTTCTCAACCTGTGGGTCGCGACCCCTTTCGTGGTCGAACGACCCTTTCACAGGGGTTGCCTAAGACCATCCTGCATATCAGATATTTACATTACGATTTATAACAGTAGCAACATTACAGTTATGAAGTAGCAATGAAAATAATTTTATGGTTGGGTCACAACATGAGGAACTGTATTTAAAGGGCCAGAAGGTTGAGAACCACTGAACTAAAGCATTATTTGGGGGTGGAAAGGAAATGCTAGAGTGGCAATCTATAAATGAACAATTATGATAGTTCATATACAGGATGAAACCAATGCCATAATGTAGCTCTTAAATTGGATGTCTGGCGCCACCTACGTAAATGCAGTGAGAATGAGAGGCCCATACGCAGGTTTGGACAGTGGTGTCCTTTAAAGTACAGTGTGTTGTAAAAGAGTGCAGCTTACATGTGCCTGGACAATACAGAATAGTTTAAATTCAACGAAGTAAAGAAATGGCTTCAAATAGTGCCCTGCAAAAGAAGTGCAGATTGAAGTTCACGCTCATAGTGCAAAGACAGAAGCAAATCAGAAAATGCCAGCACTGCCTCTTTCCCCAGTATGAATTATTAGCTACATTATTAAGTGAAAACAGCAGAGAATAGGTTACATAGACTAAAGATGTATGCTCAAAAACTGTGCTATAATAGAGGCGTGTGGTCGAAGATGTTTGTGGAGCACCGGTCTGGGGTCGTAGAACATGAAATACCAATATGCATGGTTATCAAAGTCATTACCCCCCAAGACGTATTAGCTATTGAAAAATTGCAGTCTTTGATACCTTTGCTGTGTTCTCTTCTCTTGAGAACCTTTAATTTCTCTGTGATGCTTACGGTTAAATTTAGGGCTCCGTCTTGTCCAAGCTGGAGGTCTTTCATCTCCCAGATCTCATCTGAACTTGTCTACTTGCAAATACTGTTGTCCCAAACCGAAACTTTATTTCAAAAAATAAGTCATTATTTCTTATTCTCGCCATTTTAGCAACTCATCCCACATGTCTCTATGTCAACCTCATTTCTTTAAGACATGAGACAGAGAACAGCATAGAAGCTCAGTGCATGGGATTTGGATCTAGGCTTCCTGGGTTAACGTTTCTACTCAGCTGTGACTTTGGACAGGTACATTTCCTCTATAAATTTGTTTCCTCTTTTGTTAAATGGGAAAATATTAGTACTTACATCAATAAAGGCATCATGAAACTCAGAAAAATTCACACAAAGCATACAAACACTGACATGCACAGAATAAATGCTCAGAATCATACACTATTATTATTATTTGTGCTCAAAACCCTGGGGTCATTTATTATTACCTCAACCACATCTTTTAATTTCCAGTTTCCAGTCAGGCACCAAGTCCTATCTGTTCTTCTCTCAAATGCTGCTCCTGGTCTAGTGCAAAACTGCCCTAGAAAGACAGGCATCCTTCCAACGTGGGCTGAAGTCCAGTCTCTGACTTGGTTTTGCTTACGCAGCCTCTCCCCAACTCTTGTCTATCTCCTGGTTGGGCTATGTGAGTCTGATCTTACCACAGGATTTACCTTGTGGACCCTTTCCTCAGAAATCTTCAGGGGCTCTCTGATGTCTACTAGAACATAATGTAAACCATGCCCCTGGCTTTAACAACCTTCAAAGTTGCCTTTCCTTTTGCATACTTCCTTGGCTATTCCAGCCCGTTTTCAATTCCCATTTCTGACCTGGAGTATATGTGCCCCAGAACTTAGCACTCACTCTCCATTTGTTTTCTAGTAACATGTTGTCTTTTCTTCTCAATCCTGAAGATAAAGGAAGAAAGTTTTTTACTTCCTCTTTACCCTCCCAAAGCACCTGTCCCCAAACATAGTGAACGGATTGTAAATAAACACTTGTTGGTCAATTGATTAATATATTTTACAATATAGAAGAAGTCATGAAGAATATGCATCCTGGATTACGGGAAATTTAGGTTCTGAAATACACTCGATTTCTGAAATGGTAATAAACAAAACAGCTACTACTCTTTTGGGTCAACACAATGCTTGATGCCATGGTTGGGGTTTCTGCAAATAATAAGTGAATTATACCAGGTACCAGAAATACAGGGTGTCCAAAAAATGTATACACACTTCAGCAGCTGATAACTCAATTGATGTTTCTTTCTTTTCAGCTTTAACCCACTGGAATGAATAATTATTCAAAATGTGTATACATTTTTTGGGATACCCTGTATAACGAGGCAAAAAATACAGTCTCTTCGGTCTCCTTCACTCATCTTATGAATAAAGCAAGAATCAGGGCAGAGAAAGGACTGACATCCATAGGGGCAATAAAGGGTAGAATGGGATAGGCTAGTCACTAGTCTGGAAAAGATAAAAATTCAAACCTTGAAGTACTGTTTCTACTGAATGCCTATAGCTTTCACACCACGATAAAGTGTAACTCAGGGGCCATTTGTATTCTAATTTTGATTAGACAATGCATGTGTGTATAATAGTAATGAATCAATTAGGCTTTGGAATTTGGCCACAGAGTGCATAATTTTGAAAAGAATGAGTTAGTTAACATATGACCTAGCCAATATTTTATGAAAGGGCTTTTTTTTTTTTCCTATTGGTGTCATCTGATTGCAATAAAAATACTTCTGGTGGTCCTTTATTATTCATCCTTATCTTTCCTTCTCCCTAGTACACTTGTTACTTTAAATTCTCTATTTCGCTATCATTTCCTAGTCTTGTGTGGGCTCCTCGCTTATATTTTCTAATGACTTTACCCTCTTTGCCTGCAAAGAAATACCAAAGTTATTTATTGGCTTTGTTTAGTGCTGCTGTACTATTTTATACTGAACAGGTTGCAGGCTTGCCCTGAACTTCTCCCACCAATTAGAGTTTAAATCTGAAAGTATTGCGCAATGGTAAGAACTATAGGGTTTTGCTTACTTAATGTCCAATTAGTATTGCCATTATCATTAACAGGGCTGATACACATGTAGCATGATCACTTAATATATTAAGCTAAATCAACAGATAATTAGTAATTTTGCACAGTGCCAACCAAGCTGATTTCTGGCTTTTAAAAAATTGCATTCAGTATATGTTAGGAAACAAGAGATAAAACTTTTAAAATTTACGTAGAGATATAAGATTTATATAACAGCTATAATCAAGAGAAAAAAAAACCACATGAGAGTATGTGCTGATTAATGGTATGTGAATTATTTCCCAAAGAGTGTTGCTAGGAACTCAATTTTGTGAAATGTGTAGAGAGAAAAATAAAGCATTCCATTGTCAATAAGGTCTGGGCAATGCTGTGTACCAAATGGCCATTTAAAAGTTCTCAACCCAGATTAAGCTATTAAGAGCCCTAAGAAATCCTGAGGTAAAGAGACCAATTTGACTGCACTTAACTCAGCATTTCCCTATTGTAACACTGGCAGTCCCAGCATTAGAAGAGGCACCGTCTGAGAAAGGCTGGTACAGGGGACAGAGTAAGTGCTCGGGTTGAGGAATGGGAGAGACCACTTGCTGTTGGGGAAAACCATTGTGAAGGAGAGCTACTAGTATGCTGAGTTACATCTTGGCAGGCTGAGGTGGAGATGATGCAGAGGGGGCATCCTAGACAAAGGGAACATTGTGAGCAGAAAGACACAGAGGAGAGAACACTAGGTTGTTCCGGGAAGGTTTGGAAGAACCTTTTTGGGGAATCAGAAGGTTCCTATAGGGCAGAAATAGAAAAATAGAGAAGCCGTGATATTATGTTAATGCAGAAACATTATGTAAATGATGCTATGTAATAGAATGATTAGGAAACTGTATTTTTATGTTTCCCTCCATCTATATACTAGTATATAAAAGCCTAAGCAACCGTCCGACCATCTGGTAGCTATGATGAGCACTGACTACCAGGGGGCAGGTGCTCAATGCTGGAGTGGGAACCACAGGCATGGAAACATGGAACAGACTGATGAGTCTCAGAGTGAAGTGGGGAGGGTGGAGGGTGGGAAGAGATTAACCAAAGATCGTATATGCATACTAGAGGCCCGGTGCATGGATTCGTGCACCGGTGGGGTCCCTCGACCTGGCCTGCAGGGATCGGGCCAAAACCAGCTCTCCAACATCCCCCGAGGGGTCCCGGATTTCGAAAGGGCACAGGGCCTCTAGTATTATTATAATTTCATAGATTCATTTTTGGTCATGAAAGAGATTACTTGATTAAAACTTGAATGGTCTAGGCCAGCACTGTCCAATAAAAATGAGTTACAAATGTACATTTAAAATTCTCAAGCAGCAACATTAAAAAAAAGAAACAGACTAACCTAACAATATATTTTATTCAACCCAACATAACCAAAATATTATCATGTTAATGTAATCCATATAAAATTATTAATGAGATTTTTCTTTTAGTCAAACCTTCAAAATCCAGTTTCTTTTTGACATTTATAACACATCTAACACTACCTTATTGGCCATAAACTAGTTGGACAATACTGTCAATTTGAATAGTTTTCTTGTAATGTTAACCACGATTGAAAATTTTAAACTATTTAAATGGCTAAGACACATTTGCTTTACTGCTTTTAGAAATATTTTTAGCTGTACTTAAAATAGGCAAATAAGGTATAATTATAGATTCAAAGTAAAAATCTCCATTTTCCCTCCATATCAGCTAATTAATCTAAATAAATTAACTTCACACTCTTTTTTGGCTCTCTTTTAACTATTAGTAAGTTAAGAAAAGTTTGTAGATTTGTGACAGTTAAACATGAAGGCTCTACTATATATACCACCGATTTATAACCACACACACACTCTATGAAAGTATTTTTTCAGGTTTTTAAAATTGTAAATGATTCCTCCTGCTGGTGCAGTTTCTTCACACTTCATCACATTTCTAAATAAGTAACTGAAGATAGCATGTCCTGAAGGCATTGTACCAATACTTCCAAATGTTTCTGTTCAATTTTTAGTCCATAAAGGCCATATTGGGGGAAGAGAAACTAGAAACCTGCTCTTCTTTATGTTTTCAACAAATTCTCTTTCTTGAGAGCTTGTACATTTCTTGCTTAGTTTCCAAAGCACATTTAATACCCGTCAGAAGCTGAGTGAACATGGCACATTCTTTAAATAAAAGCTCTGCAAAATCTGCTGCTTTAAAAATGGGAGATGAACGCCAAGGCAACTGCTGTGCTTCTGAGTGGAGAGCTCTTCTCCAAATGGCATGGCATAGGAATGAAAAATACTCAACAACACAACATAGTCTTTGAAAGTTCATGGCTTTAATCCAGCGTTTCCGAACATCACTACTTTTAACGTATTGGGCTGGATAATTCTTTGTTGTAGGGACTGTTTTTGCATTGCTTGGTATTTAAAAGCATCTCTAGCCTCCGTTCCCTGAATGCCAATTGCATCCTCCCCTGGTGCCCCCATCCAGGTCTCGTCAAATCAAAAGTACCTCCAGACATTGCTAAAGGTCCTCGGGGGGCAAAACTGCCCGACTGAAAACCACTGCTCTATTCTAAGTCTGAAAATTATGTATGTACAAATATAGTATGAGCTCTAGTTTCAGAGTACATACCCATTAATATTAATATCTACATCTGCTTTGCCTAAGAGCTTGTAGCCTTTGAAAAATGGATTAGATTCGTAGAATATTCTTGTGTCCCACCTTCTCAATCTCAATGATCTTGTTTTAGCCTGCCCTTTAATTTATATACCCCACCTCATTTTTACCTGAAATTGCTATACTATCATGATAATGTAGACTTTCATACACAGTCATTACATGCAACAGAGTGAATAGATGTAGCAGCTTGCAATTGCTTATATTTCAAGGGTGTTATTCTGAAATGGTTTTTATAATGAACTGTACTCCCTAAATAAGCAAGATGAACACTAACACTTCATTACCTTCAATTTGGTATCTTTCAATAGTAGCACAAGGAAGATGCAGTAATTCATGGCAGTACCTAACACCTTTTCAACCACATAAAACTCTTCAAAACAAGATATTGCTCCTCATTTAACAGCATCTTATACCTAGTATAGCTTATTCTTTGTCATGTGTAAAACTTGGAGAGTTTAAGAATAGAGAAAGCATATCCCAAGCTTTTAGGCTTATACATTTATTTTGAAATGACAGTCAAGGCAGACAGATGTATTATGAGGGCAAGAATATGGGGATTTCACAAAGGCAGCATCTGGAACAATGTATATAAACTATTTGTTCTCTACTACCCTCTGGTGGTTTGTTTTCAAAAAAGAAAGTTTTTAAAAAAAACACCTTAAAGAACCATTATTCTAATCACTAATAATATCAGTAGCCACCATTTCTTGGTAAACACTATAGTAGGCTTAATGAAAATTCTCTCACTTAACCCTTAACAGTTGCTTGATTTCAGGTAGGTATTATGACCCACATCTGAAAATGAAGGAAACTGAGCTCAAAGTGTTGAAGAAACTTGTCAAAATTGATGTGTCTGGTCGAAATGATATTCAAATTCAAGGCTCAAGTTCACCGTGTGTGTTACTGTTTCCTGGGCAACTCTTAATGAGAGCTGGCCGAATACCATCAGCCTTGTAAGTTGAAGAGGCTAATGGACTTTTTGGCAAAACAGAGGAGTCTTGTCATATTCTCATTTAAATTAATCATATTCAACTATTCAATTTGGGAGAGAAGGCAGAGAAAGGAGAGAGAGATTTTTAATAGTGTAGGCATTTTCCAGCTTAGGCCTGGAAGTTAAAGTGAAATGGGAGATGTGAATCAATTATTTCTTTAGTTTTTCATGGCTCACTGAACCATGTGTGTTTCTAGTGTTTAAAGATAGAAATATCTTTATACAAGAGTTCTGATTATAAACCAACATGTTCATCTCTGGTATATAGCTAACAAAAAGTGACCCTATTCTGACTCTAGAAGAAAACTGGCTACATAGTGAATTTATGGCCAAATTAAAGAATCTTCAAAGATTAACTGAACTTTATTATTATTGTTGTTTACTTTGCATGCTTCTTTAAAACTTCAACCCAGCAAACAACGTGATTCTATCTTTGTATGTGTGTGTGCATGGCAGGAGGCTAGGGGTAAGAGGTGATTTCAAGGGGGATGTCACTCCAGTTTTCCAGTAAGATAAATGAAGTCATATTCCTCATGGTATCATTTACAATAGAAAAATAGTATCCTGCTCTTTCAGACCATTGCTGGCAAAGATGATTATATTTTAGAGGTTCCCAGGATGGTTGCAATTCAGACTGAACCAGGGCAACACTGAATGGTTGAATAGTGCTTCAAAAGAGTCACTGTGAAAAAGATCTGCTGCTCACTCAAGCTCGATAATTTATAACCTGGAATCCCCCTGATTTGTATTACCTGTATTTTGTGAAAAATAGAAAAGGTGTGTATTTAATTCAATTACATTACATTTTAGTTACAAAATGGACCTAAAAATCCATATGCAGGCTTATTTCCATGACCTATTTAATTATTAGTCTATGAAGCAACTAATCTATGACATTGAAAGTATTTATTGGTGCTAGCATAAACACCTATAAAATCTGATTGAGTAAATTATATTTACACAGTATGGATATATAAAACATATCAATGGAATAAAATTGTGATAATAAGGAAAAAAAACAAAAAAAACACATATCAATGTATTGGAATTTCAAGTAGAAAACATCTTATTGTCATTTCTCATTTAATATCATGTGAGGTTTTATTCAAACACCATGTTTTAATTTCTGGGGTGCAAGTTAGAGATTCTACTAATTAAAAGCTTTTTGGGGTTGATCCTTTCCTTTTCCCACTTCTCTTTCTGTCCAAGAAAATGTAAGGCAGCCAGAGGTCATTATTCATAACTGGAAAAAGCATATCCACTGGTTTTATAGTTTCCAGTTGAAGGGTATTTACTTATTATGTTTTAATGACAACTGCCTCTGTGTATGTATTACTGACTGAGCCTGGATCCCAGCTACATACGTAAAAATTGCAGTCAAAGTACTTTAATCCTTCAATAAGTGATGAATGCTCATAGGCATGTTTATTTTCAGTGTAAATGCAGAGGATTAGACTTCAGCTAAATAAAAGAAAGATTAGTGAAATTAACAGAATTATGGACAGAACTCTAATAAATAACAACACTATGCTGTAGAAATTAGCTTCTATAATTGGCTATTATCAACATAATATGTATGCATCACTATACCAACAAAAATATCCAAATTGAGCACTAAGAAGGTAAAATTCTAAGTTAAAGAAGTTTTGAAGATCAGACTTTTCATATGTATAAGAAGAAAATTCCAGAAAAATACAACTTAAATATATTTTATATATTTTAGTTTTACAAACCATTTTCATGTATGCTAGCTCATTTCAATTCAAAATGTCTCTCGACCCTTATTGTACTATTTTTAATGAGCCTATTGTGTAATTATTTTTTTGGTTTTGTAGATACTATTGAATGAAGATATACATGGTGGTTCATGTCTATCACCAGTGTTTAAATATAGTATCTTTAAATTAAAATTTTGATTAAAGAATATTTGCCTTATCTCTGCCAGGATATGTTTTTACTAAACAACCCTGATTCCTCCATTTTTTTTAGTTCCTTTCCCTCCCTCTCTCCCTCTTCTCTTCCATATATTATATCATTCTGGGAATAATATAATTATAGACAGGTTGTCTTCAAAGAAGTAATTGAGAAAACACCTCTCAATCTATAAACCTTCTAGATAAAACTACTTGCTCTTTGAAATTTATAGCGTAGTAATTAGATATGAAAATCCCGACTTCAAATGTGCAATATTGGTTTTTCTTCCCATTAGAATTCTTTTTGACAGAGTGAACTAATGTTTACATGCAGGAAACCATTCTTCAAGGTAAAAGTCATATGAAGTTGAAAATACATTTTATTTCAGATTTATCAGGTTTTCTCCTTATTCTGGGTGTGGCAGAGTGTTTTAAAAAGGGAGGAAGGCTATGTGAGTGCATATTTCATAGGCTTTATATTCATTATTCATACCAGTAGACAGGAGTGTGTACACATGGAGCATTCTCTCAGATGTGTCCTCTGAGGGGCACACTCAGCCTACAGCTCCAAGGGGCTCTGCAGTGGGGCTGGAGGGCAGCTTGGGAAGAGGGCAGGTGGTGTCATCAGACATATCCTTACAGAGATGCTCCAGTGGGTTCCAAGTTCCACTGGGATTCAATCTTTGGTCACATGAATCAGGCCAATGGCACTTTGCCCTAGAATAATTTGAGTGAATATAGCATTCAAAAAATTTCAAACTACGTGTTTCCATGTGTTTTGTACTTTGTGTTTCAGAAATATTATTTTCTGAAATATGAACATAAAACAATCTCTAATTAAATTTGGAAGGGTTCATGTCACTTATTTACTTATATAAATTGGATTCATGTTTCTTAGAAGAATGTACAGCCGATTTAGGCCTATGCATTCATTAATATGTGTCAAAGATGCTGTGGGTACTTAATAAACTTTTAATTATAAAAACAAGGAGAGCATGTTTCTTCCCGCCTTTTGAATTAAAGGAGGTATTAGTGTAAACTGTTTTCGGAAAACTCATTTATGAAGTCAACATGAACTAATAAATTGGGTGCTAAAATGTATTATGTAATCTAAGAATAGGAATGAAAATCATTTTCCTTAATATTAGATTATATATTTTCCCTGATCCACCTGCATACTTTCAGTATTAAACAAAAAGTTACATAAAAACAGGAACCAAAAATGAATTTGAGAAGTAACTTCTTCCCACACCTCACTTCTGCATATATCTGAGGCAGATGCATAGCTGTTATCTCAAGAAAACACTTACTGACATTAGTAAACTACTCACATAGTTATTATTATTAGAAGGAACGTATCAAATGGTAGTAATTTTAAGGGTGCTGTGAATTTATTTATTTTATATGTTAAATATGTTTGTAATGGTTTTTAGAGAGAGGAAGTGAGAGGGATAGAGAGAAACATTGATGAGAGAGAAACATGATCGACTGGCTGACTCCTGCACACCACCTACTGAGGATCGAGCCCACCACTCTGGCATGTGCCCTGACCAGGAATCAATCTCTTGGCTCCTTGGTCGATACTCAACCACAGAGCCACACCGGCCAAGCAGGTGGTTGTGCATTTAATAAACTGTAGTTGAGCAAGTAATCTGGGGTCTCAATATCACTAGCATTTGTCTAACTCCAATTTCACAATAGAGCACATACTAGTATTTCATACACAAAATACAGGATGGGGCAAAAATAGGTTTATAGTTGTTCATATGGAAAATAATACAATAATTAATAAATAATAATACAAGAATAACCTCTGTGTTTCACTTCCTCACAATGGTAAACCTACTTTTGTCACACCCTGTATAAATTAGCAAGAATCCAACTGATATAGAAAAAGCATAAGTAATTTCGGTATTGAGATTTATAGTTTGATGTCCAGGAATTGGAAGATTAAAAATTACTTAGCCCTGGCCAGTGTCTCAGTTGGTTGGAGTGTCCTCCTATACACCTAAAGGTTGGGGGTTTGATTCCCCGTCAGGGCACATACATAGTTTTCCAGTTCAATCTACAATTGGGGCATATATGGGAGGTAACCAGTTGATGTTTCTCATATCCATGTTTTTTTGTTTTCTCTGTCTCCCTCTCCTTTCCTATCTCTCTTAAAAATCAATGAAAACATATCCTCAGATGAGGATTAAAATGTCTTTTAAAATGTTTTCTTAATAAATTGAGCTGTGGACGTGGCACCCAAGAAGAAATGGGATTTGTTTCTGGGTAATTAAGAGGGAGTCAGTTTGGCATTCAGTGGATTGCTTTGGCAGTAACCAGTTGTTGTCAACATTTAAATTGGCTAAGATCTCAGAGTGCCCTTCTCCCTCTTGCTGTTAAGGAAGATAAAAAGAAAAAAAAAAAGCTAGAAATATGTCTTCAGTTGGATAGAGGCAAGTGGTATACAGATGAGTTAAGATTTGAGTTGGATGCCTTTTAAAGAACTGTGTCAATAAATGACAATGGTTGTTCAAAAAACTAAAATAATTTACAACAGTTTAAAAACAATATATACAGGCCTGGCTGGCATGGCTCAGTGGTTGAGTGTTGACCTATGAACCAGGAGGTCAAGGTTCTATTCCCGGTCAGGGCACATGCCTGGGTTATGGGTTTGATCCCCCAGTGTGGGGCGTGCAGGAAGCAGCCGATTGGTGATTCTCTCTCATCATTGATGTTTCTATCTCTCTCCCTCTCCCTTCCTCTCTGAAATCAATTTCATATATATATATATATATATATATATATATATATATATATATTTAAATAAATAAAATAAAAATAATATATACAAATTGATCCCTGGAAACTTTTTAGTTAAAAAATTTACAAGCCAAATACTTGTAAATATTTTCTGCAGTCTATTTGCTGCCATTACCAAAATAAGGATGCATTTTAATAATTTCATTTTCCTTACTTTAACATTTAGGCAAATTAATAAACCTTGCATTTTCTAGTTACTTTGAATTTCTTTAATTATTTTGAAGTGAATTAGAAACAAATACATATCACATTCCAGGCAAAGCTTTGAATTCATTTAGTTTAAACAACAACAGAGAAATCAACATACTAAAATCAACAGTTTTTCCATATCCATTGCCTAAGGCTAATCTGGGATGTTTTAATGTTACAATAAATAAACTGAAGAAGGAAGGAAAGAACTAACTTAGACAAGTATCAGTTGTGCACCTGGCCAGATATTTAACATGCATATTCCATTTACCCTTTAGTAACTCCTTAAATAAAGTAGTAAATCTAGCCATTTGTTGGAGATGTGGAAACTTGCTCGGGTGTTCCCCAAACTGCAGGCTGAGATGGGTCTCAGGGACTGGAGAAATGTAATAAGCACTGCTGAATAATTCAAACACCATTTTTATATTTAGTTAGAGATTTTTAATTTTAATTTTAATTTTCCTTACCTGACTTCCAAATACATCAGCATTTAGATAAAGCATCCTGCTTTACACTTTCAAAACTAAACACATTTGCAGCTCTGTGCATTTTATTTTATTCATCATGCCTTGTAATTCAAGACCGATGGATCAACCTTGATATCTCCCTATTTCTCTCAAAAGTGGATAAATCACTAGTATCTATATTGCTACCTGGAGTGGAGAGGACAGCAGTTTCAAAGGACTTTTTAAAATTATACAGGAAGATGATTCTTCTAAGGCAATGGTTCTCAACCTTGACTAAATCTTAGAATTACCTAGGAAACGAAAAAATATTGTTTCCTAGGGCCCGCCATGTGATTCTAATGTGCAGCTAAGGTCAGAAAACACTGTTCTTAGTTTCCATCCACACCAGTGGCATTATTCTTTTTGCTATTGTTTTGCTACTGCACCCACGTGATGTCAAATAAGATGAACTTCGGGGCACCGGGTCAGTGTGAGGAATTAGGGACAGCACAAGAATGACAGCTTTCAATGTTATTAGAGTGAGATAACTCGGACATAACAATAATCACCATCACCTTGGGGTAGATGCCTGAATATCTATACAAACAGTATAAGACTTACTGGAGAGAGGCAGTCTTAAAGCAGCAGGCAACACACCTTTTCTGCCTTGCTGAGGTGGGAGTTAAACTGGCAGCTACTTAATGAGACCTGGAATTGGAGCCTATAAGAAAACAGCTATATTTAAATCCAGTTTCACCTACAAGAGTCTCCATCAAGTTGTTGCTAGACTATGAAATTCATGGCAGCTATCTCTGGAAATCTCCATACTGGATAGTTTAGCAATAAATAGTACAGCACTTCTACTTAACAGCAAGTATGAGTCTTTAATCCGATTCTGTGACAGCTCCCAACCAGGAGAGCGTGTGTGTAGACTCTCATAGACTACAGAAGCATTCCATTTGTACAATTGCAGTACAACTAACATCAAGTTACTATTAATTACAATGCTTCCAGATCAAAGAGAAGTCTTTTTGTTACATGATAAAACAAAACCTATGGTCTAGAATAAATCTGGATAGAAACTCATTTAACTCACTCAACTGCTACCTAGCTAGCAGGTGTAGGAATGTCTACATGCCACTGTAGTTAACAACGACCTCCTGTCAACCAGATCAGAAATACTCAGTGAAGAACACAGGAAACAGTTCTGTATGGTCTGATAAAAGGAAAGCTGCAGTCTACCAAAGTGAAAAATTAGGGTTACTTTTTACAATACATGATTTATATATTTTTTTGCAGGTATCATAAATCAGATAGAGCAAATTCTTTGCTGTTTCAACGCTCATTTGGAAATGCAAATTTTCTTCAGATCCTTTCCAATTTCCCAAATTTGGCTCTTTGGAGAAACCAGCAATGTTTTCCAAATGTGGTTTTATTCACCACTATTTTCTTAATATTTTTATGACAAATCCTTGACAAAAAATATATCCCCGCCCCCCCAAGCAAAACAAATATTCCTCCCTCATCACCACAAGCAAACTTACCTATTGGCAAGGAGAAGTGATCAGAAATCACTGGGTAGGGAAATATAAAGAGCTATATAGGAGGCTTCAGTTCTGGAGCCAGGGTTGGAGTCTTATTTAAATGAACCCGAGTCAGAGGGCTGGAATCAGCACTGGTGGGTAGAGCTTCCTGGGTGTCCCTTTGTTCTAAGTAGAATGCTAATGCTAATACCGCAGTTTGAATGCCTGCTTGCTCAGGGAACACTGATGCAGTCTGACAAAGCTTCCAGCTTAAATATCCAAAAGGGGAAAAAAATAAGTCCCAGAGATGGAACTTGCCTGTGAACTAGTAAAACAAGCCACTCAATGAATGTGCAAATCTGAACAGTTGGAAATTTGTAGTCATATTAGTTTTATCTCACCTCTTTTGAAAGATGTATTCAAGAGACCGAGAAAATAAATTTTCCATTTCTTGTGAACGAAGAAATTTATGTGTGTCTTCGAATTTTTTTTTCACTTTTCTCTTCTCCCTCATGTGCCAAATTTTCATTGGCAGGCAAAACTGGGCAGTGTAAAAAGAGGAAGAAATTCCTTAGGTCAGTGAAATATAGATCAAGGCATAGATTAATGGAATGGAAAATGCTATGAAAAAGTTAAGGTCATAAGAGAAAACAAAACTAACAGTGCAATTTATTCATGTGCTAACATGACATGTTTTAAAGTATAGAAGACGTTTAATTCCAAATTATTTTAATGCTCTTTTTCATTATACTGGGGGAATATAAAACAAGTCAAAGAGAAAAAGCATGGTCATAGGCCTAAGAAAATCCAAAATAAAGAGTTTTTGGAAACCAAATAGAAATGGACAACTGTTGAATATTATTGCTATTGGTATATCTCACTAAATCAAGTGTAGGAGCAAGGTGATGAAAATTCCCAAGCTGTAGATCAAATAGGTTAAAAACAAGCATTTGCCAATTCAGCCTCCATGTTACACGTCGTTCAAATACACAAACTTGTAATGTGTGAAAATTTTCTTGCTATGCTGGTTATAAAGTTGAACAATACATTCATTTCTAGGTCAATATTTGTATTCTTACAAGTCATTAACTGAGAGAAGTATCAATCCTTTTCCCTCCTCTGTCTGAACCTGGGATCACTGACCAGGAGAAGTTTCAGCACCATGGACAAAGCACTCAGCCTTACTCTTGGGGCTACAGGAAATGTTCCCCTGATGTTAAAATGTAAGAAATAACTCTATAGCAGCCATCTTCCATTTTAAGATGTTTTAAGGACAAAATGAGTGCTAAATAATGTTCAGCTGAATTATATCAAGTTTACACTTTCAAACCTCCTCTATCTTATGGAAAAACATAATGGTCCTTTTAAAGACATGCATCCCTGTGATAAATGCATTTAAGTGTCATTAGGTTTAATGGCTCCTACTCACTCAGACTCTTATACCATACCTTTTAAAGTTAATTTAATGCACAATAATGGTGTGAAATTGATGAAATTATGAGTAGAGTTTCTCTGGGCACAAGTTAAATCAAGGAAGAAGGAAGAAGACAGGTTAATATTACCTTTCACCCCATGCTACAAAAGATGTCAGCCCTGCCCTTTGGAAAAGAAAAGCTCACTGTTAGTTGAACCTAAATTTATTTTTATAGGTTTAAATTCAGGTAACTGTCTTTGGTTGGGTTATCAAAGGTTTGCAGTTTTCTTCAAGGAATAAGAAGATATGTGCACTTCTGAGATTAAATTGATATTTTATTCAGTAATTTCAGAGAAATACATAACATGTCATTTCCTTTTCTGAATTCATCTTACAGATTCAACTTAGGGGTCATTCAGGATATTTTTATTTTGTAATCTCTCCCTCACATTATCACCATGTATCACACAAAATAGTGGTGTCTAATCAATTTAAAATGAGTTAAATATTATGATAATACTATTACTATTAATGTGAAAAAAAATGGAAAAACCCATGGTCTGGTCCCAGAAACACTTGATATACCAAAATGCTGGTTCATAATAGCAGGAGTAGAATAATTTTGAACAATGACTTGCAAAAACATCAAATATGAGAAATATATTCATTTAAATTATGTTTGGAGAAAGAAAAGTACAAGCTTACCACTTGTTGCAGTTCATTTAATACTGATGGGTGACTAAAGGAAAACAGAACTTTGTAGCTACTCTTTTCTTCTCTATCAAGCAAAATAATATCCAAACTAAAAAGGTAAGCTCAGGCCAGGTAAGGCTACTAACTTCTTCCAAAACATTTAGTTCACTTGACAGACAAATTATGTTCGGGCTTTATAATCTCACCGTTTACAAATAGGATTCTAATAATACTGTTAATATCTTTGTAGAATCCTGGAGATAAGGAGAGATGCCATGAGGTTAGAAATCTAGCAATTAAGCATATAGTTCTGAGTTTCAAAGATTAGAAGAGTCTCTAAAACACTGGTAAGACTGAAATGAAATATTAGGCAATATTCTGGCACAAAACAATAAAAAGATGGTTTCTGAGCACTTAGAAGAGCAATCGGCTCCGGCTCCAAAGGATAACTTGGGAAAGGCTCGTTTCTTTTCTTTTCTTTTTCTTTTTTTATAACAAATAGGGTTAATACTAGTAAATCTGAGAAATGGTTAGGACAGAAGTCACCAATTTAGAAGCTTACTTAGTCCAGATAATTAACACACATGAGTTAAGTGGCCCAGTATGATTTTAAATGGAATGATAATGGGCACTGTGAATAGAAGAGACTGTGCCCAGCTACCACCACTCAGCTCTAACTTTATTGTTTACTTTCCCAGGGAAGCTGGAAATCTGGGATTTTTATATTTTTAAATAAGTCTTCTTTTTTATTTTCAACTACATTCAATATTATTAGTTTCAGGTGTACAGCATAGTGATTAGATATTTATATAACTTACAAAGTGATCCCTCTGATAAGTCTAGTAACCACCTGGCACCATAGAGTTATTATAATATTATTGACTATATTCCCTATGCTGGTGAATCTTTTTGATTAAAAAAATTTTAACTGTGAATTTTTGTTAATGAATACTCCCCTGATTTTTAAAACAAAACAGACCACATCTGTAGACTGAATCTGGCCTGTACGCTGCCAGCTTGGGACCCGTGGAGAAGCATATGGACCTCGGTGAGGCATCTGGCAAAGTTTTACATAATATCATTATTGAGAATTTAATAATGAGCAATAGAGACATTGCAATTAGGTGAGTTCAAATTTAATCTCAATAGAAGAATAACTGGATCTTCCTATTGATGACCTAGATTGCTCTTACACTAGAAATATTTACCTGAACCACAATCCAGCAATTCACTAGACCATATGGAAAAAACCCTGGGGCTGGACTTTGAATTTAATGTTAATATTTTCTCAAATATGTGAATGTACTTACGTGTGTCTACTTATATTACATGTCTACTTATATTCAGTCATTTATTTGAAAATATTTATTAAAAACCTACTATCGTTGCACTGGCTGAAGTGGCTCAGTTGGCTGGGCATCAAGGTTGCAAGTTCAATTCATGGTCAGGGCACATGCCCAGGTTGTCAGCTCGATCCCCGATAGGGGGTATGCAGGAGGCAGCCTGATCGATGTTTCACTCTCACATTGATGTTTCTCTCTTTCTTCCTTTCTCTCGATAAAAACCAATATTAAAAATGTTTAAAACAACAACCACAAAACCTACCATTGTCAAGTACTATTCTAGGTGTTGGGAATAAAATAGGAACAAAAATATCTGCTCTTATGGAGTTTATATTTGCCCCAGTTTGGACATTAAGTTATATGAGCACTCCACGAATGTGCCTCTTTGTGTGCTAACTTCATTCTGGAATTTTCCTACGCATTCAGCATTAAGACATGAAATTACTTTGGGTAAAAAACACATTACACTGTGGCAAATGGGTGTTGTTAATTAATACATTTATTCATGCATTCATTTAAATTTTATTTCTAAAATATTTTACACCTGCCGAATGCTAAACCAGATGGGATATGGTGTCAATAGGTACAGCCTGGGGTATCTGGTCACATTCTACATACACCAACATGTTGAATACTTTGGTGACTCAGCAGCCCAAACCTCCTATAATATCTTTAATTACCATTTCACAACTTAAAGAAATAAAAGTATCATGGCCCTGAAGAATGCCTTTGTAAACATACTATTGTTTCCCCCGCCCCACCCTTACTGATGAGTGAACATTCTCACTGAAGTTTGATGATCTTAAAAGTTTGTTTTGGAACCAGCAGAAGCACAGCGAAAGCATCCTAAGGATCACTGTTATTGTCCCTCCATACTATATTTCCTCATACAGTTTTAAAAAAATTTACCTTGAGAATGTAAAGTTGTTCTCATCTATGATTTTTCCCCCAAAGGAATTTCTACTCCAAACCAACTCCATATACAGTAGTCGCCTCCTTGTCTGTGGTTTTTGCTCCTCGTGATCAACCACGGCGGGAAAATATTAAATTTCCCCAACCATGGACATCATCTGCTCCTGACTTCTGACCATGGACATCAAGGCTCAGTGATCCAGGATCACCCACAGCAAATGATCCTCCTTCTGATGTATCCTCAGAAGATCAACAATAGCCTAACGCTAAGTCACAATGCTTACGTCATTCACCTCACTTCATCTCATCACGTAGGCATTTTATCATCTCACATCATCCTACGAAGGGTGAATACAGTACAGTAAGATATGTTGAGAGAGACCACATTCACACACCATTTATTACAGTATCTATATATATAAAAGCCAAGTGACTGGAACGCCGGAAGGACGGGAACAACTGGAACGACTGGTCACTATGTGCACTGCAGCGGCCAACCAGCCTGACTACAGCCCTGGTCGCGACCCCCCGCCCAACCCCCGCCCTCGCCAACCACCCTCGGCCCTTCCCCTGGCCAGCCCCGCCCCCCGTCACCCTCCCTGATCGGGGTCATGGCTGGCCAAATGGCCAATTAGCCCCCATCAGGGCAGTCCGGCCGGACCCCACCAGTGCACGGATTCATGTACTGGGCCTCTAGTATTACTATAACTGTTCTATTTTACTAATATTTATTATTGTTAATCTCTTACTGTGTCTAATTTATGAATTGAACTTTATCAGAGGTATGTATGCATAGGGAAAATGATAATATATTACTGCTGTGACATCCGAAGCAAGTGAAAAACATGATTTCACTTGGACCCATCTCTCAAGGGGACAGGTACTACTATTCTCCCAAATGTACAGGTGGAGAAAACTTGGCACAGCCACTACCTGGCTACCTTTGCCTCCAAGGGCACCCTTTTGGGGAAGAAGAAGGAAACATCCCTAAAATGTGCCTGGTCAAGTATCTGAGCTTGCAATGGTGCAGCAGAAACTTTGAGATTCTGAACTGAGGGGGCCAAACCTGGCCCTTTTCTGAGCGGGAAGATTTAGACACCGGAGCTGCTCTTTGCTTCTGCTGTGCAGGGTCTGGGGTCAGGGCAGAGCACCTGCAAGGAACCTAGCAGTGGAGTTCCCTGCTTTCATTGAGGTCACTACTTGCTGGATGCAGGAGAACCAGATAAAGACAGGAAAGCAGTTTTCCCCAAGTGACCCCTTCCATGGAAAGCTTTAGGAATCTCTTGCCATGCACCAGTTTAGGCTCAGAGATCTCTTCCTCTCCAAGTCACTCTGATTTTAAATTCAAGCCTGTTGATACCACCCAGTATAAAGAGGTTTTGAACTCATCAACTGAGCCCTTTAACAACATATTGATGAAAAACGGGTCCTCTCTCCTCACCTCAAATCGTCTGTATGAAAAATCCCAGAAGAAACAGAACCTTGACAAGTGCCCAGAGTCTAGCGGCTCTGGCTGGTTTGGCTCAGTTGGTTGAGCCTGGTCCAGTGCACCAAAGGGCTGCCTGTTCCATTCCCAGCCGGGGTGCCCTGCAGGAGGCAACCAATGGATGGTTCTCTCTCTTCTCCCTGCCCCTTTCTCTAAATCAATTAAAAAAAAACATTTTTTTAAAGTGTCCTCTGGGGACTTTGGACCAGCCACGTCTTTGGGGAGATCTACAGCAGCTTTCCTTTTGGAGACCACGGATTCACGACTAAACCTTCCTCCTCAAAAGGCAGCATTTCCAAGGCCCACTCCCGAGGACAAGCAGTAAAGGGAGACCCCAAAAGACTGCTGGGTTCAGCTTATCTGTTGCAAGAAGTCCAGCCCAACGGGCTCAAAAACCAATCAGTCAGGGGCACTGTCCCTTGGGTTCCCTCTGCTGACCGTCCCGTCCCCATTTTCCAAGACTTCCTTCTGCGGGTCACCTGTGCGCCCTGGACTAACCCGCCCCCCCGCGCCCCCCCGCCCCCCCCCCCCCCCCCCCCGCCTCCCGCCGCCCCCATCCCGCCCGGGCATGGCGGGTCCATCTCTGCCCTCATTGAACTGCAGGGGATCACCGGCCTTCAGTGCCGGGGGGGTCTTACCCTTTCTCTCCCAGAGGAGCCCCATCCCGCCGTCCAGCAGGAGGCATCCCCGCGCGCCCGGGGAGCCGGCGGCCGGCGGGGCCTGCAGCGGGTGCGGGGGCGACCTGGCGCCGCCGCGGGGGTGCGCTCGGGCTCGGGGAGCCGGGCCAGGCCCGCTCCACCCGCGCCAGCCCCGGCCGGACACGTGGTGCCTTCGCTGCCGCGCGCGCTCGGGTCTGGGCGGCCCCTCGGGCTCCGCAGCCGCCGGGCCGGGCCGGGCCGGGCCGGGGCGGCGAACCGACGGGCGAAGGGCGGGGACCACCGGGCCGCCGGTAGGTGGGGCGCGGCGGGGTCCTGCCTCCCGTGCCCGGGACCTGCAGGCTCGGTCGGGTCCGCAGGGCCCCTGCCCCGGCGCCGCGGGCGGGTTCCCGGAGCCTCTCGGACGCGGCGGGCGGCGCACTGCGGAGGCGCCGGTGCCCGCGGTTGGAGGAAACGCTCAGGGCGGAGGCTCTGCGCTTCCCGACGCCGGGGCGGCCGCGTGGTCTTCCCTGTGGCACTCTGGGAATGAACCCCCGAAAACCGCAGCCGGGACCTGAGGTGCCCTGTAGGCCATTTGCTCCCCGGGAAATTCCTTTCCCGCCCAGGAGGCCAGGCTCACAACTGGGATGAGGACTTACCCGCAGGCACAGTTTTTACCACTTCACCAGTGACCTGGGGTGCCGGGTCTAAATAAGGGGTCTGTATCCGAATGTCCCGATCCCGGGGATCAGTGTGACCATTCGCTTTCTGCCCTCAAGAGGTAACAGTGATTGGGTTTTAAAAACTAAATAAGCTCTGGCGGCTCCGTTGATTGGAGCGTCGACCCAGTGCGCCAAGGTTGCTGGTTGGATCTCTCTCTCTCTCTCTCTCTCTCTCTTTCTCTCTCTCTCCCTCTCTCTCCTCATCAATAAAAATGCTTTTAGACTAGATAAAATACCCCAAGCATCTTTAATAGCAAGTGCAATAGAGATATACTTTGTATTGACTTTAGGTGAGATTGAAGGAATCCCCAGGACTGGGAAGAAAACGCTTCCAATCCGTGAGTCCAAAAGCAAAAGAATCCATCAGACACCCTACCTGCTATTCTGGGAAGGTAGGTTTTTGAAGAGATTGGTGGGAAGGTACTTTTCCCCCCCTTAGAATTTGCCAGAGCCCCAGGCAGCCCCATCTAGAATGTTCAGTTTAACTAAAGAGATTCATGAGGAAGCTGGTTGCATTATCTTGTCCTGCCATAGCTAAGGGTCAAAGGGCAGCCACCACCATGGCTCTTCCAGGGGAGTTTCTTGTTGTCTTATTTGCTTACTCTTAGTTTAATCTTCATTTTACGCTTACAAAGAGCTCTCTGTACAGAGTCTGCTTCTGCAGAATAGCATCCCCGCCCTGACCATGACCTGCTTCACCTCCCCTGCCTCCCCTTCTTCCCTGGTCACCTGAGTTTAGCACACACAATCAGCTTAAAGTACAACAGTCCTGTTTTTATGTGTGCAAGAACTCTGCAGTGCAAACTTTATACAATGGAAACCCACCAGTCTCGCATTAGCTTAACTTGGAAGCTACTAAATGCACGAAACATCCTGTTAAATCCCCGCACATTTTCCTCTGGTCATCGCTTCTCCTACTTCTCTCTCATCTTAAGGCTCCGATTCTAAGATTTATTCTCTCTGGTGTTTTCTAAGTCTTGGAAACCCCTTCCTCCATTGAAAATACAGATCCGTAACATAATGGAACCCCATCACAACACAAATTCTTCTCTTGACATGGCTAGATCTTAGTATGCACCTTTCCCTGTCCACCCCCATTCACTCAAGAGCCAGCCAGTAAATTTAAACTTTTCTTGACCTTCAACACAGATATATCCACCCCTTTGGCTTCTTGTCAAAAACTACTTATTTCTTTCACCAGCTTGATGGTCTCCTGGGACTGTATCTTAGTTCCTGGCTATAATTAGTTTATTCATTCAACAATATTTACCCAGTACTATCTTCCAAGCCTATGTTGTTTTTCCTTTTTGTCTTTTCATTTTCTTACGGCTCATTGGTTAAAGTGTGATTGATTAAGCTGATATATGTGCTCCTCCATTACCAGGATGGAGAGGAGCTTACATTTGCTGAGTGTGTATATACCAATTTATATCGTCTAATTTGTTACATTTTTCTTAAAAAGTAGTTATTCCTTCTATACTTTGCTGCTGACAAATAGGGGAGCCTTGCCTTGTTTACAGTCATAAAGCTAGCACATGGTGAAGTGTGGATTTGAACCCAAATCTATTTCTGATTTTCCTGTATTCCTATTCACTGCCCAGGCTTCATCACATAGATAGCTTTTAACCCATGGGGTGCTTTTAAAAAGTGGATAATTTATTCTTAAATGTAAAAAGTTTTCTTTGGTCAAGTCATTGTGGTGGTTAAAACATTGGTCATGTTGCTGTGGCAGTTGAAAACAATGCCTTTCTTCAAAGATAATGAGTCAAATGGGGGAAATATGAGATAGTACTGCAGGATGGACAGGGAATAGATTTGATAATATTTTGTCCGCTCAACTCAAAGATGCCAATAGCTTTCTCTTTTTTTTTTAATAGAGTTTAATCAGAACCCTTGGGAAGACTGGAAAACCATGGTAGACTCTCTTAAACCACAAATATGAATATGTATTGAAAAATGTCTTGGAGAAAGATTATTTATTATCATTCTTGGGTCTATACCATGACTAAAAATAAAGTATTAGCCAGGCCAACAACTTTCATGCATCATAGTTTGGTTTATGAATACCATGAGCTACATGGTAAGTTTGAGCAACTCATATACTCTCTCAGGGCCTGTAGTTCTTTATCTGTAAAACAGAAGTAATCAGCATAATTCTCCAGGAGTTTCAGGTGTCAAGAAAATAATGGACACATAAGTGCTTTGAAAACTATAACTACATATAGTACATTATTGTATATGATAATAATAGCTAAATGGAAATCACATAGTGAATTGAGTGGAAAGGGAATATTTTATAATTTACATAAGTTTTGATCACAGCCATGAAGTTTTTGCACAAGTGGAAAATTTATAGATTCATTTTCCCCGTTCGATAAATGAAGAAACAAATGCCCAGAGAAAGTAAATTGTTTGCAGTCACATCACATCCTTAATAATATTGCAAATTCTAAAGTAAGGAAGTAGTACCATGGAAACAGGCAGAGTCAGTCAATGAATATTTATTGAATGCCTACAACATATCAGGCATTGCTTTAGATGCTGAGAATAGAGTGGAGAACAAAACAGATAGCAATCCTGCTCTCTAAGATATGATACTCTAATGGAGAGAGCCAGATCAAAATGAGTGAACAAACAGGTCTTTCAGGCACTAAGTGTTTTACAGAAATTAAAATAGGCAGTGTGGTGATGATGCCTAGGTTTTTGGTCTGAACAACTGGGTGGACGGAGGTGCAGTTCACTTTGATGGGACTGGATTGTAGTTGTGGTTTGGTTGGGGTGAGGATGGGAGAAACGATTAGCTCTGTTTTGGTCATGTGAAATGTCAGATAACAACAAGGCATCCAGATGGAGGTGGAGAGTAGAAATTTGGAGCTTAGAGGAGAGGTCCAGGCTGCAGATAAACATGTGAGAGTCTTCATCACATAGGCAGATTTCAAGCCATGGCATGTTTTATAAAAATGGGTAATTTATGCTTTTTTACAAATATATTTTTATTGATTTCAGAGAGGAAGGGAGAAGGAGAGAGAGAAAGAAACATCAATGATGAAAGAGAATCATTGATTGGCTGCCTCCTGCACACCCTCTACTGGAGATTGAGTCCACAACCTGGGCATGTGCCCTTGACCGGAATCAAACCCAGGACTCTTCAGACTTCAGGCTGACGCTCTATCCACTGAGCCAAACCAGCTTAGGGCTGGATAACTTATCCTGAAATGTGAAAAGTTTCCTTTGGTCAGGTTGTGGTGGTTTAAACACTGGTCATGTTGCTATGGTGCTTCAAAGCAAGATGGTTCAAAGGTGTCTTAGCCCGTCCCCCCAAACTAAAGCCACCTGAAGTTGCTCAGCCACAGGCTGGCAGACCATCACCATAGCAACAGCATCTTATCCAGGGAGTGGGGAATCTTTTCTCATTTTGAGGCTTCAGTCATGTCTGCATTCTAAAATGAAGGTGTTCATGACCACACTGTTATTTCTTTTATTAAAGTCCAAATATATGCCTCGAATCCATTTTAGAGCTGCAGAAATGGACTTTTATTAGTGCATTATGTGTCTAAATAAACCCGACCTCTAAGTTGAACTTAGATGGTAATGGCTTCCTATTCTTATTTTTAAGATTTATGTGCAAAGCCATCATTCAGTTTTTATTTTCTTAACAAAATTATCCGACAGCCTATTTTTGCTTATCTTTTGATTTTTATGGTATGATAGATTCTTGTATATATTACTTAAAATTATTTTAAAGTCAGAGACGATTATATTTTGGATAGAATCCACATGTTTTAATATAGCTTTTTATTAGAGTTCCTCTGTCTATCTCTGCAGCCTCAATGTTCCTTGCTTCCTAACCTCATAACATATGCTCCAGTCATGTTGAATTACTTCCAAATCTGCAAACATGCCATGTCCTCTCTCACCATCTTGTTTTTGCATATGCTATTCATTCACAGTAGATGACATTCTCCCCTAACTGATTCCTGTGAAATTTTCAAAGCTTCATTGAGAAGTCTTTCCTTACACCCTAATGTTAACTGTGCCATAGGACTTAATGCATATTGTATTGTAATAATCGAATTTTTGTTGCTCCTGCTGGACAATAGATCCTTGGAGACTTTGTTGTCATTCTAGTATAACTAATGCCCAGCACAGGGCTTGACATTTGAAGGCATTCAATAATTGTTATTTGGTTGAATGAATGAATGAAATTACTCTTCACGTTCCATTTTATTATTTTTTTTTAAACTAGAGACCCGATGCACAAAATTCGTGCAAGGGGATGGGCCCTTGCAGCTGTGGTGGCTGTCTTGGCCCCCACAGCCCTGGCTTTGTTGGGAAGGTCATCTGGACAGTTGTTCCTCTGTTTGGCCTTCCAGTCTAATTAGCATATTATGCTTTTATTATTATAGATATATTTTCATTGATTTCAGAGAGGAAGGAAGAGGGGGAGAGAGAGAGAAAGAGAAACATCAATGATGAGAGAGAATCATTGATTGGCTGCTTCCTGCACACTTCCTGCTGGGGATTGAGCCCACAACCCAGACATGTGCCCTGACCAGGAATTGAACTGTGACCTCCTGGTTTGTAGGTTGATGCTCAACCACTGAGCAACACCAGCCAGGCAGTTTTTCTTTTTTTTTTAAATTTTATTTTTTTCCATCACCATTTAAAAAAAAAAATCACACTATTCTGACATATGTTTTCAGTTATATTTCATAGTTTCTTGAATATAAAATCATGTTTTAGTAGTATGTAATATAAATATTGTTTCTTAGTGCATCTTTGTAGTTGTCTGGCATTATTCACCAGTGGTCATGTGCTATTCCTGCTCCCATAAGCTTTACCTCCCCCATTTCATGCATTCACTTGCTTCTATCTATAGTCCTAGAAGGAAGTATGTAAGAAGCTGGCTCTGTATATTGTCCATCATTGTTTCCCTGGCGCCTAATAAGTAGTATTCTTCATATTGACACAGATATTTAAAATTTAATTTTCAGTTCAAGATTCATTCTTTCACTAAACTATATGCACTTCAATTTGAACACATTGCCTCATGTGATTAAAGTAAATTGCACAGTGTATAGAACTTGTAAATAAGCAACAATAAAAATTTATCATCGCATGTTTACTCAGTATGCTTGATATAATAAACTTTCTAAGAGAATATTTAATAATCTTCTCATATTAAAAATGAAAGTCACAACATTACTTTTTATCTTATTCCTCATTAAATGATGGCATGATTTAAAACATTTTTAAGGGGATTATGTGATGTTTATATTTCAGCAAAAGAGGGTTATGGTTCAAAGTCAGTTGGGGTGTGTTGCTCTGAAGGTTGCAAATAAGTAGATATTAAAAGGCTGCAGGTGTGGCTCATGACTAAGAACATGCAGAGAGAGCTGCCCAACTATGCAAAGACTCCTTTCAGGAGGTCTGCAGGACTCCTTATGACGAATAATTGCACATAGTTTGAATTTCCATTTGAATGGAAATAGGCACAGCAGGTCAGATCCCATGACCTCTAACAGGGCCTTGCAGTTTAAATTCTAAATGTTTATACTAGGAAAGAGGCCCTGATACAGTGCAAACAATTCTGCCCCTGGAGGTGGAATCCTCCTAAGCCCATTCCTCTCTCTATATATATTTGCCCCGGATGCAGAGGCAAACACGTAAGGGTCCTAGAAGTCACCCTTGCGGGGAATTTTTGCCAAAAGGATGCTTTACTGTCCTTAGTTTGGCCAAGCAGTTCCTATTAGACTCCTTCTTCCTGTTGGACTTATTCTTGCTCTCTATTTTTAGGGATCCTACCTCCCAGTCAGATTCAAGGTGTCCCGTGAAATGGAAATGTAGCTGAGTAGAAAGCTAGATTGACAGTGCGAATCCTCAGTCTGTCATTTGCAAAGGATAATTTGTTCAGCATTAAATATAATAAGGTCTGCCTGATGGTTGCATTATAACCAGTGGGGTGTCTTTTCAACCCCGGGCTGGGGCACAGCTCACTCCTCTCAGTGATTTTGCCTTTCAGTGAGAGCATCCACGCATGAGACTTAGTTCCTAATTGTCAGATATTAGTGTAATGGATTTAGCTCAAAGGATTGTAGACATTGGGGCCCATTTGGCCCCCTCTTCTAGTGGCTCCAGGTGGTGTTGTATGAATCTGCCCCTGGAGGTTGGAGGGAGGACTGTGTGAATGACTGGACGCCTGGCTTTAGTACGTTACATTTCCTGGCTCCTTTGCCACCCTACACGCTGGTTTGAATGCGCAGGGCTTAGGGCTGGCCTACCTCCAAGAAACAAAAATATTTGGAGGACGTTATCGACTCCAGGGTACACTAAATTTGGAGCTTACTTCTCAGGCTGAAATCCCACATCAAAAATATTTCATTTAGTTTCATAGTTGGCATTTCCAAGTGCTGTACTTGTAGGATACCGGTTACTAATGCGGATTTTGCAATAAAAGAACACACGATAATTTCAAGGAAACATCAAGGGTACTTTATTCAAAGTAATGTCCATCGCTAGCTACACATTTCCTCCATCTTTCAGGCAATTAGTGGATACCGTCCCAATGGAACTTTTCTTGTTTTGAGGCAAACCATTCAGAGGCCCAATTTTCCACGTTTTCGTACATTTTGAAGTGCTGCTCAGAAAGTGCGTGTGCCACTGATCAGAACAAGTCGTAATCTGAAGGAGAAAGGTCTGGTGAATACACTGGGTGGGTTAATACTTCCCAGGCAAGATCTTTTAACTTGTCTTTACCTGGTTTTGAAGTGTGTGATGGTGCGTCATCATGAAGCAAAATTACCTGGCCGTGTCTTCTGGCCCATTCTGGTCGTGTTACCACCAAAGCGTGGTTCAAATTGATTATGTGTTGTCGGTAGCAATCAGTACTAATGGTATCACTTGGTTTTAGAAGCTCATGATACACCACACCTTCCTGATCCCACCAAACGCAGAACATTGTCTTCTTTCTGAAGCGATTTGGCCTTGCAGTCGATGTTGATGGTTGACCTGGATCAACCCATGATTTTGTGTGTTTGGGATTCTCAAAATAAATCCACTTTTCATGGCCAGTCACAATTCCATGCAAAAAGGACTTTCTTTCGTGCCATTGAAGCAACATTTTACTGATGACTTTTCGGTTTTCCATTTGTCTCTCGTTCATTTTCTTTCTTTAAAATCTTTGCCATTGCTTGTAAACTATCAGAAATTGTTTGCTGAGCAACGTTTAACCTTTCTGCAAGTTTTTTTTTTGAGTTTGACACCCATCTTCATCCTATAATGCTTGTAATTGTTCTTCAAACTTTTTCTGTTGACCTGGATGTTCTTTGCCTTTCACCTCGATATCATCACTTTTAAAGCGTTTAAACCAGCGTTCACAAGTATCTTGAGATGGAGCATGTTCACCATAAGATTCCCGAAGTATATGATAACATTCAGCAGCACTTTTCTTGAAAATAAAGTAATGAATTAAAACTTCCCACAAGTGCTCTTCTTTGGCATGAAATTTGACATTTTTAAGCATAAAAATATCTATGATGTTATCACCTTCAGAGAATTTGACATATGACGTTTTGAAACTTGTCGTCAATACAACAAAATAGCATACATATCAAATCGCATATAGATCACCATATGTGTAACTCCATCTATTGAAAAAATCCACATTATTAACCGGTACACTCGTTAATAGTATGAGATTTGTTAGGCAGTTTTTAGTCTTGTTAGGAAGTGAGCTGTGCCTGAGTTCTCAGGATATGTCTGAACTATTCATCCCCAATGTGCCAGTCCCTAGGGTTGTAGAAGTGTTGGTATGAAGTAACATAACATTTCTAGTCTCTAATATACAGAGTGTGTACCCACAACAGGGAGATTATACCAGTTCTGGTAGAAACTCAAGCATAAGGTCCAGATTGTGCCTAAATTTTCACAGGTTGGTAGAAGCTTGCTTACTATTGCTCAGGGACATTTGTGGGATTCCAGGGCAAAGATGATCATTTTGGTAAACAGATAGCCAACCAAGTGGCCTTTAAGCACTGTAAGGTCCTCTGACCTAGCTCCAGGAACCTTTGAACAGGGACAGGACTCTGCTTGGGGTGAATAAGCACTTGAAAATTCCCCTGGGTTAGAGTTGTGTTTGTGAATCCTTAGGTTTTAATGATTTATTACAAATAATTCAATTATGCTTAAAACAGGTACCTTCAAGGTTTGGGGATCCCTTCTTGTTTATAAACCCCGAATTGGAGTTTTTCAAAGGCCTCCCTCACCTGTGGCCCAGACTGTATTATTTCATTCCCTGCCTCCCCCCTGCCCCAATCCTTCCCATTGTCTCCCAATCCAGCTGCCACAAGAGGGAAAACATTCTATTCAGTGCAGCAATTTAGAAAGCCTTGTTTGTGTCTTCAGATGAAAGGATACATCAGAGTTTTGAACCCAGGGAGTGAAAAAATGGAAACACTCACAAATATTTCAATTAAGAGCTAAACATGCATACATAGACAGGCTACTTAGGCAGCAAGGGAACATTTGTCGTTGCCTTGGAGATAAGAAATGGGATAATTGTTAAGAAAAATGGGTTCATTTCACCCATTATCCCTTATGTCTAGCAAATTCTAGCTGTTTCCCTAACCCTTCCTTTATGGCCATTTGACAACCAAACAGAAGGCGGGAGCTCTCCCCTGCAAGAGTTGAGCTTGATTGCTTACAATCTTCCACCCCCAGGGCTTCCCCCACCCGCCACCTAGATGAGGGGCTATGGCCCCCTGCTCATCCTGCCAGGACTCCCAGGCTGTGCAGGGGATGGGGGAGAAATCTCATTTTGGAGACAAGCATTTTCTGTGAACTCTATTAAGCAACAAAGCAGCCAGGCTTTCACAGGGGTCACATCTCCGGGATGTAATCACCAACTTCTTGGGTGCAAAACAAGGCCCTGCCGGAGTCCAGTCTCTCCGTGTTCGTCCATGTGATTATTTCACGATAACAGCTTCCTCCAGGGAGTCGGAGATGCTTTCTGCACATTTTAATGAGCCTGTCATCCTGCCTCATTTTTCCTCCTTAGTCTTTATTTCGTTTCTGGTTCTTTCATGTTGTGAGCCGCCACATATATTTGGGAGACCAAGAGGACAGCGATTTTAAATGTCATCCAGCAGAGATGGAAATCTATTGTCTTCTCTTGAAATATAGCAGCATTGCATTTTCTTGATTTAACAGGGGGAAAGGTATTTTATATCTGTGTTCTGAGGGGAAAAAAATGTAAATTGGGCATAGAATTTCAGTAATTTCAGTATGTTCCTGGATGAAAAAGTCTTCTTTTTCATGAAGAATTGAACATTAAGTACAGTTGCAATAAAGCATTTCATAATAAGCATCTTATGTAATAAAAGATTTAAGAATCCTATCCAAATTCTGTTTTTACTAGATTTTATTTTAAAAGACTAGATAATCTATATGTAGAAACCATGATGGTTCTAACAACTAACATTTTTTTATTTTGTTACTTAATATAACAGCAAATACTGAATTTGGGAATCATAAAAATGTGTTTTTTAAGTTTAAGAATAGGAAAAAAAGAATAAATAGCATATGATTGAAATATTTTATTTCATTTCTGTTACTCATACCATTCCATAATTGCTAAACTTGTATTTAATTTTCAATATGCTTAATATTTTTTCCTCACATTAGAGTTTGATTTTTATAACTAAATTTACCCTGGGGTTTATTATAAAAGGATAGTTGAATAGGATTTGAGATTATAAATAAATTTACCTTGGGACTTACCATGTAAGGACTGTAGATTAGGATGTATTTTAATGAATTTCAACTACCCATTGGTGATTGTTTATTCTAATCTTTCAGATGGCTTTTGTTAATGAATGTCTGTGGCTAACGCTCCCTGTAGCTTCACCTCTTTAAATTAATCCGGCTCTTTATCCTTTGTAAACATATGTATGATCTGCTTCAATCAGATTTCCTGAAAACAAAGGAAAGTATTCTTCACCTTTTCCCAGGAGATTTACAAATAATATGCATTGAACTAATCCAGTTGGAGTAATATGATTATTTTTGTGTGTGTGTGAAAAAGGGCATCGATTGCTTAATAACATATGAGAAAAGGGAGGTGACAATTCTCCTCCCAGCATCTTTGCATCTGGATCCGGGGGAGAGGGTGTCTGTGAGCTAAGACCCTTGTGGCTGCTAACTCCAAGACTTTCCATACAAATGATGCTCTCCCTTCCTCTGAAAACGAGGACACATTCTCTGGCTCAGACAAAGAAGATGCTCTGGCTCACCTTCACTCACACCTGTTTTCCTAGGCACAGGTTCCCACTTGGCCACCGGGGTGGCAGAACCGAGGCCTGGGTATTCAGGCCAGTCGGCGGAGGGAAGGACATGCCTCCGTCTGGGCCTGGGCGTGGGCCCATGAGGCCTCTCACATACCTCCTTGATGTGTGTTTTATTAGTTTGTTGGAAATAGTATAGATTGGGTGGCTTAAAACAACAGAAATTCACTTCTCACAATTCCAGAGGCTGGGAAGTCCAAGGTCAAGTTTCCAACATGGTTGCGTTCTAGTGAGAGCCCTCTTCCTGGTTCCCAGCAGACACTTCCTTGCTGTGTCCTCACATGGCAGAAGAGGCTGGGCATCTCTATGGCATCCCTCATAAGAGTGCTAGTCCCATTCATGAATGTTCTACCCTTATGACCCAGTCACCTGCCAAAGCTCTCACTGCCTACTACCATCCCCTGAGGGGCTAGGATTCAACATATGAATTTGAGGGAGCGGAGGACACACATATTCAGACCATAGCAGCGTGCTTTCTTCCTCTGCCCTGTCTTTACTGGCTGTGCTCCTTCCTTGATTTTCCTCTCTTTTCATGCCACATAAACTCCCTGGTAATTTCACCAAGGCCATGGTTTTTGTCCTCTCCTGATGAGCTTCATAAACACCCTCTCCCAAGGTGCAGACTCCAATATTCAACACTCTATTGGATATTTTCATTTGAGTACACCATTGTTCCTCAAAACCATCAAGTATCAAGGTGAACGAATTATCTTTATTCTCAAACATGGCTTCTTTTGTGCTTCTTATCTGAGGGAGAGATACCGTCCAATTCTCCAACATGGAGCCATAATGGGTTCTTCCCTCTTGTCACCCCCCATATTCCAGGTCACTAAATTCTATAATTATTTTTCTCCTAAATATATCTCATATTCCTCTTCCGTTTTCCATGACCACTTCTACCACATTAGGTAAGTTTGTGAATTTCTTCATTATTTTGTGGAGGAGGGAAGTGAATGGCTTGGGAGATGAGCCTTTTTTTTTTTTGATCCTCACTGAGGATATTTTTTCCATCGATCTTTTAAAGAGAGAGTGGAGGGAGGGAGTGGAGGGGGAAAGAGAGAACCATCAACAAGAGGAAGACGCATTGATTGGTTGCCTCCCTCTTGAGCCCTTGACCGGGAATTGAACCCTAGACCCTCTAGTCTGCAGGAATGCTCTAACCACTGAGCAACCAGCCAGGGCAGGAGACGAGCATTTTTCACAGATGTAGCACACACTCTTTGTAGACTAATAAGACACTGGATATATTAACATCACCATTTTTCTTATTCCTTTATAGCTTCTGTGAATATAAATTTAAAAGATTGTACATTAGTTTGAATTTAATGACAACCCATTTACCTATTGATGGTATGTTCTTTGCATCAATATATTGTCCCACTAACATTATATGAAAGTGTCTTTTTATGCACATTCTTGCCAACTCTAAAAATCATCAGTTTTTAACAAGTTGATAGGCAAAAAGCTGTACTTCATTCTCTTGAAGTTATGTTTTCATGATCACCAATAACTACTAGCATTTCCATGCATTTTATTATTCCTTTCTGTTTTTTATTATTTGAGTTACCTTGTGAATTTTTCATGATAATACAATAAAACTTCGATACGATTTCCATTGGAGGAGTGCTTTATGTGGAGCATATGAATCTTTTCTGGGATGAGGTGTGTAGTAATTTTTTCCTTTTATTCTGCCACTTGCCTTTTCATGCTTTGTCATTCACAAATAATGTGTGTGTGGTTTTTATTCAGTCTCTTGGTCATTTCCTGTATGTCCCTCTAACTCGAGGGTGGGGAACCTTTTTCTGCCAAGGGCCATTGGATATTTATAACACCCTCTCTTTATACCATCATGCAGTTTCTATTCCTCTTTGCACTATTTTCTCAATTTCTGCTGTAGCAGTGTACCTGAGGTCTTATATACTTAACTAGAGGCCCAGTGCACGAAATTTGTGCACTGGTGCGGTCCCTAGGCCTGGCTAGCTATTGAAGCATGAGTGTCTGGCATGGAAGGGCAGGTCCCAGCTGACCTCTGGGCCCTGGACAGCACCTGGGCCCTCGGGCCCCCACACACCTCCCTCTGCCTGAGTCACTGGGCCCCCACCCTGCTCCCTCAGTGCCTGGGAGCCAGGTGGCATCCCTGTCCCCACCGCCACTGCTGGTCGCCGTCTGTGGGGCAATCAGCAGTGTGATTGGGCCCCGCTTGCACCCGCTTTGGCCTGGCACTGCCCACTCACCTGCTCCACCATCCCGCCACGGTCCTGCTCTTTGTCGGGGCCCATCGGGGCTGGCAGCACCTCCACTGCCACCTGCTGCCAGTGCTGCATCACTGATGCCCGCCATGTTCCACACCACCCCTGGTGGTCAGCACACATCATAGCGAGCGGTCGAACTCCTGGTCGAGGGGACAATTTGCATATTAGGCTTTTATTATATAGGATAGCTTTTTAAAAAATATATAACCATTTTTAATTTAAATAAAACTCATCAAAAGGAACTTTTATATCTCTGCTCTGAATGGAGGTGCAGTGGTACTTGCAATAGATATAAGACCATAAAAATAAAAGTACAACTACTACAACAATCTTCCTGTGTGTTGTGTAAAATCATCTTGCAGGTCAACACATACTAACTTTTGGAAAGCACTGTTCGGTTATATCACTTATCAAATTACCCAAAAGTAGACTTTTAAAGAGAGAGATTTTTCTGGAGCAGATTGACAGACCATTGTACACTTGTAGCTTATAAAAGAGACAGACATTCGTAAAAGGGCTTGAACGTGTCATTAAATAATCACATTTATTTCTAATTATTGTCACAGTAAGAAGTGTTCATCCTAACCTTGTGCAATGGAGCAAATCCTGGTTGACTAACTCAATTTTAAACAGTGTTATGGGAAGCTTTAAAAGTGTTTCATGGCACATTTCTCCTACGGCCTTTGCCTTCATTCAGGAGGAAAGTTTTAAATACAGATAAGAGCAAATGAGATCGCAGGGCAGTCGGAGTGGGTGCTGTGCCTCAGGGGCAGATGTTGTTGCAGAAAACTCTTTCAGGCTAAATGTTTTTGATTATATGGTAGGATGAATATGACTTTAGAATAAAAACAGTTATTATATTTAGATTTGGGAAGGGTCAAGGACTACCGCTGGGCTAGACTTAATTGCACATGCTATTTGACTGTATTAACAAAAATCTCAAAGGGATCCATTCTTTATGGTAAAAGTTTAAATATGCAATTCACATCACTGTTAATTACTCCATCTCTTTTTTCTTTTCATTTCTAGGTGCTGATTTGTGCATTTAGTAGCTATGCAGTAGAAATAGTCTACATTCAAACGCTGTTATTATTTGATTTGTTAAGAATGAGTCCGCATAGAAGCTGAACGCTTAATAAGTTGAGAGCTAGAAACAAAGAAAATTATTATTTAAGACTTTTCAAGTTTGTTACCCTTCTCATCCTAGACTTATAAAATACCAGTTTCTACTAAATTTGTAAAAGTTCTGCCAACCCTAGAAATTTCAGAGAATAGTAAGCATTAACTAGGACTATAAAAATAGAACTTCGTGACCAGTAATGAAGGGGTGTTTATTTCCTACGTTACTCCGAAATGTATAATTTTAGTCGTTCCTTTTCAAATTACAACCGGATACAAAAAACCTCTTTTGATTCAGAAAGGATGTTATTAAGTTTTCCTTTAAAAAAAGAGAGAGAGAGAGAGAAGCCAGCTGTGCACAGGCAACTCTCAAAAATGGACCCGAAGATGAATGTAATAGCTTATTAACATGGCTCTATATTTTAATGAGCTGAAGTCAAACTGTGTAACTCTCTATCCTTCTTGCTGATTTCATTACCATGCACCCTTTGTGATCTTTAGCTGGGAGAAAGGCAGTTAGTTGAGACCAAGCTGAAACTGCACTCATGAGTCCATGAGCTTTGGGGCTGGTAACGATTGTCCTTTGTCCTGTAATTCTGTCTGTGACTTTAGCATTTTTAGCTGACGTTGGCGATCACAGGCCCGGGAGTTCCCCTCCCTTCAGTGAAAGCCATCTGGAGCCTCAGCAGCTGGCCACACCGTGTGGTTGAGTCTCACATGACTGTTCTTGCAGAGAGGTCAGCGGGGACACCTCAGGGTGCTGGAGTTTCTGTCCCCCAAATTATACATGACAGTGTTGGGGTTCCATCACTTCCAGAAGATTCCTCAAGGGTCCAATAATTTATTTTTAAAATTTTATCTTTAAATTAAATTTATTGCGGTGACATCAGTTAATAGGATCATATAGGTTTTAGGTGTAGACGTCTATGATACAAGACCTGTATAATGCATTGTGTGCCCGCCACCCAAAGTCAAGTCATCTTCCATCCCTATATATTAGTCCCCCTTCACCCGTCCCTGCCCCCTTCCTCTTGGCATCCACCACACTGCTTTTTGTGTCCACGAGTTTCAGTTTTATATCCCACATGTGAGTGAAATAATGGTTCTTAGCCTTTTCTGACTGATTTATTGCACTCGGCATAATATTCTCAAGGCCCATCCATATTGTCACAAATGGCAGTATTTCTTCCGTTCTTATGGCTGAATAGTATTCCATTGTGTGTATGCACCAAATCTTGTTTATCCCATTCTCTATCAATAATTTCTAATAAGTTGAAATTGAAAAATGCTCCTGTAATGTACCATTTTGTTGTAATGTGTAGTCCTAGAACAATTGTCTCCACATTATGAGGACTCTAATTCTTTTTATAGGGAGATTGCTAAGATCTCTTTTTTTTATATTATGGTACATTATGCATAGCATAATGTTTATCTTTCTAACTATTTGTAATTGTACAATTTGATGGCATTGATACATATACCACGGTGTGCAACTATCTTCACTGTCTATACTCAAAATATTTCATCTCCTCAAACAAAAATTCTGTACCCATTAAACAATAACTCCCACTTCCCTCTTCATCCCTGTCCCTGCTGATAGCTATTCTACTTTCTGTCTCTATGAATTTGCCTATTCCAGGTGCCTCATATAGGTGAAATGATACAATATTTGTCTTTCTGCATCTGCCTTATTTCACTAAGTATCTCTGTGGTAGCACGTATCAAAATTTCATTCCTTTTATGGCTGAATAATATTATGTTATGTGTATACACCACATTTTGTAATCCACTCTTCAGTTGATGAGCACTTGGGTTGTTTCCGCCTTTTGGCTATTGAGAATAATGTTGCTGTGAACATTGGGTAGAAGTAGCAGAGTCCCAGCTTTCAATTATTTTGGATTTATCCCTAGCAGTGGAATTGCTGGGTATAGTTCTTGCTATTAGATTAAAAATCTAATGTTAGTTTCTTCTTTTCCACCATAAGAAGAGTTTTTTTTTTTGCCACAGAACTCTTCAGGGTCAGATGTTATTGCCTGATCAGTTGGCTGCTTGTAGCTCCTCTCATGTGAATCCACCTGGGTGGTCTCTGTAATCTCCCTGTTTTCCAATTACAAGTATTTCTCTCCTGGTCTTGCCTGGGAAACACTGGGAAACAAAATCCATCAAATAAGAAGATCATTCCCCTCCCCCCAATTTATCTAGTGTATAGATCTCATAGATCCTTTTCTCTTTCAACATTCATGACACATAAAGAATTTTTTACTTCATGAACAAGGTCTCCTAAGCATCATTTCTATACAATTTTCAGAATTTATGTTGCAAATTCCTTGAAATGGCACCTGTCACCAATGAACAGGGATAGAAAATAAGGACATGTCATGCCCCTTGCGGAAATGATTATTCCGGACACAGTACTAATTTGCCAACCCTGAAAAAGTCACTTTTGTTTATAAAGATTTTGACATATCCACAGAATTGAGAATTTTAAGTAAATATCATGAGCTTGTGTTTGCTGGCCCCTGGGGTAATTGCTTAATGCAAGTTCCCCTAGAGCTCTTTACTCTCAGAAATCACATTAAAACCATGACATTATCAAAGTATTGGAGGATGGGAGACAAAAAAAAAAAAAAAAAGGAAAATGGATTTATAGTGGGAGCTCAAACTGGGAACTCATTTTCATAGAGATATTTTGCCATTTCTCTTAAACTCATCCTTATGCCCATCACAGAGGCTAGAGTGAGAATAGGCATACCATATTCCTTTGAGACTCATAGTTAATTATCCTAAATAATGTGGTAGATGTTCAGCTAATGGGAATGGAAATCAAGTAATCTCAGGGCCTACAGTGCCCACATCACCTCTTTCCCTCGCTGCTGTCAGATTTGCTCTGGATTAGCTGTGGTTCTGCAGGCTTGCCCCATATTGTAAAGAACAGTGGACACACAGAATCAGAGTTTTTGAAGGTGTTTGTACTCATGTGTTTGAATTCCATCGGCATCTTTGCAAATGGGATTTCTGGATCTCAAATGAGTCGTGAAGAGGCTGAGCATTGTGTTCAGAGGTAGTTAGCGATGGTCCCGAGGTCCCCGGTGTGCGAGTCAGTCCGCTTGGATCTGACTTTGGAGCTGTAAGTCCTTAGTTAAGTCATTTAAACATTCCGAGCCTCGGTTCCTCCTCTGACGTGCATTTTCAATAGCAACTCATATGACTGTTATTAGAACTCAGTGGAAGAATATTTGTGCGCTTCTGTCATTTTCCAATGGCTGCTTTGTTCTCATCATAAAGGTAAGTGCTCTGTGTTCATGTCTCTCGCTCAGTGATGGCGAACCTATGACACGCGTGTCAGAGGTGACACGCGAACTCATTTTTTGGTTGATTTTTCTTTGTTAAATGGCATTTAAATATATTAAGTGAATATCAAAACTATAAGTCTTTGTTTTACTATGGTTGCAAATATAAAAAAATTTCTATATGTGACACGGCACCAGAGTTAAGTTAGGGTTTTTCAAAATGCTGACACGCTGAGCTCAAAAGGTTCACGGTTCACCATCACTGCTCTAGTTGGAACAGTGAAAGTGCCAGGCTCATGTTACCTGTATCTCGAGTTATCACTCAGGCAGATTACTCCAAGAGTTTCTTAACAGTATTGAATCTCAGCCCACCCCACCCTACCCCACCTTCATTTCTTCCTCCCAAATATGATGTAATTATGAAATGGAAGTTTGGTAAAATTATTTCCCTCCTTGAAGTATGTCAGTATCATCTTATCGCCACCCGAACTATGTTTAGACGTCTTAGTGTGGCATTCCAGTGCAATTGTACTCCTGCCAATTTCTAGTCATTTTTCCTGCTCCTCCCATGTATTTATCCCCGGATACAATTACATGTATGAAGTTTCGCACATGCACCTGCACAACCCCTTCCCTCTTTATTCAGGATAACATGCGCTCTGCCTTACTGGACAGGCTCAGATGTTCCTTCTTCTAGAAGCCTTCCTTGAAGCCGGCATGTAACGTCACTGCTGGTTTACCTGACTGCACTGGGCACACTGACTCCCAGAGATCAAGAACTATCTTTCATTTCCATATGAAAGTACTGAGAGTCATTTCTGGCCTTGAGTAGTTAACTAACATTTACTGGATCGATGAATAAATGCATTGTCGGTACCTTTGAAAGTTATAGCATGTCTCCCCATGCCTCATGCCCTGAACTTTTTCTTTTCCTCACTAAACTGCAGGCACAAATCTGGTCACCCTATAAATGTACCACAGTGGGCTCAGCTGCCCACAGGATGTCTAAGCTTGGCTTATGGCTCAGGCGGTAAATGGAACACAAGGGTTTACCTCTCTTCCTTCTAAAACCAGTGAAATGATAGTAGAAACTACGAAGGATAATACAGTCTCATGAGTACTGAGATCTGGGTTAAGGAAATCAGCAAACCAAAAATTGTAACCAATTTTGGGATAGGAACAGTGGACAGGCTTACTTTGTTGGTTAAAGCAGGAAGTAGGGACTCATGGCTCAGTGTCCGCAGGGTGGAACCATAGTGGAAGCGGAACCCACTTTTTCATGGTGAGTCTATCAGATTGAGCAGTGGGAGGAGGGACAGAAATCAGATGACTGGCGTGCTCGCCAACAACGGACGACCAGCAGCTCCCATTGGTTTATCCCATCTTCTTCCTCCACTGCTTGTGTGTGGGGCGGGTATTTCCCCTCAGATTGAAGCCAGATTACCGCCACCATCCCTGCCCCCTCCCCCCAAGAAATAGAACACTCTTCCTGGGAAGAATGAGGTATCTCAGAGGGGGATTAGCACTGTGAGTAGGCCATTTCTTATCCTGGCGTTTGGGGAGCAGTCTGCCTTGTGCTCTCACCTGCATCCCCCAATGGAAGCCTGTCTGTCGATCTCTCCTACACCCAGTTTGCATCCACCCACAGCGCAGCCTGTGACGCCAGGTCCACATGTCAGCCAGCCATCATTCGTAACTATGAACATGTGACCAAAACCCAGCAGCCTTTTGAGGACATCCAGCAGTTTGAAAGGGGAGCAGCAAGGCGGGGGGGGGGGGGGGGGGGGTTGGGGGGGGGGGCGGCCGGGGGACGACAACACAGAAACATGGATCTCTGAGAAAACATTATTTATAGTAGGAGAGAAACATTTTAAAGTAATTTTTATTTTAAGAAATATCGTACCTGTAAAACAAGAACGGACTGTTATGAAAAAAAGTGGAGAACAGGCAAAGAATCCATAGGAAAAAAAGAAATAATTGAAGGGCTGGAGTAAACAGTCAATGATCTTCCCAGAATATAGAACAAAAGGACAAATTATAAGAGAGAAAAAAGGTCAATACAGGAGAGCCAACATCTGAGTAATAATCTCAAAAGGGAACACAGAAAATGAAAAGATAGAAATAATTCAAGGAATATGAGCAAATAAGAAAACAACAAATTAAACCCAAGTGAAAATCAGCTCCCCAGGGCTGAGGAGAGATGAAAATATTCTGATCGAAGAAGTTGCTGAGCAGAATAGTCTAAGCAGACCTTCCTTTCAACATGTCCTCATGAAGCACCATGGATAAATTAAAGATCTTAAAACTCAGAGAGAAAACAGGTTACATACCTAGGACAATGTAAAGGAATGACATAATGCAAACACAATGATGGAAGATGGAAGGAGAGAGATAGGGGAAAATGCAGGGGGATATGTTCTGAATTACATATATAGCTCACCTACTTTTACAAGCCACACAACTGTGATGTGTTGCTGTTAAAAGATGAAGACAGATGGTCTCTTCTCTCATGGAGTTTAGATTCATCTTATACAGAAGGTAGTCTACAGATACTTCTAAAATTGATGGATCAAGAAAATAGGTGTAAGCACATTATAAATAGCATAAACATGAACAGTAAAATAACTAAAGCTGTGATTCATGGAGGTAGGGAGGGGGGATTGGAGGAAGGCAGTGCAAAATGCTAGCTTTTACATCTTCTCTTGTGAGGCACCAGTAAGTAATGTTTAAACCAATTTATCTTTGATTGAAATTGGAATAAATAGGAATAAATGTGCATTATTTGGGATTCAAGTGACAATGAAAAATGTGGAAATAAATAATGGTAGTGGGGCCCAGCTGGTGTGGCTCAGTAGTTGAACATTGTGGTTCAGTTCCTGGCCAGGGCACATGCCCAGATTGTGGGCTCGATCCCCAGTAAGGGGCATGCAGGAGGCAACTGATGGATGATTCTCTGTCATCATTAATGTTTCTATCTCTCTATCCCTCTCCTTTCCTCCCTGAAATCAATAAAAATATATTTTTTAAAATGGTAGTGGGGTTGGGACATAGGAAGTGAGTTTTTTATTTATTTGTATCTTCTTGAATAGTTTGACTACATATGCATTCTTCTTTTAAGAAAAATGGGAACGTTTAAAAAGCAAAACAAAAGCCTTTGCAGGGCCTGTAAGTCCTTTGATTATCTTATTTTTAACTCTTTTTTTTTTTTAAGTTTTTAACCCTTCTCATCAATCCCTGGTTATTGTGTGACTGTTACTGTGCTGTAGACATTGTGTAGTTAATCAAGACTTCTCACAGCCTCTCTACAAGAAAGCTGGTATGTTCTTCACTGTATTAGTTTCCTGTGGTTGCTGTAACAACTGGATGGCTTGAAACAATAGACATCTATTCTCCATCTATTCTGGAGGCCAGAGGTCCATCATCGGTGTCACTGGGCGGAGGTCAAGATGAAGCACAGATAGCACCACCCCTTCCGGAGGCCCTCGGGGAGAGTCCAGGCCTGGCCTCTTCCAACTCTGGTCACTGCCATCCAGTTGTTACAGCAACCACAGGAAACTAATACAGTGAAGAACATACCAGCTTTCTTGTAGAGAGGCTGTGAGAAGTCCTTGACTTGTGGTTACTTCTCTCCAAGCTCTGCCTTTGTGGTCACAGTGCCTCTTCTGTATCACATCTCCCTCTGCCTCCCTCCTCTAAGGATAGATGCGACTGCTTTTCAGACCTACCTGGGTAATCTCCCATCTCAAAAATTGTAAACGTATTCATACCTGCAAAGACTTTGCGACACGAGATCACAATCATAGGTCCTGGGACTAGGACATGGATATCTGTGTGGGTGTGTGTGGGGTACTTTTCTACCACATTTACTTATATGGGAATGAAGGGAGTAGGTTCACTTCCTGAGGACACAAGGAATTAAACAGCAGAGCCTGAAATTGAACCTGTGTCTGATTGATGCTAGAGTCTGTCTGTCTGTCCCTTCTTCTCTCCTACTGTCCCTAAATAATAAGCATTTGCATTGCTGTTTTATTCTGAGTCAAGGTTAAAGGTAAAATCCTTGGGTTTAGGATGCAAAGGGTAGGCAATCCCGAGAGAAGTTACTGATGACACACGCAGTAATCTTGAGGTTAGTGCAACGCTTGCATTTAATTCCTTCATTGTTGAAGCAGGCGGCAAGGCCCTGAAAAGACAGATGGGGACACTCCTCCTGGGGATGGGTCAGCGTCTCATTACCTCGGCTGCTGCTGGCTCTCAGCTGAGATGTCAGGCACCTCTGCTAGCAGGACGTCCTTCTTGCCGGGAGGCGTGTTGCAATCTGCAAAACCCCAATCCAGTGTCCTCCTTTGCAGATTCAGGGAGGTGGGTACTCAAACTCAGGGGTAGTATGGTGACCCCACTTTTGTTTTTATGCTAGAATTTCTAGGGGAAAGAGAACTACAGCAGGAAGAAGTGTTAGCTCCACTGGCTTTTGAAAAATTATTATTGATTTGAGAGAGAGGAAGGAAGGGAGAGAGAGAAACATCGATTTGTTGTTCCACTTATTTATGCATTATTGGTTGATTCTTGCATGTGCCCTGAAGAGGGATTGAACCTGCAGCCCTTGGTGTATTGGGACAATGCTCTAACCAACTGAGCTACCTGGTCAGGGCAACTCCGTTGGCTTTTATTTACTAGTATGTGTTTATATGAAACTTGGTTTAGAACATAACGTTTTTAAAAAATATTTTTGAAAAGGGGAAAGCATATTTACTAGTGTAGCATTTCTTAAGAACAATGTGTGTGTGTTTAACAGAGAACACTCTGCCCTAATAAGCTCACTGAGTGAGGGGAGCGCTGAGCCCTTTGAAAAATACTTAAATGACACAAGTGACAATTGTACACAAACAGTACACATGCACACAGGGCATTCTTCCCTTAGAGGTAGCCATTGAGCGGTGAATAAATTGCTGTGCATTCTTCTAGTGTCCTCTTTATGTTTGTTAACATATACATCTATTTTTTCCAATAAATGGGATCATATTTTTTGCTACCTGCTTAACAAAATTAACAGAGGTGTTTACAGGTCAGACCCTACAAAAGGTTGTATAGCATTTTAAAATATGGAAATACAATACTGTAATTTATTTTTTCCCTCATTGGACATTTAAATGTTGCTTCTTTATTATTAGAAGGAAAGAAGGAAGGGAGGGAGGGAGACAGGGGAGGGAGAGGAGAGAGAGAGAGAGAGAGAGAGAGAAAGAACAAGAAAAAAGAAAAAGGTGAGGTGTCCAGGATTGGATCAACCCTACCCTCTTGTGGTAAAACTGAAAATTGCAGGGCATGTTTTTCTCTCTTCCAAGGACTTTTAAAATGCTTCACGTAATGCTGTTCTCATCAGCTACCAATATTTTCAAATAGAATAGACGGACCTCAGTATTAGTTGTACAGACTCATAGAACACTAATAGCTTGGGCTTAAAGTTCACAGTGCTATCATCAACAAAAATAACCTACAACACCATATGGAAGTAGGAAATTCTTGTTCTCTTGATTAGGGAATTAGACTTGCCTGGGAAGCAATCTTCTGAAGGGGATAGTCTTCAATGATGATTTAAGGATGAAGAATATGTAGTTGAAGATGGAAGGATTTTTTTCTTAAGATCTAGAGGAAACAATTGTCTAACTCAGTTATTTTATTTTGCAAGTGAGGAGGCTGAAGGTCAGAGTGATTAAGTGGCTTTGAGTTTAGCTATTTTGGATTCCACATGTAAGTAAGGTCATACAGTATTTGTCTTTCTCTGTCTGACGTATGTCACTCAGCATAATGCCTTCAAAATCCATCCAAATTGTCACACACGTCCTTTTAAAGAGCTGAATAATATTCCATTATATATCTCTATACCTATACCTATACCTATACCTATACCTATACCTATACCTATACCTATACATATCTGTCACATTTTCATCATCAATTAATCTGTAGGTGGACGCAGGTTTTTCCCAAATCTTGGCTATTCTGAATACTGCTGCAGTGAACATGGGGATGCAGATCTCTCTTTGAAATCCTGTTTCATTTCCTTTTGACATATAGTTAAAAAGTGAGATTGCGAAATCGCATGGTAGTTCCATTTTTTTTTTTTTTTTTTTTTAAATATATTTTATTGATTTTTTTACAGAGAAGAAGGAAGAGGGACAGAGAGTTAGAAACATCGATGAGAGAGATCGATCAGCTGCCTCCTGCACGCCCCCTACTGGGGATGTGCCCGCAACCAAGGTACATGCCCTTGACCGGAATCGAACCTGGGACCCTTGAGTCCGCAGGCCGACGCTCTATCCACTGAGCCAAACCGGTTCGGCCCATTTTTAAGTTTGTAGTAACTTCTGCAGCGTTTTCCATAGTGGCTATACCAATTTGCATTCCCACCAGCAGTGTACTAGGGTTCCCTCAGCAGCACTCGTTGTCTCTAGTCTTTTGGATAATAACCTTTTTATGAGGTGTGAGGTGACACCTTACTGTGGTTTGCTTTTCCCTGAGGAGTAATGATGTTGAGCACCTTTTCAGAACTTGTAAATAGTTTGTAAATTTTCTTTGGGGAAAAAAAAGTCTATTCAGGTACTCTGCCCATTATGTAATTAGATTGTTTATTGATTTGCTATTGAGTTGATTGCTGGTCATTGCTAGAGGCAAAAAATCCTATACCCTGCTCAAATCCAAAACCTACTCCTAGAGCAGCCATGCCAGTTGGATGAGCCACCCAGGACAGGGAACAACACTGGTTTTATTTTAAATTTTTATTGATTTCAGAGAGGAAGGGAGAGGGAGAGAGACATAGAAACATTAGTGATGAGAGAGAATCATTGATTGGCTGTCTCCTGCACGCCCACCACTGAGGATGGAGCCAGCAACCCAGGCATGTGCCCTGATTGGGAATTGAAACTGAGACCTCTTGGTCCGTGGGACGACACTCAATCCACTGAGCCACACCAGCCGGGCAGCACTGCTTTTAATTGCACAGAAAAGGCAGGTGTCAATCTCCTGGGCTCACAGTTAATTTTCAAGTCCTGCTAACGGTATCGAACACTGTGCAAAATCAAACCGTTATCACTTGTAGATTGGAAAGAGGAGGGACAGAAGGTCAGTGGTTCTCAACCTTCCTAATTCCACGACCCTTTAATACAGTTCCTCATGTTGTGGTGACCCCCAATTTCATTGTTACAAATTGAACATACTTAAAGCATAGTGATTAATCACAAAAACAATATGTAATTATATATGTGTTTTCCGATGGTCTTAGGCGGCCCCTGTGAAAGGGTCGTTCGACCCCCAAAGGGGTCGCGACCCACAGGTTGAGAACCGCTGGTCTATATCATAAAGAAAATGAGTAGCCAAGCCAGTGTTAGGATTTTGCTCAGTCTGGGGTAAATTATTTAATTCTGTTGCCTATTCTGCACATTTCATTATTTTTGGTCTCAGAAGAAAACTTATCTATGGATAGAATGATGGGACGCAGCTCATGAATAATAAAGCGAGAGGGTTCGTTTTCCAGTTGTTTCATTTCATGGCTATTCAGCTTCCGGGGAGACAAGGGAGCAAGGAGTTCAGATGAGCTGTGGTGGAACCCTTTGAATAACGAGGTCTTGGACGTCTTGCTCACTTCCACTGAATCCTTTCTAAAGTAGATTTTAAACACTGTCCTCAAGGATTTACCTCCAGATTTTTTTTTTTTAAAAAATGCACTTGATGATTCTATTTTTGGGGATTTTAAAGTAAGTATCAGTCAGTGTCAGCCACGTCAATGGGTTTCGCTGATGGCTGACCATAGGAGACTACCTCATCTACCCAGAAGCCTAGCGCACTAAAACCTGAAGCTGGCGCAAGAAGCCTAGTGATGGAGGCTACCCCAAGGGTCATATTCTCATTGTTGTGGCCGGGAACATGGCTCATTGCCATCGCTTTCAAACCCACCAGGAGTGCATGCCATTTGTTTCCTTTGCCATTCAGGGTTTTGTTTTGTTTGTTTGTTTTTGAGCAGGCAGCACTGTGACAACTCTTCTATGGAGGCTATTTTTCACCCTACTAAGAACATCTTGCGTTCCTTCTGCAACTAGCATATAAAAATTAACATTCTGACTTGGTGGTAAAATAATGAGGAGAAATATATAATCTATTACCACAAGGGGAATAAAGATAATTAAAGAAGGAGCTTTCTGTTTCATTGCTTGGCCTCTCCTAGTTCAGAATTCCACTATTGGAAGAGATTTAGTATCTGAGAAGTAAAAGCCCTGTCCACCCCCCCCCCCCACACACACCCCTATTTTATGGGGATTGCTGTCACTTAAAATGGACTTTTTTTGTGCCTTATCTTCTCTTCCTGGGGCCAAGATTTAGGTTGCAGGAAGCAGAGCAGTGTTTTTAGAGGCAGTTGGGTTATTTAGGTGTCATCTCCCCAGGCTGTGTGGTGTTCAGACTCTTGATTTATTCTACTTTCATGCTGTCTGTCCTATTTTACTTTTATTTTGCAGCCTAATATTCTTGATTTAAAGACGCTTGAGAAAGGAGGCAATTACTGCAATGGAGGAGGAGGACAGTATGTTAAAACTCTTGATCAGATTAGGTCTCTCCTCATGTTCCCTCAGCCTCATCTCCTACATCTTTCAAAGGAATTTCCCCCCCACCCCCACCCCCACCAGAAGATGCCTTTCTTTCTCCTTCTCTGTGTTTGACTGTGTGTTCCGGCCAGCTGGATGGCCTTGGACAAGACAGCGAACTTGACTAGAGCAAATTTCCCTCATCTATACGATGAGGACATGGTTTGCTATCTGCCAGGAGACTTCGAGGCTGGAATGAGACCGCATACATGGGGTTCTTTGGGCCCCGTGCAGCCTTCTGTCGATGCCTATAAAGCATTAGTGAGCTGCCTGCTCTGCTCTCTCATGTATATTCCTTCACTTCCAGTGTGATGCCTCGCGCTGTCTAGTATCTCCGCTTGGTTCCCATGGTCTCTGATACCTGGCATACCCACGCCTCTGTCCCCGACTGACCACATGGTCTGCCTTCCTCTTGCCTTCCTGGGAAGTGGGTCCCTTCAGCCTGTGGCTGTCTGAGGGCTCTGAGGGGGAACAGAGTTTTGTGACCTCCGAATGTGCCTTTTTGGGATATTGATGGCTTTAAGCTGGTATTTTTAAAAAAATGGAAGACTGGAGAAGAGCCTTTTACTTTTGCCTTCCAAAAGTGAATCGTGGAACTTAGAATTCATTCTGTACTTGGAGCTGTGGCTTTCTATTGGCATGCTGTGGACGTGAATAGATGTGGAACATTTGCAATCACGCCAAGTGTCTAAAGGGATTCAGAGAGGCAACGCTGCTTATCGAGTTAATATATCAACTAAGTGTGGCCGACAGGGGGGAACCTGCCAAGTCTGATGGCTTGTCCCCTTGTTTCTGGGTGGCCCAGCAAGAAGGTGCCATGTCTGCTCTTCCTCCACCTGTGAACTGGCTACTTTCCCCTTGAAGCCCCTGACCCCTGCCTCCCTCTCCTTAGCCCAGAAGCCTCACCTGCCCCGTTTGTCCAGGGGCCTCATATTCTTAGGGAACCACACATGCACATCCGTGATGTTCGGTTATATCCTCCTGTTAATCTGTCTCATGTCAATTTGATTATTAGAACAGAGAGAAGCACTTAGAAGGGTAAGAGTAATGTTATTTTTTTTCCTCCCCTACAGCGATCTTCAGAGACAATAAAACTTGATTTTTCTGAAACCACATGTCATTCAGGCTTGAATTCCTCGCGATCAGGCTATGCATTGGTTGCACACCTATTTATTAAGTAAACGCCTGTTCTGGGTCAGGCCTCACTCTCAGCCCCGAGGCCTGGCTGCCCACTGGACGGGTTCTCTGTGCCCCTGCAGACTGGCTCTCCAGCCTTCCCTGCTCTGCTCTGAGCCCACAGACTAATCTGCAGGAACTGCTGGCTTCCTTTGGGGTTCACCTCCACGGTGCCCCCAGCAGGTGATCTGAGAGATGGAAGAGAGGGGGGTATAGGTGCATTCTTCCAGCTCTCTTCTGACTGAGGCCACGCGGCCGTGCCACAACCCTGCAGGCCCCTGTTCTTGTCAGGTGCCCTCTCCACACGGCCTCTCCGTGCTCTGGTACCAGTGATGCTTCTACAGTGCCCTTCAGGCCTAGGAGTGGCAACCATGCCCGTTAGTAGCCCTTGAATGTCACACTGTCCCTGAGCAATAGAAGTCATGCAACAGTCACTTGTCAATAGTCCCTATTAAACTTCTTCTCATTACTCATTCATTTCCCATCAGGGCCCTGATTGCCTTAAACAATAAACTAAACATGGGAGACCTGGCTCCCAAGGAGGGAGCCGGCATTCTGGAGGGGGAAGACAGATAATTGACAATTAAGCAAAATCATAATAGTGATATTACATTTGTGGAACAAAAATGAAATGTTTTATTTGATAGAAAGAAATTAGGGTGTCAGGTGAGGGGCAGCATTAGATAGGCGGCAGGAAAAACATTTTGACGCCAAAGGGATGAGTCCCTAGTAGGGGACTTGAGACCTGAGCCAAAGGGTTTCTTGGCTTCACTCAGGAAACCAAGACAAGAGGTTAACGTGGAAAAGCAGGATTTTTTGAGCAGAGGGGACAAGCAGGAAAAGCCACTCCGTATAGACAGAGTGGCAGACTCTCCTCACGAGCGTGTATTTAACTCTGGAGTGTAATAGTGTCTTGCAAGAAAGCGACATTATATTGAGTCATTCAGTGTTTAGGAAAGGGAAATGGGACAGTTTTCTAGGGACTCGACCAATGTGGACTCGGGGTGAGTGGAAATCGTGCAACTTAGAATTCATTCTGTATTGGGAGCTGTGGCTTTCTGTTGACATGCTGTGGACGTGAATAGATGCGGAACATTCGCAATCATGTCAAGATGGGAGAGAAAGGAATGGAACTTATCGCCCAGGTAAACTGCTGGGTGACTGATTCATCACATCTTTATTTTGAAAGTTCGATTGTTTTGTGCTTTCACAGGGCAGACTTAAAGCATGACTATATGATAGCCACTAGGTGGCAGGAGTGAACAACAGAAGTACAACATAGTTTCTAACAGAAAAAACTAGTTTTATGTTCTCTCCTGTCCTCTCCCCCTCCCGCCTCTTCTTATAAGTGCTTGTCTTCACTTTTTCCACTTCCCTCTTTTTGTCCTTCGCTGTGTCTGTATTTCTGATTATCTTAAATAACTGATTCTCAAGAATCACATAACCAATTCCAAAGAGTCAGGTATGAAAACCAGTCAGTCCCAGGTACATACAATTTAACTACTAGAGACACATTACTTTCTCTAATTCAAGAAGTCTTTTAAAGCTGCTTCTACTTAAGCTGGGAAGAAACCAGCGTGGCTTTGGGGGTTCAGGAAGCCTCCTGTTTCAGTCCCGCCCTCTCACGCTGGCAGGTGTGGGGTGGGGGTGCGGGGGAGCAGGACTGAACCCAGGAGAAGGGAGCAGCACAAAGCCCTTCAGAGCTCTGCGTAAACCCATAAGCCACAGCACTTCTCCATGATACTGTCAAAGGGGTGTTTTGATAATGAAGGTGCCGCGTTGAAGTTATTCCTTAAAAAAAGCAAAACTAACCCCTCCAATTCGGCAGCACAACCAGGTCGCAGGCAGCCCTTGAGAGATGAGCTACCATTTTCTTAATCCATTCAATGGAGGGGAGTTCATCTGTTTGAAAAACAACCATGCCCTTGAGCCCCCTGTTGGAGCCGTGCGATTGTGGCTCTCTGTTCTCTCTGCGAGTCATTGTTCTTGCTCTATAAATCTTCCTTTTCTTTAAAAACTTATTTTTCTAATCTTAAAGGCTTCTCTTTTGAAGACAAGGGTTCTGGTTTCTTAAGCACAGAGTATGAATTTTATCCCTTAATCACTCAAAGGCAGGCTTTCAGGAGCTTCTTAGAGGTTAGCAAGACCTCTTGGGGGTGCTCCTTGACCACTGTTGATAAATCAGGGAAAAGCTGATAGATTTTTTTCAGACTCCAGGAATTAAGGAATTGAGGAAGAGCCACAACTCTCTCTGTCTTTCTCTCTGTCTTTCTCTCTCTGTGTCTCTCTCTCTTTCTCATATATACACACACACACACTCAGTGCACACTAGATCTACAAACATACACTTATTCTAGTTTAAAATTAAACCTGGCCCAAACTAATGAGATTATGAAAATTCCTTTTGTGATTGTTATCATCCTGTTGATTCAGTTTTCTTCGGTTGTAGAAGTTAAAGACCAGGACCCGATAAGAGGATAGTGAATTAATTTCTGGGATCCCTGGAACTCACTGATATGAAGTACATTAGCTCCAACAAAGCTCGGGGAATTCAGGATATAATGGTTTATTCCAATAGTTCTACATCTGAATTGTGAAGCAACCCATGCACAATTAACATGATTGTTTTAGCTGTAACATCCTAGTGGGTGTTGAAGGATGAGTAGGATGAGTAGGGGCTTGGGATGGTCAAATATAAAGTTTTTCAGGCAGAGAAAATAACAGGGAAGGAGCAGAGGGTGAGCTGGGGTGGGATACAATTTTAAATAGGGTGGACAGGAAAGGTCTCACTGAGAAGCCCTCACAGAAGTTGCTAGCTGAGCACAGGCGATGAAGGAGTGAGCCCTGTGGAAATGGGGGGAGAGAGTATTCCCACCTGAGGGAACTCCGGGTGCAGAGGTCCCGGAGCAGATGCACACTTGGAATGTTGCAGAAATAGCAAAGAGGCCAGTGTGGCTGGAGTACAGACCGCAGTGGGGGAAAGGCAAAGGAGATGAGGCTGGAGAGTAGCATTGTGGGGTTGATGGTTGCGAGAGGGCAGGTCATGTAGGGCCTTGTGAGCCGTTGAAATACTTTCACTTAACTTTGAACAAGATGAGGAATCATGGAAGGATTTGAACTGAGGGATGGCAAGGCCTGACTTCTGTTTACAAAGATTGTCTCACTGCAGTTTAGAGAGATAGACTATAGGGAGCCAAGGGTGCAAGCAGAGAAATCATTTAGGAGAAATTTGTAACAATACAGGTGAGATTTGATGGTGTCTTGAACCAAAATATCAGACGTGAGAAGTGGGGGCGATCCATCAAGGACCCCTGGCCCAGTGGGTGGGGCCTACCTCTTTGGGGTGATTGATCACGGGGATCCCGGACTCTGAGAGGGCACAGGCTGGCCTGAGGGGACCGTCCTCCCCCAAGTGCATGAGTTTCGTGCACCAGGCCTCTAGTCCTATATAATAAAGAGATAATATGCAAATTAACCCTCAAGCCCTCACAAGATTGCTGCCTACAACCAGGCCAGCAGGGAGGTTAGTGAGGGACAACCAAATGACTGAACAAGCAGGCTGCGTGGGGCGACTAGGCCAGTAGGGGGGTTAGTGAGGGACGACCAAACAACTGAACAGCAGGCTGTGTGGGGTGACCAGGCCGGTGGGGGGGCCGTGAGGGGCGACCAGGCTGGCAGGGGGGGCAGTTGGGGGTGACCAGGCCAGCAGTCAGTCATCCCCCGAGGGGTCCTGGATTGGAGAGGGTGCAGGCTAGGCTGAGGGGACCCCCCCCCCCCCATCCCATGCATGAATTTCATGCACCAGGCTTCTAGTATCTTAATAAAACTGAAAACAATGAAAATGAAGTGTCATCTAAGGATTTCAACATATCCCTTTTTATTCCGTTTTATTCCCAGAGCATTGACATAGAGTAAAAGTTTTGATTTGCAATGAAATATATTGGCACAATGCTTTTTATTTGAGATGTTAATTGTTCAAGTGAATATGTACCAATGCTTCTGTCTGTAGAGCTCTATCAACAAGACAGAAGTGTTTCTCTTTTCATTTTTCACCTTGTCAATTGTAATGGCAATTCTGAAAAAAGAAAATGATGAGAGTGGAAGAAATTTTAATTATTTCAAAAAGGGCAAAAATACCCACATTTAGTAAAAGTGCACCTTAGTTTAGAGGTTCCCATCTGGTGTAGAGAACAGATTCCCTCCCCCCCCCCCCACTTTCTTCAAAATATCTGAGATGCCAAGTGCATATAAGCCTGCCTTGTGGAATAAAGGGAATAGAATTGATATGTATGTCCCCTCCCCTCATAAAGTTCTGGTGCCTGTATTTGAGTATAGCAACTTTTCTAGGCACCGTGTCTCCTTAGTCTAACAACTGGAAATTTCAGTCTGAACTGGATGGAGAGTATGACAATTTAAATTCCCACCCTAACCGGTTTGGCTCGGTGGATAGAGCATCGGCCTGCAGACTGAGGGTCCCAGGTTTGATTTCAGTCAAGGGCATGACCTTGGTTGCGGGCACATCCCCAGTAGGAGGTGTGCAGGAGGCAGCTGATCGATGTTTTTCTCTCATTGATGTTTCTAACTCTCTATCTCTCTCCCTTCTTCTCTGTAAAAAATTCAATAAAATATATATTTTTTAAAAATTCTCACAACTTTGTCTTAACTTATCTTTTATCTTTCTCAGGCCAGTGTTCTGGAAAAACCCACTATGAGAGTACAAAATTACTATTTTTCTTTTTTATAATACATACCTTTTCAAACTTCTTTTTACTTGCTGTTCCCTTTATCTGACATACATTTCCCTCTCTTCTGGGTTAGGTAAAACTCCATATGTTTTCCAGAGCTCAGCACTATTTCTGAAATACTACCGCTTCCACCACTAAAAATAGCAACAAAAAACACCACCAACAATAATATACAGGGCAATTACCTTGTGCTGGGAAATGTTTCATCTTCAGAACAACCCTACAAGGTAGGTGTCCTTAAATTCTTATTTTTCAGGTGAAGAAACTTAGACCAGAGAAGTCCAGTGATTTGTTTAGGTCACACAAAGAGCACGACTAAGAATCAGTATTCATACTCCGTATGGCTCAGTGTGAGTTGATGGTTTTAATCACAGTTTTCTGATGTACAGATATTATTCCCAGTAGACCAAAAGCTCATTGTTCAGATATGACTGTGGATACTATCTTAACAGTTTGTAATGATCACACTAGATAGTAAGCTCTTTGAAAAAGGAAACTTTATTTTGGTCAACTGCCTCGATATAATAGGTACCAAATAAATATTTACTGACTGAATAGGGTAGACGAACATCCTTTACAACCTTTTGAAACTCACAAGTAAGGAATATTTTGAGTTTCTAGAAGTGATTTGGTCAGCAGTATTTATAGTTTGGAAATGGATTCTTATATCCAGAGTTTTCCTATATCCTATAAAGTGCCACAAAAGCTACAGATTTGAGAATGAAGCTGAAAAACAATTGGTATCACTAATACTTTTTTTGTGAAAATTACTACTGCTACTACTCATGATTACACCATCATGTAGGACTTTTAATTACTCCTGAGATATATATACTCATTAAATTTCACCTAGAGATATGTAAGCAATTCTTGCTATAAGTAAAGATATTAAAATTTTCTTTGGTGTTTGATATATCTGATACCCTTTGCTAATAAATATTTATATTTTAGAATTCTGAGTGATTCTTTTTTAAAAATTGTCCTGTTTGTTTTGAGTAAGTTCTAAAGTTTTCTATTTCTGATATGATTACAATTTTACAATTGGTATAAAAAGTTTCAAAGATTACAAGTCATGAAACCTGATATAGCATATCCTAAGATAAAAATTTTGGGGAAAGTTCACCTCTACCCCTGTCTTTGTGTTTCCACTTTATATTTTATAGATTTTCATTTTTTATTGATTCACAGTCAGTTTCTAGCACTCTTGATAAATAAAAGCCACCTCATAATGATTTTTTAAAATTTACTTTTAGAGGGAGAGAGAAACATTGATGTGAGAAATGTCGATAGGCCACCTCCTACACGTGCTCTGACTGGGGACCAAACCTGAAACGTAGGCATGTGACCAGGTATAGAATTAGCCACCTTTATGGTTTCCAGGATGATGCTCCAACCAACTGAGCCATCCTGGCCAGGACCACAATTATTTTCTTATAGGAAATATTAGGTAAAAATTAAGTAAAATTTATATATATTTTGAGAGAGAGAGAGAGAGAGAGAAGGGCAAAATACATAAGGAACCTTCTACCCATAACAGGACTCACAGTAGATCTCCTTTAAATAAAATTGCATTAGTGAATATAACATGATTTTACTGATGAAAATTTAAAGTAAATATGTTTTCAAGAACACTAACATCTAGCACAATTCTTTGCTAATAATGAGCATTGGAAAACTTGTGTTGCTGAGCAAATAAAGTAAAAGGACATCTAGACTGATGCCAAGCCTAGAAGAACGTCGGTTAAATGCGGGGAGAGGCCTGAAACAGGAAATTTGGCTGGATGCGTAATGCATCTTAAACACTTGGTATGGAGTTTGGACTTTATTTGCCACAGGATGAGAAACCATGCATGGCTTCTCGGCAGAGGCTTAACATGACTCAAGCAGTGTTGGAGAAGATGAATTTACTGCCGGTACGTAGAACCGAGGATAGAAAAATTCTGGGTGTTTAACTGGAGGACAATTAGCGTAGCCTAATTGAGAGTTACTGAGGGGTGAAATGGAATGAAAGCTAGCATTTCTGGCTGTGAGGTCACAGTCAAACAAAATAAAACAAAGAGGTTGTTTAAAGTAAGAGAGGGAACGCACTTGCGTCTTTACTAATTCATTCCCGTTCATTCCTTGGGCCATTTTTGAGCATTCACCCTGTGCCAACCCCTGTGTCTACCTAGGTTTGGGAAATGAATGAGATGGGATATTTGCCTCTAAGGAACCCAAAAGGGAGAAAAAAAAAATAAGTCAATATTTACATACATTTCGAGGATTTTTTTTTCTAATAGTTATGTAAGTTTTTTATGATAATCCACAGCTCCCCCTTGAGTTTGTGCTTAATAGTGTTTAACGATAAAGTGACTGTCCAGGATCAGGGTCAAGTCTGTGATGTGCCCTCTATGTAAAGGAGGCGATTTAATGGGTATTTTCAGATCTTATTTACTGCCTCAGGCTCCTTGGCTGCTGTGTAGCTAAAGATAACAGAACTCAGACAGTTGAGGAGAAAAGAAGTGAAAGCTCCAGGGGAAACCCTATACACACCTAATCGACTAACTTCCAGAAACGTCCTCATGCTACCTCAAGCTTTGATGAAGCATTAAGATCTCATTTTCAGGGACCAAATGCCTTTCGGATGGGTGATAGATCCTCTTGCCAGCATTGATAAAGGAGAATAGAATGGACCCTCTCAGCCTACTGCTGTCATCATTTCATTTTATTTGAACAGCAATCAACTGAGGAAGAGAGACCAAGGCTTCTAAAAAGAAGGGGGAAAAATGCTTCTTTATTACTCACCAGTCTTTGGGCTCTGTCAGCAACACTGAGAGCTCTTGCCAAATAAAATGATTTAGCAGGTGGAAAGCTGTTTACAAGTGCTATTTCCACCCCTTTCTCCCTGAAAGCAGATGTCGACTCAGACATCAGCCGTACCTCGGAGTATAAATGAGATTTGCTGGGCATTTCTTCCTGGCTTGCTCATTGGCACTAGATGGATGCCGATGTTGCCTTGTCTAGGTCTTGGGGATGCCCAGAAATGTGGGGGAAAAGCGTGGATGAGCCCAGCTGGTGTGGCTCAGTGGTTGAGCGTGGCCCTGTGAACCAGAACTTCACGGTTCAATTCCCAGTCAGGGCACATGCCAAAGGTTGTAGGCTCCATCCCCTGTAAGGGGCATGCAGGAGGCAGCCAATCAATGATTCTCTCTCATCATTGATGTTTCCATCCCTCTCTCTGTTTCCCTTCCTCTCTGAAATCAATAAAAAATTTTAAAAAATGCAAATTCTAGTACTCCACCTGCAGAGATTCTTTTTTTGTAGGTGTGGGGTGTGGTTTGGAATCTGCATTTTTTTTTACTGTTACTGGGAGTCTCATACTACCTTTTGAAAAACAAACCTGCTTTTAAGGCAAAATTCACTCACATGCTCACTGTTCCAATATGCCTACTTCTTCTCATAATATTCACTCTTCTCTGCACAAACATAAACTTCATCAAATTATGTTCTTGTTAAAAAATAAAGTGATTTATTTTTGTGATTTTCATATTGTTATATAATTCTTTGTGAATTTAGGAATAGCCTTTATGACGTCAATTTCTTGGCTTAAAATTTGCCTATGAATAAACAATTTTCTCAGGGATAATTCAACATTTCAATGAAATAGTAAATCATCACCCACTATTCACAGATTTGACCACAGTATTTTAGAAATGGAGGAAGAATCCACAGGGTTTCTTCAGGAAAAGAGAATTTTTGGAATAACCTAGAATTTATATTAATTGAAATCAGTAATGTGTCTTTATTATCTTTTTGATCTTTTAAAAGTCAAGTCTAGCCTCACTCGAATGAAGGTTCATGGGATGTTGAAAAACGTGAAGGCAAATTTTTAAAGGAGCTTCTTTTTGCCAAAGAATATATGGGGTGTTTGTAGTTGAATAACCACCTACTATTTTTTTATAATTTGAGAGAATTATAAAACTGAGCTCCCTTAAACTTTGTAGAAAAAGTATCCACGTGATTTCTAGATTATTCTGAACTGGTGCTGTCCAATAAAACTTTATGCACTGACAAAACTATTTTATGTCGGTGCTGTCCAACACGGGAGCCACTAACCACGTGTCTACTTCTGAGGCCTCTCAGAAATGGTATTGTGATAGACACAGAATTTTAATTTCATTAAATTTTAATTATTTATATTTAAATAGGTACATGTAACTAATGGCTACCAAATTAAACAGTACAGTTCTAGACAATATATTCAGAATTCATCTGTAGCCCTATAGGAATTAGAAATGTCATATACCAAGCCTATAGAAAATTCCAAGTCCATAAAAACATAACTGGAATAGGGTTATTAAATTAACCATTGTGTGTGTGTGGGGGGGGCATTCAACCTTTAGGTCTTTATTTTCCGCAGTGGAATAAAGTGGAGTGTGAGCTGTAAATGGTTTCTCCAACTTCCAACACTTTACAATTTATATTTAGATAGTTTTGAGGTAATTAGAACGAAGAACACAGAGAAATCAAGAAGACACTTTTCTTGGCTTGCTGGTGTTTTCTCTCTGCAGATTTTTGTGGGGTTTTTCTTGTGGGCATTTTTTGCTTTCATAAATTCAGTTATCATCTCCATGGAGATACATCTCAGCTCTAAATCTCTGCATATGACCTCTTACACATACTCTTGCTTTCCAATTAAATGGTATAAGGTTCTCTTTTTTGATATTCTACTCTTAAACTCAATGTAAACGTATATGTTATGTACCAAATTGGTCCCCTCCTTTTATTTATATTTTGAAGTCCTAATCCCTAGTGCTTCAGAATATGCTCATATTGGGGGGTACAATCTTTCAAAAGGAAATTAAGTTAACATGAGGTCATTAGGGTTGTCTGTAATCCAATATGATTGGTGCCCTCATATAAAGAGGAGACCAGGACACAGACACAACAGAGAGAAGACCGTGTGGAGATACAGGGTGGAAGCCATTTATAAACTAGAGAGGCCTCAGAAGAAACTGACTCCAAAGACATCTTGATCTTGAGCTTCTAGCCTCCAGAATTGTGAGAAAACTGCTGTTTGCCGTTTAGCCATCCCATCTGTGGTACTTTGTTATGGCAGCCCTAGCCAACTGATACAATATTTAAAACACTAATATTTTTCATCAGATTTGCACATATCTAAACCTTCTTTACTTTTTATTTTTCATAAAGGGTACACACACTTTACCCATTCCACATTAAAGAAATCAACAAATATTTGAATAATGTGTCACATTGTCTAAAGCTCTGGGCTTTGGTGTTTCTATTACTTGTTCTTTACCCTCTGTTCTTGACAACTTGGTTGTTCTTTCCTTTTGGAGTGTCTACTTCTCCTTGTGTGTTTGTTCTCATCCTAATTAACTTCTAAGAAGTGGCTCAAGTAGTGTCTGAAACCAGGGTGAGCTACAGATGTCCTACACTTCCATTACATTTTACATAGTACTCCATATGGCCTACCTATTTATTTGAGGAGAGTGTCCTTGTCTTATTAATTTTTATTATTTTATTATTATGTGTGTGTGTGTGTGTGTGTGTGTGTGTGTGTGTGTGTTTAGTTTCCCAGCACAATAGAGTTCCTGGTATTTAATAGGCACTCCAGAAACATTTTTGGAAACACACATGTAATAGTTTTGACTTTAGATAAAAAATTCCTTGATAGTTAGTCTTTCTCATGTTTCTTCAAATACTCAGTGTTCCTTGAGCATTTATTATGTGCAAGACACTCTAATTACAAAACTTTCACTTCACTTGGGCTGAATACAAAGCTTTAGTCAAAGTGTTTTCTTTTTGCTGGATTGCTTTGTTGGGTAACCATTCAAGCATAAAAAAATTTCTTCTTGCTGGTAGCGTGTTATTTAATAGTGATTTGAACTGATCTACTTGTGTGAAAGTGGGTAATTGTGATAGTTGGTTATGCATTGAAATAATGTGCTCTAAAATGTATCTTTGTTCTTAAATGTATTTGTGCTCTGAAATGTATCTTTCCTCTGATTATTTATTCTTGAAATAAGATATGCACTTGATTAAATTCAAAGAAGTCTTAAATCAGTTTGAAAACCCCAAAATTAGTATCACTTATGGACATAAGGCCATAGATACCATCTGCTAGAAATTCTGTTGACTTTGGTAAATAATTGAAAAAAATGAGGTGTATCTGTGCATAACTATATCCTTCGCACCTTCCCTCAACAGAAGGAATGGAATAGTCCTGATGGGTTCAGAGTCGGGATCAGGGAGTGGGGAGTTAGCCTATTTTTTTTATCTATTTACGTCTTCAGCATCACACTGTATCATTAAGACATAAGAGCCTTCACGGGACTTCTAATTCAGTTTTAAACATATGGCAGAAAAGGGGCCCAAAGGAGTTAAGATCTGGGACAAAACCAGATGTTTCCTAATTCATTCTTGAGTGTCATTTTCACCATTTAGAAAATGATTAACATTCATTTAAACTGAGCTACTGTTACACCAAGTTGACGATATTGTGGTTTCTAAATACCTAGGTACATTTCTGCTGAGGTCATAGGAACTAGGTATTTAAAAATCATAATAAAGAAGTTGATGGGGTTGGCTAATGAAAGTGTTTTTCTTTATAAAGGTTCAACTCTAAAATCCCAACATATTACAGATCTGGTAGGATAGTGTGGTCATTAAGATCATGGAGGAGCCCTAGCTGGTTTGACTCAGTGGATAGAGTGTCAGCCTGCAAGGGCACATGCCCCGGAGGCAGCCGATCAGTGATTCTCTCTCATCATTGATGTTTCTATCTCTCTCTCTCTTCCTCTCTCTCTGAAATCAATAAAAATATATTTTTTAAAAAATCATGGCAGAATCCGGCAGACCTGAATTCAAATTCTGACCAAATTGTTACTAGTTACGTGATTTTGATCAAATTAATTAATCTCACTTATCTCAGCATCCTTATCTTAAAATGGGAAAAATAACTTGCTTACAGGAATACATTCAGACACATGAAGCATGCTGAAGACCACGTGATAGTTCCCCAATAATTCCACTTCTTGGTATTCATGACCTTGTGTTAACTTCATCCCTTGCCTGTGGGTTGGACCTAGTGACTCACTTCTTCTTTAAAAAAAACATATATATATATATATATATATATTTTATTGATTTTTTACAGAGAGGAAGGGAGAGAGAGTTAGAAACAGCAATGAAAGAGAAACATCCATCAGCTGCCTCCTGCACACCCCCCACTGGGGATGTGCCCGCAACCAAGGTACTTGCCCTTGACCAGAATCGAACCTGGGACCCTTCAGTCCATAGGCCGACGCTCTATCCACTGAGCCAAACCGGCCAGGGCTGACTCACTTCTAATCAAAGAGATGAAGGGATGTTATTTCTATGATTAGGTTACAAAACACTGTGGCTTCATCTTGCTAGCAGACTTTCTTTCTTGCTGGTTTTGATGGAACAGTAGTGTGTTGCAGAGGCCCACGTGGCAAGGAACAGAGGCCCTCAGTCCAGTCCTAGAGGAATTGAATTTGGCCGGCAACCACTGAGTGGGTTTGTAAGTGGATTGAAGCTTAATTACAGCCTTGTGAGAGGCCCCATCTCAGCCATACCTGGACTCCTGACTGAACAGAAGCTATGAGATAATTAATGTGTACTGTATTGTGTTAAGCCACTGAGTTTTGGGGCAATTTGTTAGGCAGCAGTAGATAATTAATACAAAGAATGCCTAACACAAAGTAGAGAGGTAGATGGTAAGGGCGGGCCCTATTTTAGGAAGAGTTTCAAGAGAGGGGGATGAAAAGAAAGGCCTCAAGGGCCTTCCTGGGAGCCATGAAAAGACTGTTGTAAACAGAGGGAATGGTATAAGTCTTCGGGTTACTCTCTGAGCGTTTGAATCTTACAATATAAAGGCTGTTTATCATGAACCTGGTTGAAATCTAGAAATGGAAATTTTGAATAAAACAAAGCAACTGACACACAAGATTCAGAAGCTTACATAATTTAAACGAAGATAAATTTCTCTCTTTTTTTTCTTCTGATGACATTTACTGACTTCAAAGTCTGTATTGTTATCTGGAGGATTAATGTAAAATGGCATTGCATTGTGGAAGGTATTGTTTTTCATGTGACTCATAACTGAAAAAAAAATCAGTTCAGTATTGCAAATGTCTAAATTGATTAATGTCACGTTACCTCAGCATGTAAAATACTTCCTGGAGGACAGCCTTCATTTTTTCCTTAAATATTATTATAAAACAAAAATGATAATATTTTTAAATCATGGAAAACACACCCATAAATTTATTCTGTATTAACACAACTATTATTATTTTGTGTATTTTCCTACAGTTTTTAAAAATGTCATTCTGTAAAAAAATAATAATAATTTTGGTCCTCAGAGGCAGAGAACTGAGCTCATCATATTCTGTCATAGCAGAGTACATCAGTGGGCTGTGCAAGGCCTTTCTCATTTTATTATAGTCTCCTTAATTTTCTTCCTCACGCTAATTTCACACCCCCGTTAGTCACTCTAATCTATGTTCATTGAGACAGGTACATATACATAATCTATAAAGATATATAGTGCTGTTTTGTTTGTGCTTTTGTTTAATGTAAATGGTATCATACAGGATTCATTCACCTCACCCTATATTTTTAAGATTATATATATATATTTCAGAGAAGAAGGGAGAAAGAGAGAGATAGAAACATCAATGATGAGAAAGAACCATTGATTTGCTGCCTCCTGCATGCCCCACACTGGGGGTCGAGCCCACAACCTGGGTATGGGCCCTGACCAGGAATCGAACTGTGACCTCCTGGTTCATAGGTCAATGCTCAGCCACTGAGCCACTCCAGCCAGGCTAAGATGCTTTTTTCATAGGACTATCTGTCTGCTCTTCAGTTCCCCTTTTGAGTTTTTTATTTCAACTATTTGATTTTCCGTACTCAGAATTCCAGATTCTATCTCCTTTTGACTCTATTTCTGGCTCATGTTTGTAATATTCATCCTGTTTCTTTGAGGATGTGTTTTATTTTAAAATTATTACATAAAATTCTTATTTTATCCGTTTCTGAATTGGATATTCTTGGCATATTTGTCAAAAATTAGTTGATTGAAAATGCATGGGTTCAATTCTGGGCTCTTTAGTCTGTTCCATTGGCCTACATATTTGTTTTCATACCAGTACCATTCTGTTTTGATGACTATATCTTTAAAGTATTGTTTAAAGTCAGGAAGTGTGATGTGTCTGGTTTTATTTTTCTTGCTCAAAGTTATAGCTCTTTGGAGTCTTTTGTGGCTCCATGCAAATATTAGGATTGCTTTGTTTTTCTATGAAAAATCCCTTTGGAATTTTGATAGGGATTGCTTTGAATCTATAAATCACTTTGGGTAGAATGAACATTTTAACATGAACACAGAATATCTTTTCATTTATTTGTGTCTTCAATTTTTTCATCCATGTTTTATAGTTTTCTGTTGTTAGTGTATAGAAAAACAATTGATTTTTCTATGTTGATTTTATTTCCTGAACTTCACTGAATTTATTAGTTTTAACAGTTTTGTTAGTCTTTAGGGCTTACTATATAAGATCATGTCATCTGCATTTTATGTTCTCAGACCCACCAGTCTCTCATTGTTGCAGTTTCTTTAGGATCAAACAGGAGCAGAGATAGCATTTAATGGTAGTTTGCCAGCTTATCTGGCCTCCCAAAATCTTTACATAGCATAGGATTTTTAAACATAGCACACCTATAGTTTTGCAATATTTTATTGTCTACCTGTCATTGCTGTTTTCTGGTTCACAGTTATAACACATACAGAGCATATGATTATAGAATACTGTGATACATTACTTGGATAAACTATAATTTTTTTTAAAATATATTTTATTGATTTTTCACAGAGAGGAAGGGAGAGCGATAGAGAACTAGAAACATCGATGAGCGAGAAACATCCATCAGCTGCCTCCTGCACACCCCCCACTGGGGATGTGCCCGCAGCCAAGGTACATGCCCTTGACCGGAATTGAACCCGGGAGCCTTCAGTCCACAGTCTGACGCTCTATCCACTGAGCCAAACCGGTCAGGGCTAAACTATAATTTTTTAAATTATCCCCTACTGTTGGACATTTGGAGATGCTTTCTGTTGTCCTAACATGAGTAGTAGCATTACATGTGTTTTGGGGTGCTTTTCTTTTGTTGTTGTTTCCCAATATTCTGAAAGAGTTAAGGCAGCCTTCAGGAGTGCTTTGAATTCTGGAAGAATCTGGCTCTTTGTGTCTGATTCATTTTCTGAGTGGGTGGTATGCCGCTCTAACCTTGTCACTGACAGCAAAGTTCAGATTTCCTGCTGTAAAGAGAGAAGTCTGTCCTTGTAGTTCTCTTTGATGGAAGTGTTTATCTCCAGACAATGATTGCACATACGCTTCCGTCAACACACAGGTCCTCGCTAGTGTCAGTTCTTTTTTGAATCGAAATTGCAATTTCCTTTGTTCATCTGGACTATTTAAAAACCACGGCAGTTCTTATTTAAAAGGCTCAGGTTGTGTTCTACATTAAACCTGTCCAAATTTGGTAATGATGATTACCCTATTGAGTGCAATCAAAATAATCAGATGAAAACCGCCTATTTTCTAACTTATTTGTCCAAAAGGAGTGCTCAGATAACATGACTTTAGTTTTTATATAAACTCGTAGCATTTTATAAGCAACATCTGAAAATAGGTTAATGAATCATCATGGGAGGAAACTTGAGAATCTTTGACTTAAAAAAGGATGTTAGCAGTCATTTAAGTCGATCTACCAGCCCAAAGCAAAACTCATTTACAATGTGCCTGATGGTCTATCAGTTTTTTATTAAACCCCTTCCGTGTCTAGAAGATTACTATCACATCAGAGAGTCCATTTATTCTTGGACAGCTGTAATTCTCTTATTTTTGTCTTGGATTGAAACCTGTCCTTTTAACATCTCTTTAAAGATACACTGAGTTTTTGTTGTTGTTTTTTGGAGCTACACAGAAAAATGCATATTTATTCTTATCATAGTCCTTCAAATGGCGAAGACAGCTATATATAAATTTCCTCTTAGTCTTCTCTTTTCTATTCTTTAATATAAATATACTTAGGCCATGTAGGATTAAAAAATTAAGATACTGATGTCTATATCTATAATCATCTCAAATATATTCCTGGGTGTTTTTTTTTATTTGTCCATGTCCTTGAAATAAGGATTGTGGAGTGGAGAATAGTGGCTCACAGATACAGTGAAACAAACCACTGTACATTCCACTGACCTTGACATGAAATATTTGCTTTAAAAGTATCTTAGAGACTCCTTCCAAATTTTATCATGTAGGATTTCCCTGTGATATACCTATAGGTCCTTCGTGTTAGTCTTATCCTAGAACATAGTTGCTGAAAGATGCCACCTTACTTACAAGAGTTAGGTATACTATTAAATCGGTAATTATTTAACTCTTTTATGAGGACTATGTCATAAAGCCACAGTGCTTTCCAATAGGGAATATGGTTTATAGTAGGAATACGGTTTATAGTAATAGGTAATACATTGTCATTTACACTTGAGAGCTTTTAATTGCAGCTTGAATTTCATGGCCCATAATGGAGAAAATAAAATCTGAACAAGAATTTATCAACATACTACAACTAGAAATATGCAGGACTGTGTGCCTAGAAAACTTGTGGTTTAATTATTTGTAAAGCATATGAGGCTTAGACTGAAAGGGATCTTATATAACATACCCCCTAATTGCACAGATGACTGACCACTTTTAATTTATCTCAACTACCTGACAGTCATTGGTATTTGGAAAGATTATTTGAGAGGAGGTTTTACTTTTCTACTTTTTTGTTTTACCTTTTTTCTAGTTCCTACTCTAGGCAGATAATTGTTTTGATGATTTTTGAACATCTTGATTGGATTCAATTAATCTATTTAATGAAAACAAAAATCAGTGAATGTTTAATAACATTTATTATTCAAGTTAGCCACAAGAGTCAATCTAGCAATCCCCTAAAGGTATGAGAATAAAAATCTGTGGTATACTTAGTGGTTTCTCTTTTTTATATGATGAATTATATTTTAAGACTTTTAAATTGTGAAATTTACATACAAGTATAATATGTTATATATGTATATCTCCCCCCAAAAGTTGAGGAAATAGACATTATTAGTGCCATAAACACCCTACCAAGCACCCCCTTCCCACTGTGTACACATCTTGATTCAGCCCTTCTCCCAATAACTGCCCTGTTCAGAACACAATTATAGATTTGTGATAACCACTCCCTCTTTTTTTCTTTCATTTTTACTATTTAAATATGTATCTATAGACAGTTGTTTAGTTTTGTTTATTTGGGGCATAGTAAATAGCAGAATATTTTATATATTTTTCCATGGCTCGCTGCTTTTGCTCAACACTATGTTTGCATAATAAATACATACATGGATATGTGTAGTGTGTGTTTTATTTATTTTTACTGCTCTATGGATATTTTGCAATGTATTTATTCAACTTACTATTGATATAAAATTAGGTTATTTTGAGTTTTTGCTTTTAAGACTTTTGTTAATGTTGCTAGGAATATTTTTTAGATGTCAACTAGTGCACAGGTATACGAGATTTCCCATTTTTTGTTTTGTATTTACTCTTTGTATTTTATTTTATATGAATTCAGTTCATATTATAAAGTATATTTCTCTTCTCCCTCCTAAATGTTTAAAAGAAAATGCTACACAGAGGAAAAAATTTTTATAACTTTTCTATGCATATCATTTAAACTTATTTGTTATAAATACATTAAATATATTTAATACATGTCTACTATGAATATTTTAAATGAGAATTTAGGTTGAGTTCTCAAAAAAAATCTACAACCTTGATTAAATTTAAATAATGGTGTGGGAGTTTTTTCTTTCTTTTGCATTGCAGTTAATGGAGATTACATTAAATTTTATTTCATTTTTAGACATGTTTCTTAAATAGCAAAATGGAGTGTTTTTATACATTATCATCATTGAATTAAAATCATATTTAAGGAACTGACTTTTGAAACTAACTTCATACATTTATTTTTACTTACTGAGCATCTGTTTGAACTAAACATTGTTAGGTATCAGGGACTAAGGGGTGAGCTGATTTCAACCTTACCCTCAAAGAACATGTGGCCTGGTTTGGGAGAAAGAATGAGAGGTATTTATAGCAGATGTACTATGGCAGGAGAAACATAGTCTAGAAAATTCCACAGCCATTTGAGTCCCAGAAACCCAAAGGATCCAGCATAGTGCAAAGGGGATTTGGCTTCTTGGAAGAAATGATGTTTAAATATTGAAACTGAGGTTTGTAGGATGAGCAGGAGTTGCCTGGTTTCTGCAAGAGAGCCTTATACGTCCCCACTCTGTTTTCTGGTTATTATTATTGTGACTATTTTTGGTCTCTGTGGGTGAGTACTAATAGGTAGGTTTTACCATTTCTCACAGGGCACACATAAGCATCATGGGAAAGGGTCCAGTCCCATGGAGAGAAGCCAGACAGAAGCCCTGAAGGCCAAACTCCTCCACCAGGATGTTTGCTTGGCAGCTCAGCATCCTGACCTTTTTCTTTGTAAAGATAATGTCCACAAAGAGGTTTTCAAACCTCACGTCCTGGCCCTTAGGGATGTGGTTCAGCAGGTCCGTATTAAACTCATGCCCTGCACCCAGTGGATTATGGGAGGGAAGCAGAAGAATTTTATGGAAGAAAATGTACTCCGATGTTGCTATGCTGCTAATGAAGACCAATAGAAAACATATGGACACTTTCAGATATTGGGAAAGCCCCTTGGGGGCTCATCCTGAAGGGCGGCCTCACGTTCTTTGAACATCTCATCCTGCTCCTTCAGGATCACTACGAGCTGAGGTTACAGAGCTATACAGATTGGCCTCACAGTGAGATCCACATAATCAGTTGCCAGAAGGTAGGCCCCACGTCAGAGGAAGTGGTGGCCTGGTCACGAATGGCCTTCCACCTCTTCCTGCTGTATTTAGGTGACTTATTCCGCTATCAGAATGAGGTCTGAAAAAGCCATTTCAAAGGTATGTTAACCTAGATGCACAGAAACTGTGGACAGGGCTTCTTAAGGCAACAGTAAGCCTCTTATTAAAGAAGGTACATGCCTGGGCATCAGCCACCATGACCTACCCGGTTAGGAGTTTATGATCAGCTCACCCTGTGCGCTGACTGTCAGATTTAGTAGAGTCCCTGTACTTCCACAACGTGCAGGAATCATGCCCCCGAGAAAGCCTCCTGCTGTGGTCTGTGATGTTTCCTTGCTCTCCCTTGTAGGAATTTTGATCCTACCTGTGTTCAGCTGACCATCAGCAAACATCCTGATCTGGACTTAGGAAAGCACTGAGGAGCACCAGGGGCTGCATGGAGATGTCACTGCTGTGAATTCAAGAAACGTGTCACAGATGTCTCCTGCCTGGCTTGCTGAGTCCTGGATTCTGTATACAGAATGCTTTATCTGTGGAGGAGCTATGGAGAAAGGCAGCATCTTACTGTTATTAAACGGTTGCCCTTCACTTGGTTTACTTAAAGGGTAACCGCCGTTGAAGTCTGCCAGTAGAATCATCCAGGCAAAGCCCTTTAATGTGACATCTGAGATTACTTATTGTTTCCATCAGCCCCCAAAGTGTTTGTCTTCTCAAAGCACAGTCTTTGGGTCTAGGCCTGTGGGATCATGGACAACATTTTGTGTACCAGGAGACTTAAATTTCTCTTGTAGTTTTAGCGTCTTTTCATCATTGGGTATAGGAATGTGTACAGGAATAAAATACAAAGCAACAGGTATAGTGCCTAAATCTTAGTATTTATAGAGAGCCTCAGTTGAGAAAAGTAACTTTCAGAAGCTTCATTACCACTGAGATTCTGTAAGGAGGGTACTGTCCATGAATGGCTCTGGTGGGAGGCGGCCCTTCTAAGAATAAATGCTTTCTCATTTTCTTATTACCCTAGAATGTAGGAACGAATCCCATTTTCACCCAGGAGTAAGGTGAAATCAATCAAGTTGAGCAGCTTTCCCAAAGACTTGCTGCTACTAAGTGACTTACCTGAGATGTGTTCCAGATATATTTGGCTCTAAATTTGTCTCAAGTGAGCAGGCCTCACGTACAAGCCCACAAAGGCAGAGTATCCAATAACGAGGCAGGAAGAGGCTATCTCAGTGAAGGTCAGTGAGAACCTCGAGGACAGCTCGTGGGACACAGAAACAACCTTCATTCTCCCCGCGCCCCCCCCCCCCCCCCCCCTGCCTCTCCAGCTGACTGTCTTGGTGCTAGGCAACCTTCCCCTTCACCGAACTGCTTCAGGGAAGGAAAAGTCAGCGGAGGGGAGAACCGGTCCTGGGCCCTGTCTAGGTTGTAACGCTGACTTGGGAGGATATTTACAGAAGAAACTGGTTTAACTAGGAAAAAACTGAGTTGTTTTACTAGGTAAGTTTTACATTTTGAGTGAGTAGGTTAGAAGGTACGTTATGCTCAGACAATCACTAGAGCTAGATATTTCTTTTATATATCTGAGTGATAGTGTGTAACTTTCAACCTCACTATAAATGTGTGTTTATGTGCTGTCTAGGCAGCCAGAGACTTTATTTATTCCGGTTGAATAATATATTTTGACTGTAACAACTTCTTGAATGAATGTAAGACTCTTATTGCCATCTATCTCCCCTACATACCTGCTGGAATTTTCTACATACAGTATCTGAAATTCAGCATGTCTAGAAGCGGTTATTATTTCTAACTGAATTAGCCTTTATCTTGATAAGTGGCATTTAGCTAAATTTGAAACACTGGTTCCATTCTCTTCTAACTCTCCTTCCTCTCTCAAACTTCTAATTATTAACACACACACACACACCTCTAAAGTTCCATTCAATAACTAGCTATTGTCTAACCAAATAGGTACATAAAAGTAAATGTTATATGAAACATGATTCACAACTTTTTTCCCTTTTTAGCCCCATGCATGAGTAGTTTACCTTATAGAGGAAACATTTCTTAAATGAATTTAAAAATTTAAATTGTATCTATACACTACTTAAAATGTTAAAGATTCATAGAGTGAATAAAATCTTTTACACAATAGAACTCCACTGCTAATTTATTTTAAATCTTTTATTTTCTATTAACATGGAGATATATAAAATTGGGTGAGTTTATTTGTAGATAGATGACTTTGATTAATTTGTGGTACCCGATTCAAGCCCTCCTACTCTCTACGCTCTGAAGGCTGGTGTTAGGAAGGAAGTCAGAGTACATTTGCGATCTTTCCTTCTCTCTAGCTTGGCCAGAGCTCTTAGTATAATCTAGTCTACTCTAACACTCCATTTTTGAATCACTGCCTTAAAAATAATAACATTCAGAATAAGACTTTGGTTCAGAAGTCCTGTCCCAAATGGCATGATTCTTCTTGCATTTGATTGGAAATTCTGAGGAGCAGACAGATTGGGTAGGCATATAGTTACTATTACTTCTCTTTGTGCAGAATTATGCGTGCTATAAGGGAGTTTATAAAGAAGTTTCCCTGCTAATGACACACACCTTGCACATAACATTTGCTCCATGGGTCCAATCCTTCTTTCCTTTTCTGGGTGTATAATACCCATTTTCTGATTAGGTGTGTATGAATTGTGTGTGTTCTTTTTACTCTGAATCTCCAGATGAGCGTAAGCAATCAGCAACTGCTGAAATGGGTTTCCCCAAAGTTTAAACATGCTAATGATTCACAGCGTCTGTCCAATCTGGCGCAGCAATGTTTTCCTTCTAGCTGAGCAGATTCTGAGGAGTCTTCTAGCTTTCAGTTTGATTTCTCTGTTGTCATTTGGCTTAGTAATTTCTATTTATTGTGCTTTAAAAGAGGAAGGGATGTCAATTCAACAATAAAAACTGTGGACACTATTCTGGAGGAGTCACAGAAAGGCATAGAAAAGTCAAAATGATGAGTTGCCAACAGGGCATCACAAATTTAAAGAGTAAGTCTATTTTAAGTAGGGATAGAATGAAGATGTGTATTAGCCAATTTTAATTTACAAAATAAAGTCACTTTAACATTATAAGATGGTTCAAATAATGTAGAAATCAATGAAAGAATTGTTTGAACTATGAGAATAATAAATGTCAAACTTGTGAGAGAAAGATGCCTTTAGGGATTTTTTACAATGTTTTATTCCAACAGGAACTAGCTTCTTTCCATCTTGATGAAGTGCCTCCAACCTCTCTCTGGGTTTCTCCTGTAGCAGGAACTCTGGGTCTGAAATGAGGTCAGATTTTTAAGTTGCGGCTAAGTGAACATCATTTAGCATTTTCATTCTTTGAAAAGAGCTCATCAAGTAATTGCCTTCTATTAGCAGGCAAGCAGGATGACAAGCAGGATGAAGCATGATGAAGATAATGAAAATTTAAAGTAGTCTCCATTTTCTGTTGGCTTGGAAAAGCTTATGAGAGCAATGACACACCTCACAGAAAATGACAGGCCTCCTAGAATGATTGAACAAAGATATGCTGAGAGCAAGATAAGTGTCTGGTTCCCCAAACCATAGCCTTTTCTCAAATTCATGGTACTAGTTCCTGGAATACGTTTTAAAATGCCAAGTGGCCTAAAAATGACTAATTCAAAGTAAAAAAAAAAGTCTGAGATTAAGATTCCTATATCTGCTTAGAACTGATCTTGTCTATAAGTAAGCATCTGATACAAAGATGTCTATAAAATATTTGCCAACGCTGTCTGCTTTTAAGTAATGTTTCAGACCTACATTATTTTTTTAAAATATGTCCCAGGTTATTTTCCTTTGATCTCACGTCTAGTCCTAAAAAATACGTAAGTCTATCAATGGTTGAATAATTTTTTCTTAGTTTGGGTTTGCCCAAAAAATCAGATGGTCAGGCAAGGATATAAATACATGTATTTGATTTGGAGGCAAACTCAGAAAGCACAAGAGAAGGTGTGGGGAAATTGAGGAGAAATGAGAGAGCCAATGTAGAGAGCATGACTGAGTGAGTTACCAGCATGGACAATTGGGACTCACTTCCTTTGGGGATCTTTTGAGAAACTATGTTGAAGTACTTTAGTATTGTCTCATCAATGGAAGAGGAAACTGGGCTACTTACCCATCAATTTTCATCCCTCTTTGGTGCAATTACTTGGCATTTTAGGCTACCTGGCATCCAAGATGACTAAGCCTTTGTGGCATTGGAGAAAGCCCTCAGACAGAGAAACAGAAAAAATTGACACTTGAGAGCTCTCCCTCATGTCCTACTTATCTCCCAAAGGCCCGCCTTTTCAGGTTAGGTTTCAACATATGATTTTTTGGGAAACACACAACACGCGATCTATAGCATGTTGCCTTTGGTCCCCTCAAAATTTATGTTCTTTTTATATACAAAATACATTAATTTATTTAATAACCCTAATGACCCCAAAAGTCTTAACTTGTTTCAGCACCAACATTAAGGTCTAAAATCCAAAGTCTCATTTTAAATGTCATTTAAAGCAGAGACTTGGGGTTTGATTTATTCTGAGGAAAAATTCCTCTCCAGCTGTGAATCTGTGAAAAACTATACTATGTGCCTCCAAAGTACACTGGAGTGACAGACATAGGCGAGGCATTCTCATTTCAAAAGGGAGAAGTAGGAAAAACATGTTCATTAAACAAGGAGGCCATTATACTGAATGGCTTTAATGTTTTAGTTATCTGTGCAAGCAAACCAAAATCTAAGCCTGTAATGAGTCAAAGTCAAGGAATTGAAACCCAAGGACAGCCAATCGCAAACAGCTGTGGTAAAACAAAATTCAACTGAGTATATTTGAAGATCGAATTGGCTTTATTAAGCTAACCATGAATCGGGTCGCATTTAATTTAGCAAATAGAAGGGACTTTTGAGGGTTAGCATAAAATAGAAAGTTTTTATAGGAAGAAGGGTGGACCAAGGGTGATATTAACAAAAGAAAAGAAAGGATTATTTTTAGGCCTGACATCTTTTTTCGGGGGAAGGAAACAGAATAGCTTCCATCTTGCAGACTGCCTCTTCTTCCTATGGGGAGAGGGAGAGGACCCATGTGACAGATTACTTTATTGGTGTTGACCAGACAATTCCAGACTGGTTGGTTAAAATTACATTTCTGAGAGGGGTTAAAATGCAATTCAGTTAGGTATTAAATCTAGGTTTGGTATGATGAATTTTTGCATGAGCCATTGGGGTCTATAATTTTCTCTTTAACACAACCAACTTGGCTTGCCCAAATAAGGCAACTGCTTAAACTATAGCCAATCAAATAATTTATTTGCTTTGATTCTGTATCTTTTTTATAAAAGTTTTTCCTTTAGTTCCTGTCAGTGGAGTGATCCTACCTCTGATTTGCTGCTGGCCAACTTAAATATTTTTGTTCACATAGACTCCTAAAAAGTTTAATATGCCTGAAATTATCTTTTAATAGAAGAAAGGAGTGAGAATTCTCAAGCAAGTGCAAAACCTAATGGGAAAATTCTATTAGACCTTAAGTCTCAAAAAGAATTCTCTTTGACTCAGTGTCTGCCTTCTAAACCTACAGAGGGTGATAATGTCACCCCCAAAGCTTGGCAGGGACCCTACCCATGCCATGGCTCTCTGCTGGGGCACTGTGGGTTTCCCAGGTTGGGGGGCCCCATACCCCTGGCTTTGGTCAGGGAACAGCAGGGAGACCAGTGGTTGAAGCAGAGTGAAAAAGGGGGGATAGCAGAAGCAGATGAATTTAGAGCAGAGTTGTGCCATACCACGCAGTAAGACTTTACATTTAACTCAGAGTAATCAAGAGCCACTATGAAGAGTGATATGAGCTGACATTAGGAAGTTTACCCTGTCTGCAGTGTCGGGTATAGACAGCATGGAAGAATAGTAGAAGCAAGAAGACTAGTTAAGAGATCATTGCAATTCAGGAAGAGGTGTTGGGGTTGGGGTTTAGAGTGAAATTGAGGAGAACTGGTAAGCTTATGAAAATATCTCCAGATAAGTGTTCACAGGATATGGTGATGAATTGCATATGAGGTGTTAGAGAAAGAGAGGGGTCAAGGGTCACAGATGACCCACAGGTTTTGGCCTGAACTGGAATATGAAGTTACCGTTTAATGAATCATAGAATAATGAGGAAAGAAGAGGTTTTTTGGTTGTTGTTTTTTTTTGGAGAAGATCAGGAGTTTAGTTTTGGACGTATTCAGTTTGAGGTATCTCAAATAGTGTGTTGAGTAGATGATAGTATATGTGAATCTGGAGTTCAGGAGAGGGTCTGGATGGAAATGTAAATGCCCAGTTATATTCCCACAGGTAATATTTAAAGTTCTGACAGTGTAAGAGATTGTCTAAGAATGAGTGCAGATAAAAAAAAAGAGGTAAGATCTGGGGACTGAACCTTATTGTACCACAATAGTTGGGAGCGAAGGTTATTATTAATAAAATGGATTATGAAGGATTGTTTAGCAAAATTGTACAAGTAAGATGATTAAAAAATACCCTAGTTAAATGTTCTCTGGTAAATAATTGGGACCAAAGCCAAAGAAAATTATTATCATTGATTTTTGGAATTCACAGGGCTGCAGGGTAAAGTTATTGAAAAATTGAATTTGCATGTATGCCCATAGGCTATAAAAACTGCCTCCAGAAGCCAATGATTGGAATTAGAAACATTCTAGCTCTGTTATTATTTTATTTGAAGAGGAGTTTAAATTTGTTTTACTCTGCACAAAGAACTTGTTTGATGTATATTTCATGAGCCCTGGTTGAGAGGGAACATTTCATATTGGAATTATATGAAAGCTTCTAATCAAACATTTATGTCAGCAAGAGTTTTCTTTTGTGGAAGAAAGTTAATGTGATGAAAAAGTAACAGGGCATAATAATGCCCTGAAGATGCTAATCTATTCTAAGCAAGATAGGCAGTAGAAGCAGCCCCAGTAATGGGCAAATGTAGGCAACTGGATGGAAGTCAGGAGCCTGGGCCACAGATGTAGCCTTTGACCGTAGCTTTTCCCAGTCTCTTAGTGAACTCTGAGCCCATCTGTTACATCTGCTTAGTAACACAGTACTTGTGTGTGGTTGCCTTTAAATCTCTTCAGACACTTTTACATTTGAAACAATGAGGAAAATGATAAAGTATAGTTTAAGTGAATATGGGATCTATGATGAGCAATGTCTGAAGGGGAAATAAGGCCCTTTTCATTTGCTATACCATATTTGTTGTCAACCTCTGTCTTCTCCAGCTATTCCAAGCTGACATCCCTGATAGCTTCTGGCTATGGACTCATATTTTCCCTGGAATGTGAATAAATTTTCACAGGATCCGTGCATGACTTTAGAACCTTCATTAGGTCTCCTCTTTCTCTCACTTTCTCTACCTCTCACGTGACTTATTGGAGATTGGAATAGATCTGACATTCTAGTAATGACTGCTGGGCCTTTGATTTTAACTTCTTTATCTCTGTACCATGATTCCTCCCCAGCTCGACTCTGCTCTTTTCTGCCCATAGACTTGGGATCTGGGGCACAAGAGAAGAACCCTGGTGTTTGAGTAGCTCTGAAGATCAAACATCTTCACCTGCTTTCCTCCCCCCACATTTTTGGTCCAGTCCCCAAGTTTAGGTATTGACCCAGGTTCTCTTCTCAGTCAGTCTAAGTCATGTCCCTGTCTAGTGCCCTCTTTTCAGAACTGGAGCCCTGACCTTAATATATATCATTTGACCAGCTGGGCCAGTTCCCCTTAGATTGGAGCATTTACAAGAGAACTAGAAATATCTATAGTGTACATTTCTAGTTCTCTTGTAAACCAACTATTTCTTACTTGACAATCAAGTGTTCTATTCACCTTCTTGATTGGAGATCTCATTGCTCATCAGTTCTAGAACCTCTGTTGTAAGAGTTGGGTCCTCACAGTGTCTGGACCCTGTGTGGTCCTCTTTGGAACAACCTGGGAATCTCCTCCCCAGACTCTGCTTGCCTTGTTTGGAGCTCAGTGCTCCCTTATTCCCCCTCCTTCCTTCTCTCCACCTCCCTTCTGGCACCTGTAGGTTTTTGATCATCTAGATAATTTGAGTTAATAAAGTATAACTATACTAGCATTCATACATTATAAAAATTGGATTTTTAACCAATACTAAATTTTAGTTTCTAGACTTAAGTGGGACACAATTTTTAATCCCTGTCTGAGGCTCAGTTTCACTTTTGCTGAAGTTGTGTCAATTTCATGAGCCTTTCTGGAGTCAGAAACATCTTTTTTTTTTTTTCTTTTTCCTTTGCCCCTTAATTTATATTTAGTGAATAGATTCCCATCCAGACATAAGATACATATTTACTTATAGTTCTTTCTATTTAAATTGAGGTAAAATTGCATTATAACATGATATAAGTTTCAGGTATACAAGATTGTAATTCAATGTCTGTATACAATGTAGGATACTCATCATCACAGTGTAGTTTCAGTATTGAATTAAGGACAATGATAGATCTTCTTCCTTTCCCTGAACTTTCAGTCAGAATGAGCGATTTTGATCGAATTTCCCCCCTGTAACTTAAGTTTAAAACTGACTTTTACTGGTAAACGTTAATTTTTTATATAACCTTGGTTCTATTACTGACTCTGGTCTGATTACTTTTAAAAGAGAATTGAAGCTATTCGAATGACAGCCTGTCTGAATACCTGGCTTTATCAAAGCATATTTGACCATTACATGATAATATTTTAAGATATATATTCTTTACATCCTCGTCCCAAAGTTATGTACTTCAAAAGCACAGGTGCCCTTGTTATTCCTGGAAGTGCGGGAAAGCCTTGAGAACACTGTTCTTATGTTCTCTAATTCCCCAGCGCCTTTAACATAATAATGATGCTTGTGTTTATGTATCATTTGATGCATTTAAAAGTACTGCCAAATATGCTTTGTTTTGTTTTATTGTTATTGTTATTGTTTCTGTAGCAGCCTGGCAAAATAAAAGAGCATGAACTTTTGAGTTAGACAACCTTAGACTTAAATCCTCACTAGCACCCTACTATCTGTGGGCCTTTGTCAAGTTTTTTTTAATCTGGCTGAGCTCATTTCCTCCATGTAAACATGGGGAGGGCCACTTAGTTAGGAAAGTTGGGCAGTTCAATCACTTAATATGTGTGTTGGTCCTGATCCATGATAGCAACCTTGAAAGATTAAGAGGGGTTTGGAATAATAATGAAAAGAAATAACTTGCAAGGACTTTCTATATGTGTAATGGATAAATATGTTCTCCTCACGCATCAGTATAAGAAATGTTGGTTTTGATTTAATTTCCTAAGTCAGATAAAATATACCTATGTGCCTCTACACTCCAAGGAGGTAAGAAATGAAAAGCTCAGTCATGGCTTTTAGTGTCTTCTCACTCCTTGGAGTCCCAGTTTGGAGGGGGAAAGGATACTTCCGTGCATATAAAAAGATGTGGGAGGTGGAATGGCTCTCTATGTTCTTATAGCTCCATTTTTTTTTCTGGAAAAGTTACCTTCCATTTTTCCATCCATCACCTGCCAAGCACTGATGCTCTCTGCAGGCTCAGAAGTACATTCCCTAACATCCTGTTCATTGACTACAGGCAGGGTCACTGAAGTCCTCTTCTGACCAGTTCTTGGCCTCCATGGAGGTCCCACAAGGAATTGCCATCAGGGATATTACTTGCACTTATGGTGTCTCCTCAAACCCCTGGGCCTTACCCTGTCCGAGGAAAGGTTTCCTTCACTGGTCTCCTTTTCCAGCCATAGTTTTTATCTCTGTTTTCTCTATGGGTCCTCGCCTCCAATTAAACTGGTGGGGGCATGTACGGCCGCTTTTACTCTGAGATCTCAGATTCCCCAAGCCAGTGGGGCTCAGAAGCAGAACAGCAAGTTTTGGTTGAGGGAAAGAGAAGGGAACGCTGACACTCATTCTTTTGTGCATTCTGTATTAGTGAAAATAACATACACATTAATGCAGAAATAGATCACTCTCCAATGATTTAGTTCTCCCATCACTCCGGTGACGTAAGTTCTTCAGTGACCACCCAGGCTCACTAAGGAAAGAGATGGATCCTGGCCCCCCCTCCATTAGGGCCAGCCTCTTCCTAGACTGTGACACCACTTCTCCTTGAGGAGAGAAGAGCTTCTTCAGTGAATAGCAGCTCTGTCCAAAGTCCTCTGAGAAGGAGTTCGCTCATCCCTTGGCTCAGAACATCCAACATGAATATGCCTGACGTCTCCCCAGACCTTCTCAGGACTGATCCCAATATGACTCAGATGCCATTTCTGACTAGTCATCATTAGAAACTCAACGGCCATCACCAGGACTCTCATCCCATGTCACCCTAATATGGTGCTCATCTTCCTTGATTGTCTGACCCAAGTTTCCTCTCTGCACTGGCTTCCCAAACCCGTCCACTGTGTGTTCAGCCAGTACAAAAATTTCCTTTATCCTCATCTTATTTTTGCCCATTTTCAGCTCCTTCATCTTTTTCTAATAGCAACTTGGCCTTCCCTTCATGATACTTCAACCCTTTTAAGTGGAAATATACGGGTGTGTGTTTTTTTCCTTAACATTCTAACCTCAGGACCTAGATGTAGGGTAAATATTTTTCTCCCCACTCCCCTTTTGTTCCTATTGATTCCAGGAAAAGAAAGCCAAGAAAATGTCATCCAATTTGAAATTGTCACCTGCCACTTAATCATTCCAGACCAGGGGTTCATGGGAACAATGATGCGACCATACAGAGTCCTCAGAACTTATTTCAATGGCATGAAAAGAAAAAGCACTTGTGCTTAGGTTGTCATAGGAGCAGAGCCTGCATTTAGATCAAGAAGTGGTATCATATGTCAAAACAATATGTGGCAACCCAAATGAGTTTTGAATACAAAATGAACCACTTGTGTTTCTATAAGCCTTTCTATCACCCTTGGAACCAGCTTCTTGAACACTTAGATAGAAAACATTAAATTTTTGATAAATTCACTCTGCTAATTACATAACTGTTCATAGACGAACAAAGCAGACAAAAGGGACAAAGGAACAAAGCAGGAGAAAATGACAAGCAAAGAAAACAAATGATATTCTCATATGTCCCAGATTAAACATAGGGAGGTCTGGTACTGAAAGATATAATGCCATAAGGAATCACTATACGCTGAATATATATTTTGCTCAATATTGTTTAAGCACACAATCAACATACTATTATTTTTTTAAAATTGAGCTTACTCTCTGAATAGCAAAAAGAATAATTTCTAGCCCTAACCGCTTTGGCTCAGTGGATAGAGCGTCGGCCTGCGGACTCAAGGGTCCCAGGTTCGATTCCAGCCAAGGGCTTGTACCTTGGTTTCAGGCACATCCCCAGTGGGGGGTGTGCAGGAGGCAGCTGATCGATGTTTCTCTTTCATCGTTGTTTCTAACTCTCTATCCTTCTCCCTTCCTCTCTGTAAAAAATCAATAAAATGAAAAAAAAGAGAATAATTTCTAAAACGCAGTTTGGGTAGTGGTTCTGTTTCCTCAGTTGAAAACTTAAAAATTGTGGGGTTATTGCAGCTTTGGTTGACAACAAATAAATGTTTTTACCTTGTGGTGCTCAGAGAGGTCATGGTTTTGGTAGATTGATTATTTTCAAAACAGATGTCTGACAGACACTGGCTTAAGATCTCAGCCCAGGTGAAATGAAGGAGGAGCACGCTTATCTCCCAGATGGAAGCCTGCGATGATCAGCCAAGTCAGACGCCTGTCACCAGGCACACGTCACCCAGAGAACAAAACCCCTTTTGTACACTGTGCACCCTTTCCAGAAAGCATTAGTTAAAATGGGCTAATCTTTGTTCTGCCTGTATTCTCTCAAACCGATTATGTGATTTTCTTGGGAAAAGATGAGGACTTTGGACAGAGCTGCTATTCACTGCTCGCATCAAAATGTTAGACTCAAAATGAGATGTTTTTCATATTCCTATTCCTTAGGTCATTGCCATAGTCAGACTGATATTAGATAAGATTTATAAAGCCTGTTTTCATTCTGAGCTGCTCAATTTTAGGAACTGTTAAATTTCATACCACCACTTTTTATCCCTGCACCAGCTGCCTACAGGAAACACAGAAACTTAATTATTTGCAAAACAAAAACAAAAACAAAAAAAAACACAAAAAACCAAACACATTTGCATCCTGTGGAAACCAGGATATTCCATAATTTAAGAATCTAGCAAATATTTTCCCTTAAGCCAGATTTTCTTAGTTGTGACTTGCATTTGAAAATAGCAGTGTAGCCCAGCTAGCATGGCTCAGTGGTTGAGCTTCAACCCATGAACCAGGAGGTCATGGTTCATTTCCCGTTCAGGGAACATGGGCACATGCCTGGATTGTGGGCTCAATCCCCAGTGTGAGGCATTCAGGAGGCAGCCAATTAATGATTCTCTCTCATCATTGATGTTTCTATCTCTCTCTCCCTCTCCCTTCCTCTCTGAAATCAATAAAAATATTTTTTTTAAAAAAGGGAAAGAAAATAGCAGTGTAAGTTTTTCAAACTTACAACTTTTTTGAGGTCAGAACATAGGTTATTAGCTCTTCTTCCTTTTAAAGTGTTTATTTTTTGCCCGAATTTGCCATTTCTTCTGTCATGTGCTATAAAATATCAGGTGACAAATTGGTAAGCCACTACATACTATTTTCTTTCCATGTATGAGTAATTTCTATGCCATGTGGATGTATTTGTGAAAAGGCCTCCAATTAAGGTTATTCTGTGGAAGAGAGCCTCATTTCAGAGCCCATAATCAGATTTTATTTTCTCTTGCTTAATCTGCAGTTCTCTGCACAAGGTAAACTTGATTAGCATCTCATTTGGTGTAAAGAAGTTGATTTGCCTTCTGGAGGCAGATTTCTCTAGGGAACAACGGACCATCGTAGGCTGTGCTCTGAGAAATGTAGGGATATGAAACCAAAAATCATTATTGTTATTCTTTCCTTATGGCTTGACTTGCCTTTTAAGAATTACTTTTGGGATGCCATCCAAGTGAATAGCATCATGGAAATAACTCTGCTTGATTGAAATTGTTCAATATGGTCTTTATAGATCAACCCAGGCCTCTGAGGATGAGGTCTATCGCCGAGAGTGTCGGAGGCTGGAGCCTTTTCCATGCTTTCCCGGTGGTCAGTCCGTTTCATAGGAGTGCTGCAAAAACGGAATGGAACTAGCAGAAAAGGCGTGAGATTAAGAAACAAGCTGAGAAAGAAATCAGAAAAAGACAAGGACCATGTGATTTCACTCATATGTGGAATATGAAACAGAAAGTAACAAACAACAAAATAAACAACAAACCCTCAGAGATGCAGACAAATAGAATGGTGGTTACCAGAGGGGAAGGGAAGTTGGGGCAGGATGAGGAGGGTAAAGGGGATCAAATTTGTGGTGATGGAAGGCGTCTTGACTTTGGGTGGTGAGCACACAATGAAATGGACAGATGAGGTATTATAGAATTGCACACTTGAAAATTATATATTCTTATTAACCAATGTCACTCCCCAATATATTTAATAATTCTAAAAAAACAAGGTGGGTTCAGTCTCTGTTTTGTTCCTTTTCTCCTACATAACTCTGGGCAAATCATTGAGCCTCCTTGAGACTCAGCTTTCCTATGAGTAAAATGAGGAGGAATATACCGGCTTCACCTAGCTTTCAGAATTAAAAATAATCATGGCCCAGCCAGCATGGCTCAGTGGTTGAGCTTCAACCTATGTACCAGGAGGTCATGGTTGGATTCCTGGTCAGGGCACATGCCCGGGTTGTGGGCTCGATCCACAGTGGGGGGGGGGGGGGGGGGGCATGCAGGAGGCAGCTGATTGATGATTCTCTCTCATCCTTGATGTTTCTCTCTCTCTCCCTCTCCCTCTCCCTTCCTCTCTGAAATCAATAAAAATATATTTAAAAATAATAATTATTAACTTCTAAATGCTGCAGAAAGTTTGTTATTTCTAAGACTTATTGGCATGTTTTTTCTTATCAGAGAGCTATGCACCCACACTGCACCATTTATAGTTACTTTCACTAAACTGCATTTTAGGATTTCTCCATGACCAATTTTTCTTTGAGGGAGAGGATAAGAAAAGCAAAAATATTTACTATTTGCTTTACTGTGAGCAAGTAATGAGGGAATCATGTACACCTCACAAAGTGTCCCTTTTTTTATGAGGACCTAGAGGTGTGACACATATTTCTCAGAGTATCTGAGTTTCTTTTGAACAGTTTTCTATTTTTATTGTTGAAGTCATATAGTCAATTATGTTTTCCTCTTCACACTAGCTTCTAGGCAGCTCTGAGTTAAATCCATGGTGTATATATCTAGCAAAATATGTATGACTTTTCGATGTGTATTTTAATCTCACCACTGTCTTCAACTTATTATTTTCTGGCTTTATTTTACTTTTCTCCAGAATTTCCTCACTCTACCCTCTTCATATACAACATGTACTTTGAAAGCTACATGATTTTTGGAATGAGGTAATATAAAATATCAAAAATAATTTCTTCTACGAGATAAGACATTTGAAGTAGATAATAATTGGTAGTATATCGTGAACACTTACTGTGTGCTAGGCCCTATGATGAGCACTATATAAATAGTACCTAATTTATTCTTCCCCATGAAAAAGGTGTTGTTTCTTATATTTTACAAATGAAGAAACAGGCTTAGAGTGTTTAATTGACTCTTCCAGTGGCTCTCCCCTGATAAATGGAGGGGACTGAATTCCAACATAGGTTTAGCTGACTCCAAAATTCATGCTGACTAGTCAATACACTCTACCGCCTTTTAAAACTCATGGTAATATGTAACACATGACTATTATTATTATTCTTTTAAAATTTTAGGTGTTATAAAACTCTACTATTGCCCTGCCCAGTGTGGCTTAATGGTTAGCACATGGACCCACACACCGAAGGGTATCAGGAATTCAATTCCTGCTCAAGGGCACATACCTGGCTTGCAGATCTGATCCCCTGCCTGCATGTGGGAGGCAACCAATCCATGTGTCTCTCTAACATCAATGTTTCTCTCTCTCTCTTTCTCTCTCTCTCTCTCCCCCCTCCACTCCCTCCCTACCTCTCAATGGAAAAAATGTCTCTGGGTGAGGATTAACAAAAAATAAACGCATAAATAAAACTCTATTATTTACACCTTTGCTTGAAAATTTTATGGGGTAAATCTTTTATTGACACCGCTCCTTTTTTTTGACATGAATGATATCAAGGTCTGTCTTCCTAAGTGACTCGGTATATTACCCAAGAGAAGCGCATGCCTCCTAAGGACATAGGGAAAAACACACCCTTGTATAGAATGTAGCAAATACTGTCTAGCAGTCCTCTGCCCGCTTCATTCCTTCACGTTGCACTTTAAATGCCTCTGCTCTGCTCTTTTTTCTCATGACCTTCATATGGCATTATCTATTCCCACATCTTTCCATTTAGATTTGTTTAAATTGAAAGGTTCTGCTTAGTCTCTTTTCCTTTGGGTATATGCTAACTGCTCTCAGAGGTCTGCTTCTTTCCAATTTTATAGATGTGGCTATAAAGAAAAAAAGGTTGAGAAAATGTAGGGTGCACAAAGTTGATAAAAAAAAAAAAAAAGGTTAAATAGCCAGATCCTGGCTGGGGTAGAGGGAATAGGATGTTTGATATCACAAGAAAACATGGAGTTAATAACTTCTAAACTGGGTTCATATTGAGGGGAATAGGCATATGGAAGGTGGGGCTCTTTTTCTTGGAAGGCTTTTTCTGCCCTAACGAAGCCACATAAAAATCCTCCTACTGCCACAGAGCAGGTTTCTCAGAAGAGAGAAAAGCAGTATTCACAAAGCCTGGATGATGCAGTTAAGGAAATCATTTCTAGAAAAATTGGCAACTAAGACAGTTGTTCTTAAGAGAATTAATGGAGACAAGCTCTCCATCACTTTGGTTTTTAGACAGATCTGTACAGTAACTAATAGGACTGGGGCCAACCAGAACTACAAACATGTTGCGGTGATGATTTTGAGCATTCTATTCAGGAAAAATGAAATGCCTTTGCAATTGTGTGATCATTCCAGTTGCAGACGTGCATGCAATGAGGATGGAGGTAGAACACAAAGCAGCATCGGCCGAAGAAGCCGACTCAGACCGTCAGAAAAAGATGATAAAAAGAGAATCAACAGGGACTTTTTTTCTCATCCACAATTTGCTCAAAGTTTCATCAGACCCTTGGTGAAGTAGACGTGAATATCACAACTTCGGCTTTTTTTTTTTTTATAATTTGTTTTGTGCAGGGTCACTTTACTCATCATGTTAACTTTGGAAAGATCTACGAATATATTTGCAACCTGAAAAAATGACTTACTAGTTCAAGAATATGGAAAAAACCACACCCTTCAAAGAAAAAGGAATTAATACCTAATGAGATAGCCACAAAACATAACATTATATTACTTGGTTAGCTGCAACTTAATTCAATTGTTCTATATTAGGATAGAGGTTACAAGGAAAAAATATAACAAGAAAAATATAAAATATTTGTTTCAAAATAGACAAAACAATGAAAATCCTTTCTAAAACTTTCACAGCAAAACTATTCTTAACGTGTAATATGGGTGTTTACAAATATACCTGATATGATAGGCAGGGAGACTTGTAAAATTAAGAAGTTTAAAATTAAGAAGTTTGTTGTAAAAACAATCCAGAATAAGTTTATGTACATATGTGTATGTATAAGTTTTCTCTTGCTATGTAATCAATTGCCACATATTTAGGAGATTAAAACAACATATATTTATTATTCAGTTTCCCTCAGGGCATGGGGTTAGTGGGTCCTTTGATGAGGGTCTAACCAAGTTGAAATCAAGGTGCTGGTTGGACCTGTGACCTTACCTGGAGACCTAATTAATTCAGTTGGCTAAGTCGGAGTCATCATGGGAGTGACGTCCATCATCTTCAGCATATTATGTAATCTAGTCAAGAGAATCACATCCCATGACCATTGCTGTATTTTATTGGCGAGAAGCAAGTCACTAGTCCTGCCCACACACAAGGTGAAGGGATTATGCAGGTGGACAGTGGTCCAAGCATCCTAAAGTGACACATTGGGGTTCCCTTAGGATGTCTCTGCGACAATATTTAAATTTAGTTTTTCTTTTAAAAATGTTTTGTTCTCTATGGGTTCAGTTATTACCAATTATTTCTTTATTTTTTGTAAAGTTCGGAAGTAAGCAACTCTTCCACCTATGTTGAAAGTGGATATTAGAGCCAGTTTGGCACATATTAGGTGTAGAATTAATGCACTGCAGAGAAGATTCTATTGACAAGAGAAGACAAAAGAGATACAAAACTGGGATCAGGGAGAGTTGTTTCTGCTGGGTGTGTGCCATTTCATGTCCCCGAAGCACTCATGCTCTAAGTGTTCCAAAAGATTTCTTGGTAAATTTTAATTGGGAGTTATGACTGAGGTCATAGAGCAGGTTTAAAGGGTTAGACTAGCAGAGTGGAGAAGAATAAGAAAAAGTCGTCAGTTAGGACTGAAAGTGATATTACATATTGATTATAAACTTACTACTAGAGGCCCAGTGCACCAATTCATGTACCAATGGGGGGTCCCTCAGCCTGGCCTGTGGGATCAGGCTGAAACCAGCTCTCCGACACCCCCGGAAGGGTCCCGGATTGCAAGAGGGCGCATGGCAGGCTGAGGGACCCCACCGGTGTATGATTGGTGCTGGAGAGGGATGTGGGAGGTTGGCCAGTGGGGAGGGACTGTGGGAGGGCTCCAGGGCATGTCTGGTCCATCTCAGTCAGTCCCAATCAACCAGACCCCAGCAGCAAGCTAACCTACTGGTCAGAATATCTGCCCCCTGGTGGTCAGTGTATGTCATAGTGAGTGGTTGAGTGGCCTTAGCATATCATTAGCATATTACACTTTGATGGGTTGAACGGCCAACCAGACGGCCATACACTTAGCATATTAGGCTTTTATTATATAGGATTCTGGTAACCTTGCTGACCACAAATATCTGTCTTCCTCCTGCTTGTGTTTTCTCTATTCCTGTTTCTTTCATTTCCTCAAGTTCCTATCTCCTCCACATTTTGTCTTTTTTGCTCATTACCTTGCCACAGTTTGGCATTCGTTTGCTCATTTTAACTTTTTAACTCTCTTCTAATATTTGTTTCTCACACTTTGTGTCTTGGTCTGCTCAGGCTGCTATAACAAAATATCATAAAGTGAGTGGCTTAGGAATAACAAAAATAAATCTTTCAGAGTTCCAGAGGCTGAAAAGTCCAAGATCAAGGCATCGGTAGATTCAGTGTCTGATGCGAGACTGCTTTCTGGGTCATAGATGACTGGACGATCTTTTCACTTTGTCCTCACGTGGGGGAAAGGGTGGGGGATCGCTCTGGGGCTTCCTTTAAAAGGGCATTAATCCCATTTATGAGGGATTCAGCTTCATGACCTAATAACCTCCCAAAGGTCCCACCTCCAAACACCATACTGGTGATTAGGTCTCAACATATGAATTTTGAAGGAACACACATATTCTGTCCATAGGACTGTATAATCTCATGCTTTCAAGTTCATTACTTTCTTACATCAATAGTGAGAGCAGTGAGTACATGTGTGCATATGTGTATGTGCATGCATGTCTGTGGAAATGTATGCTTCTTTGTCTGTGTATAAACTTGGTGAATTACAATGAGATGTTCTTACATTTCTGTATTTGAGTATATATGTCTACTTTCACTCTGAGATGGAGGCGTTAGAGTCACGTGACAGTTGGAGTAAGTGATTCTTGGGACGTGCCTGCCTTTGGAAAGAGTCTAGGAACTGGAGCAGGCACCTTACTGAAGAGGCCTGGCTTATAGTTAGGACTTCACAGATGGAACAGGATTCCCGAAGATAAAGAGAAACTTGTTAAGTCTCACAAACAATGGGAAGTTTGTTTTAAGGGGCAGAAATATAGACCTAACCACATAGCAAATTTTTAAATTGATGTTGAGAGCAGCTAAAAGGGAGGGTCTGTGGGTAATATTATTAGTTTTGAATTTACCCCTTTTTGGACTCAATCTGTGAAGCAATCCTATCTTATAGGTAGTTGTGGTTTTTTTGTTGTTTGTTTGTTTTTTACTGGCAATATAAAACATTAAAACGGCTGTATCTGTCCAAGGCTCACAGTTTAAAATTCCTACTCTGAAGAAGTAAGCTATGCATATTTAGAAAATAGTTGCTTCTCTGTAGGAGTACTTTATACCATCACCATCTGAAGAACTTTCAGATTGAGGATATTTTGGTGGCAGAGCAAATAAAACCACATTTTTAATGCATGAACATTTCTAGTCCTCTCCATTTTTATTTCCTCTTCTCCCAATCATTGCAGCTGCTTGAGCTACTAGCTGAAAATTGGTGGATACAGAGCTGGCCACATGGAGTGTTCACATGATTTTTGCCATCTGTCTTTAACTTTAACACTCCAACATGTATCTCTCTGTAACATAGCAAGAAAACCTCCACCTGAAATCATTAACCACGCAGAAGTCCACATTTTCTAAACCTGCAGATTATGGAAAGATCAAGAACTAAAGGGGGAAGAGGATAATTTATGTGGGGAAAAGATGTAAATATTATAAAATAAAAAGTGAAAGAAAGTAGGTAATTAAATGAATAGCAGGAAAGAGATGGACAATTTCCAAGAACAATATATTCCTCCCACTCAAAAGCTGGGGAGATTAATTTCCTCTTTCTATCATAGTTACTGGGACAACCTCTTCAGAGCTAATAAGTTTTATTGGTTCCGTTAAAAAAATTCATTATACTGGACCTATGTAAATATAATTATAGTTGTTATAACCCTTTATTAAAATTTCATTTTCTTAGATGTTATATGTTAAATTATACTATACTGGAGGCCTGGCGCACAACATTTGTGCACTCGGGGAGGGGGGGGGGGAGGCGGGGATGGGGGGCCCTCAGCCTGGCCTGTCTGACTGCTGGCAGGCCTAAGCTGGCAGTCAGACATCCTAAGCGCTGCTGTGGAGGTGGGCTGCTGTGCTAGCCAGCCTTCAGCCAGGCTTGTGGCTCAGCAGCGCTCCCCCTGTGGGAGCACACTGACCACCAGGGGGCAGGTCCTGCATTGAGCATCTGCCCCCTAGTGGTCAGTGCATATCATATCAACCAGTCATTCCTCCATTCAATTGATTTGCATATTAGCCTTTTATTATATAGGATTTTACATAAACCTTCATAAATAGGTTAGAATCACTCTACTTTTGTTGCTAACTTTGGAGTGAATTAGAAGAGCATTAGAATGTATTAAAATTAACTATGCATACAGGATCACCTTTTGAAAATACATATTTTTAAAAACTGGCTTAACCAAATTTAAGCTAACAGAGATTCTATGAACTGATTGGAGAAAAGCAGTTCCATCCTGAAACATCGTAAAATGAGCAGGATTCAAAATTAAATAAGCTCCACTCTTACTTGTAGGGGGATTTCTAATTAGAAGTTTCTTCTTAGAGAGTATGATATTATGTCATCAAATTTTAATCCCTTTCTAATATGTTCTGGATATAGACATTCAATTAAGGAAACCCATACCCAAAATCTTGATTTAAGAGAGTAGATTTGAACCTCTCAAACTAAGTGTGATTTTGGAAACTCCCCAATTCTGTTTCAGCTCCTAAGGGAACATTACAATTAAGTCATTTGCAGGCTAGATAATAATTCTTAAAGGCAGAAAGTGCTTCCTATATACCAGTACTTTATTTTTGCAAGATGCATTAGAGTCCATAAAGGGTAAATCTTTGTATTACTGAGGCAGAAGTTGGTAGTTAGGTAGAGAACAAAGATATTATCTTACTTGAGTTGTCTTCATATTTTGAAACATTTTGTCTGTGACGAGAATAAATGCAGAAGCTCAGGTTGAGTTAGATGGCATGAGATGATAAAACTAAGTCTAACAGCCACACCACCACTGTTGTTGAGATAAGAACACATACACATACAGCCATTATAATTTGACACTGAAGATAAATCCAGAGTTGGAACACTCTAAGTTGGAACACTGATGATCTATCAAGACTGGAAGTCAACTATTCAGTTACTAGGTGTCACTGAGAGAAAGATCCATAGCCCTAGAAAATATATAAAGAAATATATTTTATGGAAAAACCCTACATAAAACCAAAAATGAATCATAAATTGAGTCAGGAGAAAATGGGAATTTATGATGAGTTTTTTTTTTTTTTACTAAATTAAACAGACTTGAAGCAGCCTATGTGGCCAATAATAGAGGAATGAATAAGGAAGATGGGATATTACTCAACAATAAAAAGGAATGAAATCTTGCCATTTGTGACAACATAGATGAACCAATAGGATATTAAGCTAAGTGAAATGAGTTAGATAGAGAAAGACAAATACCATATGGTTTCACCTATATGTGGAATCTAAAAATCCAAAGTAAATGAATAAACAAGACAAAACAGAAACAGACCCATAGATACAGAGAACAAGCTGATGGGTGCTAAAGGGGAGATGAGAGAAAAATTTAAAAATATTAAAAATATATAGGCATGCATAAAAAATAAACTAAACTGACTTTTAAAAATAAATTAATTTCCTAATATCAAAGTAGTCTTCATAGTTGATAAACTGGGAAACATTAGAATACTAGTTGGAGTAATAGCTGAAATCATCATAGATCAGACAGAATCAATATTAATAAACTCCATAAATCTTCTTACTGGGCATTTTCAAAATTTAGAACATTATTAAACTTTCTATATTTGCTACTAAAAAACCCTACATTTAGTTTCATTTCTATTGTTTTGTAAAGTGTTTCTAATTGATGCAACAAAGGTGAGAGCCTGGCCTTCTTCCATTTACAAAAGCTATGAAGGAGAATATACTTTTAAATTCATTGACTCACATTGGAGAAAAAGAGAGATATTACTTTGAGCAAATTAAAGGAGATATTATTTTGCTCAAATGGGACAATATTATGAAAGGCAAATAATAAATATTTGGGGGTGAGATTAAATTAATTGTGTGGCTTTACAAGTAATTTGAACTCTTCTGCTTCTCAATTTCTTTATTCAAAAAATAAGGGTAATAACTCCTAAGTGGAGAGGTTGCTGTGATGTGATTAGAATTTGCAAAAACCGTCATGTGAAAAATGATATTGAACTTTTGTTATTGAGATGATTTTTCTGGAGTTTATTTGAGAAAATTAAAGATGATTCTCCTGGATACTTTGAAATTACAGACAAAGAAGATCCACAGTTGGATCTTATTTCCTGTATGAATAAAGATGAGCATGGTTAAATTTTGCAGCAATGAATGAAATTTGGGGCACTTTGTTTTATGAGCATCCTGCTATGTGGGCCATTCTGTCATCTATTTCACATTGTATTGTGTCTGCTAAACTGGTTTGGGCAATTTAGCTGAGCCTTACTTAATCTAGCAGGAAATTAGAATATGAGATGAAGAACCAATTTAGTACAATGATCTTGGGATAAACTTAATAAAAGTATTGTATCTTGGCACATTTTGGAAGGTTCTGGTACAATATGAAAAAATATATAACTAAAATATTGAAAGATGGTACTTCCCATTTCATTTGTCACAGTTGATACATAAGAGCAACAGCAGCATATGATGGGAGTCTAATATGCTTTGCCATCAAATGAGAAGATCAAAGATTTGGGTGTGAATTTAGGGGTAAAAGGACGAAGGAGGATATTTAACCTGATCTAGTCTCCAGCAGTGGGTCTACCTCCAACTTTGGCAAAAGAAGTTCCCTTGTGGTCCAGCTAATACATTAAGGGAACAAAATCAGAGTTTGGAATCAAACTCCAGCTTTGTCCATACACACCGCAGAAGGATATTTTATGGAGGGGTGCCTGTATAAAAATAGATTGTGGATTTTATATAGGTACATTATTTATCTGTAAAACAGGGTTTATAATGTTTACTTATGTTTTTACCTTACATAATTTAATGAGACTTTTGGGTTGAAGGAGTTTTTGAAACAATTGATTACTCAGGATAAGCCTAAGGTCACTAGCGAGAGCTTTTGTGAAAATTGCACAAAGAATAAGATAGAAATAAGCCCTCTTTCACTCTTCCTTAGCCCTTTGTTTGTCCAGTTTTGCTTTTCTTTCAAAATTAGAGGAATAGGAAATGAATTTATATTAAAGGTATTTTTCTTTTCAGAGCTCGCTTTCATTGTGACTTCTGTGACAGTAATTAGACAGGAGAGTTGAAAGACAATATGTGTAATTGTTAAGAGCAGGGATTTCAGAGCCAGGCTGTTGGGTTTGAGCTTTGTCTCTGCCACTTACTTCGACCTTTGACAAGTCATTTAGCATCTCTGCTCCACGGTTTCCTTTATGTCAAAAGGGTAATTCCATAGAGTTGTTTGTGAGGATTAACTGAATTATTTCATGTGCAATACGGAGAATAGTGCCTGATGCTTCCTAAATTCTCAGAAATTATCAGGCACTTTTCTTTCTCTTCCTCTTATTACTGGAAAGGTAGACATTCCTTCCCCCCATCCCAGGAAATTTATGACAGCCTGAGCTGGTTAGCTGATTTTTGAATTTTTAGGGAGAATGTGGAAGGGTATTTGAAATTAGTTCCTTAATGTTTGGGGAACCAGCACCTTATTCTCCAGAATTGGGGCATCCTGACTCAGAAAAAAAAATGAAGACTTTCCTCCACATTATTATTATATTTGAAGATGAGTTCAGCTTTGGTGGGAGGTGGAAGGTTTATGTTACAATGCGTTCTATGTGACAAACTGAAATCTAATTAATCGAAGGAGCCTGTCATAGCAAGAGATTGCAACAGCTAGTATGGTTCTGCATGCTCAACATGACTAAGAAATAGATAACCCCATGATATCCTTGTTCCTTCTGGTGCCTACATTTATTGTGTAATAAATATGAATTAATCTCTGTAGCTAGGAGTTGAGGTTATTAAACGTCCTTCCCTTAGCTGGAAATGTCAGAGCTTTAGGTCCCTTATTGATATTATGTCTAGAAGAAAGAATTAAAGCTTTAAAATTAAGCCAATCAGTTGCACTTTTGCTTGGCAGCCTGCACCTTGGGAGAGAAATCCTCCGATCCCTCTTTTTGTCTTCCCTACCTGCTTTCCTCTGATGACTTATATACCTCACAATTGTACACATAGTTTAAATACAAGAGATACTTTATAAATAAGAATCTTGCATTACTTTGAATTGTCCACAAAATTAAAATGATATTGATATTTATTTACTAGAGGCCTGGTGCACATATTCATGCACTGGTGGGGTCCTTTGTCCTGGCCTGCAGGGATTGGCCAGAAACCAGCTCTCGGACATACCCAGAGGGTCCCAGATTGCGAGAAGGTGCAGGCCAAGCCAAGTGACCCCACTGGTGCACGATCAGGGCCAGGGAGGGACTGCGGGAGGGTTCCAGGGCGTGCCCAGCTCATCTCACCCAGTCCTGATCGGCCAGACCCTAACAGCAAACTAACCTACCAGTTGGAGTGTCTGTTCCCTGGTGGTCAGTGTGCATCATAGCTACCAGTCAAACGGTAGAACATGGAATGGCCGCTTAGGCTTTTATATATATATATATATATATATATATATATATATATATTTCACCCATAAATATTTATTGTGGTCACTCTTCTAACCATTGGGATATAGTGGTGAACAAGAACAATATAATAAAATGAGATTGAAGACATATATATAAAGAATGATAATTTCAGAAGTTGATTAATTTTGTAAAAAAAATGTTAAACAGGTCAATGTGATAAAGAAGATAGGATGGCCCTAACTGGTTTGGCTCAGTGGATAGAGCATTGGCCTGGGGGCTGAAAGGTCCCAGGTTTGATTCCAGTCAAGGGCATGTACCTTGGTTGCAGGCACATCCCCAGTAGGAGGTGTGCAGGAGGCAGCTGATCGATGTTTCTGTCTCATCGATGTTTCTAACTCTCTATCCCTCTCCCTTCCTCAAAATATATATATATTTTTAAAAAGAAGATAGGATGATGCAAGAGAAATACATACAGGCTGGATTTGTCTTCAAAGAAAACTCAATAATAGCAAAAGCTATAACCATTACAGGCTGTATTCTTTGACTAACAAAAATTAACGACAACACCAAATTGAAAATTAAAATTAAGGAAAAATGTTCTCTTAAGTCATTAAAATAACCATAAGGACAAATAGGGAAATCAAAATGATCATTACAGAATCCATAGAAAGTAATGAAAATAACAAGCCCACTTATAAGATGCTACTAAGTCTATATTCAGAAGAATATTCATTGCCCTTAAAGCTTAGCTATTTAAAATAAAGAAGAACAATTAAAAACCTGTTCTTCAGCTTACACAAGAAGATTGAAGAAGGTGCCAAGGTAATTTAATAGAGGAAAGTTTTGGATTAAAACAGAAAAGATCCATGACTCACATTTTGTTCTATACCTAAAAAGTAACTTCAAGTGGATCATAAATCTACATGTAAAAGCTAAAACCACAAAGCTTCTGGTAAAAGTAGAATAGTTTCACAGGTATATACATAAACAAAAATGTATCAAATTGCAAAACATAAATATGTGCAGTTCATTGTATGCCAATTTTACCCCAATAAACCTGTAAGAAACACTTTAGAGTAGAAAAATTGAAAAAGAAACAGGATATTATGCAAAAATATTCAGTGTAGTATGTTTAAATGTATTGCATTTTATACATATTTATTATAAAGTAGAAATTAATGCCCAAGTGAAACCTGGCTTAACATTTATTTCTGAAATGGCCAAAAGTAGGAAAAATAGAAACTACTCCTAGATGGAAAATAAATAAACTCAAATAGGGCTGAATCCTCTCAATCTATACTTCAATATAGCCTTAACCTATAATTTCCATTCCTGGCCATACTCTCTCTCTAAGCATCAGCCAACTGAATTTTAACCATTCATTAAATTAAGTACCTTATGCTTGAAAGACATTTCTATCTTTCTTTACCTGGCAAAGTTCTCATTGTTATCCTCAAAATTCAAACGTCATCTTCAGAGTTGACCAACTCTCTCAGGAAGTATTTTTTCCCCCCTCTCTTCTTGCTGCCATTAGCATCTCCTCTAGTGGAAGAGTATTCTTCTCATCTTACATCTGTATTTGCATTTCTATTTACCTGACCTTTTTCGAGGCAGAGAAATTGTTTTATTTAGAATCATATTTTCCCATTATAGTGGTATGACTCAAATACTAATCATATGTGGCACAAATGTGAGAAACGAGATGCTGGGTATAGGGTTGATTGCTCTTCCATGTTAATTGGTTTCTTGTGTAATAAACTCTTTGGCCAGGGACTAAATGACAGGTGTCTGAAGGCTGTGAGGGTTTAAGTTTGCCTGGGCTCCAGTAAGAAAAGTAACTCTGAGTGACAACTCAGGCGGAAGAAACAGTTTTTCCATTTCTAATCATCATTTTATGTTTATACACCACAGGAGAGAAATATCCGTGGTCTTGTTTAGTGCAACGCTCTGATATACTGTCTCTCTGGAAAAATTCAAAAGCATCCTATTTTGTGAGTTGATTTCTTGTTCCAGCCTGATTTGAAATATCTGCAAAAACACAGCTTGCACGTCTTTATGTGTCAGAACTGCTCACAGTTCATTTTCAGAGCAAGCACTGCAGCTCGGCATTTAAAATGGATTATAAGGAAATGTGTCTGACTATCATAATTTTATGCAACAGGACTAAGTATTTCCTGTGATCTTTGCTGAGGTCTTTTATAAGTGGAGATAGATCTAATTTGTTAAAGGAGATGGGAGCAGATAAAAATTCGTAAGTTTTAAAACTACATAGGAGAGGGAAAGCAGGGATGATCATGGTTGCTGTTTTGATCATTAAATGCTCCTCCAGGATTTTGTCATCTTTGGTAGGAAAGTCAGTTCAAGTCTGTGAACATCAGATTCAGACTCCTTATGTCTGAATGAGGAGAAATGTACAGCTGATTTCTAAGACCTTTTAGGATATGACCTTCTAGGGTGGGAGATGCACATTTTCTCTCATCTAATGGAGGGACTCTTGCATTTGATTCTCTTCATCTTGATCCTAATCAATTATCCTATATAATAATACCCTAACATGCAAATTGACCCAATGACAGAATGACTGGTTGCTATGACACGCACTAACCACCAGGGGGCAGATGCTCAATGCAGGAGCTTCCCCCTGGTGGTCAGTGCGCTCCCACAGGGGGAGCACCGCTCAGCTAGAAGCCAGGCTCATGGCTGGCAAGTGCAGAGGTGGTGGCCTCTCCCACCTCCGCAGCAGCGCTAAGGAGCAGCGAGCCCAGCTTCTGGCTGAGCAGCACAAGGAGCGGGCCTAAGCTGGCAGGCGGACACCCCCCATGGGTTCTGGATTGTGAGAGGGTGCAGGCTGGGCTGAAAGACCACCCCCCCCCCCCCCCCCGCCAGTGCATGAATGTCCTGCACCGGGCCTCTAGTTAATAATAAAAATAATAAGAAAAATGAAAAAAATTATCCCTGACAGGGTTGCTCAGTTGGTTGGAGCATTTTTCTGTACACTAAAAGGTTGCAGGTTTGATTTCAGGTCAGGGCACCTACCTAAGTTGTTCAATCACTGGTATTCACGCACATTGATGTTTCTCCCTCTCTCTCTCTCTCCCTCTTCCTCTCTAAAATCAATTAAAAAATATCCCCTGATGAGGACTGAAATACGTTTTTTAATGAAAAATTATCTTTTGCTTCATCTTCACAGTTAGTTTTAGTAAATGGGCATTAAGTTCAAGTTGGGATAAAACAGAGAATGCAGGGAGCAAAATATAAAGACTGTAACATTCACTCTGAACAGTTTTTCATTTTATGGTCCTAAGAAATTTCAGAATTGCACATAAGGTGTCAAAATTATGTATAGTACAGTGACTCTGGGAATTCTAAATGATCAGTGTACTGCTAAAAAATATTTTTCCTCTTGGGGACTTTTCTCATTAAAACTAATGCTTTCCCACAGTGATAAATTTTACATTTGGAATAAACTGCACATTTAGAAGTTAGAGAATTACTAATGGGCTTCAGAGGCTTTTTCTTACTGAAGTTAAAATGCCGTATTCGAGAGGAAATCTTTTAAGAGGGTAATAGATTGATGTTTGTGTTTGGAAGACAAATGATCTTGGTGTGAGTTGCTCCTCTGGAGTCTTCTCCGGAGTCTAACAGTTTCTAACGCTCTTGGGTCACCGCAGAAAACTTAACACGTGGGCAATGGAATTGAGTTATACGTTTCACCTTCAACATTAATAGCCTGGATGAGATTTGCATTTTAGGGTAAAAATCAGAAATGTCTTAGCCATAACATCGCTTTTCCACAGTGTTTGCAGCAAGTAAAAGATTTACATAGCATTTCAACTGTAAGTTAGAAAAGGTCAGGACGGTTGAAGTATTATTTAAATTCAGAAATGATTAAAAACAATAATGGCATTCTTTATTCAGTAGGTCAGGTAACTCGCAAAGGGAGGGCTTATGAGGCAACATGGAAAAACCATTCATCTAAGAGCTTAAAAACCTAACTTTTCCTATAGGCCTGGCCCTTACTTTAATAGCCAAGGTGGTCTGCATGCCTGCATTGGGTACTGATTCCTCATCAGTGAAATGGGCTCATGGAATTATAGTTTAAGTCCACTCTCTGTCATTATTGATAACTCACCCTTTCCTTTTGGGGAATCATTTTGCATTTGACTCAGAGGCAATGGAGATCGACAGAAGGTTCTTCTTATTATTAAATTATTATTTTAAAATCAGAATATTAAGATACATTTCTAGAAGTGGGATCACTGGGAAGAATGGCAGTTCTATTTTTAATTTTTGAGGAAACTCCACACTGTTCTCCACAGTGGCTGCACCAGTCTGCATCCCCACCAGCAGTGCACGAGGGTTCCTTTTTCTCCGCATCTTCACCAGCACTTGTCGTTTGTTAATTTATTCATGGTAGCCATTCTGACAGGTGTGAGATGGTACCTCATGGTCATTTTAATTTGTATCTCTCTGATGATTAGTGACATTTAGCATTTTTTCATATGTTTCTTGGCTATTTGTACTAGTATGTGTCCTCTTTGGAGAAGTGTCTAATTAGGTCCCTTGCCCATTTTTAAATTAGATTGTTTGTCTTCCTTTTGTTGAGTTGTATGAGTACTTTATATATTTTGGAAATTAATCCCTTATCAGATGTATCATTGGCAAATACGTTTTCCCATACAGTGTGTTCCCTTTTCATTTTGATGCTGGTTTCTTATGCTGTGCAAAAGCTTTTTATTTTGATATAGTCCCATTTTTTATTTTTCCTTTTTTTTGTCTCTTGCCCTAAGTGTAATATCAATGAAAATACTGCTATGTGAGATGTCTGATATTTTTCTGCATACATTTTCTTGTAGGATTTTTATGGTTTCAAGAGTTACATTTAAGTCTTTTATCTATTTTGAGTTTATTCTTGTGTATGGTATAAGTTGGTGGCCTAGTTTCATTTGTTTTGCATGTACCTGTCCCATTATGCCAATACAATTTATTAAAGAGACTGTCTTTTCTCCATCGTATGCGCTTGCCTCCTTTGCCAAATAAATACTAATTGAGTATAATGGCTTGGGTTGATTTCTGGGTTCCAGCAATCCCCTTCAAAGAATATATCCTAAGAAGCCTGAAACACCAATCAGAAAGAATATGTGCACCCCTATGTCATAGCAACATTATTTACAATAGCTAAGATCTGAAAACAGCCCAAGTGCCCATCAGTAGACAAGTGGATAAAACAGCTGTGGTACATTTACACCATGGAATACTATGCAGCTATAAAAAAGGAGGATATCTTATCCTTTGAGACAATATGGAGGGACCTGGAGAGTACTTTGCTAAGTGAAATAAGCCAGAGAAAGACAAATCTCACATGATCTCACTTATATGTGGAACCTAATGAACAAAATAAACTGACAACTAAAATGGATCCAGAGACATGGGAGCATGCAGCAGGCTGAGGATTCTCAGAGGGGAGGGGTAGGGAAGGTGGCAGGGAGAAGAGATTAACCAAATAATTTATATACATAATCCATGGACACAATGTTAAGTTTTTTGGCCAGTGACGTGGGCTGTGAAAGATTCACAACGGAGAGAAGAGATGGATGTGGAGAGAACGTTTATTTTACTTTCCCGGGAGGTAAAGGGCAGGTGCATTGCTAATCAATACAAAGGGCTAGAAATAAACAGCCACCTGCTCCTTTACAGCTTTGATGGCTGTTGCTAGAAGGGAGGGGGAGTTTTGAGCTGACTTTGAGCAGACATCAGGAGGTTGTAGTTTGTTAGTTCTCCAGGAGATAATCAGGGCAGCTGTCCTAGGGAGGTGTCTTATCAATATTTTTCCAAAGCCTGTAAAACATTCGTAGAGTTAATGTTATGAAGAGTTCAAAAGAGGCTTGTTTGAAGGGGAAGAAGGGCAAGGAACTTTCTACTAATTATCCCAGCAGGGAGGAGGGGTATTTATGCAAGAATTCAGCCTTGAAAGTAGCTTATCTTGTCCCTCAGTTTGAACAGAAGGGCTATTTGAATCAGAGGAGCTAACAATCTTGGGGTTTAATTAGCAGGTGCTTCTCATAAATTGTGGAAAGCCACTGCAAAGAAAAAGAAAGATCTTTTTTTTTTCTTCCTGTCCTTGCACACAAACAACAGTGCAGTGAAGACCTGCGGAAAGGGTTGTGGGGAGGACAGGATCAATGAGGGGGGAAAGGGGACATCTGTAATACTTTCAACAATAAACATAATTTTTAAAAATATTCAGGATATTAAACCTTGGCTGGGTGACTCAGTTGGTTGGAGCATCCACCCAATAAGCGAAAGTTGCAGGTTTGATCCCCAGTCAGGGCAAGGTAGGGGAGACAATCAATGAATGCATAAACAGGCAGAACAACAAATTGATCTCTCTCTCTCTCTCTCTCTCTCTCTCTCTCTCTCTCCTTTCATTGCTGTGCTTCCCATGACATGCATTAATTTTAAGTTCAGCAGAAAAATAAATACTAATCATACAGCCTGTATTTAGAAGTGTGTATCAAAAATATAACTTTTTCTTGGAGGTAGTATAGTATGCTAATTATCCACCAGAGTTCCTTTTATATTTAAATCCCCCTAAAGCCTGAGCTGTAATGGAGGTTGTCAATCTAGAAACAGAAGCCAGTTTTAAAAGCATTAATAGGAAAAACAACAGCTGTTATAAATAGTGCTTCATATGCCATTTAAATATGTATAAGTTGCTCCTGAGAATGAAAGGACTTGGGAATATAGGAAAATCTAGTAACACATCCACTCAAAATTCAAATACAAATTTCAATTCAATTTAGTTTTGCAGCAATGTTCATGGTCAATGATCAGCACTGTTCTGGACTTGGTGGAGGACCCTCATAAAGCAAGACCTCATTGGATCTTGCAGACTTCCACTATTATTACAAAATCAGTATAACAAACTACCTTTTTATTTTAGAGAGCTTTTTTAGATAACGTATCCTGGATCCTAACATGTATAATAAATATCCACTTATCTTACAGTTAAGCTGTGTTTAACTTCCATAATTCAAAACATAATCATGATAAAATGTATTCAGAGGAGAGAAAAATTATTGCCATTAGACACAGATATTTTGTTCTTAAGGAGAGATGTGAGTTTGTGCTTTAAGCTGAATGACCCAGAGGCCGCTCTTAAAATAAAGATTTAATTAAATAGACTAGGTTGCCTATTTTTTTAAACTGGAATATTAAAGTTTATAATAGATAATAGAGTAGAATTACAGATGTGGGAGTCATGAAAATGTACCGCTAAGATCTCCAGCTGCAGGGAGCACAACTGACTGATGGCTTCATCTGCTGCCTCAGTGGACCAGCACTGCCTTTAGGCTAAGACCACACTTCTTGTGAGCTGCTCTCAGCCAGTGGCTGAGCATGACCATGATATTAAAGCAAACCCATTCTTTTTTTTAAAAAAATATATTTTATTGATTTTTTACAGAGAGGAGGAGAGAGGGATAGAGAGTTAGAAACATCGATGAGAGAGAAACATCGATCAGCTGCCTCCTGCACACTCCCTACTGGGGATGTGCCCAAAACCAAGGTACATGCCCTTGACCGGAATCAAACCTGGGACCCTTCAGTCTGCAGGCTGACACTCTATCCACTGAGCCAAACCAGTTAGGGCCAAACCCATTCTTTCAAGATGGTAGGCCCCTCCCATTTGTTTTTGAATCAAGAGCTCCCTGCTGGCTTGGCTCAACCTTTTTTTGAACTGTGTTGCTATCCGTGACTCCTTCTGCCCAATCCTCTTTACTCCCTGACCTCTTTCCACATGAGTCATGGTATGAAGGCTCATTCTTCCTTCTCCTGCTTTCTCCCCCAGTAAATCTCTTGCATGTAGAGTAATCTTATCTTGGCATGTGCTCCTCAGTGGACCTAAACTCACACAAGTGATTATGAGGGTGGTCCAAGAACATGGGTGGTAGGAGGACAATGTGGAACTAGCTCAGTAAGCACTTCGTGGGTGAAGAAGATGTCACCTTGAGCAAATTATCCCTGGCACAATTTGGTGGCTCAATAGCTAACTATTCTACCAGTGGTGACCTGATAAAACATGCCAGTGCATGGAAATGCCCTTGCAGAAGTGTAACGATTGAAATGTTTGGGAGATATTGGGGGGACAATGTTTATAATGACGACAGCCTTGGCATGTTAGTGCTAAACTGACATGTATTGCCATCTGCAAAGGGATAATGAGAATCCAAAAGCTGTTAGAAGCTAAGTGTGGGGACCAGGGGGCCTCTTTGGTAGCTTAAAAAGAGTCTCTAATCTTCTGAGTAGAAGAACAGAGACAGATGTACAACAAAATGAAGACTTGATAGTCACAGAGCTCCAGAGACATATGCATGCTCATCATCTAAGGCATTTGGCACTCTGGATTAGAAACCTGGAACCCTGGGACATTTCGGTTGATATTCCCAAGGAGGCTGGCTCTTGAGATCCTCTGAAATCCTTAGAGATTGAAAAATTAGTCCACCCTTTGCTAGAAGGCCTCAGGTGTAAGATAACAGGCATCCACCTCAGGAAGTGTTCCTAGTTCCTTTCCGGGCTTCTAGGATGTTTAAGGTTAAATCCCAGCAAATTGTAGCTGCTGGGACAGGTAAGGGAAAGACTATGCAGTGAACGCATCATAAGAATTAGTTACAAGGTACTGGACAGGAGTCATAGGAGTGTGCCTGGGATTAGGTTTCCAGGGTGCTTCATCAAGGGGCTGGAATGCAAGATAAGACAAGCAGGAATTTATTAACTTGGTGGTATTCTCTGGCAAGGACCACAGGGGTGAGGCTAACTTCCTACTCAGTTGGCTGTAAAATCTTGGAAGAATTGAAAGCCAATGCTGAGCTCTCAATATGACATGATTCTAAAAGGAGACCAAGAGGTTACTTGGTGGCAATCAACTAACTATGTTAAGACCCTCCGTCCTGGAATGGCTAGCAGTTTGCCTTTATAGGGATAGATACTATCTTGGGGCTATGAAAGGATCCACTCAAATTATGTCTGACCAGGGGACCCCTTCCTCGTGAAGTGGAGGAGTAGGCCCATGGGATACACAGACTGTATCACATATTGCCATGCTGAAGCAGCTGTCATCACAGAATGCTGAAACACCCTTTCAAAGACACAGTTTCAGAAGTAACACTCTGAAAGAACGAGCAGCATTTTTCAGGAAGCAATCCATGCATCAAACCAGAGACTTCCATATGATGCTGTGTCCATAGTGAGAATACATGGGCCTTCCCTGGCTAGTGTTGTTCAGTGGTTAGAGCATTGTCCCAACACTGAAGGGTCTTGGGTTCAATTCCCAGTCAGTCAAGGCCACGTACCTGGGTTGCAGGTTTGATTTCTGGCCCTGACTGGGGCATGTGCAGGAGGTAACCAATCAATGTGTCTCTTCTCTCTCTCTCTCTCTCTCTCTCTCTCTCTCTCTCTCTCTCTTCCTCCCTTCTTCCCTTCCTCCTTGCACTCTCTAAAAATCAATGGGAAAAATATCCTTGGGTGAGGATTAACAAAAAACAAAAGCAAAAAATAATTGGTCCTGGAACAAAGGAATTGAAACAGGAGTGGCCCTACATGCCATTCCCAATGACCCACTGAGGGGGACATTGTGCTTCCTTCCCCCAACTCCAGACTCTACAGGGTTAGAGGACTTGGTCCCCAAAGGAGACTTATTCATGCCAGGGGACACAGGAGGGTACATGTGCTGTCAGAGCACTTGGGATTCCGTGCCAAGGGACCAGAGGCAGGAGTCATCATCATGGCTGGGATTAGTGGCTCTGATCAGCCAGAGGATACAGGGCACTTTTATACAATGGGGCAGGATGAAATATGTGTGTTGCTCAGGTGATCCTTGGGTGCCCCCTGGTACTCATTTGGCACACTGGAATCAGGCATGAACAGACAAGCTGCCACAGTGTGATCTAGAAAAGTATGAATGCTGAGGGTCACCCCCTCAGGAAGGAGGTTTTGGGTCATACTACCAGGCAAGCCACCGTGGTAGGTCATAGTCTCTCCTGAGACAATCGATGAAGATGCAAGGAATTTAGAATGGAAAGTGGAGAAGAATGACAATGAGTACCAGTGGTGGCCCTGTGAGGATCTATAGTGATGAAGTTCTAGCTCATCCCACCAATTTTCCTCTTTTTTTAAAAAAAATTCTCACCTGAGGATATGTTTTTATTGATTTTAGAGAAGGGAAGAGAGAGAGAGACAAATATCCATGAAACATTGATGTGAGAGAGAAACATGGATCGGTTACCTCCTGTTTGAGCCTCAACGGGAGATAGGCCAGGATATTTTTTCCATTGATTTTTTTTTTTAGAGAGAATAGAGGGGAGGGGAAAGGGGGGAGAGTGAGAAGTATCGATGTGAGAGAGACATATCCATAGGTTGCCTCCCAGTTGCACCTCGACCTGGGCCAGGGATGGAACCTGCAACCGAGATAGGTGCCCTTGACCAGGAATTGAATCTGCGACCCTTTAACTGGGCAAAACTGGCTAGGGCTAATCTTCCTCTTTTAAGTGTCTCCTCAGGAATCATGGGGGAGCTGTTCTCAAAACATTCATGGAGTAGTAGATCTATAAGGTATAAAGGTGGACCATGGTTGCTATGGAAATGTATTGTTGGGATCTGTTGCTGCAGGGATCATAACTGACTGCTGGTCCCTGCTGTTGTCCCTGCTGCCATCCCCTGACTCTACCACTGTGTTTGCACCGACACCATGCTGGCTGCTCCTACTGAGCATGGCAGGGGCTCTAAGGCAGGCTCATTCTAGTGAGGTATGTGTGATAAATAATATGGGTGACATATACAAATGTTTTATATATGTACATATATACACACATACACATGTGTATAAAACAAACATTTTTTCCTATTATTTCTTTAATAAGAACTTTTAAATATCAAGAAACCTGTTTTTTGGTTTAGTGATTGTGATCATTATTTCACAATATATATAAATATCGAATAACCTACTAGTAAAACTCAAATAATGTTATATGTCAGTTATATCCCAATAACAAAATGAAACCTCAGGACTCACACAGAAAGTGTACAGAAGACATGAAAATTCAGAGATACAAATCTATAATAATAAAAGTGTAATATGCTAATTAGACCAGATGTCCTTTCGGACAACATTCTGGACGAAGCCTGGGCTGCAGCCACAGGATCAAGGCAGCTGCCAGGGCTGCGAGGGAGGGATCAAGGCAGCCGCAGCGGCTATGAAGACCTACTCTTGCATGAATTTCATGCACCGAGCCTCTAGTAGCCAATAAATATATGGAATATGTTCTCTCATAATCAAATAAATTTTAAAGAACTATCTCATAATTAAAAGTCATAAAAACAATTGTATATAACCTTTCAATTTTGCAAAAAGTTGTTGAATTAACCCAATGCTTTTGAGGATGTTAGGATGAGGGCAAACTCACATGCTATTTTTGGGAGTTAATTGTTATTTATTCACTGTTGAAAATTTGGGGAGGAAAATTTCTACCAGTTGTCCAAATTTCAAATTATATTTTCTTTGACCCAATAATCCAGTGGCTGGGAAGGGTTTATAGTTGCTTAAGTATAGGACATTGAACTACACCATTATTTGTAATTAGAGGCCCAGTGCATGACATTTGTGCACTTGGGGGGGGGGTCCCTCAGCCTGGCCTGTGCCCTCTCACAGTGTGGGAGCCCTTGGGGGATGTGTACATATATACACACATACACATGAGAGGCTCCTGCCACCACCAGCCTCCAGCCCGGCTTCTGGCTGAGCAGTGCTCCCCCTGTGGGAGCACACTGACCACCAGGGGGCAGCTCCTGCATTGAGCATCTGCCCCCTGGTGGTCAGTGTATGTCATAGCAACTTGTCGTTCCGCTGTTCGGTCGATTTGCATAGTAGCCTTTTATTATATAGAACAGCAATTCTCAACCTGTGGGTTGCGACCCCTTTGGCGGTCGAACAACCCTTTCATCCTGCATATCAGATATTTACATTACGATTCATAACAGTAGCAACATTACAGTTATGAAGTAGCAACGAAAATAATTTTATGGTTGGGTCACAACATGAGGAACTGTATTTAAAGGGCCAGAAGGTTGAGAACCACTGATATAGAACAATAAAGACTTTCTGGAGACTGATACTTACTGAGTGCTTACTTCCCGTCAAATAATGTTTTAAGCACTTAACATGCATTAGTTTATTTAATCCCCAAAGCAATCCTATTCATTTTATAAACAAGGAAACTGAGGTGCAGAGAGGTTAATTCACCACCAGAGGTCTCGTTAGTGGTGCATGTGGGATAGAACCCAGACAGTCTGGCTCCAAAGTCCATGCTCTGCACCACCATCCACATTACTCTTCATAAAGGTGGCGCAGATTCACAATTGCTTAGCCACAACTTTGAAATTCACCTCTGATAACTGAAATCTCTGATTATAGCACACTTGATGGAAAATCTGACCTGATGGGATTAATTGCCAGCAAAACCTGAAACGAACTAACACAGTTATTTATAGTTATTATTTCTCCAGTTTAGTGACATATTAATTACTATTTCACTGCAGAAGTATAAATATAGTTGATTACAGGGAGATGTTCCATACCCTGCTGGGATGTTTCATAATATATGGCACATACACTGTATATGGAAGACTAGACAGATACTTAGGAGAGAAAATTAATAGTGATGAAAAGTCAGGAAGGGCTGAGGGAGAGTGATGCTCTAAGAGGAACTCATGGATTAATAACCTGCCAACCTGTATTAATTGTGGGAGTTCAGAATGAGTTGCCCCAAGATGTGCCTTTGTGGTGTGTGGATTGTTTTGAGCTAAAGGTAACTTTAGCTGTGGGCTCAAGAGAAACTTCTACCCCTCCCATAACTACCTAGAAGAACTTAAATTAGAGGCCTTGCACATAATAAGAGATTGTTAGACATGACCTTTTTGACCTACCTGTATGGTAGGGAAACTACTAATTACTGAACATATGCTCTCCCTGAAATGACCTTATAAAGCTTCAAGGTGTGTTAACACATCCCTAGCTCAGAATGTCTCTTATCTCCCACTTTCCCTTTCTGAATTTCTCAGGCATGTGGGGTTTCTGACTCTCTCATGTATGGGAAGTTCCAATACATATGTATGTATCACATTTGGTTATTTTCTCTTGTTAATCTGTCTCATGTCTATTTGAATATTAGCCCTCCCATGAGATCATCAAGCCATTCACTGAGATAGAGGACATTGCAATGGAGTGGGTTTGGAGGAAGCATGAGTCCAGTTTGATGTGCTTTTGAGATATCAGCAGGGATAGCAATAAGCAGCTGGGTATATTGATGTGGAAGTCAAGGACAGCTCTCTGCTGGAGACTGAAATTGTGTTTTAGAAGTAGGGAGTGTGAAAAGCTGTTGACATATCAAGTGAGACAGAAAGTTGTTTAGCCATTTGTAGATTATTGACGGCTTTAGTGTAGACTGTTTCCATGCAGTGTTACAGGTGGAACCTTGGGCTGAGGTAAGGTGGAAATGGAGATAAAAAATGCAGGCAACACTTCCAAGAAGTTTGACACTTAAGGGTGAAGAAAAAATAGTGGCAAGTGGAGAAGGCCGTGAGGATACTGGGAAGATTATTGAGAGTTGAGAATGCTCAAGAGCACAAGATGGAAAAGGCATAATCAATAGGCAGGTTGGCACAGGGATCCAGCATGCTAGGAGGATGGGCCTGAGACAGGAGGAGGAGCAGGTGTTCACTTGGTCTAGGTGTGGAGGAGGATCTCACATGTGCAAATTCTATGTACACAGTCCTAATGTTTGGAATAAAGGATTTGAAGAGATCCCATCAGATAGGTACAAGTTAGTGCCTCACGCGAAGGGGCATGGGAGTGGGATGCACATGCAGATTTCATGAGAGGAGAACAGATTTGTTCATTGTGACAGATCATTAATGAGACCAGTAGAATATTGCCATGCAGTTTTGAGCATCTGTTGAGATGAGAGTCAATGGCTTATTTTAGTACCAAATGGTAGCATTTTTTTCCAGCAAGGCCTTTTCCTAATATGGCTATGAGGGTTCAGGAGTAGAAATATCCCCATACAGAGAGAGCTATGTCCTTTCAGCAGACCTTTCCCAGTTTAAAGAATATTACATCCCCCCCTCCCCCCGCCCAATATAGTTGTCAATTTCTAAATAACTATTGCAGCAAAAGTACTCAAATGAAAATTTCAGTGTAGACTTTAAACCAAGTTTGGGCTCAGAGTCAAGTGGTCTGGATTGGAATTCCACCTCTGTATTTACTTAGCTGGCTGTCCTTGGGCAAATTATTTCACCTTCCTGTGCCTTGACTGCCTCATCTCTTAAAAGAAGTTAATTAATGGACAACACTTAGAATACTGCTTGCTCACAAGAAGTGCTCAAAAGATGGGCCTAATGGATAGTAGGGGAAGGAGCCAATAAACCAGGCAGTGTGGCTGCAGAGTCTAGGTTCCTAAGCAGAAAGCAAGGCTTCCCAGGGCGTTCCCATGTTAGCTGCCATTTTAAAATTTATAAATACCATCTGCAGAAATATGGCTTTTTGAAGTATGCTCTTATGTTTTCAGTTTGTTCACTAAAAGTCAATGAAGAATAAGTACTTCATAACATGTATTCTGTAAGACTTTACTGGGTGATTTAGTGGCTCGACATTTCTATAATATGTGCTACATCTAAATCCCACTCAACTTGGTGTCATCAAGAAAGAGAGAGAGAGAAAGAAGAATGGGGGAAGAGAAAGTAGGCTCTTAGGTGTCTGTGTCTTTTCTTATAAGGACACTAATCTCCCTGAGGGCTTCACCCTCATGAACTAATCACCCTCCCAAAACCTCACCTCCTTATGCTATTTTATTGGGGTTAGGATTTCAGCATGTCAATTTGGGGGGTCGGGGGGCATGAGCATTTAGTCCATGACACTCCTGAATACTGTTTGTGAATTTAAAAACTTAAAAAAGAATAGCTCATTAATGGGAAATAGTACCAAGAATAGTCTTGTATCAGGGTTACCTGCATTCTTTATTCCTGTGGCCTTCAGCGTTAGTGCTGATTGAGTGGTTTCCTGGTTCTCTTGGATTTTTTTCTGTACAGGTATTACTTCAGCTCTTTCTGTTCCTTTGGTTTAAAATTTTCCCCAAAGAGTGTTTCCTGACATTTCTTCTCTGCCTCCCCTTCCTCAGTTCTTAATATTTATGCATATTGCTAATTACTCTTTTAAACTTGATTTACAAAGATCTGTGTTTCCCTGTAAGATAATCGCCTACTTTTCAAATGGTGACACAGAATGATAAAATCTTGGTTTCCTTGAATACTCAGGGAATGAGTCACTCTGTTCTGCTTACAAGAGTTTTTTTAGAGGCATTTAGTAAACATTGGTTATTCCATGTTCTGTGTTTTAAGCATTTTAAAACAAATACACCATCAATTTTCTTGTGAATACTTGTAAAAGCATCCTTTCAGTTTGCCATAGAGACATTTTGATCTCTACCAGCATTTTAAAGATTCTGATTACTTCTTGGTAATTTGTTATATTAGCACGATTCTTAAATTGAAGTATTTAAATTCATTTTTTGAAAATGATGCTACATTAATCTCTTAAGAGAAAGTCATTATCTGACTGTGCGTAAACACCATACATTATATTTTCCTCATCCTTATTTTAATACATACATCATAACCTATGTTTCTATATCTAGAAATCTCTTTCTTTGGTGGAATGTGATACCTCATTTTGCTGCATATCAGAAACAATAATTTAAAGTGTATATTTAGTGCCATGGGAGTAGTATTATTCATTTAATATCAATGATTTGAAACTAATAAAAATGCATTCAATTTAAAATGATTTTGCTTTTAGACTTTGCTATTTTATGCTTAATTTCAATTTGTCTCCTTCCACTCACCCTCTTTCTTCCCCACAAAAGACTAGGATTCGAACCACAATTTGTTTTAAAAGCTACTGAGGAAGAGCGTTTCATCTTAATGTTTGGTGCTATGCCCAGTATGTGGCGAGATTCAATAGAGCATGAAAATCAACATTATCATTACTGTCTCAACACCAATAATTTGAAGGAAGAACAACCCTTAATTTAAAAATAAAATTGAATCAGCACTAAAAATGTTGCTGCTGCCAGCATTCTTGTACATCAGAACACTTTCCACATAATATTTTAAAATTATAAGTTATGAAAATTGTCTTCAGGAGAACTGATAAATAAGGGAAAGAAAGAGAGAAAAAGAAAGAAAGAAAGAAAAGAACAATTGTGAAGTTATTATAGGTAAACATGGGTAAAGTTTGACTATATTGCCATTTCAAAACTGCTATGGCTATAATGAAAAGGACATGCTTTCATTACCTATACTTACTATTATGGGCAAAATTGAAGTAGTTTTCTGGTGATTATCTTAATCACCATAAAAGTAATTAATTGAGTTTCAATTTCATGTAGTATCCTCCTGGTATTATACTTAGAGAAGTATTTGGGTTTTGATTACTATAGAGAAATATTTATATATTCATTCAATATTGGGAGATTATATCTTTCCTAATTCAGTGATATCAACATCCATTGTTGATCATAGTATAAAATACAGCACTACATTCAGAGGTTTATACTATAGAAAATTTTTTCTCAAGAATAAAAAATGAACCCAAGTAATGGACACAATCTTCCGATTTCACTAAATCCTTTTCTAATTTTCACAACTTTGACCGACTCCATTAATCACTTCCTCATTCTGGAAGCTTGAGACTCTCATGATTTTTATTATAATAACCTTCAGATTTTTCTTTTTATGTCCTTTTCTTTTCTTTTGTGCACATTCATTCTCAGTGACTATTACAGCATGAATTCCACAGCTTTAAGCTTTACTAAACTGTGTGAAGGACATTTTATAGATTCTTGCATTTTTTTCTTTTATCAAAAATTATGAAGACTTTCTACGTATCTGCGGTGGGTGAGGGGGAAATAAAAATGAAAAAAAGATACAGTTCCTGTTTATTATTATCTCAGATCCTAGAGAGGAAGATGGACATGGAAACATTCTTCTATAGTGTTTGATAAGGACTAAGTTAGGAATACCAACAAAAGGCCACAGTGGAACAAAGGAGTGAGTCACCAGTCCACTTGTCTAGGAAGGGCAACTTGACTCAGGCTTCCCATCAAGGCAAGCATCCCACCAAGGCAAGCATCCCATCAAGGCAAGCATCTCCAGCAACCTGCTGGCTACTTGGAGCCAGTAGTTCTAAGCAAACACACATTTTACTTCATATCCACTTTCAGCAAAGTCATCCTGATGTGACATCTGAACCAAGAACCGTATGAGGTATCAAGTTCAAAAATTATAATGACGTGAAGAAGTTCCTTAGAGTCTTAAATTGTTTCTAACTCAGCACCTGCCCTTGCCACAATCAGGAGAACTTCAAGGAACTTAAAAACACATAACAACAAAGAAACCTCCTTATTTTGACGTGTCCGATATGAGGTGTGTGTGTGTGTGTGTGTGTGTGTGTGTGTGTGTGTGTGTAAGAGAGAGGGCACATGCATACACAATAGGTGGGGAGGATTGGTGTTTCAACTGCAAGTGTGGACAGATGATGAGCTTGCCTGGTGCTTAAATAGGAAATTTGGGTATTAAGGTGGGTTGTGAGCCAAGTGAGAAAGAAAATTAAAACAAAAGATCTAGGCTGCTAAATGCTCCAGAGATTCCATATGAGCTGAAGAAATCTCTCCCTGAGGGCAATCTTCATAGTAGTTTCCCCCTCACTCTCTGTTTTACCTTTTTAAACTTTAACTAACCACTTCTCCCTTTAATTTTTGTATTGTTTTGGTTCTGTTAGCTATTGGCCTTTTTCATTTAAAATATTTTTTTTGACATCTCTCATAGTAGTTTTATAAAAATCTAACAATTATTAATTATTTTAATCAATTATTTTATTTTGTTTTATGTCATTTCTGAATGCATATATCCTATTCTGTTTTATGGGTGCTATTCCTTGATTTTCCTTTTGAGAATCCTAGGAAAAAAACTTCTTTTTCCCCATTTTCCCATTATTTTTACTTCATCTGATTGAATTATTCTTCATATATATATGTTATTTGTGGGTATACACACACACACACACATACACAATTGATAGCACCACAAATCAATGAGAAATGAATGCATTATGAAGAAATTGTCTAATTCTATGCCAATAAAATAAAATAAAATAAAATTTCATTCTTATTTAGGTTAAACCCAATTGTGAAAGGTAAAACAATAATAGTAGAAAAAATAGTCCCCTACATTATGAAGAAAAGCTTATATTTTTAAAGCACAAACCATAATGCAAAGAATTTTACATTTGTAGTGTAAAAGCAGCCATGGACAGTACACTAACAGTACAAATAAAATATTTCTATTTAAAAATGGATACTGTGGACAAAGTTAATAGATAGACGAAACAATAGGAGAAGAAATTTGAAATGTTCAAACCTACCAAGGTTTTAAGATTTCTTAGACATTTAAAGATAAAAACCTGTCTTTAAAACAATCCTATGTATTTTACCAACTCTTTTAAAGTGAATTTTCTTCTTTTATTAAATATGTATATTGTCTTATAATTTTTAAAATAATTATTGTCAGGTAGGGTATAAAAATGTGTAATATCAGCAAAAAATATAAACATTGTGTTGCATAAGGTGTGGTTAAAAATCATCTTCAGAATCTGATTAATTGGTTTGAAATGCAGATTCCCAGTCCCACACTCTGGGATTGAGTGATTTGTTTCCACACGGTAGAGAGTGAAAACAGCTCTTTCTCCTAGTTATTTCTGTAGTGAGGAAGTAGGATTAGTTTCTCTGTAATCTCCATAGGATTCCATGATTCCTCTAAAGCAAGCACGTCAAACTTGTGGCCCGTGGGCCGCGTGCCTCATTTATTTGGCATGTGTTAGCCTTTGAGTTTGACATGCTTGCTTTAAAGGTTGATTCTACAATCTGTTCTCCAGAAATTATTTTTTTTTCTGTTTCATAGCAGCTTTATTCACAATAGCCAAAAAGTAGAGGCAACCCAAATGTCCATAAACAAAGGTGGTTCATCCATACAATGGAATACCACTTAGTCTTAAAAAAGAGTAAAATTATGACATGTTTCAATGTGGATGAAGCTTTGAGACATTTTTTTCTCTTTTATTGAATTTATTGGGGTGACACTTTAATAAGATTGTATAGATTTCTAGTGTATAATTATATAATACATTTTCTGTATATTGTATTATGGGTTCACCACCCCATGTTCTCCAGAAATTCTTAACACTCTTTGGCTATTGGCATTTATTTACATGGTAATTTAATTATAATTCTCTCTGTATAGGAGATACATATTATTTAATAGAATTGTGTCCTTTGAATAAATTGAATTATTTAATTTTTATCTGAGTAGTTATATGTTTTAACATCCATATTCTGAACAAATGACTTCTTTTCTCACAGTATGCTCTAACCATAACTGGTATTGCTAGTGGAAGGATGAGCAGAGAAGTAGGTAAAGTAAGAAGGAAAAAGTTAGGAATTTGGGTGAATAATGATGGTAATTTTCCTGCAAGGAGGCTTCAGATCTTGGGGTTGTGAGTTTCCACTTCTTAGAATTAAATACTTCTTGTCTATGTTCAAATTTGAAGATTTGAAAAGAGCCTTAGAATTTAAGAAAAAGAGCATTTTTTGAATTGCCAAAAATCCTGCTACCATTTTGGTAGCTACTTCAGTGATCACAAGTGATAGTGATTAATACAGGGGTGGGTAAAAGTAGGTTTACAGTTGTAATACAAATTAAAAATCCAATAATTAATAAATAGCAATACAAGAATAAACTCTTCTGTGTACTCACAACTATAAAACTAATTTTGTCCACCCCTGTATTAATTTTGAAAGATTAGAGGTATTCAAACTTTTTTTTAATGTAAAGGGCCGGAAAATAAATATTTTACATTGTGATAGGTATATGCTCTTGGTCACAACTAATCCATTTTAATTTTACCTTTGTAGTGTAAAAGCAGACATGGAGAGTACACTAATAGTGGGCATGGCTGTGTTCCAATAAAACTTTATTTACAAGAACTGATTTTAGATTTGGCTCACTGGCAGTAGTTTTCAGACCCCTGGCTCAGATATAAAACACACTGGCTCAAATTTGTTGTGGTGTGTAGATCAAAACTGGTTATTGTCCCTTAAGATCAAGAGTCAGGAGCTCAGCAAATGCACTTGTTTTGGTCCCAGAAAAATAAATGTCTTGGGATAGAAACTTATCTACACAAATAAAGTCAGAGCTTATTGAATGGGAATGAGTTTACAATGACAAATTAATGCCCTCCCAGCATTAAGAAAAGATAAACTAGTGGGTTTCCATTTCCTTGGAGATTTTATATAACACAATGGCCTTTTCACTCTGCCATTTTAAGTAATTACCATTAGCACTGAGGCTATTAATTCAATATAATCAAGGAATGTAAAGGTCAGCTAGCATTACACAGTATCCATCACTAACATTTCCCTACATTTCCCCACATTTTATCATTGAGTTTTCTTGTCAGACTTTTCAATGTTATTTTGAGATTTGGCTATTCCTACCAAAATAAAATAGGATTATTAAAAAGAAATAGCATCCATTCACATTAAAAATTCCACCTAATCTATTTTTCCCGTTACATTAAGCAGAACAGGCTTTCATTTATTTCCAGTGTACCCTTGCTTGGTATGGGTGAATGGAAGGGACATTATTGATCTCAGTCAGATTTAATGAGAACAGTTACTTGTTAGCTCATGTCCTTTTGTTGCCTTTTTCTTCTCTTGCCCAGTGACCCAAACAACCATTATAACAGACTATCTTTGTACATTTATCATGTCCTTACCAATTTGGCTGCATTCAAAAGTTAAGCATTTTGAGCTTGCAACCCCTCAAAAAATGTACACACACTTTCACAGCTGATAACTCAATTTTTCACTCTTTTTCAGGGTTAACTGATTTGAAATAATGGGTGAAGCCAGACTAAGCTTTGAATAAAGAAAACGTATTCTAAAGTTCCACTAGACTTTTTTAATGGGAATACATAAAATATAAAGTGTATGCTAAAACCCTGCAACAGTTGATGAATTGAGGGCACACAGACACAAAATGAAATGATTCTTGATGTTTGTGATTCCATTGCTTTGCCTTATCAGCAGTGCCTGGACCAGAATGGTCATCATTGAAAACAGGCATGGACAAAAAAAAATGTTCATTTCTGTAGATTCTTTTAAATTTTGAAAATGAACTGTATGTTAATAAACACTGACTATAATCATTCAAAGTGTGTATACATATATTTGGGACACCCTGTATATAATGTTACAATTTAAAACATGATCACTCTCAAGCTCCTTAACAAGGAAATAAAATTGGAAATTATCCTATATAATAAAAGGCTAATATGCAAATAGACCAAATGGTGGAACAACTGGAACACCGAACAACTGAACAACCAGTCGCTATGATGTGTGCTGACCACCAGGGGGTGTGTGCAGATCATGGTGGGCGTTGGCCACAGTGGGATGGTGGATCAGGTGAGCGGGGTGCCAGACCAAGGTGGGGCGCTGGTCGATGTCATTGGGATGAGCCTCTGGTGGTTACTGAAAATTCTTTGCTCCCACGTACCGCAGTCCCGCCTGGCGCTCGCACCTGCTGCCAGCGCACACCCCACTTGCACCTGCAGCTGGCACCGGAGCCACCACTTGCGCCCATTGCCCGTGCCTGGCGCTGGTCCTGATCACTTGGCGCCAATAGCAGGTACAAGTGGCAGCTATGGGCCCTGATTGCCCCTGAAGGCTTCTCTACCTCCCCCTGCACCTGAGGGGAAATTGGGGCAGCAGTCATCGTTCGCACCTGCTGAGGGCCCCAGCCCCACTCACACCACTGCTGGCACAGGCCCCAATTGCTCTACACCATCAGCGGGTGCGAGTGGGGCATGGGAGTGGCAGCAGCAGGAGCGATGATGCCGGGGCTGTGGTGGGAGGGGCAGGGCAGGGGCACAGAAAATAGGCCGAGACCCGCCCCTGTACTTACCGCAGCCTCGAGGCCCACAGTTCCTTTCAAGGTGCACGAATTCGTGCACTGGGCCCCTAGAATTCTTCATATAATCTATGGCACTAAAAAAGTAAACAAATTAAACACTTAATAGGGAAACGATTTTAAAAATTGCCAAGAGCAAAGACTTATTATAAAGCCCAAATTTAAAAGGGTTTTCCAGAAATCTAAGTTTATCTCCATAAAGTTCATGTTTAAAGCATCCCAGAAATTTAATTTTATGGAATTTCCTGGGGAGTAGGTGCCATCGTCTTTCTGAATTTTATTATATCACTATCTGAGGAGTAGTGAACTTAGTGAGTCACAGTATACTGACAGGAAAGTGGGTGATATTTTTCACATAGTCATTCTAGCACCTACAGGTCATGTGATAGCAGAAGCTTACCTATCCTACTTCATAGTCCTTATAAAACTTTACCATTCATCTCCCAATCTCTATTCTTTTTCAATTCTCCTTCCACGCCCCCTCCCCCCGTCCATTTTCAATGACTTCATTAATCATTCATTGTTATCTATCTTATTGGACTTATCTGCTGACTAGTTATTGTAACAGCCTCATTGACTTCTGTAATTCTTCCTTCACACTATTTTCAAATAGACTTATTTGCAAACATGATTATGTCACCTTGCTGTTCAGAATTCTTTAAGGACTTCAAATTGTTTACAGAAAGAAAATTTGGAAACCTAAGCATTTGATCTTAGTCCAGGTTCATTGGAAAACACATCTTAAGACAAAGACCTGAATGCACATGATTAATTTGGAAAGTGTGGGCGAAAAGGGGCCTCATGCTAACCTGACTAACTCCAGCGGGACTAACTCAAAATCCCCATTTCAGGTCAATAATGAACTACAGAAACTATGTTTGGAGTAATTTTCTGCATGACTCTGTATGCCAACCCACACATTTTTTGAGCTAAGCACCATTTCCCAGAATGTTATTAAACAATTACATGGATTTTAGTTTAAAAATGAAGCTGTTTGTGACAAGATATATCAGTTCTGTCACTTTTCTTCATATACAAAGTGCTTCATTTTGGTATGAAGAAGGATTTCATTGAGCTTGTGATATCTGTTATGCCCAGATTTCAAGATCCCCATTAGACCATACCAGGGAGCCAGCCGAGTTCGATGCAAAAACAGAGAGTCTTTTATTCGAGCTAGCTCGGCTCCCCCACCTCACCGACACAGTGGCAGGAAGCAGAGAGAGAGGCCTAGCCCAGCGTGAAGAGGAGTTTTATAGGGGGGTGGAGTCAGGGTAGAAGAGGGGACTGTGGGCCCTGCCGATTGGCCAGGCGCAAGTCGGTGTCTAGTTACACAGGGTGTGGTCATCTCTATGGCGTGCACTTCTCTTGATTGTCATTGGTTAGTTTAAAGAAATCCTGGGCGTGGCTAGCAGAGGCTTGGGCTTCCGGGAAGAAGGCACTATCCTGAGCACATGGCTGCTGCCCCAACATGGAGGATACGGGGCAAAATGGAGGGCATAGCCCTCGCCCTTTCAATATCCTTCTACAAAGTAAGTGTGAAAGGAACTTATATATTTCTTTAAAGACTTAAGTAATTATGACCTCACTTGTTTAAAACAACACACCTTATTGATCTTTTGGCGGCTTAAATCTGATTGATGGTATGTTCCAATATTCTAATTGTTATTAGGATTGCTGAGTTTTATGCCCACATTCCTATACCTCTACTTTCTTTCATATGTTCCTGTTTGGGGAGATGACATGCACTGCCCTTTTCTTCCTTCTTTTTTTTTAAATAAATGACTAAATTGCATGCCCTGTTTTTAGAAGAGTTAGAAGAGTTCCATTTTTAACCTGGACTTCCTGATGTACATTACACAGAATCAGTGCTGCTTTTTATATCTTAAAGCCCTCCGTTGATCATATAATGTGTTCGGCATATGTAGGGGGGTGGCAGCTGAGCAGATAGACATTTCAGCAACAGTTTTTCCTAAATCTGAGGGCTGCACTTTGATTTGGTTTGCAAATCTAGTCACTAGTCATTTTTCAAAAGTTTGAAGATCTTAAATGATAGAGAAATGCCCTGAGCCTGCTAAATATTTGTAGATCTGCTTTCTCCTCCGGCTAACTGTTCATGCAAATCATCTCCCCTGGTGCTGATACATGAAAAGTTGGCCTGAGACTGCTCCTTCTTTGTTTTGCTTGATCTCCAAGGTTGTGATATTGGAATGGTTCACTCTGAAGTGGCTTCACTTCAACTGTAACGGGACAAACAACGAGTCTGGGCTGCCTGTCACTACTTGAGCCAATTAAGCAGAGACGGAGTTGAATCATTTATGATCATTTATTCCAGTACTGCCGGCAGTATGGGAGAGGAGAAGCAGGTCATCCACAAAAATCTGCTCTGCACCCCACCCTAAGCCAGCTGCTTACACTGGGTAGCAGGACAAAGATTACACGGGGAAGTAAGCAAAAGGGTATGCCAAATGGGCAATTTACAGGTAACGCAGGCTGGAGATTTAGAGGATTGAAAGGCATTGGTCACTTAGAGAATGTGACCAGGGACGGGGTCTACCACTCTCCACCCTGAGCCCATGAGGTCTATGATCAGACCTCAGCACTGTGAAGGTGTGAAACTCTTTAGAGAGCCCTATGAGATTCTTAAAAGAAATTTGGAGTAAAATGTTTCTGCTCTAATTATACTACAATTGACATGAAAAGTAATAGTGACGCAGAATTTTTGGACTGGAAACCGGATTCTTTGTCCACTGGAGTCAAAGAATGAATCCACGGACAGAAGATGGTATAGCAAAGGTGGAAATTTATTAAAGAACAAGTACAGACTCCCACATGGGGAGAGGGAAAGAATCTCACAGAATGGACTCCCACGTGGGGAGGGGGAAAGGGTCCCACTGAGTTCCTTTTCCCTATGGCTTATAAAGGATGCAGATCCTGGTGCCTTGATATCCCCTCTGATTGGCCACTATTCCCTTGGACTGGTTACTATAGTAACTCCTGAGCTCAAAGGTCCTTCCTTTTTGTTTTTTATTCCCTTTGGGCTTTCTTCTCCTTCTGGATAAGGGCTTCCTTCCCTTTCTTTTGTAAATATAGACCTTTTGCCGTTCCCAGCTCCCTCATTCTATGGAAATGTACCTGTTGCAGCTTTTCAGCTCCCCTATTCTGTGGAAATATACCTTCTGCTGCTCTGCAGCCCTGTGCTTCTTCCATGGTCCTCTTAATTTCTAAAAGTTCCTAAAACCTGTCTTTTTCACCCCTAAAAATTCCTGTTTCAATAGAATGTCCTTTGAGATACTTAAAACTTGAAGACTCATCAAGTTGTTTAATACTATGAGCAAGATGAAATTTAACTATTATAGTTTTTGTGACACTAGCTCACTGGCTTATTGTGCAGTAAAAGATTAACCTTGCCCCCAAAATAGTTTGGTCCTTGACTGGCTTCTGAGAGAGAAGTTCTAAGGCCTTGGAAGGTCCTGCCTGACAAAGTGTCTTTATTTACCAGAGGGTCCTAGGCTGTGTCAGATACTCTGTGCTAGAAATGTGACTTATGGTTGGGGTCTTGGGTCAAACAGCACCAGTTTGAGGGTCTAGAGACTCAGGTTCGCTCTGTCTATGTGACCAGGCATCAGTAGAATCTTCCCTACTCAGCTGTGTGTTGCCACACATTATTGCTGGGAGAAATAAGTGCTGTCTGCATGATTCTGCTGGGAGAAGACAACTGGAAGTTCCACACCTGAACCCTTCAGAACCCAGCTCTTGTGCTTCTTCCTTTTGCTGATTGTAATCTACGTTTTTCGCTGCTGCATTAAACTGCAACTGTGAGTATAATGGCTTTCTGAATTCTGAAAGTGCTCCTAGTGAAGCCTTGGTCCCTGAGGGTGATCTTGGGGACCTCCTGACTGACACTTGGATTGACATCCTTTGCTGCAGGACATTTGCTCTAGGTCTAAAAATATTTGCAAACAATTCCCACCCCTTTCTTCCCCCAACCCCATCCACAATGAAGTCAGACTCAGCAATGCTACAATTTGAGGCCTGGAGTGGTTGTTACACCTCCTTCACTGCTTACCTTGCCCCAGGGGAGGTGGTGGTTGGTTTCTGATGCAAATGCTTCTTTCCTCCATCACTATGTGACCCTCATGCTTTCCTGTGGTCATCCCTAGGCTGGATTAGGAAAGACATTCAGAATATTTCTACCCAGCTCCTCTCCTCCTCCCACCCTAACATCTGCTTGCCTCAGATTATTCATTTCTAAATTATTGAACTTTACTCTCAAATTACTATCAACTAAAACCTGCTGGTATTACCTACAAATGGCTCAGGACACTTCTTTTTGGAGCATTTTCTTTATGGCTTTCTGAAGGAGCAGCAGTAGAGGAAGTATTTAAAACAAAGAATTTTTTTAGTGCCTGTTTACGGTGGCCCCACTGGATCATGGGAAGTATGAAAGGTGTCATCTCTAATACAACTCAACATTTCTCCTGAAAGGAGAGAGTTCAATAGAATTGGGAATAACCTTTCTTCATTAGGCTGTTTCCAGTGGTTCTCTTTGAGGCTGTATTGATGTAATAGCTTTCTCTCCACCCAGGGGATAGATCTGAAGCACTTTATCATATGTCCTTGAGAAGAAATTTTGGAACCTCTGGCAACCTTACCAGAACCTACCTCCTTAAGCTTCACATACCACCTTTTGTTAGTCTTTGTATCTCCCAGGCTTCTGCCTCTTTCCCAGCTCTTTGGATTTAACTTTTGATTCCCCTTTTAGTTGTAGACTCAACTTCTTCTCACCTTGGATTTTGTCTTGACTTCTTGTACCTCTCCATAGCTCTCATTACATGTGTTTTATTACATATCTTCCCCTTTAGGGTGAAAAGCTATGTTTAGAGGGTTCGTCCTTGTGTTTACAGCACCTAACGTAGTTCCTGAAATATAGTACAGTGGGGCCTTGACTTACGAGTTTAATTTGTTCCGTGACGGAGCTCGTAACTCAAATTACTTGTATGTCAAATCATAAGTGAACGAGTGAGACACGTGATGCTGGGCTGATGTTGTGGCATTCACTGTGACGTTCGCTGCGCCAACTAGCGGTGAGGTATCTGAAGCTGTCTCGTAACCTAAATTTTAGCTCCCAACTCAAAGCAAAAAATCGCAGAGAGACGGCTTGTATCTCGAAAAACTCGTTAGTCTGGACACTCGTAAGTCAAGGCCCCACTGTAGTTGCTTGGTAATCTTTTGTTGAATTAATGAATGAATGAGCTGAGCGCTAAGCCCACTCCACTTGCACGTTCAGAACTGCCTGCAGGAATGTCAGCTTTCATTATAGATGTGTGGGCACCTTCAGTTTCATGGACTGAGCATTTTGAAAATTTAAGGGATATGATAAAATAGCCGTTTTCTTTAGCTTGATGAATAAGAATGTCAGTGAAAGTTTTTGTTTTCCAACAAGAAGATGGAAAATGGCCAACAAATCCTGTAGAATATTTATTTAAAAATCAATACTTAACAAGAAGATCAGAGATAGAACAATTGCTACCTACACTATAACATAAAAATTGGGCCACTAGAGGCAGAGGGGCAGGAGACAGAGAGCCTTCTTACAAGTTGTCACTCCAATTAAAGATTACATTCTATTTCGGTAGTGTCTTCACTGAGAGCGTTCCCACAGTTTTTAATCGTTCAGTCTCAGCTGTCAGGAACATTGGTGTTAATTTTTTCCTGTTCAGCACACATAGGCGCCGCTGGGCCTGCTGTTTGCAGATACCAAAGTTGGCTTGTAATAATGTGACTGAAAATGTCCATCAAATATAGCTGTAAAAGTTCCCTTCTGTTTCCTGAAAACCTGGGATGTTTTAAGATTCATCTGCTGGGATAACAAATTATCTTAAAAATCAAATCTAGCTACAGACCTATTTAGAGATTATCTTTCCTTTTCTACATCAGGAGCCTGGTGAAAATGAAGGCCTCATTATTATTAGTTTCTGGGAGCAGGTAATTTGTATACCATTCTGATATTCACTACACGTGATGATAGGTACAGTAAGAATTAGATAAAGATTACTCCTGTATCTTTTAGTGAATTCAAATACTTCCCGTTTTCAATACTCTTTTGAATCTTCTCCATGAGGGTTTGCTCATGCGCCAGTGCTGCCATAACAAATTACGACAAATTTAGCAGCCAACGGTATTCAAACAATAGCTATTTGTTATCTTATGGTTCTGCAGGTCAGAAGTACAGGTGCTAGTTCTCTGATCCGGCTTTCACGAATCCTCAAATCAAGGTGTTGGCAAGATGCACTCTGTTCTGTAGACTCCAGGGATGAGTCTGCTTCCAAGCTGATTGGGGTTGTTGGATGTGCTTAGAACTGAGGCTCCATTTCCTGGCTGGTTGTCGGCCAAGAGTTTTCAGCTTCTAGATGCTGCCAGTATTCCCTGGTGGGTAACCCCCCTTCTCCAGCTTTCCTGCCAGGAGTGGAGAGCCAAGTCTTTTTCATGCTTTGACTCTCTCTTACCTCTCCGCTGTCTCCTCTCTCCTCTGCTGAATTCTCTTCTAATTCCAGCTGGAGAAATGTCTGTTTTAAAGGGCTCAAGTGATGATATGGAGACCACCTGGGTCACCCCGGACAATCTCCATCTTTTCTGATCAACAATCTAATAACACCTGCAAAGTACCTCATGGCAGTAACTAGGTCAGGGGTGGGCAAACTTTTTGATTCGAGGGCCACAATGGGTTCTTAAACTGGACCGGAGGGCCGGAACAAAAGCATGGATGAAGTGTGTGTGTGAACTAATATAAATTCAAAGTAAACATCATTACATAAAAGGGTAAGGTCTTTTTTTTTTTTTTTTTAGTTTTATTCATTTCAAAAGGGCCGGATCCTGCCCGCGGGCCATAGTTTGCCCACGGCTGAACTAGGTTAATGTTTGATTGGATAACCAGGTGTCAGGAATCCTGGGAAGAACATCTTTAGAATTGCATCCAATGCAGGGGCGGCAAGTAGAGCCCAATGTGGATGGGCAGTGGATGGTGCTTCCATGCTGACCAGAGGTGTGATAGGGCATGAGTTAAATAACCCCAATAACCTCCGTGCATGAGGTCCTGCTAGGATGTAGGCACCTTACTCATATGACTTAGTCCCCAAAACAACCCTGAAAATATGTGTTATCATTTTAGAGATGAGAAATGCAGATCCAAAGATGAAGGCATTAGGAAACTTTCCCACAACTGCACAATTTCCAAGCTGTAGAGCCACTTTTTGAGCCCGGATCTGAATGGGTTGGTCCGATGAAAGGAGATAATGTATGCACAGCATCCAGCAGAGTGCTTGACCTATATTTTATAATAACTGAGTGGCAATTAATGGGTTCTTTACAATTTTAATTTTTTTTATTCCCGCTATTTGTTCCCTATCCCTCTTTACCCTGCCCCATAATCGTCTTCTCACTGTTGACTTACTACTCTCACTTCTGTAAAAATAAAGGAAGTGCTACACTAACCCACAAAAAAGAAAGAAGGAGGTAGGAAATTCCAGATATTAACAATCTACTGCATGCCAAATACAATGTTAAATATTTTTCATTCTTTTTTCATTTATGTGCATCACATTTGATGATGGCTATAGGATTAATGCAAGTGATATTTTAAGAAGATGGATTAGTGTGTGAAGGAGGAAATTATATTTATTCAATGCCCTTTAGCTACTGTGCATGCATTTTATAATTCTGTCATTTAATCTTCCTGATAATCCTGAAAATTAATTTTTATTGCTTTCATTTTAGAGATGAGAAAACAGATACTGGAAGGGAAAACCATTTGGTTCAAAGCTACAGCGATAATAAAGGAATTGATACTCTCTTAAATTCTAAACACCATTCCAGAACTACTACAAATAAATGTTCCCTGCAAAATAGGCATCCCGGGCCTATGTACTCAAGTGACCTGGCTGGCCTGGGGAAAGGGGGTAGGAAAGGATATAAGGGAGATAAATGGTGGTGGAAGGAGACTTGACTTGGGGTGGTGAATGCATACAACAATGTACAGATGATGTATTATAGAGTTGTACACCTGAAATCTATATAATTTTATTAACCAGTGTTACCCCAATAAATTCAATAAAAAGAAAAAGGTAATATTCACAGAGACAAAAAGAAAGAAAATAAAGATAATTGGAAATTTAAGGATAGGAGGAGTCTTTTAGGCAACAGGAACAGCATCAAGGCAAGAAAGTGTACTTTTTTTACATGATGTGTGTGTGTGTGTGTGTGTGTGTGTGTGTGTGAACTCAATGAAGTCAAACCATGAAGGAATTTTGTTTTTCAATAAATATTCCCAATTCTGTCAAATATCTTTCCTACTGAGTAGCTGGTTTTTGCTATCTCTGATCCAATTCTTTAAAAGTCAATCCTAGTAATATCCCAACTCACAATTATTCACAGTTCCTCCTGCACTGTCTCTGTGGGGCAGTAAAGACTAGTGGCAGGTGGTATGTCCCTCATCCTTTCTTCTTATATAGCTCATCCTTCTCTGGAAATCTTTAGGTTGTGGAGACCTTTGCTTTCTGGTCTATTCTTTTGGTTACCTTTACCTTTTGGAGGTAAGACTCATCTAAAGCTAATTTTGTAAATAATTGGCTCAGTCAATAGTTCCAGTTTTCCTTATAACCCAGCTCAAATTCCATCTTACTCTGTGAAATCTTTTCCTATTCTAGGCACAGTTCTCTTCTTCCTTCTCTCAGAGTCTTGCAGACATCTGTTACCAATTACTTGTTTACATTTCTCTCCTCATGTAGAGAATAAACTTTCTGACAGAAGATGCATCATTCTTCATTGTATCCCTAGTACAGGACCGGCATATAGTAGGCATTTAAGTAATAAATGCCTTTTAAATTAAGCAATGAGTTAATTTAATACAGTTATGAATATTTTTAAATCACTGATTCAATATTTAACAATGGCAGTATTGATTACTTGCGTCCATAGGCCCAAGATGCCGATCTTGAAGGGAAACTGTTGAAATTCTGTAGTGGAGCTTAGAATTTAACACAGTAGGTCAATCCCCTTATTATTGTTGTGTCCTTGGGAGTAAATGCCACATATTGCTTTAAGAGGGAGAATAGATTTCATGTATGTCTCATCAATTGACTTTGAAAGGAATTCTGAAGACTTCTGTGAGCAATGGCAGCACCATTACTATAAATGTACAAATTCCTAAGAGAGGTGATTTGGTCATAATGGGAGAGTCCTCATGAATGGGATTCATGCCCTTATAAAGGAGACCACAGAGATTCCTTGTCCCTTTCACCATGTGAAGTTATAGTGAAAGACGGCTATGTAGGAAGATGGCTATGTAAAGCCGGACACCAAATAGGCCAGTGCCAGAACCTCAGACTTACCAGCCTCCAGAAATGTGAGAAATAAATGTTTGCTGTTTATAAGTCATGTGGTCTGTTATAGCAGCCTAGATGGACTAAGACAATAAACATAAAATAAAATTTTTATCGATTTTCCCCCCATGAGATTTTATGGAGAATATTAGGTAAGGTAAGGAAGATATTACAAAGAATATAATAGTAACAATACAAACATCACTCACTGAGAATTTGGTATGTTTCAGGAAAGTTTCATTGTGAATCTTCTTTCAAGATTTTATCAAGTAGAGTACATTTGGGGGTTGTAAACATTATTATGCAAAAATTAAATCAAAATAATGGATATTAAAGTTTGTGCAAAAATTAGACCCCAAATATGGCTACTTTTATGTACATTATGCTAAACATCCTACAGACTGTTGTAAACTAGTTAAAGCTTTTACTATAATAGATTAGATGAGGGAGGCATGCTTGGTCGAACTGAAGTAAATTAAGGCAGAGAAGCAAGATTCAGTGCCAGAATTAGATCTGCAATCTAATAGTTTTTACTATTATTTTAATAATAGATCTTTCAATTTTTAAGGTATAGTTTAATTCTTTTGCCAAATTCTTTCTTTCTATAAATGATAACAAAACTGTTAGCACTTAAAATATGATTCTGGTGATTATTTGACTGACAAATGATATCAATATCATTATCTCACAGGGAACTTTGCATCCGGACATTTTAATTGAAGTATAAGATAATTTTATAATAGTCAGTTTTTCACAATGTGGCACAGCTGCCTTTGTAGCTGAAGAAATTATAAATGAGATTTCATCTCTTTGTGCTTCTCAGTAAACATGAAAGCCATTATTACTTCCAGATGCAAGTGTTTTAGATATGTAATTTGGGGACAAAAATACTAACAGTATTCTAATTTCAAATATAAATTTTAAAATTAACCCAGCATCAGTATATTGGCTATCATATTTGCTTTGAAAGCTTTATTGTTACTCATTTATAGAAAGATTCTAATCAAGTGTGTCTGAAAGACCCACTTGATTGACAGCCATGTGAATAATAATGGAACTGAAATTTTCCACATGGTTTTGCAACATATTATTCTGTTCAAAAGCAAAATAAGGGCTCCTACAAATTCTCTGTTAGTATATGAGCAACATTTTGCCAATTTGTTGCAGATATTTTCTTTTCTGAAAGGCTGCCCTGGGAGTATGACATCTGGTTGGTTCAATAATGTTTGATTGGGGTTCATTTGAGTTCCTCCTGACTGAAGTAAAGGTTTAAATTAATTAGGCAGGTATAAATATTCCCCAAGTTAGGTTAGTCAAGAGTTTAAAATTCACAAGGTGAATAGAGATCATGTCATCCCACTACTCTAAGGAAGGGATGGGTAGGTATATGATTCTGCTTTTTCTTTTTAACTGCAGGACAAGTTGGTATTTTTTTTTCTTCATGTGAACACACCATGAGAATTAAATTATATTTACATAAAATCTCCGTAGCCAGTTGAACAGTAAAAAATTGAAAAATGAACTTAATGAGTTATTTTAACTACTTTGGTAATCCACTGGGCAGATATTTTCTTCCACTGAATTAACATGAAAACAAAGTCCTTTTAGGAAAGCAAATAGGCTACATTCTGGAAATATGGAACCTTAATGTGCTATTCACTCTTACACAATTGACATCATTTGGTTGAATGTCTGTTATGGATTGTAACTGAAAGTGAAAAGACAAGATGAAACCTGTAGGACCAAAAAGAGCTGAAAATTAGTTGATAATTATCACTAGAGGCCTACTGGTGATGGGAAACCATACACCCTGGTTTAGGATACATTTTTGGGGGGGTGTTTATAAAAAGTGACTCACATTGCCAACTTTCCCTTTACTTTTTCTGTGGGAATATTCTGACTCTAAAAACACACACGCCACATTTAAAATGAATAAGATCGCAGTTTTACATTCCTATCTCAAAATAACTCCACAGATGGTCCTCACACTTTCCAAGAAAATAAACTTCGGAAAGAAATCAAACGTAAGATTTTCCAACCTAAAATTACACCTCTTAACCCCAATGAAGTTATGGATGTGAGGTCACTAGCGATGATATCATTTTGATTTTCACCTTTGTTGGTACCAAAGTTGTCATTTGCTGGAGGAAGATATGATTGAATTCATGATTTTTAAAAATATACGCTTGAGTTAGTACAATTATTTACGCATGTTCAAGATTTGAACTTTTTAATTTTATTGTCAGCTTTAAATCAGCCCTATCATAGTCAACACCATGATCATTGCTAGCAATTACTGAGGAAGTACCATTTGCCAAGCTCTTAACCAGCTGTTCCACATGTTTTTCTCGTTTAATATTTAGACACTCATAAAATTAGTATGGCAGATACTGAAGGGGGCTCACTTAATATCTATTCTAATTCCCTTTTTCCTTACCATTGTATAATATAGTGATTAGAGAGTGAAATATTAAAATTCAAGCTGTCTCCTGTAACTACATGTGCCCATGTGATACAATTGTGACCGATGATCTAGAAGTGGAGATTTCTGGGAGAGAATCTCTTCCCAAAGTATTTTAAGGTGATTTTTGCCTTTTGCCTTCCCCCACGTTTATCTACAACCTGCCCGGATGCCTAGAAGTGCAGCAGACACTGAAAAGGCGAGGAAACCAGCATGGTAAGGAGAGAGACGCAGGAAGAACCACTGGGAACAGCAGACAGTCTATTTAGGAAGTAGCATCAGCCAAAAGCAAAACATTTCCGTGGTAAACAACAATTAAGCAAGTTAATTTAATCAGAAGTAGATAGATCTGATCTCTGGAATATTTCTCAGAACTTTGCCCTCCTCTCCTTCCCTATGGCCCCTGGCCTGGCCTTGTACATGCTTTGCCATTTCACTTCTCCAGGGGGGTTTCACCCTTGCACTGACTTCATGAAACTACAGTTTCACTCTGGGATTCCCAACCTCTGTATTTCTAGTTGTGTGAGGAAAAGGAAGTCCTTATTTAGTTGGACTGCTGTGCTTGGATTTCCTTCTACAGCTCAACACAAGTGTAACTAATTCAGGTTGGTTCTACTCTTTCTGTTTTATAGATGATGAAATGGAGGATCAGGGAGGTGTTGTGTCTTGCCCAAAGTTGCACAGGTTGGAAGTATTTGTAGCAAGATTCAAATTCAGTCTAGACTCTAGAGACTCTGAAGCTGATCTTCTTTCCATTATATCATTAAAAAATATATAGGCTGAACTATTTAGGGCAATTGCATGTGATTCATGCTAATTTGTTAAGTAATATAACAACACATACTTATCAGAATTTTAAAATTGCATCTGTATGTTTTCTGGTCAACTGTTAAAATTAAGATTTGATTATTCTGTTGATGAATAAGGAAATACTGTAACGACTAAATTATCTCCAATGCCATTAATTTTTAGCATAAAGCACCGTGCCTAACACTGATGTGGGCTCCAAAAATATTAATTGAATAACAAATATTTCTAATTTAGTGAACTCCTTTGCAGGTGACTTTTAAAAAAGAACATGCATTTTGAAAAGTAAAGTTATTGCTTATAATACATCTCTGGTCTGAGGTTAATTCTGTTATTCTTTAGAAACAAATTACTAGTTTTACCATGGGTATTATTTCACACTTGATCTAACACACTCTTATTCTTATTTTAAAACATTGGCTCACATCATCCATGTTGTGAAGTCTCCCTAAGATCTACCTGAGTATTACTATGTACTTGTACATATATCTATTATTGCATTAATTACAATCTCATGTTAATTTTAACTAATTTATGAGCTATTAAAAGAAATCACATCTTTTCTTCATCTTTATATTCCAAGGACTTAGATGGCACTTAATATTTGATTAATTAAATTTATTATTATGATTCAAAGTTATTTAATGGCAGATATACATTTTATAAAGACAAATTTATCTAAGAACATTTGCTTCCAACTTTTAAAATGAGATTTAATGATAATGTTGGGGGAAATATAGGAACAGCATTTATTTGAAAGAAAAAGAAAGTTAAAGTTGAATTTAGAAGGGCTATTTGAATATTTGGCCCTATACCAAAACAATTCAAAAGAGGAAGAAATGGAGAAAGGAGGTGGTAGCAGCTGTTTTTGGCTGCAAAGGACAGCCAGGCAATGCACATCTGTGATTTCAATGACACTTCATCGCTTGTCATGGAAAAGCAATGCAATCTGTAAAAGGCAGCTGAAGGCTGCACATGAGCAAAAATAAAGGGAAGAGCTTGATGGCTGTGAATATGGTGAAGTTTTGATCTGCTTTAGAAAGTTCTGCTTTGCTGCGATGTTTTTGGTATGAGGTCATCATCAGTGGAATCAGGATCCAGGTCTAAGATCATGTAACTGTGTGGAAGACATATTAGATTTATGGTTGTTGAGCAAGGCAATCAGCTACAGGCCCTGAGCATCTCTCAAAATTCTTCCTGAGTATTACAGACCTTAGAGCTTATCTATTTGATACTGAGCCATCTTTGTTGCTAGTCACATAGGCAGAATGTAGGTCAAGGTTACCCGCATGGCTCCCGTGTAACTAGATGCTCCTCCAGGAAAGAGGTATTGGATTGTTTGCTGATTGCTGCTCACTTGAAAGGTGCTAGGGCCCTTGGCCTTTCCTGTGATGCAACCCACTGTGTGTGGAGGTGGCATCCAGCCCTTCCCATTACCTTTGGGAACTGGGGTAAATATGCCACAGCTCATGCTGGTTGCTGTACTGTGCTGTAATGAAATCCTTTGTCTTTGCCCAGGAATCCCCTACCTGCTGTTGCCATGGCACTCTGACAAGTGAAATTGTTACCTTGCAAGTGGAGTAAAAACTCATACCCTTCTCAGTTCTTGAAAGGTGATGTCTCCTTTATAAAAGCCGAGCTTAAAGGATAAATCAAATTCTACATCAAGGTTGAGCGGTATCCAAGAGATCATCTGAATCTAGGGACATAATACTCGTCTTTGAAAATGAAAGCTAACTTTGCTCGTAAACTGATGAACAAAAATAGATACAGAGACAAAGAAGCATCGAACAGACTGTCAAACTTCAGCTAGAAGGCAGGAGAGGGCTGGGAGAGGGGGGTTAAGAGATCAACCAAAGGACTTGTATGCATGTATATAAGCATAACCAATGGACACCAACACTGGGAGGCGGGGGGAGGGGGGGGAGTGAGGGCATGTGCTGGGGGGTGGGGGAGGCCCCGGTGGAGATCAATGGGGGGAAAAAGGAGATGTATGTACTACCATTTGTAATACTTTAAACAATATAAAAAGAAGAAAATGAAAGCTAAGAGATGATCAGAATATTGTGACACCTTGAGGTAAAGAGACACACGTATTCTGATCAATCTGTAAGTTTAATTTTCTGCCACACTGAATGAACATATCCTTATACATATGTGAAATAGATTTTTGAACTAAGTACAGGTTGGGCCAAAAGTAGGTTTACAGTTGGGAGCATGTGAAATGCAGAGTTTATTCTTGTATTATTTATTAATTATTTCATTGCTTTCCATATGAAAAACTATAAACCTACTTTTGCCCCACCCTGTATGTCATTTAAGCACTGGGTTTCAGACTCTGACTTGATGAATTTGGTAGGTAAAAGGTATAGCAGAAACCAAAAAAGACTGAGTAGTTACTGAAACATTCAGGAAATTTCTCTCATACATATATAAAAATCAATAAGTACACAGTTCTACTCAAAAAGTAACAGTGTGCTGAAGGTCAACCAAGTGAGTAATGCAATAAAAGTAAGATGCTTTTATAGACACTAGAGGACATGGATATACATATAAAAAATACAGTAAATTGTTCTCTTCCAGCACTAACACTGTGTTCAAGGGCACTCAAATGAGTAATAAAATAACAGGAAGATGTTTTTATAGCACTCTAAGACATGGTTAGTTGTATTGTAATCATTGCTGACTTGTGAGTTTTTTCAATCCCTTCAAATGCTGCATCAACTATTCTAATAAAAAAAATGAGCATGAACAAATGCAAATTTTGGGAACTACTAACAAAAAAAAATATGGGAATTAGAAAGAGAAAGACAAAAGAGTCAATGATTTAAGCTTCCTAGCATATATGAAAAGACATGCCATAAAAGAAAAAAGTTCACCCTATCCGGTTTGGCTCAGTGGATAGAGCGTCAGCCTGCGGACTCAAGGGTCCCGGGTTCGATTCCGGTCAAGGGCATGTACCTTGGTTGCAGGCACATCCCCAGTGGGGGGTGTGCGGGAGGCAGCTGATCGATGTTTCTCTCTCATCAATGTTTCTAACTCTCTATCCCTCTCCCTTCCTGTCTGTAAAAAAATCAATAAAATATATTTGAAAAAAGAAAAAAGTTCATTAATTCAGAAACTTTCACAACTATGAGAGGAGAGATTCCAAAGTGGGCAGATCTATTTATAAACATTTAATAATCTAGAAGCAATAGCTATCTAGGGAGGAAGAATTTTAATCAAATGCCTAGAGGCAATCTGAAATGATGTAAGTGAATTTAAAATTTAAAAGGAAGTAATCAGTTATAATTACAAAAATAGTTATAGATAATTAGACCGAATTTCTATAGTGATATAATTAAATGAATGGCTTGTTCTTTGGTCTCTGGTTCATTCGTTCAATAATTGAGCTGCTCTAATACACCATTCACTGTTCCTATCTTTAAGCAGTTCATATTCTAGTGGGGAAGAAAGTATATAAATGACTGCCTACAATATGCCAGGTTTAATGAACTATTCTAATAATCATACAAAGATGTTTTGAGACTAATTTCTGACTAAAGCAATCACAGAGGCTTCATGGAGGAAGTAGCATTATTTTTCATTAAGACTTAAAAATTCAATAGAATTTTTATAGACAAAGGAATTGGAAAGGGCACAATCCAAGGCACAAAGGCATGAAAGTGCTGGGCAGGTTCAGGGAAGGCTGAGTGATTGGGAATGTTAGTGGAATATTGGATTTTGTTTTATTAGTCAGTCTTAAAATCTCTTTTATTTATACTCAAAAGATGAGTTAGGCCCACTTATATTTACTGATGTGATAAATGTTTGGCCTCTGTTTTGCCATGTAATTTTGTTATACTAGAGGCTCAGTGCAGAAAATTTGTGCATTTGGGGTGGGGGAGGGGAGTTGTCCCTCAGCCCAGCCTGAGCCCTCTCGCAGTCTGGGAGCCCTCGGGGGATGTCCAACTGACGTCTTAGACCCGCTCCCTGTAGGGAGCAGGCCTAAACTGGCAGTTGAATATCCTTAGCACTGCCACGGAGGCAGGAGAGGCTCCCACCACCACCGCTGTGCTCGCCAGCCGTGAGCCCGGCTTCTGGCTGAGCGGTGCTCCCCCTGTGGGAGTGCATTGACCACCAGGAGGCAGCTCCTGTGTTGAGCGTCTGCCCTCTGGTGGTCAGTGTGCATCATAGTGACCAGTCCTTCTGCCCTTTGGTTGATTTGCATATTAGCCTTTTATTATACAGGATGACTCGTCTATTATTGGTGGTTTATTTACTCAAGCTCTTTTTTGGGGGTATACATTTTTATATTTTAGGAGGTTTTGTATTTTTTCCTAATACAGTGGGGCCTTGACTTACGAGTTTAATTCGTTCTGTGACAGAGCTCGTAACCCAAATTACTCGTATGTCAAATCTTAAAGTGAACAAGTGAGACACATGATGCTGGGCTGATGTTGTGGCATTCACTGTGACGTTTGCTGCGCCAACTAGTGGTGGGGTATCTGAAGCTGGCTCATAACCTGAATTTTAGCTCGCAACTCAAAGCAAAAAATCGGCCGAGAGACTGCTCGTATCTCGAAAAACTTGTTAGTTGGGACACTCGTAAGTCAAGGCCCCACTGTAATTACCTTTGTACTAAAATCTTTATATAATACCCTATTCTCTCTTTCCCTCCCTCTGTCCCTCTTCCTGCTCCCTCTCCCCTCGGTTTCTCTCCCTTGCTATTAGCTAATGGTTACTTACTATGAACAATACTAAAATTATCTAGTAAATCCTTTTTCTTCCCTCCACTCCCTTTCCCCTCCATATTCTTACTTGAGATAATATCTTCTTACTCACTGGTAATATCCTTTTAATACTCAATTAATCCCTTTAATACTCAAATTAATACCTAAGTCTCAGTTAATATTTAAGCAATTACTGGGCTTACTTTTCAATATACCCCTCCCCATTCCTACCCTGTCACTCATTTTGGGGTAGTTGAAATACATCTATATTTTAGAGCACATGGACATTATATAAGTGCTGCTTTGCAATCATTATTTAGGTAAATATGTTTTTTTATGTTCTTCACCAGTGTTTTTTTTCTCTCTGAAATTTCTCTTATCATATATATATACATCCCACATTCAAAGGCTGTTAAATTGCGTTGTTTACCCATATCTTCATAAAAAAAATCACTTCTGTCATGGTAAACAACCTGCTTCCCTACTTATAATGGTCTGGCCCTCTAGCAACTTCAGCACGAAATTATAGCTAATTTGCCTACAAACATCAGGTGGTCATAATAATCTGGCCACTCAGTGTTTATTCCTCATGGGAACAATATTTCCTAAGTTATTTTATATCCTAATAATTTGTCTGCAGTCTTTAATACTTGGAAGTCAATTTGACCAGATATAAAATATTGACTCACATTCTCACTTCTTGACTATCTTAAATACATTTTTATATTCTTTTCTAGCCTAAAAAAATTGCTTTTGAAAAGTTTAATGATAAGCTAGCTTTTCCTTCTCTTCAAAGTTCAATATATTTCCTAGAACAGGGATTCTTGAATCTGGTCTCAGGAACTTCTTGCAGTTTTAAAAAGTATTGAGTATCACTGTCCTAGCACATGTGGTTCAATGGTTGGAGTGGTGGCCCTCACACCGTAAGGTCACAGGCTCGATTCCTGGGTTATAGGTTTGATCCAGGGCCCCAGCCAGGACACATGCAGAAGGCAACCAATTGATGTGTTTCTCTCACATCAATGTTTCTCTCTCTCTCTCTCCCTGTCCATCCCTCCCTCCCTTTTACTCTCTCTAAAAATCAATAAGAAAAATATCCTTGGGTGAGGATTAACAAAACATTTAAAAAGACTAAAAATATTCCCCATCCCAAATTATTGAGCAGTTCAGTGACTTTTATTTATGTGAATTACTTCTAATGACATTTTCCTTATTAAAAATTAAAACCAAATAATTAGAATACTTATTTATTAATGCAGTTAATATATACCAAAATAATATATATTAAAAATAATATATTTTTCTTTTTTCAAAAGTGGGAATAACTCTTCCTTGTCAAAAAAGAATTGGGAGTTGAAATCTAGTGTAGTAGGATGAGTAGATGGTACTGTGGTAGTTTTGAGTAATTATAGGAAATAGCCCTTTGTACCAAAAGTCTTAAGAGTTTAGTTTCCACACAAGGGCATGAAGGGGTGCAGAATTTGCCACCCCAAAACATGCCTCTAACGATAAGGACTACTTGGGGCTGGTTATTTTGAGAAACTGCAGATACAGCAGAAGCTGTGAAACCCAGTAGAAGTTACCCTTGTATAAAGACATTTACATCTATAAGGGAGATTTCCATTTGCAAGGTGCCTCCCTCCTTGTGCCAAGAAGAGGAGAGGATGACTAAATCTCTAGAAACTTATCAGCAAAGAGGTCAATAACCTAAACCTTCCTAATAACCTTTCCCTTGTTTTCTGGGCTTCTCCCCCACCCCCAAAGCCTCCCCCACCACCCCAATCTCCTTTTGTCTTTAGCTGCAGATGGTATCGAAGGCGGTGGCTTGGGCCATTTCAAGGGGGTCAGTTTTCCTGTCTCTTTCTCTCTCTCTCTCTCTCTCTCTTTCTCCATGCAAATACTACAAAACCATGCAATGATATAACTCAACAGGAATGTCAGTCTACAGACAAAGCAAGAAGGTGAACACACTATAAACTTGAGATTATGAACAAAGTGAAATACATTATTGAAAAAAAAGGTACAGGTACCTCTTACTTCACATTAGTAGCCTGAAAATTCTGAAAAGCAAATATCAGCAGGAAAATGATAAGTGGAAACATATTTTTCCATTAGTTTAAATGAGAAAAATTATAAAGTGTTACAAGTCATTCTCAAACTCCCAATAAATTTCCTAAAATCTAGCTAAGGCTCTAGAAAATCTTAACATGTAAGTAAAAAACAAAAAACAAAAAAACCCTATCATGTTAGCATGTAAAATGCTTAAAACATTGTTTCATGATTATAAAACAACTAATTTGTTAATAGTTGCTCCGTATGAAATTACTTAGATGGTGTGCATGCTGTGACATAAACACTGTATTTTCATATGATACAGCAAAAACAGAGCAATAAATAAATCTGTTAGAAAAATGCAAATGAAATTTATAATAAATATAAGATACTTTTCAGTAATTGTTATTATTCAACAAGAGGACTGAAAACTTGAACTTGACTAGAGAATGGAGGAGACCATTGACGTCATCACTGCAACCAGTTGCAAAAGCTGATAGAGCAGACAAAGAGGGTGATAAAGAGTCATCTCAGGCAACACATCAGGTTAAGAAGATTAGTTATGGATTCCTCATCATATGGTGTTGCTGTGGAGACTCCTGAGCAAGAAGGCTTTGAAAAAATCTTTATAAAAGGTGAATGGATTGATGCCTTAGGATAACATCTCTTATAAGGAGAGCTTGACTTACCTGCCCATTTATTATGTTGGTAAACATTAGGCTTCTAGAACCAACAATATCCAAGGTATATGTTGCCTTCATTGACACAGCATGATTTTTCAAAACATCTAACTTTGATTTTTAACATTTTACTAATTATATTTTGACCATAGCTTCAGACTTTCCTCCTAATGTTATTTTGTTTAAAAGTGTTGAATTGTAGAATATATAAATATAACAATTTTCTATGTTCACATCAGCCAAAAAAGTACACTGAGACATATACATGCTATACATTTTCAATATAAAAACCATAATTGATATTACCAGGAAAATATTGAGTAGGGAGGTTTCTATGGAGATGTGTCTATATGTTTAATTAGATAAAAGGACTATACTCTTAAGGGAAATAGATAGTATAAAAAAATAAAGTGAAATAAATATGATTATGAGAAAAAGATCAAATTAGAATTTCTAGAAATATAATATAAGGCATTGAAGTAAACACTTTAATGGATAGGCTAAACCAAATATTAGCACTAGAAGGGATAATTAGTTAACAAAAAACTATATCTTATGAAATTGTCAAAATCTGTGAGACCAAAGAGTCAATTAGATAAAAAGTATTGACAAACAGCAATGAGAAATTTCAAGATAGGAATTCTGGAAGGGGAGAATTGGGAGAATTAAGAAGGTAATACAGTGGGGCCTTGACTTACAAGTTTAATTCGTTCCGTGACAGAGCTCATAACTCAAATTACTTGTATGTCAAATCAATTTTCACCATTACAATGACACGTGATGCTGGGCTGATGTTGTGGCGTTCACTGTGACCTTTGCTGCGCCAACTAGTGGTGGGGTATCTGAAGCTGGCTTGTAACCCGAATTTTAGCTCGCAACTCAAAGCAAAAAATCGGCCCAGAGAGGGCTCATATCTCGAAAAACTCGTTAGTCGGGACACTTGTAAGTCAAGGCCCCACTGTACTCAAAGAATTGGCTGATAACGTGATGGGTTGATTGACAATTTCTCAGATTTAATAAACGATGTGAACCACCTGATAGGGAGAATACAAAATGGAACAAGCATTGCTAAGAAGGCAACTTAAAATGCAGTTGGGAGGTTCTTGAGGAGGTGGACCTATCTGTGTCTATTATCTCAGTTCTTGGAATTATTAAGTTGTTGACCTGTTGCAAAACTCAGCTCAAAGCAAACATTCGGGATCAATGATTGTTACATGGACATGTATGGACTTCCTTCCTTCTTGTTATAGTGACTAGACCATCAGTATTTTCACCTTGAAAGGAACAACTTTCTTTCAACAACCATCCTCCTTCATTTATATAATGGACCTAACCAATCTCAACTGACTAGCCAACACCATTCATTTACATGGAGGACCTTAATGAGAATAGCTCTTACGGTTTTGATAAACTCTGCTTTTATTTGTTCCTTTTCCAGCAAATTTGTACATGACATGATAAAGGGATGTAAATAGTAACTCTGGCATAATCATTTATTGAAATTTTTACTGAAAATTATTATTAGGAGTACTGTTATAAATTTTTGATGATATATGATTGATAAAAAAGAGGAAAAATAGTTAAAATCAATAATCAACAGACTACACCTATATGGAGACAACATGCCAATCACCACCAGGATATGTTAATTGAGATCAAGGATAATTAATCTGTTGTATGTATGTCTGGTGTTAACACATAAGTTTAAGATGTCTGAATGAAATCTTACATAAAAGGACCATATGTGATTTAAAAAAAAATTAAAATTCTAAGTCTTGCCTTCACATCCCCAATTTAATTATCATTTTATTTACTTGTATTATGTGACAAACTGTCAAAGCTTGGGTTATAACCCATTTAAATTAGATTGTCTAAAGTATATCTTGAGGCATCTATCCCTCTATTCAATTATTTTAATGTGTAATGCAAAGCAAGGGCTGATGTGGCTAAGGGGGAATCAATTAACCTTTAAGCTTGCGGCAGGAAGGAGTTGTTGGAGATTTGGGAGGGTAGAGGAGGAGACAGAGTATTTAGAAATGAAAGAGATGGACTCAGAGGTTAAAACAAGAGACAAGCATAAATGCAGTGCAGAAACATCTTGGTGACAAAAAATTGTTAAATGTAACTTTAAAAATTTTATTTTTTTATGGGGATTGGGAATGAATGAAGAAAATAAATATCTTTTGGCATATTTGTTCTTGAAATGACATTTCCATTTTAGAATATTTCTAATATTTTGAATTAATTCCATTTTAAACACAACCTTGTAGGATAAATATAGATGATTATTATTTTGTGAAATATTTTAATGATGCATTCTAGCTTTAACATTCAGATTGGATTTAATTTTTTTCTTTAGCCATATAATCATCTCATCATATCAACCACTGGGAATATTATTTTCCTCTCTAGTTTTCATTTGCAAATTTCATTTTAGCATGATATGGTTACCATCTGGTGTTTCTTATATAACATCATACTCAGGCTTTTCAGCTTTGAAATAATAATATTTAAAAGCAAGTAGAAATCCTTTCTGAGAATATGATTTCATGTAACATATTTATAAAACATAAAATATAATTTGCAATTATTATACATATTAGAAATATGCAGATAAAACCAATATGCATATTGGTTTTTAATAGTTTATTATTTAGCCTATCGAGTTCTTTAGATTAGCTTTTTTTGCTTAACATTGTCATTTTGGTTGTCTTAAAGTCTTATAATTATTTTGTAAACTTGTAAAGTAGGTTTTTGGAATGTATAAGCATGTGAGTTTGCCTTCCTTCCTTCCCTCTTTTATTTTCCTCTCTCTCTCTCTCTCTCTCTCTCTCTATATATATATATATATATACTTTATAGCTGATAGCTCAATTGATGTTTTTTTCTTTGCAGATTTAACCCATCAGAATTAAAATTATGCAAAGTGTATATATATTTTGTGAAAGGGTTAAAAAGGAATTTTCAGAACTGCACTGGACCTCTAGTATACATATAAAGGAATTAACTTGTATTTAATTCACTCTTAAGGCAACTTGGGCCCAGTACAAACACAATGCTGGGCCCATGTTTGGTGCCCGTAAATGTTTGTTAAACTGTACTCAGTCTGCATCATTTGTTTTACAGGCTCCCTTAAATGTTGCTGCTCTACATGTATAATAAATTCCCATCTTTAAAATGCTCTGAATGGCTAGAAATGGTCTTATATAAATTTAGTCAGTTACACTTTTGGTCCATGACTGACATATTGTCTTCTTCAACACTCAGCATTGGACAGTAACTCCAAAACACGATTCCTGTACTTTAATAGCTAAATTAAGAAAATATATACATAAACAATTGAGTATATGTAGTAGCCAGATTCCTAGATAGTTTCTCATAAAGCATATGGTCTTCCTATGAACTGTTCCTCCCATAGTCATGCCCTGTATAGTTTCCTTCCTTTGAATTAGGAAGGGCCCTTAACTCACTTGTAACCAATAGAATACAGCAAAAGTGATGTTGCAGCAAATTCCAATAAGCGCCATGAAGAATAACAAAGCAAGGAATGGGGGTAATGATTGCTGAGGCGTGTGTGGGTGGGGGGGTGGGGCGGGGGGGAAGGGAGAGAGTAAACTTTTAAGCAGTGAAGCCAGAGAGGGCTTCATTGAGAAGGAGACCCTTGAATGAGGGTCAGGAGAGACCCAGGATACACCATCTACAAAGGCCCTAAGGTGGGAGAAACCTGGCACATTCAGGAAACACACAGGAGATCAAATGGTCTAGGAAAGGTTAAAAAGGAATTGCCAGAACTGCAGGGGGAAATAAACTTAGTCAGGTGACACATAGGTTTATCTTCAAACTTCAGAAGTCCTTAGATCAATGATTATATTTTAGTTTGGGAGAAGATGGAAATGCCAGAGTTTTAAAAAAAAAGTGTTACAGAGTATAGACGAGGGAGAAGTCAACTCTTTAATTACTAGGAAATGAGATTGATATTTTGGAACCATTATTTGCATGTAAATTGCTTTTCTTCATCAAAACCTGAGTCTTAATTTGTCATGATCTAGAAATAAGGTTATAACCTCCTCTCAAGCGAGAAGAGGAATGTGGCTAACATAATTATAATATTCATTTTCAGAGTTTCGGAGAATAAAGAAGCACTTTAGTTATTTCCCCATCTTTATTTCTGTTCTCTGATCAAGTTTCCTTTTCCTTCCCAATTTCTCTCCTAAAGCGCTTTTATATACAGAATTAATGAGAGAGCACTTTGTTAAAAAAATAAAAACAGACTTTATGGAAATGTGGTAGTTAAGGGCACTTTCAGTTAAAAGGAAGTAGAGCCCTGGCCTGTGTTGCTAAGTAGTTAGAGCGTCAGTACTTTTAAAAAATATGTTTTTCTTAACTTCAGAGGAAGAGCAACGGGGGTGGGGGGGGGAGAGAGAGAGAGAGAGAGAGAGAGAGAGAGATCAATGATGAGAAAGAATCATTGATTGATTGCCTCCTGCATGCCCCCTACTGGGGATCGAGCTGGCAACCCAGGCATGAGCTTTGACCAGAAATTGAACCTGGGACCTCCTGGTTCAACTACTGAGCCACACGGGCGGGGCAGTAATATTTTGAATGTCATAGGTAGTATCTTCCTGGAGCCAACACTTGAAAACAATTAAGTTTTTATTCTGAGTAAAGAATAAGACAAGGATATGCACTGTCACTATTGCCATTTAATATGGAACAAGAGTTTTCAGCTAGTACAGTAAAAAAGAAAGGAGATATAAAAGATATAAGGATTAAAGAAGAAGAATGAAGTTATCATTTTTAGTTACAAGTCACATAATGTATATACTAGTAGAAATTTTTAAAAATTGTATAATTACTGAGTGAGTTTAGCAAGGTTTCTGGATAGAAGATCATCATATAAAAATTAATTTTATTTATAAAATGCATCTGGAATACAAATTACCAAAGAACAAATCTATAATAATAAAAGCATAATATGCTAATTAGACCAGATGGCCAAACTACCTTTTAGACGACATTCTGGATGACCTTCCAGATGACCTTCTGGATGAAACCAGGGCTGTGAGGGCCGAGCCCCATGCACAAATTTCATGCATCGGGCCTCTAGTATAAGATATCTCCATAGAAGACAATAAAACTAATTGATAGAATTTAAAAAGTTCCAAATAATTGGAGAGCTCATACATAAATTGGAAAAGTTCAATATTTTAAGGATATCTCTCCAAATTGATAAATTATTTAAATTCAGCACTTATTAAATCCTAGAAGTGTAAAAAATGGAATTGACAAGCCAATTCCAAAATATATATGGATATGTAAGATGTTAAGAATAACTAGGTAACTTGAGGAAGAACAAAATAGGAGGGCTTGCTCTATCTGATATCTAGAGTTGTTATAAACCAACGGTTAATCAAGACAGTGAGATATTGATACAAGATGGACAAATTAGATTGCAGAAAGGACTGAAAAAGCAAACTCATATGAACACTGAAAGCTCAAACTTATATGAACACTGAAAGTTCAACAAATATCTAAATAGTGTTGTTGTTTTATTATAATGGTCTTGAGAGCTACTGCATGTTTTTGTTTTTGTTTTTAGAGTACCCAGCACCTTCACACCACATATAAAAGTTGTTTCCAAATTGACTTTAAATCTGTCAAAAGAAAAGTAATAAAGCTTTTAGGAAGATTATCATGTTCTATTGGGAGTGACAAAAATGCAACTCAAATGAAACTAAGCAATTGTCTTTATTGGGTAATTGCCTTTGTTGGGTAATGCACCGGAAAATCTGATTATGGGCCTCAGCTATCCTAAACACGATGGGTCTGTCTTCCTCTCTGCTCTGGAAGCTCATGCTTGGTTTTGTTTTGTGTATAGGCTCTCTCCTCCAGGTGAACAAGATGGCCCCAGCAGTGCCAGACTCAAACCCTCTGATGGCGGCAACCCCACTGAGGAGGAATGGTCTTTTCAGGTACTAACTGCTTGCTTGTTTCATGTATCCAATAGTGCAGACAGCACAATGTCCAGCAGGAGAGGGCCTTGATAGGATCAGTCTAAACTCTTTTCCCCTGGTGAAACAGGACCTGTGATTGCTACACAAGGATGACCCAAGTGGGAGAGTAGTACTATATATAGATAGATAGATATAGATATAGATATAGATGATATAGATATAGATATAGATATAGATATAGATATAGATATAGATATATAGATATATAGATATATTACTTCAGAGAGAGTAAGGGAGAGGAAGAGATAGAAACATCAATGATGAGAGAGAATCATTGATTGGCTGCCTCCTGCATGCCCCTACTGGGGATCAAGCTGGCAACCCTGGCATGTGCCTTGATCAGGAATCAAATCGTGACCTCCCCGATCATGGGTCTTTGCTCAACCACTGGGCCACACCGACTGGGCAGTACTATTTTTTTTTTTAAGGACGCAATGATGACCATTCAAGTTTAAAAGAAAAATAGCTAAAATAAATTTTCAGTCCAAAACTTACAAATTATATATCAGAATAATGTGACACTCATAATAGCTAGTGAAATGTTTCATAAAAATTTAAAAATACTGCATATATATTTTTTCATCAATATCAAGAAATATATTATGTACTAAGCATCTAATATGTGCTCTGCTTTTTATATACATTATCCTTACTCTCCACAGCAAAACTGAATGATCCCATTTTTATTCCTATTTTAATAGAAGGAAAAATGTCAACATGGAAAAATTGTGATTAAAATCCAGATTTGTCTCGACTTGCCAAGACTGTTGTGTTTAAATGTACCAAGGTGCATCTCAATGGAAGATTGGTTAGCTTAAATTGCAGTGTTAGTAACTATTATAATCAGCAAAGTTCACTGGGTCACTTCTTGGGGAATAAATTTGGACATGTATTTAAAAATAATTAAGATTTACATATACTTTTTAATTCAAAGAGGACAATTTTCACTTATTAAATTTAGAGTTAGATTGCACAGAAAATAGTGGTGATGGAGAGTAAAGGCAGAAATGTTAAAAACAGCATACATTTTGTTCCCTGTGACTAACAAAATATTATTTACAGATTTGGTTGCTGTGGTGATGGTCTCATATGTTCATCTTCATCCAGAAACCCAACAGAGATTTGCTAGCAGTATAAATAAATTCCAAATTAAACATTTCATTTTAAGATATTTAATTTTTATGAATACAGAGAACATTCAATTATATATAATTTTATTACATTACTACTCCTTTATTGGAATAGTAAATTAAAAGATGTATTTAAATCTGTAGCCTTTAAAGACTATATTTGGAAGAAGGGATTCTGTTTTTTTGGCTTTGCATATTCCTGAAATGCTATGGCTTGGTTCCCTTAAGGCTGGGAGACTTGTAAGCTTTCACAGATCTGAGAGCACAGTTGCAACCAGGAACTTCTCAGTTTAAATTTTTAGTGCAGTCTGAATATAAAGAAATGTATTGGGAAGGTTAGATCTCAGATAGGCAGCCAATACAGAAAAAAAATGAGCAGAACTTTAGTTTGAATGAATTATGGCTGAAATATTAATCCTCTCTCTGTATAAATGTTCAATAACTCAGAGGACTAGTGTTCTTCTGCATGTCAAACTTTTAGCCTTATAGGGACTTACTTTCTATTTCCATTCCATATGGATATTTGAGGTAGAACTTCTTATTCACCTTTGAAACTTCATGTTATCTAAAATCCAGGGCTGCTGTCAGTTAAGTAACTTCTCTTCCTTTGCCACTGTCATAATTTCCTTGCATTGATTTTGAGAGCTAGATCATTTAAATGTGCCATCTGTCTCCAACTGAATGAGTGATTGACTATCTTCATTTTTTTTATGTTTCTGGATGCTTGGATTAATCTGTATACAATATTCATTCATTTTGACAGACGATATATAATTTTTCTTTGTTTTCATTGTTCTATATTAACTATGTAATTGCCATTGCCCTTGCCAAGCTTAAAATTTTCTTGTCTAAGTTTCCATCTGCATCTGAAAATGTTGCATTGATCAGTTTGTGTGGAAATTAACAATTCACAATCTAGTAACAAATTATCTAGAAATGACTCCCAAATGGTTATGGTGGAAAGTTTATTAAATGAAAGTGTGGAACATTTCTAAGTATGTGTGAATACGGCCTTTATTTCTGCATAAGGTGAATTATGATAGCAGCAGTCAATTTAATGCCTTCCTAAGTAATAATATTCATGAAATTATAACATTTATGTACCATTTATCCTATCTTACTAATAAAAGCCTAGGTGGTCCTCATGCCATCACACTGTGATGCCCTCACGCTGTGATGCCCTCACGCTGTCACAAGATGGCTGTGTGCACAGTGAAGGTGGGGCCTGGCAGCCACTCCGAGCAGTTTCTGCTGGGGTTCCTGTGGCCCCCTGGTGGTCAGTGTGTGTCATAGTGACCAGTCATTCCCAGTCATTCTGCTATTAGGGTCAGTTTGCATATTACCCTTTTACTATTTAGGATAGAGGCTTAGTGCACAGGTGGGGGCCGGCTGGTTTGCCCTGAAGGGTGTCCTGGATCAGGGTGGGGGTCCCCACTGGGGTGCCTGGCCAGCGTGGATGAGGGGATGATGGCTGTTTGCAGCTGGTCACACACCCTCAGGGTGGGGGTCCCCACTGGGGTGCCTGGCCAGTCTGGGTGAGGGGCTGAGGGCTGCTTTCAGGCTGGTGGTTTTGACTGAAGCTCCCAACCACTCCTTTTTTTCTTTTTTTTTTTTCTTCTGGGCCAGCTTTAGCTCTGGCTCTAGCTCTGAGGCTTCCGCTGCTGGTTTGTTTGCCGTTCTATAATCGAAACAATGTATAACTTCAGCTCTGAGATCCCAGCCGGCTATATTTGTTACAAAGTTTCAAACTGCCAGCTCAGAGGCCGGCAAGTGAGGTGGGGAACGTTGGAGTTCGCAGTCACTGGAGCAAGCAAGCCTCATGTTCGCTTCCAGCTGCCTGGCTGCCGGCCGCCATCTTGGCTGACAGTTAATTTGCATAAGGATATGCTGATTAGCCAATGGGAAGGGTAGCGGTCGTACGCCAATTACCATGTTTCTCTTTTATTAGTGTAGATTTTTCTGTGATCTTCTTTTTGTTGTTTACTCTATAAAGTAGATCTTCCCTTCAACTTCTTCACTTAGAAAACTTTCACGACATTTTCTATCTACTTCTCTTGGAGCAACTGTTACATTACATTTTATGTACTTGGTTGTTAATATGTGTGTGTTTTTTTTCATAGACTGTGCTTCTTGGAAAATATCTGTCTCCTGGTTTTATTGAAGCCAAGTCTTACAGATTTACTATTTACTATGAATAATATTTCCAAATATCGGTGGTTTTTGTATCTATTTAAGTAAACATAGGCATATCCTTTTCTTTTTTATTCCTTGACAGTGGAATTATGACATACTCATTAGAGAAAATTTGGAAAAAATATTAGAAATTCCTTTCTGCCAGGCTGGCTGAGAATCTGAGGTTGCTTTAAAGTTGAGTAATTACATGTTTTTGCAAGCCAGGCTTGTGAGTTTGTTTACAATACAATTTTCTTAAAAACTTAGAACATCTGGTCTATTTGATTCTTGTCGGTTATGTGAAAGAGTAACCAAAGCCAAGGATCTTGTCTGATTATAGTTAGTAAAACTGGGGAATCTCTTCTTTATTTCCTGATGTCTATGGGTGGTGCATCCCTTTTACAGCAGTTAAGATGAAATGATTTAGCATTAGTTAGTTAGAAGCCTAGCTCTCACTATGTGACAGAGGGGTCTCAGTGAGAGATGATTAAGAGAAGTCACCGGAAGCCTTATCTTCTTCTACTTACGCTATAGATGCAGTTGGCTTTTCTAATCTTCCAAAGTCCCAAGTTGCTGGACTCTGCCAATATCTATTACAGTAAGAACTCAGAAAGCTGCTCTTGGCAGCGCCGCTCCATCTCTGCTTGCAAACTGGATGACACTTGCTTGGTTTCATCCCATCTCTTGTGTACCTTGCAAAAAGCAACACCAAGCAGCCAACCTCAATACTCAGACCATTTCCAACTATTTCCCCTAGATCTTGAGACACAGAAAATGCATGACCAGCTTTTGAAATTTCTGCAGGAGCATAGTCAAGGCCAACAGCTCTCCAGCCCACAGTAGCTGTTTCCCCATTGTGTGTTGTCCAGGTCTCCTATGAGTGCCACATCTTTTAGGTTGTTATTACTGTATTCCACTTCTAGGTGCCAATTTCTTTATTAACTAAGATATAACTAGTAGGTAGAGAGGATCTGATGAGAGAAAAGTTTATTTCCCTCTTCTGTAATGATATGGAGGTATGAATAAATGGCTTCATACCACAAAACCATTAAAGGGACCAGGTTCCTGCTCTTTCATCCCTTAGGATAGTGAAAGTGCCTATGAACTCTAAGGGAAATAACTGTGGGCAAGTGCAAATGCTAATGGTTTCATTCTCGATAATGATAGAATTAAACACTAGCTATTCTTGAATGTTATGATTTAGTACTTATATAATTAGGCCTATTATATTAATCACTTAGAAAATTTCATATTGGTCGTTCAATTGGTTGGAAGATTTAGTTTCTCCCAACTAGTCTTTTTAAAAAATATATCTTTATTGATTTCAGAGAGAAGAAGGGAGAGGGAAAGAGAGATAGAAACATCAATGATGAGAGAGAATCATTGATTGGCTGCCTCCTGCACGTTCCCTACTGGGGATCAAGCCCGCAACCTAGGCATGTGCCCTTGACCAGAATCGAACCTGCGACCCTTCAGTCCGCAGGCTGACGCTTTATCCACTGAGCAAAACCAGCTAGGGCTCTCTCAACTAGTCTTTGCTTTCTCTAGAAGCTATTAACTTCAGATTTGATAGGGTAAGTAAGAATACCCTAGTTGAGTGATGTCTGGGGCAGTAGGATCTGTCCAGAATTTGTCACTGCTTACAATCTCTGGCATACCTGGGGAGGGTGATGACATGAGTAAAAGGAAAAACTAAAATCAAGGGAAGATAGTGGAAAAGGAAAAAGCAAATTTTTTTTTAAACACTGAAGAGGAAATGAGTAAAAAAATCTATTGCAGATGTTTGTTTGTTCATTTGCCTTATTTTCCAAATGACTCTTCATGGTAGCCTCAGTCGGTTAGATTATCCAGGTAGAAAAAAAATTATTTAAATAAGACATGGAAAAATAGAAGAATAAAAATGCATTATATTTGTGTGGCAATTTAGAATTTCTATCTTGCCTATGAAAATGAAATCTAACCCTTTGGCAGAACCGCATGGAAAAAAGCAGCTTAAAAGTGATAGGTTCTGAAGGAGAATTGTCTTTCCGACAAGCAAGTGCTTCCTATGGGAACCACATGTTAACCCATCAATTTTGCACAGCCAATGAGATGACTAAGCTTCCAGCCTTCCTTTGAAGGAAAATAGATGAGAATTTTTATTGATCTTGATCAAGGAGATTACAGTGGTGTTGAATAAGCAACACAATAAGATTATCCTCTTAGATTTAAAGGCCAAACTAAATTGATCTATGCTTATTCATGTAACTATTTTGTGAGCTTCTTTTCAATACAAGCAAAGAAAGAGCTAGTGCCCTTTGTAATTATGCTGATATAAAAAAGAGACCAAGTAAGCTTGAGAAAGAAACAATACATCTAGGATTGAATGATTAATCAAATGATGCAGAATTTGATTAAAAATGTAAATAAGCATTTTATTTTTAAAAATTAATATGCAATTCAAAGGAAATTTTTATAACCCTCATATCATTGCATCTGTAACTTTCCCATCTCTGCATTTTAGGAGGCTGCATTATTAAACATTATAGGCATATCTTGGTCACCAGACATATCAACTGAATTATTTAGAGAAGTAATCTGAGACTTTCAGTGAATCACGTGTCTCCTTTAAGTGACTTAAATTTTTTTCTATGTAATAGAAATAACACATATTTTGATACAAAGTTTATTGTTAAAGACAGAAACAAATTAATACATATTTCAAATCACTTCATTTTTAAAATAAAACCCAGTTTTAAGAGCAGTTTTGATTTACAGAAAATTGAGAATACAGTACAGAGGGCTCTCCTATGCAGACCCTCAACGTTTTTCTTATTATTAACACCTTTGATTAGTATGATATATTATTACAAGGAATGAACCCATACTGATGCAATATTGCTGATCAGAGTTCGTAGTTTATTCATACATCCTTACTTTTTACCTCCAATCCTTTCCTCTTGCAGGACCCCATCTAGGGTACCACATTGCATTTAGTAGTTCTCACTGACGGTAAGAGTTTCTTCCACTTTTCCATGTTTTTGATGTCCTTGAATGTTTTGAGAATTGGTCAGGCATATTGAAAGATGTCACATTGGAATTTGTGTGATATCTTTTTCACAATTAGACGGGGGTATGGGTTTGGGGGAGAGCCAGGGTACAACTATCATCATGGTTTATGAATTTGATGTTGACCTAGATTACATGGCAGTGCTTGTCAAGTTTCTGCACTGTGAATATTTTGTTGTCTCTGTCTATGCTGTAATCTTTCAAGGAAGGACTCCATGCACAGTCAACACAATGAGTGTGGAGTGCTACTCTGTTCTTTAGGATGGAGTAGCTACATAAATTATTTGGAATTTTTTTCTGCATGGAAGATTTGTCTCTTATCCCTCATTTATTAATTTATTCAGTCATTTATATCAGTATAGACCCATGGATGTTTATTTTATACTTTAGATTAGAATACAGTATTGCTTGATTCATTTCGTTGCTCAAATTGTTCTAGCTTCGGCCACTGGGAGCTCTTACAATGGGCTCCTCTGTCCTTTTGACATAGGCCCAAACCATGTGTTTGTTTTGCTTTCCTACTTTCTGGCACTATAAAATGTTCCTGACTCTTCTGTTTATTTCCTCACTCAGGTCTAGAATCAACTATTTCTCCAAGGATCCGTGTGTGTGTGTGTGTGTGTGTGTGTGTGTGTGTTACATTGGAGAATAATACCAAACACCCAGATCTGAGCATTAGGTGTGCTTGATTGATACTCAGGTATTGTTACTTTTAGCCCTGTCACCTGACATAGCAAAGAAATATATGTGTGTATGCTAATTTATTTAGGTACACATATGTATAAATATTATTATATATAACCATCTTTAACAATATTCAGCTAAACATGAGTTCATACTATGTCAAACTCTCATCAATTACCACATGGACCATTCCAGCTTCCTCCCCTTATGTATCTGTATTTTCACTACAAGAATGAGAAACCTGGCTTCCACCATCTGTCATCTATTTACTTAATTGTTCTATTCCAATATCAATATATAGCACCATTAAAACTGTGAACGCCTACCCCTATGGGGAACAGCTTTATACCCTAGAGTGTAGTAGCCCTTCTGTTCAGTTCCTTTTGCCTTTAGTCTTATAGAATCCATTCATTTCCAAAATTAGGTCAGCACTTTCTCTCCCATCTTCTTCAGTGAAATTGCTTCACATATTTATAATGTAGTTACATTTTCTTGTCACTGTCTGCATTGCTTTCTGGAATCCCCTAACCCAGCGGTTCTCAACCTGTGGGTCGCAACCCCTTTGGCGGTCGAACGACCCTTTCACAGGAGTCGCCTAAGACCATCCTGCATATCAGATATTTACATTACGATTCATAACAGTAGCAACATTACAGTTATGAAGTAGCAACGAAAATAATTTCATGGTTGTGTCACAACATGAGGAACTGTATTAAAAGGGCCAGAAGGTTGAGAACCACTGCATAACTTTTTAAATGATTATTTTAAAGATTTTTGCACACATTAGAGATTATTTTCTGTGCTGTAAAATTTTATGTTTTTTTTTTTTTTACAAATGCATAATGTAATGTATCTATAAGAACAATAGCATAAGAATAATTCCAGTGTACTAAAATTTCTCTTTCCTATACCTAGTCATCCTCTGCCACTGACTATGAGCCCTGGGAAACCACCATTTTTAGTGCAGGGAAATTATTCTGTATCATATTTTGTATGATATTGGAGTTATAGATATAGAAAACTATGATTTTGTCAAAATAATTTATTGATAAATCAGATAAATCTGAGTAAGAGTGGCACTTATGTACTCATCATAACATATTTTTCTTTTAGTATTAATAGCTGCTGGGTTATTTTTGTTTTATAGTGTTGAGTAGTTTATGTCCATGCTCAGCTTAGTTTAACATCAGACATGGATTAGGGAAAGTAATACTGACATTATGATGAGAGGGTAGGTAGACAAGTGGGCTATGTCAAATTATATTTCTAGAATCCTACTGTAGCTCTAGAGAAAGAACGTCTTTGGTGGTTTATAATTTATGTAAATTGTACTTTTTCTTAGTGAATATACAAGATAATCAGGAGCATATTTTTTAAAGAAAAATGTTTTATTTGTGACAGTACCTTATGCACTTCATTACTATAATACTGAAAAACACCAAATTCTATTTGGCTCTAAGGCAGAATGATGGAAAGGAAGAAATTGGTCTTTCTTTCTGACTGGAACTTCACCAGTGACTCTTCTGAGTCTTTAGCTTATTCACTGCAGATCTTGTGACTTGTTAGTCTCCATAATCATGTGCCAATTTATTATTTTACATATTTGACATATTGAGTATACATACATACATACATACATACACAAATATTGGTTCTGTTTCCTTGGATAACCCTGACTAATTGTTTCATTATATCAGTGTTTTCAAATAATAAAGAAATTGCAGTAAGAAATACATTTTACATAGTGAACAAGTAAACATTCTGCAACATACATACTAGTATATGCTCATACATGTAAGAGAAAGTTTGCCATTTTTATAAAACCAATTTTATATCAAATATTCTATTGATATCTAATAGCTCATGAGAAAGATTCTTAAACCATCTCCCTACAAATTAGAAAATATTTCATTTACCATGATAAGTGTGTCTGGTTGTCCAGGACACACAGAAATAAAGCTATACATAACGTTTATGCTTGATTGAGGTTTTTTTTCCCTTTTATTCCTCCACCTCAGTCAAGGATGAACATTCTGATTCAATTAAGCAAGTTGTGAAAAAATAAAAGTTTCCTCTGTCTGTTTCACAATACAATATATTCTTTAATATTAATCCAAAATCACATAATATCTGATAATTATCTTTCAATATAAATGAAGAAACAAATTATAAATGAAGTATAATAACGAATGAATTGTAATAACGTATTTCCTTTAGGCATGAAGCTTAACTCAATTATCGATGCAGGGTTTTGAATAGCAAATGGATCTTCTGAAAGTTTTTCTATTTTCTTCAATAAAGTAATGATTAAAAGTTTGAGGCAGAAATAAGTTGTAAATATATTTCTAATTTTATTTAATTCAAACTCCCTTTGTTATTCATGTCCTCTTCAATGTGATGCAACATAATTTGGGAACATGTAGGAGATAAGGGATGACTTTGAGTCTTTTTTGCAATAATGATAGTAATACTTTTGGAAACCTTTACATATGTTTAGCTGCCAATAAGGAAGGCTTAAAATGTCAGTTAAATATGATAGCATTTTTATTACCAAATCACCACGTAGAAAATATCTTCCAACTGTGGTTAATTTACATTTAGAAAAAAAATAAAATTCACTTTAAGTTCATGATCTGTCAAGAATTGTGAGGTTTCTGAGATCCCTCCCACCCCCACTTCTTGTAAGCTAACAAGTTAGCCTGCCATAGTTTCAAAAGATATGAGACTCCTGGGAAAGAGATGAAGGACTTTATTATTTACAGCAAACAGGACAGCACAAACTTCATATTTCTTCTTGCTTCCCAAATCACACTGGACAACATGGAGGTTGCATTGGCCAATGCTGCACATGCAGTGAATGTGCCACAGATGAGAGAGTCAAGTACAGAAGAACCTAATCTTCTAAAAGCCTTCAAGTGAACATGTTCAACCTTGACTCAAAGGGAGACATGATCTTTATTATCCTGGGCATCACACCCATCTACGAGTGTCTCAGAGGAGCCATGCTATTTCTATTTTTCAACATTTCGTGCTATCCAGACATTCTTGAAGATATTCTAGAACAAATTTATCAGTGCTTCCATTTGCAAAATATGTAGAAATGCAAGAGACACATGGCAAATTGTCTCCCAGTGTAATCTCTCTTAGACTTTTTCTGGGACAACCAATACATTTCAGGATGATATAATGTTTAATTTTAGACAAAAATACTGGATATTATGTTATCACTGAGAAGTATAATTTTGAATTTTCAACTGATATATAATGTAAAAATATCATACATTTCATTACCATACATATTGTAGGAATGATTCTTTAGAAAGTTGTTCCAAATTATAGAGTAAAAGTACCCCTTTTTATTAGCAGCTATAGAAAATTAAGAAATTATTTAAATTAATATTGTTTCTTTGAATATATTTTGGGGATTTAAAATATTTTTACTGATTTCAGAGAGGAAGGGAGAGGGAGATAGAAACATCAATGACAACAGCTTGCAACCTGGGCATGTGTCCTGACTGGAATTGAACTGTGACCTCCTGGTTCATAGGTCAACTCATAATCACTGATCTTCTTCACCAGCTGGGCTTGGGATATTTTAACAAGTCAGCTGGCTGTATTTCCAATTACTTTTCAATGTTGACATTTTAAATCTTTCTTTTGCAGGGATATCATTAAAATTAATACTGAAATGTATTGTTTTTATTGAGGTTAGTACATTTAGCACAGTTGAAACAGGATGACTTTATGAAGGGAACAATGTAAATAGAGAGGAGATGAGGACTAGGATTGACTGACCACTACAGCCAGAAAAGACGAATGAGCAGTGGGGGAAGGGAGAAATCAGGAGGGTGTGATGGGCTGGAAGACAAGTGAAGAAAGTGTTCCAAGGTAGAGCTTACAGTTATCCTTGTAAATGCTGCCAGTGGATCCAGCAATATAAAGTATGAGAATTGATTATTGGGTTCAGCACTGATGGGGTAATTGCTGACTTGAAGTGGCTTTTCAAAAAAGAATAGGAAAAAAAGTGAATATAAAAATGTAGAGAGTGAATATAGAAAATGCCTTCAAGGAGTTTTGTCAAAATGGAGAGCCTGAAATCAGGTGTTTCCTCAAGATTGAAGTAGATTCAAGGAGGTTTTTTGTTTGCTGGCTTTTGTTTTTAAGAGGGGAAAAATTAAATCATGTTTTTATGCTGCTGGGAGCAATCCAGTAGGAAAAGTTATGGTGGCGTAGTGAGAGGGAACGGACTTTCTGAAGCAGTGTTCTAGAATTGCACAGAAGGGACAGGATGGGCAGTTCAAGCCTCATAATAGGAGGAAAGGCACATAGGGATAAACACAGATACACGTGGGTGGCAGCCCTTGTAGAAAAGCTCTTCTAACTGATTCTATTTTCTAAATGAAGTGGAATCACAGGGAGGTGTTAGAGGTTTATATTTACTGAGAGAGTGGATGGATTCTGGAATAGCAGCATGATTGCCTAGCAGCATCAAGAAGTCATTCGGGGTTGTAGGCATGAATGTGAAACGAGAGCAGTCAGCATACATTGTTTTTTCTGTTATCGTGATCAGCTCTTCAGGGGCAGGCACACAGAGGCACTGAACTGAATTGAACTAGGGTTTGGGTTTCACCAATTGTATGGCAAGAAGGACCACAGAGCAATGGAGTTGTGGAGGTAGATAAGGGGATGATTTTAATATAAGGCAAGTAAAGACCTGAAGATGGTGAGCACCCAGGTTATCCCATTGCCCCTGAAGACACAGCATGTGGACAATTGCCAGTGGCGTTTATGAGGAGAACTCTCCTTGTGTGACATTTTAATGCTATATGTCAGCATGGCTTAGAGACAGGTTTGGGCGTGGGGGTGCTTTGTGAAGGAAACCAACAAGGGAAGCACTGGACCACATCCCCTGTTAACCAATATCTTCTTGGACCTGAATTGAAGGATTGATAAGACAGAGATATTAATGGCTAATATTTCCAAAGAGCAGACTTTTCATGTTATCAAAGTGTATCAGTAGAAATATTTGTCAAATCAGTAAATTTACCAATGATAATATTTTGCTTAGATAACTTGGGCCAACATATATATTTTCTGCAAGGGTTAATCAAAAGATTTTAATGACAGTAAGAATTCCACATTGAAACACAGCACTGAGATTTCTACCTCCGTTATTTTCTTTGTGCATCTCAGACATTGTACTTAATACTAATTTTCATTAAAATGACAAATGAAACAATTTCTTGTATATATTGGAAAAACAATAAAACATGAACATGATGCCATTTCTACCAGAGATACCTCAGTAATTTCTTAAAATTGCTCTTTTCAGTACTCAAGAATTACCTCTGTAAACTCAAATGTTTTAATTAGTATTCTAAGAGCTTACAGAAAGCCAATAATTCCATTATTTATATTTCCAAAAAGTGAATATTATTTTGTAGCAGTAAGTATTAGATTTTAAAAATAATGTCAAATGTTTTCAAATGATGGGATAAAAGATTAACAGAGTTTCTGCTTTGTTTTGTTAATTAAATTTGGTTTGCTTATATGTACATGTGTTGAATAACTACTGGTATTTTATGTAACAACAAAACTGAATAAACATATTTAAAAATTTATTTGAAACACCCATATCATATATGTTTAGTACAAAAACTACATAAAACATATATTTTTTTCATTTTCCAAATTAATTATTCTAAAGATAATGTTTGCCTTGTTTAATAATGACTATAAGGTGTGAGAGCAACTTTTCCGTAAAAGCACCATGCCATCTCTGAGAATAAGCTGATTTTTTTCTGAGGACATATTAAATCTCTCCACCTACAGGAAATCGGCTTGTCTGCCTAAGACATCAATCCCCTACTATAGGCTGTTGGGGTTCATGAAATCTGTAATGTGACCTTTAGGAGTATCATTTCCAGCAGATTAGGATTCATTCCTGGCTCTTTCACCTGTGTATGGGCTGTATGAATGTGGACAAGTTACTTCATCTTAAGCCTCAGTTTTGTCATCTCTGTTCCCCTCAAACCCTCGAATAGAGTATTAAATACAAGAGAACAGGACTTAATGTGGTTCAACAAATAATCTCTAGGGCTAGCACACAGATGGATTCTGAACAAGTATTGTTGAGTGAATAAGTATACCAACTATATACTTAGAAGAGTACAAGAATAGCAATTGTATAATAGGGATGTTTTAAGGCTGAAGTGACATAATACATGATGAGTACAGAAGTCCTAGATTAAAGTAACTATTCTTATTGAGCAGAATTCCAGAGAAGCCTTGATAAATTTGCCTTCTATGTCCAACCTCTATTTCCCCTTCAGATTGTGAATGGGATTTAACTAGTGCCCCTATGGCATACTTTAGCACTGGAAATTGTGTAAGAGAAAAAAATATTTATTTTATTACTACTCATAGCTCCTAAATCTTTCATAAAATTTGGAAGAAGGGGTAACAAGTCAAGTGAACTAAAATATTTTAGCATATAATCTAAAACTCATGCCATCAATAAAAATGTTTTTAGGGCTTAAGAATACATACCAGAAAACCAGAGGTAGTATATGTGATAGTTCATTAATTTTAATATGCATACTTTAAATTTTTACATTTCCTAACTCTGGATGCATTTTATACTCTATGGCATCTTATACTTGATTGGGTTTTCATTTTTCCTTCCTTCCTTTCCTTTCCTTCCTTCCTTCCTTCCTCCCTCCCTCCCTCCCTCCCTCCCTCCCTCCCTCCCTCTCTCCCTTCCTTCCTTCCTTTTCTTTGCACTTCATCATATAATAGGATTTCAGTATAATTGATAAAATATGATCTAGTCACATGTTAAAGCAGTATTGCTCCATATTTATTTCTTATCACCACCCAACCCTGGCAAGAAGCCTCTTAGCCATTTTTTTCTAATTTCCTACCCCATTAAATTTTAATACCATAGATATACTCTATATCTGTTAATGTACTGCACACATATGTGTGTTTTATGAATAAAGAGTAAGATATTTTTTCCCTGCAAGAAACCATTTTCATCCCATTGTTAGCACTATTACACTCATTGAGAATACAGGTATTAAAATTAAAGTGATACTCCATATTATACTTAGCTTTAAAAATTTCATTTACTAGAATATTGGGAAACATTAATTAATTATTAGGTTTAGAACTTTTGGCTTTAATTATATAACAGAATGTCTTGGAATTTTATTATTATCATGAATGTCCAAATGCTGTCAACATGCGTGCAAAGTTTGAACATTTGTTATTTACCCCTATAGTCAGAAAGTTATCCATAATGTTTTTTAACAAATAAAAGATCTTCAAGTTGATCCAGTGATATCATTCAACGTATGATTCTCATTTCATAAAATAAGACTAATTAATGATTTCAGAATATAAATTTAAAATGTTCACTACTCCATTTTTACATGTTCATGATTTTAAAGACATAACTTGAACACAACATCAATAAATATATGTTTAAAGTCCATCTAATTTCCATGGAATACTAAGAGATATTTGCTTTACACTCAACATATAGCCCTCAGTGTGGGGATGAAGAAGTGTGATTCTTGAAGCCACTGGATAGCATTCTTCTACTGAAGTCTAAGCAGTTGGGAGTCCCATCTATGTAACAATGGTGGAATACAGAGCTCAGCCCATTTGTAACCAGGGTTTGCACCAGAGGGAAGAAATGACCAACAAATCAGGATTTTTCTCTTGTAAAGGTAATTGTTGTATTCAACAGCTTTAATGGATGAAGAAAGGAGTGATTTATTTACTTGGGGAATATCTTTAAATAACAAAATTGTTTCATGTACTCTTAAATGTTCACTTATCTTTTCTCTGGGTTTGGTAGTTTTAACATTTATTTTTTAAAGATTAGTACTGCAAAAAACTTAAAATTAGTGATGCATAAAACTTTAACTCTTGTATGTATTGCAATATTTTACATTTGCCAATCCTGACATGTTATATTGATCTAGTTGTATTGGGTTGTGTTAGATGGTTATTTTTGAGACTCAAGTGTATCAAAATACCGTTGTTGGGGAGATATGAACTGTTCTAGCAAACTAAGCAATGTATCAGCAAAAATGAACATAGGGAGAACTCAAAAGAGACTCCGCAGCAGTATGCGACAACCACATCAAGGCTTTATAGATCGAGTTAGTTTTACACAAGCTTTTGTAAATAAACTGAAAATGAACTCAAAACCAGAAATCATCTCCTCCACTGCTCCTAGTACTTGCTCTTTCTCTGCCTTTTAGTCGAAGCATCTCCATGATGCTCCGGGCATAGACATCTCTCAAGTTCACGCTGATATATGAGTCAGTAGCTATATTCTTGGTAAGCTTCTTCAGAGCCTCACGCTGTCTAGCAGCTGCTTCCTTGAGCTTTAAGGTAAAATAGCAAGCAGAGAAGCGGTCGTTAATAATAGCAATAGGCAAAGCCAAGACGAGGATTCCCGATAATATACACATGAAGGCCACGATTTTGCCTGTGGTGGTGTCTGGCCGAATGTCCCCATAGCCCACCGTAGTCATGGATGTTGTGGCCCACCACCACGCACAAGGGACACTTGTGAAGGTTGTGTCAGGAATGCTTTGCTCAGCAAAATATTCCACAGTGGAGAAGATAGAAATTCCTACAGACAGAAATAGGAGCAGTAGGCCGACTTCTTCATAACACTGGGTGATTGTCATTCCAAGTGAGCGTAATCCTGTAATAGAACATTTGCTGTCAGTCACTGGCACCCCTCCTCCCCTCCTCCCTCCTCCCACCCTTCTCTCCCTTCCCTGCTATCTACCCACAAACATGCATTTCATATCTACTATGTCTCCAGCACTGGGCAATGTTCTGGGGTGTATGGATGACAAATCATAATCCTTGTCTTCAGGAAGCTCATAGTCTAGTTGATGGGGCTGGATTGAGAAGGATAAAAAGAAATATAATTAGACCCATTCACTCACTTGTGTACTTGTTAAACACCTACTATTTATACAGAAAAGGTGAGGAATGGAATGAAAAAGCAGGGAGGGGTATATGAATGGAATGTGTACGCGAGTCTGTACAATGGGAGGTCTTTGCAGTGTTGGGTGTGGAGTGCTCACTAGGTCATACTAGTGCCTGACTTTGACACACTTTTCTAATGCCAATTGTATGCTGTCTACTTTTCTCACCCTCCCAATAAAGTTTAACACAATGAGTGTATCATTATCTGAAAACCAGAGGCAATGAAGGACATACACCAGGAGAATGAAGTGAAGCAAGTTAGGCATCAGTGACAAAACTGAGGCCAGAACATCAAATGTACATTCAGAAGATAATCTTAGAGGTCTTCCAGGAGGGGTTCTTGAACTCCCATGACATCCATTGAGATTCTAGTCCTTAACACGAAAGCTCTAGGAAAATACTTCCTTTGAGTACATAGAATTTCTGCATTCTTGTAAGGAAGTAGACATGAATATAAAATATTCCTCCATTGCAAAAAGGTATGGAGGACTGGAGCTATTAGGAAATTCTCTCATTGGTGAATTCCTCATTGCTGTTCTGAGGATTCATTGGGCCCCTGGGAGACAGACCAAAGAGAGGCCATTCCCATATCTAAAGAGATTAAGCCTTAGGGAGAGTAAGATGCGACTGTAATGGGACTGTTATTTGAATAAGGTATCTTCTCCAACACTAGAGAGATACTGCTAAATGTGTACCCACATTTTAAAGCCATATCAACCTGATGCCACAATGATATTGTCTCCGAAGTTCAAAGCAATTCCTCCTAGAATCATTTAAAATTTTTATTCACTCACTAGAGACTACTTGAGATGCATTAAAATACTACTGATGCTCTCATCATTTTGAATTTTGTTCTTAAAATGTTAAGATACTCTTGAATTATTTACCAACTACTTTTGCAGATCAGTGAATATTAATTTTGAGGCTTAACATAAAAAGAAAACTTTTTAGAATATCTTCAGAATGCATTTTAGAAAACTGGCCTTGATGTGTCTGTATTGAGTTGCATTTCTGAAATAAATTGACAGCATATGAGGAAAAGCATATAGTGTTTGGGGAGACTGTTTTCATTTCAAGATGAAATCCCCTAAACAATTTTGTAAAGAAACATAAAGTGGTCTGAACTTCTTCATGCTACATCTATTAACTCAGATTATTCTTAAAATATAGGAGATAGCGGTTGTAATTATTATTCTTTTTTACAGACAAGAAGACTGAGGCATAGACAGGTACCATCTCTAGTACAAGGCTACAGAGCCAGGATTTAAATCTGGGATCTCTGGCCTACCATTGCTCTAACTTATTGCATAATACCTTTCAATTTGTCCTTATAGTTATTACATGGGGGGATATGTCATCTATGTCTATATTCTGCTAAATGTTATGCTTAGGTTAAAATTGCCCAATATTTGTTCAAGTGTCCATATCTTTTCAATAAATGAAGATTCCATTAATACTTTGTATTTCTTTAGAACTGAAAAAAAAAACCTTTGAAGAGGTGGCATTGTGGAAATTACTATTATTTTCTTTTTCCTTTCTTTTGGGAAAAAAATGTACTCTATACTGGGTGTTTAAATTGAATCCTGTGAAGAGTTTATAAATACTAGAAGCAAGCATCCTATTATGTGTGTCAGAAAACAAAGGGTAGTACTTCTAAAAGTTGTTGGTAACCCCATTATCAAATCCTTGGTGTGTGAGACTAGCTAGGAAAACACACTACCAAGATTATATTAGGATAAGTCCCAATTACTTTAGAGATGTGAAAAAAATATCTGAGGTTAATTTCTCTCCACGAGGAGAGACAATTATCATTAACGTCTTTTAGGTGATCCACCAGGCACATTTGTAGAGAAATAAGGTGGTAAAGGACTCTCTATTTCAATTATTTGCATTCACATGTATTGCATTAGTATGTATGGTATCAATATGGCATTCTACTCCAGTTGTTTCTTATTCTACTCCTGTGATAACAATGTCAAGGTTTTGTTTCAAGTCCAAGAACCACCTACATCAAAATTACTTGTGAGCTTGTTAAAATGTATGTTCCTGGACACAACCCCAAATACTAGAATCTAACTCTCTACAGACTGGGGCTAAGAATTAGCCACTTAAGAAGATTTTCAAGGGATTCCTCTTTGCAGGAAAGTCTAACAGAAGGTAACATATGTAGTCCAGAGCATCCAACAGACCCAGGGCTGGCCTCTGAGAATCACTGCCCTCAGACAGGCAAGGGTCATCTGTAATGGATTTGTGTGATTTCCCCTGACATTGGCTATCACTTTTAGGTACAGTTGTGTGGAGATTTTTCTAGGGAGAATGTTTGTTCAATTATGTAGTCTTTATGGTACACAAAAAGCTAAGGAGTTCTTGTTTCCATCTCTCTCATGCATCCCAGTCAAGAAAATTCTCAGATACCAGATGAATTCGTGTCTTCTGCTTTCTCCCCAAACAAATATTTCCATTGTTTCTTCAAAACATAGCAGAAGGCCACCAGTGCCTGGTCATCTCTCTTCCTGTGTAGCCAGAGAAGCCTCAGCAGGGCAGGCTTTCTCTTCTGCCAAAGAACAGTGTGGCAAGCACTTTCGTGGACACAGAAGAGAAACTAGCTTATGTCCCTAAATATCATATGTAACTTAGGCATATATTTTAATGTGCTGTTTATGCATATTTAATTTGGCACCTTCTAGAGGCAGAGTGTCTTTAGGTTTCTGTTTTTGTTTTACATTTTCTGGGCACAGGGTTAAACCAAATTGAAGTGAACAAGTGGTCAAATTATTTCTCCAGTGCCTTGGGGAGAGAGAGTGTGAGAGGCATGGTTTCCTTTGTACCTGTGATAACAACTTCAAGGTTTTACTTCCAAATAACTTCTTGGAGATCATGGTTGGGTGGAATATGGGAGTTGGTAATTTTTAAAATATATTTTTATTGATTTCAGAGAGGAAGGGAGAGAGAGAGGGAGATAGAAACATCAATGATGAGAGAGAATCATTGATCGGCTGCCTCCTGCACACCCCACAGTGGGGATCAAGCCTGCAACCCGGGCATATGCCCTTGACCAGAATTGAACCTGGGACACTTCAGTCTGCAGGCCGACACTCTATCCACTGAGCCAAACCAGCTAGGGCGGGAGTTGGTATTTTGAGTATCAACGCAGAGTTGCTTCCCTTGGAATGTGAGCCACACCCCTCCTGCTTAAAAATAATAACAAACTGAAAGACATCAATGAAATCTGAATACCTGTGGAATGCCTGCCCAGCTTTAGCATGCGCAGGGCCCTGAGCAGCCTCAGAACCTGGACGATGCGCCCCACGTTTTCCAGATCCTGCGTGGTCTCACTCCCACTCAGGCTCTCTACCAGAAGAGTGATGTAGAAGGGCAAGATGGCCAGCAGGTCTATGATGTTTGGCACCTTTCGGAGGAAGCAGCACCTGTCCCGCACACACAAGAAGCGCAGGGCAAACTCCCCAGTGAACCAGCTAATGCAAAAGTACTCCAGGATCTCCAGCACCTGCAGGTCCAGCCAGCTTAACTCAGCCGACATCAGGGCCATGTTGACGATGGACACCACCACGAAGACGATGGAGATGACCCCAAAGATGCGGGAAGCTGTGGAAGACCCAGGTTTCTCCAGGATGTCCCAGAGCTTCTGGCGGACGGTGGGACAGGGTCCTTGTGAGAAGTCTTGTTCACTCTCATGTTGACTTTCCTGGTCTTCTGTGTCCTTCTTAAAGTCTAAGGTTTCACTCAGCTCTTTCCTTCGGAAGTATCTTTTAGAGAAGACAACTTCGTGATTAGTCAACTTTTAAAAAATGCTTAAGTGAAAAAGAGAATTAAACTTGTTGGTAAGGTTATGCTTCTTATTTTAGTTAAATGCAGAACATGTCCACTCATATCGTACCCAGGCTGCCTCTTGCCCACAGTATTCTATCTTTATCATTTAGGCTTATTATTTTTAAAATGGCAAATTTGGGGTAGAAGTTCATACAAAAGCATTTATACAGAGCAAAGCTACTTCAGTGCATTTTTACTCATTTTCTGGCAACAAGAACTGAAGTTTGCCACATGGAACTTTGTGTGTGTGTGTGATGGAAAGGTATTTGTGAAGAAATGACAGCAACAGAAAGAGAACTGCAAAGTGATCGTAAAAGTCAAGGAACCAACTTTCTATTTGTGTATTTAAAACAGAGTTCCACCCAAGTTTTTAAACGAGTGTCCTAGGTTTGCTAAACGATCATGCTTCACATTGAGACTCACACCCCTATATATGCCTCTTCTGCAGCATAGCTTTTGTGACTCCTTTATTCAATCACCAAACATTTATTGCAGGCCTGGCCTCCCTCGCCCTGTAAATGCATCCGCATATGTTCATTTAAGAAAGAAGGTGCAACAAGTTCCAACCAAAAGTAGGCTTTGACCCTTTCCACCCCCCGCCCCACCCCTACCTTCCAGCTCAGAAGTGGCCACATATACGAGACTTGTGCAAACCCTCAACTCTTCACCTCTGGCGCCCTCCCTCCCATGCTCCCGCCTCCCCGCCCAGCCACCGGGAGCCTCTCGGTACCTGTCCCTGCAGCAGGAGTCGATGCTGAGCTCGTCGATGCCCCAGTACTGGATCTCCTGCAGGAAGGAGAGCGCGCACAGCTGCTCCATGACGTGCAGGCGGCCCGTGCGGTAGTAATGCAGGACGTAGCGGAAGGCTTGCGAGCTCCGGTCGAAGAAGTACTCGTTGTCCACCGGGTTGGCGTCGTCGCAGAGCTCCAGGGGGCTGGGCACGGCGGCCAGGGCCCCGGGGCGTCGGTACGAGGCCACCACCACGGCCAGCTTGCCCAGGCGCGTGTGCGGGAAGCAGGACAGAGCCTGCTGCGAGAGCACGAAGCGGCTGCCGCCCACGTTGACCGTGAAGCTGTCCCCGAGCGCCAGGGGCTCCCCTTCGCCCTCGCTGCAGAAGACGCTGGAGTCCAGCGAGGCCAGGGAGACGCTGTCCAGCGGCGAGTCCCGCGGCGCCCGGCCCCGGGGAGGCAGCTCCATCCCGGCGGCCGCTGCCTGGGGGCGCCACCAAGTTGGGGCGGCGGCACGGCCCCTGGTGGCGGCTGGGATTTCCCGGGATGCCGAGGAGGGGGTTGCCTGCCACCCGCGCACCCCTGTTCTCTCCACCCCTCGCTGCTGAGGGAGCTGCGAGTGCGCGGTGGCAGCAAATCCACGTGCAGAGCGCGGAGGCGAGGAGGGGAGGGTCGCAGGGCACACTGCCTGTCCCGATGGCCCTCCCCAGACTTAGGCACCCCCTCCCCGACTTTGTAATGGAGATCCCGAGCCCACGGGGTGCGGGGATGGAAAGCCTGGTTATTTGTGGGGGCCGCGGGTGGGGAGGGGGCGCAGGGAGGTTGAGAGTCCTGGAGGAGATCCGATGACTCCTGGCGGGCGGGATGCCACCGAGGGGATGGCAAGACTCACTCCTGCACGGAGGGCGCCCAAACGGAAAGTTCAGAAAGCAGAGGCAGTGGCAACCCGGCCCGAGTCCCTTCCAGTTTCTCCTACAGCGGCGGCTTCACGTGCCTCCCCGGGAGTGCTCCCTGGGGGGATGGGGTGGAGGGCGGGGGGCGGAGGGCCTGTGGGGCAGGGGCTCTGGGCGAGGGCGCCGCCTCCTTTGCCCCCGCTCACTCTCATTCTAGTCTGATCGTCACTCACGCTCTATTTTCCTCGCCGGGCTCTCTCGGGGGTTGACCTCCTGGTTGAGAAATAAGGATAATTAATATGGCTTTTCATGGAAGTCTCAGGGAGTCACACAGAACGAGGGGTCCCCATGGCCAGCTCCAGCCGCGGGCTGGGGCGCTTTGCGCCCCTCGGTTCAGCCATTTCGGTCCCTACAAGTTTGCCGGAGAGCCGGTCTCCGGGGCGCGCTCCGGGCGCACACAGCTCTCATTTATGGAACAGGGACTAGACCGGCGTGGGGAGCGTCATGGGAACAGCGCCCGGCGCAGGGAGAAGCCGAGCGACGTGTCCAGGTGAGCCCGGAGGTGTTCCCACGGCCCGGCCCCGGGAGCGGCGTCCTGGCCAACCTGTTGGATCGACACCGGGCGGGGTGGAGGGGAGGGACGGGGACTCACCGGCGGTCCGGACACATCTCGGAGGCGCCAGTGGGCGCAGCTGGTTGGGTAGCTGTGCTTGACTCTTCTGGTCTCCACGTGAGGTCCGACTTGACCCGTCCTGGAGGAAAACTGTGCTCTCAGCCTAGCGCTCCGGAGCTCGTTGCCTCGTCTCCACCCGCCACCTGCTCTGTCCCCTTGGCTAAGGCAGCGAGTGGCCGCCCCCACCCTCGCTCGCTCGCTCGCTCGCTGGCTCTGAGCCGTTCGCAGTCCCTGGCACCAGCTGTGGGGGATGCAGGGGGCTGAGGGAGGTGAGGCGGGAGGAGGAAGGGAGGCGGTCTGTGACTGAATATTATATTCATCCTGAAGTCACTTCAAGGATCACCGCATTAGGTTCCCGTTGCCCCGAATCTGTGTGCTCCCAAATCCAGGGAACAAAAATTTCTACTTGCACAAGTCTGCTAAAACCAGGGTTAAGGCAGTTATGACATTAACTGCTTGGTGTGGCATGATTCAAAGTTTTTTCATTTCCAGCAAGCACTTGGGAATACTGCTTCCCCCCCCCCCCGCCCCCCCAAAAAAAGTCTTTGCAAGAGGGAATGAACCACATTCATTTTCCCCTGCCCCCACCTTGTAAATAGTTTTAGAAAATCTATACAAAGAAGAGATGAGCAGGCAGCTTGACACACTCTGAGAACTGCTTCATAGATTGACTTGAGATGTGGCTGTTTAGTTCTGGCATTGCCAGCTGGCTGTGGGAACATCAAGGGCCTCAGTGCCTTCCTCACTAAGATGTCAGGTTTTGATAAAACACCCAGTATTTATTGAGTGCTTATTTTCTGCCAGGAAATTTTAGGTCATTTACTCATTTAGTACCTTTTTTTTAAAAAAAATCATAATAACAATACTATGAGGTACCTGTATACCCATTTTACAGAAGGAGAAACTGAGACCCAGAGAAATTATCGGGTCAGTCATACAGTCCAAATTCAAACTCAGGATGAATTGTCAGAGGCTGCCCTCATGAACACAATGCATGGACGGATCATTTTCGTGTGATTTTTAAGTAAAATTGAAGTGTGGTTGCATTTATTTATTGATTTGTATCTTTCCTGATCTTTCCCAAATGTCTTTTAATTTCCATTATGTACTAGGCACTATTTAGGTGCTTCAGATAGATCCATGAAGAAAACAGGCAAGAGTTCACAGTTCTGTTGAGCTATATTCATTACTGTGTGTGAATACCTTTAATGAATGATTAGCAATAATGGCTGCCCTAGCTTTACAGATGGTGGTGAGGAAGGGGAAACCTTGCAGAGGAGAATGACAGCTCTGGGTGAGAAGGGAGGGCTTGGACAGGTCGCCAGAGGTAGGGAAAGATGACCGAGGCTTGCAGGCCTTCTGCACTGCGCCCTGGCCTTCAGTTGTAACTAGTAGTGTCCTGTAGAAGTCATTTTGACAATCAGCAATCCTTAAGTGCAAGGCCAAGACTAAGCATCTGATCACATCACAGGGATCCCAGTAGGCACTGCCATCCTCCATTACAGATCTCAACTCAGAGGCTCACGGGCACTAAGTAACTTTCCCAGTCGCACAGTGAAAAGGTGAAGGAGTGTATGAAGGGATGAAAACCAGTGTCTTTCTGACTCCAGATTTCATCTCAAGTGCTAGGGTCCTAACATTTTCACTTGGGCTTTAATTATTGATGAAAACAATTTCCACTAATGAAAACAATTATAACAAGAGCGATAATGACTCGTTAACTGGGAGCGTATAAATACAAATGACCCAGTTTAAAAATATAGAGTCTTTCGGGTAACAGAAATCCCTGCCTTCTTCCCTGCCCAATTCCCTTTAATTGATTTTCTCTCTACTTCCTCATTGATCGGCCAGGTTTGAGGCAGAGAGCCTAATGAAAAGGATGTGATAAAGGGGGAAGAAAGTCTCTTCAAAGGATAGCCTTCCTGCTGTCTGATCTTGACCTGAAATTTACCCGAAAGTATGTCAAGAAGTGAAATGAGAATTGCTGCTAAGTAGCTGGGGGTGATGAGGTCTTGCTTTTACTTTAATTCCTCTACAGATTGGGAGGAATGTGATTATCACGTAGGAGGCAGCACAGTACTGAAGTGTGAAAACTCCACAATCTAATGGCTTTGGGTATATTTCCCTTGTCACCAGATGTCATATTCAGGTGATTTTCATTAGCAGTCTTGTTATGAAATGCTTTGCTGTTACTTGGTTTTATTATCAAGTCTTTGAAATATCAAGGTACATATTAAATCGTCACGTACAACTACTGTTTTTAATTCCTCCAATTTTTATGAATATTTCTAAATTTATTAGTGAACAACATTTATTCTTAATAGTCATGTTTTAAATTGGATTAAAAGAAAAAAAAATCACAGCACACTTTAAATGTGACTCACGTGATGATAATTATGAAACAAAAGTTAAAGGTCATTTGTGTACGTTAGAAACTCCTTTTATTAAAAATCTAGAGCAGCCCTGGCTGGTGTGATGTTAGGTGTGATCGCTTGCACCTGGAGGTTGCCAGTTCCATTTCTGGTCAAGGGCACAGGTCCAGATCGTGGGTTGCATTCCCCGAGGCCTGGCAGGGGGCCTACAGGAGGCAGTCATGATGTTGTGCTCTGACATCTATGTTTCTCCCTCTCCCTCCCTCTTTCTCTACAAATCAATAGACTATTCTTTAAAAAAAAAATCTAGAGCATTTTATTTGTTTTTGAAAAAATAATGAGAATGTGTTTATATTAATATTATAGTATCCTTTTCTGTGATTTGTTTAAATATGTTATGATGTTTCTGTGAAATTATTGTCATCTTTTAATATGAATATTTAAAAATAATTATACATAGAGGATCATAAATCATTGAAACATTTTTTAAGGAAAAATGTACATGCTTTATTAATATACAAATAAAATTTACATTTATTTTTTAAAAAATTTAATAGGGGAAATATAATGAGTGAATAATTTTGAATAAAGGGCTTTATATAATTCAACTTGATTAAACTCTACCTTTTCATTTTTAGTACTCTCACTGTACACTCAGACATTGACACTCAAATCCTTTTAATTTTTATCATTCATTAACAATGTGGACCATAGTTCATGTGCAGTGTGAATGCCTATCTTTGAGTCTGTGTTTGATTCCCTAGAGACTGACAACCAGATGAGCTCATTGTAATGATGCTTTTTTTAAAAAATGCCTTTAGGTATAGACAAATGGCTTTGTCCCAGTTCCCTTGAGTGCATTGGGATATGTTTAAAGGTAAAGAGAAATCTGACAAATTCTATCTATTCATCTTTCATGTGCCTTCTAGGTGCTTGGAATAAATCCGTGCAATTGTGTAACAGCCTACTCTAACGCAGAATTTAGCTTAATGTGGGCTTGTTCTGGATTCCTTCCAAGGAGAGGCAATTATCTTTGGAAGTACCCCAAAACTCATTTTTTAGCCTAGTCTGCTAAAGAGATCATTGGATGAGTTGATGATGGTGATGATGAGGATAAGAATATGATAATAATAGATGCTGCCTTCACCTAGTCAACCCCTGCTCTGTCTTTTATTAGCTGTGTGACATTAACAAGTTTCTTAAGCTAAGTCTCATTTTCCTTATCTGTAAAATAGGGTAACAATAGTATTTACCTTATGTTGTTGCTTTAAAATTAAATGAGATAATCTGTGTAAATGTTCAGTGCAGTGTCATTGTTCTTGCTGTCACTTTTACCATTACTATATCATTTCAGGGTGTTTTTCTGAACCCCCTTCTTACCGAGTAATGTGATAGGTACCATGTTAAGACCTTACTTCATTTATAATTCACATAACTCTATGAGGAAAGTATTATCAGCATTCTGACTTTGTAGATGAGAATCCGGGATCACAGTGTTTAAGTAATGCCTCAAGTGTCATCTGATAGTTGATATAGACTTGATCACACTTGTTTGACTCAGCCTCTGAAGGTCATTAATGTGAAAATAATGTGATGATGAGAAATCACTGTTAGAAATACTCCTTTATAAAAATCCTTTATCACGAGAAAATGTCTGTTCTATTCTTCAAATAATTAGGAGGTCATTACACTTTACAGATCGTGACCAACACATTGCTTGTGACTTCACATTTTACTAAATTGGATCTTTCTTCTAACCTCCCTTAAGGAGATAGTTGAATGGATGGGACATTAAGTGATTCTCACTCTGCCACTATGATATGCAAAAGACATAGTCAAAGTTTTCCTGAGCTACCGAGAAAATGTGTAGAATCAGGCACTTATTGTTCACTAGATTAACTCCTATAATTACACTGAAATTCAACGTTTATAAACAAGATTTAGAAGCAGTGGAGCAAAAGCAGGGCAAGTGCTGTGCTCATCATGTTCTGAAAGCTGTTAAGTGAACCCAATATTAAATTTGAAAATTTCAATTAAATCCCTTTCACCCAGCTCTATTGAATTCCCTTCTGTTGATAGAGAGGTTGAGTCATACGGAACCATTAAAAACTGCTTCTCATCAAGCATATGTGATTTATTAATATTAGGAGCAAAATTGCGTTGAGACTCATCCTTATTCTACTCAGTACTTCCTTCCATTATCAAGGAACCGTAAACTTGAATTTCTTCCAGGAAGACAGGTCATCTTTGTGCTCCATACAAGGATTGTTAAGTTGCATTTCCATGATTTTCCTGAAATCAACTCAAAATGGAAAGTTTTCCAATCAATAAATATTTATAGAAGTGTAATTTTGCAAGCTTTGAGGGTGTGGTTATATTTATGTGCAGATAAAATATATATATAATATATATCATTCATATGATATATAATATAAATGAATACATGCACAACATATGCACACATGAAAAAATAAAAATATATAAGGTTAACAATGAGTTCTGTGTCAGTGGATCACATTGTTATCACTCTATGCAAGAAAACTAGTGAGCTATCAGAAGGAATAGAAGGAAAATAGAAGAGATAAGTAAAGAGGAAGAATTTTTCTTTACAAAATAGTTCTTAGTTATATAGTGTAGTTCCTTTAAATTGTATCTTCATAGCATTTAAAACATGATCTAATTAAATAAAGTATGAAGTGACTTTTTAGAAAATACATGCTGAAATCCATGCCAAAGTGTTTTTTGTGAACTGGATTATAAACCTAAATAGAGTACCTGCCATTATAATCTGAGTTTAAGCACATGGAACGCAATTTAAGTAAATCTCTTGTATATTAAATTCACTGCACACAAATGGGAAAAACCCAGTTCTGTCTGAGGTCAAAATCACTGCTTCTTATCTTTAACCATATGTTTCACTTACACTTTTTTTAAAAAAATATATTTTATTGATTTTTTACAGAGAGGAAGGGAGAGGGATAGAGAGATAGAAACATTGATGAGAGAGAAACATCGATCAGCTGCCTCCTGCACACCTCCTACTGGGGATGTGCCTGCAACCAAGGTACATGCCCTTGACCAGAATCGAACCTGGGACCTTTGAGTCTGTAGGCCGACGCTCTCTCCACTGAGCCAAACTGGTCAGGGTACTTACACTTTTTTTAACTGATTGAAAAGCATAGAACAATGGGTTTTCAGTCAGTACACGTTAATTCGGCTGATTTGAAAAAAGAGCCTTGGATCAGTGCATGTACCCAAGTATATTTCTCTCTGCAGTATAATTACATTGCTGAGAACTGAACATAAAAATGTGTCATTTTTCAATATGAAAAACAGCAGTGAGCCATATGGCTTCTCCTTTACAAGATTGCATCTGATTGACAGCTCCGATATAGACCTGGCCTCCCAGTTCTCTCACAAACAGATTTCCCAGAAAGCGAAACCAAATGGGAATCCAGAGAGAAGTCAAAGCATAGAAAATTTATGCTGCTTTAAAAAAAAATTCTATTTGGTCAAATTTATCCATTTTAGTAACTGGGGATGTTTTATTCTCATGGCAGCAACAAGGAATGTTCAATTCAGTATCACATGATATTTTAAATGAAAATAAGTCTCAATTAAATAATTTCTGAGAAAAAAAATAAAACAAATAGGGATTTTTTAAAGAAAATTGTTAACTTAGCAAAAGATTCAATATTTACAATAACTCTAAGGCATGTGTGTTTTACTTTTAACAGCAGAAGCTTATGAAAAATCAAGAACAGAGAATTACCATATAGAAGTTATGAGAATAAAAAGTTTTATGGATATGTATTTATATGTGTGTATAGAGCAGGTATGTTAATTTGTGTGTTTTAAAGATTAATTATTTCCTCATTTGGAATTGCTCAATAAATAGAAAATTATCACCAATAATTTTCAGCATACATTTCAAAAATTGGCTAATTAATTATTTAATTATTAACTAGTAAACTAGTTCATTTTTGGTGAGCTTCACTTTTATTCTGTTAATAGCATTAACAATGGGCAACAAAGATCTTTGCTAAATATTTTTTTAATGATTAAAATGCAAGTAAAGGTTTTGATGTACTTGAACAAAATAAGGCGCTTTACAAGATTACATGAATAAGACCATGATAGGAGAGCATGTGGCCCCTTTCAATGTGGTGAACACGGGCAAGCATTGGCTGCAAACATGGGAAATGGTGATCTATTTTCATCTCCTATTTGAATGAATCTCTGGGGCAATGAGTCACAAGTGAGTGGGTCTCTCTTTAGTGAATTGTTAGAGATCACTTTCTTCTAGAATATGTACTGGATAAGGGACACTATTAAAATATTTGTTTTCAAGGTTCCAGGTTTTCAAATATGGCTATGATATAAGATGACTGATCCATGTTTCAAGGCAGTCACATCTATTGATATTTATCATATAAAAAATTAAAACAGAAAAAAATTAAAATATTTATTAAATCTGTCAAAAATTACAGCAACAGCTCACTACATGTTAACAAAATAACATGTTTTTTGAAAATAAAATATTTTCCAATACTGGTTAATTCAGGAGAATAATGATATTGGTTTATAGTTTTTCATTTCTCTTTTGTATCTGGCATAATAGAAGACAGCAATATTTTCACATCTGCTTCTTCATTCAAACTGTTGCAATTTGACATTTTTGTCAAAGTTGATGGAGAAAATCTGGTAGCTAGAAGATAGGTAGCTGGAAAAAAGAGAAGCATTTAATTGCTTTTGCATACAGTTTTGTATACTCTTTTGTGCTACACTAGAACTTGGCCTGTTAGTTCCAAAGTGGAATCTGAAACTGTATCAATGAGCTCTTCATATTTAGTTCCATTAAAATCCATTGGTCTATCTTGCCCTTGGACTGGATTTTTTCTTTTATCCACACATGATTTTATGTCATGCATTATTCATTTGGAAAATGTTGGTTCCTTGGTTATGCAGATTTCCAAAAAGTGACATATTGGATTAAACAACACACAAAAAATCTCATTAATATCACCACCAATTTCATCAGAGAAATTTTCAACTATTGGGAAGTTATCAATCAAACTTATGGTGGTAGTAAAGAGCTTTCCAAAATTCTAATTTCGGCATGGAAATTCAAATTTTATCATCAGCAACAAATATTGTCAGCTTTTCTTGACAGTAACCAGATCCATTCATTCTTTTTAAAGAGGCTATTCATAAACATCTGAGTAACTATAGTTTTTATGTCAATCATGTTTTCAAGTAAAAAATGGTGATCCATGGAAAAAAAGGAGGCTAGTTCAGCTTGTAACAAAATAATCACACAATGTTTGTTCTGGAGACAATCTCATACTAAAGTGTGCTTCAGTACATTCAGTCAAATAAATTCATTGAGATTTAATAAAATTAATATTCTAATAAAATTAATGACTGTTATTATTGTTCATCAAAGACATTGTTAAGTGAACCTGGCTTTGTTTCCCCCTGCAAATGTGTGAAGAATACAATGACAACTAGTACAGTCTGGTGCCACTGCTTTGAATTGTGTTAAAAACACAAGCATTTTTACCCCCTTCCCTCCATTGCTTTTATACCATTAGTACAAATGTAGATTCAGTGGAAAATATTGTCTTAGTATTATGAAAATGACTTTTTAAGTCAAGCACTCCTAAGAAGATCTCAGAAAATTCTAGGGGTATATAGACCACATTTTGAAAACTGCTGTCCTAAGAAATATATGTATTTTGACAACTTAAGCACAGGATTTATGTTTATCTTGCTAAAGAATTGAGAAAGGATAGGATTTTTATACTTTGTTTTGCAAGGTTTCAACAAAAAATTTCCTGTACCTTATATACACTATATAGAGATAAGTATATATACATACTAGTACCTCCCTAAGCATAGATTTTATACACATACACACACACACACACACACACACACACACACACACACAGAGAAACGTGATCATATGAATGTGTACAGATGGTCCTTAGCTTAGAATAATTCGACTTACGATTTTGGACTTTATAGTGGTATGAAAATGAAATGCAGTGAGTAAAAAGTACTTTAATTTTGATATTTTCAGGGCTAGCAAGACAATACTCTCTCGTGATGCTGGGCAGCAGAAGCGAGCTACAGGTCTCCATCAGTCTGAGATCATGATGGTAAACAACTAATATTTCACAGCATAGCATTAAATGCATCTTGACTTATGGTATTTGAACTTGTAATAAGTTTATTGGGATGTAACTGCATCGTAAATCAGAGAGCGCCTCTACATATTTTCAGATATGCAGAGAAAAGGTAACTAATTTTGGCTCCAATTGATGAGCTATTTCATATATATATTTCTTCACATTGGATATCAGGTAAATCCTAGGTTTTAGTTAAATCAAGTAAATTTAATATAATGCTAAAACTAATTTTTTAGATAATGTATATAGTCTTTTGGGGATAAAAAAGCTCAGTCTCTTAGATTTTTGACATCCTTTATTCCTCACTCAGATGGGTAAGCTATGGCCCAGGAAGATCAGATTCTCCATATAGATTACACTAGAGGCCTGATGCACGAAATTCATGCAAGGGGCTTGGCCTTTGCAGTAGCGGCTTCGTTCAGAAGGTCATTCAGCTGTCTGGTCTAATTAGCATATTACGCTTTTATTATTATAGATGATACCAATTGAATAGTCATTAGCCAGTAGGAGGGTGTTTGGGAATAACAATTGCTGGGCTATGCATGGGTGTGGTTGGGCATCTGCTTCTGGTCTTTACATTCTGCCTCATTTTTCTCTTTTCTTTTCCCCAGTTATAAGTGGTAATCAGGTCTCTCAAAGCTGTTCATCTCTGTCCTCAGCAGTGCCGGGAGCCACTTCTGGTGTCTCTATCCTAGGTTTATTGACCTATAGTTTTCTATTGTTACTTTCTCATGATCACACCCAGTCCAAGTTAGAAGTGGCTGGGGATGGGGCCCCTCCTAGAAAGCTTGCAGCTTTGAACTAAGATGAATGGTGTAGTGTTAACACACATTCCTGGGCTCTCCTATATCTCCTGGAAATTTCTACAGGCCCCTCTGGGACCTCCTGGGGTTTATCATAATGTGTGTTTGTGGGGACACAGGAACCTTGAAGCCGATCCATTTGATGTTCCTATCTCCCTTTCCCCATTTGTTTCCTTATAATTATTCATGTTTTTCCCCCTACTTCTAAATTGTTAGTTCTCCATCACTGTTAGTACTCACTCTTTAAAGAGACACTTGGAAGTGTGGTCATGGTGGTGGTGTAGAGGGGGGAGGTTGTTTTTTACCTGTCCCAATGATGGGAGAATATTATTGACTACCTAGTAGCCAGACATGCTATGTACTTACCATGTGTGGGCAATACAAATCGTTATTGCAAAAATGCTAATAGTGTTCTCATGAGAAACACTGCCCTAGGATACAGATTCCTCAGATCCTAGAGAAGGAGGCTCCACAGCCTGGTCATGGTCTCTAATGACACACATAACACTAATTATCTAAGTCTTGTCACCATCCTTCAGATGGATACTTTGGGCTGACTGAAAAAAATGTCATGCATCAGAAATACAAAAAGCAATATTATAATTTTATGAAATGTACATACATTAGACTTTTGAATTATACGACCAAAGGGATGACACATTAAAGAGAACTAAATACATAAATACATGTGCATACATTTAAAATGTACCATAAAATAACATTGCTTTCTTGTGATAACTGTGGAGATGGTGCTGGTTCTTAAGAATGGCACGCATTTTAGAAGCAGCTTGTCATGTATGCTCAACAGCTGAACCTACAAGGCTTCTAGAAGAATCCATAAAAATCCGAGATTATTTTGGTCTGACTTCTCAAGGACAGAATACCCTAAATGATCTCTGTGCTACCTTCCAGCTAATCATTTCACCTCCAAAACTACACACAGGGTTTGCCGTGTCCAGAATGTCTTTGCTGTGACTTACCAGCCACTTTCCTACACGTCATCAGTCTGGTTTTTCCTTTATTAACTCAGTTTATCAACTGACTTCCTCATATGTGAGAAAAGAGCTTGCATGCAGAAAAAAGCTAAAGGAGTGCAAATAATTAATTACATGTGCCTTAGAAATTGTGTTACTGTTCACTCAGAATATTCCAAACTTTGGTATTTGTTTAATCAATTACATATTAAATGCAAAATATTCATACACAATTCCTAGAACTCTACTGGCAAACAATGAATTCTGAAATCAGAATTCTTACAACTTATTTATATGATTTAAATTCCACTCAACCATCTCCACAAGTGACACAATCAAGGAACAGAGCCCTGCTGAAGTAAGTCCTGCTCCCTGGGGGGTGAGGGGAGGGCGAGGCCTTCATAGCTGATCCTCCACAGTGGTCACAGCCAGTCCTTGCAGCCAAGTAGTCTGGGGAGAAATTCCTCCCATTGATGTGTCAACAGCAATTAAGGCTCAACCACAAGAAGAGGTCTACACTGCCCACAAAGCAGGGGGATAGTGTACTGGAGTGCCCAGCTTGGGTGACTAAGAAGGCCACTGGACCTTATAGGACACCTACTACATTAGGCCACTCAACCAAGCCCCGGAGATGTGTAGCTGCTTTACCTAATACATAGAAACAAACACAGGGAGGCTGCCAAAATGAGGAGACAAAGAAATGTGTCCTAAATGAAAGAATAGGACAAAACTCCAGAAAATGAACTAAACAAAATGGAGACAAGCAATCTACTAGATGCAGAATTCAAAACACTGGTTATAAGGATGCTCAATGAACTTAGGAGAAGAGTAGGTGAATTTAGTGAAAACTTCAATAGCATAAAAAAGGACATGGAAACCATAAAAAAGAAGTCCGAAATGAAGGATACACTAACTGAAATGAAGAATAATTCATAGGGAATCAACCAACAGTAGAGAAGGTGACGCTGAGTATCAAATTAGAGATTTGGAAAAATAACGCAGCAAAAAACACCCAATCAGAATTTAAAAAAAAATTTTTTTAATGAGGGTAGTATAAGGATCCTCTGGGACAACTTCAATCATACCAACATTTGCATCATGGGGGTGCTGGAAGGAAAAGAGAGAGAGAGCAAGGAATTGAAAATCCATTTGATAAAAATGACAGAAAAATTCCTTAACCTGGTGAAAGAAATAGACAAGTCCAGGAAGCACAGAGTTCCAAACAAGATAAACCCAAAGAGCCCATAGCAAGATACATCATATTAAAATGCCAAAGGTTAAAGACAAAGAGAGACTCTTAAGAGCAACAAGGAAAAAACAATTAGTTACCTACAAAGGAACTTCCATAAGACTGTCAGCTGACTTCTCAACAGGCATATTTCAGGCCAAAAGGTATTGGCATGAAATACTCAAAGTGATGAAAAACAAGGACCTTCTTTAAGAATAAGAAAAAAAAAGAAAAAACATGAATAATAAATGCAATAAATACAGATCTATCAACAATTGAATCTAAAAAACAAAATAAACATACAAGCAGAATAGAAACAGACTCATAGATACAGAGAGCATTTTGACAGTTGTCAGATGGGAAGGTGTTTGGGGCAATGGGTTAAGAAGGTGAAGGGATTAGAAGTTCAAATTGGTTGTTATAGATTACTCATGGGGATGTAAAGCACAGCACATGGAATATATTTAATATTCTAATAATATGTGTGGTGTCAGATGGATTCTAGATTTATCAGGATGATCACTTAGTAAGTTGTATTATGTCTAATCACTGGCGTGTACATCTGAAACTAATATATGTCAGCTATAATTGAATAGTTAAAAAAAGAAAAAAGGCAAACAAAATAATTAAAATCGGATATTTTTAATTGGAATATGATCTATTTGCAAAGTTAAATCTTCCTTATAACTATTTTACAGTTTCAATCTATTTAATTTTGCCTAGCCTTTTTCCCCAAATGCATTCGTTAATGGGCATATGTTATGCCTGATGAAAGCAACACATTTGAATTGATTTTTTTTTTTTTTTTTTTTTTTTGTAGAGAACATTGAAGGACTTGCATGATGAGTATTTCTTGAGTTGTGATTCAGGGTCGGTATAAGTTTTGAGATGTTTTAATTTGGGAAGACAAATTAAAGACAATAATGTATGAACTTTCACACAAGTTGCAAAATCTGTAATAATATCCAGTACTTGTGTATACTTTAAATGAGTTTTCCTGCCTGACAGCATGCCTGAAGTGAACTAGCTGTTTATTGACACCAATATCATGAGAGAAATCCATGTCATCTTTTAGATTTTTTACATTTGATTGATCTTCTCCATCTGGTTCTCGATTAAAATGTCACATTAAAAATAAGAATAACCTTTGTCAGAGATTGACTTATTTTTGAGGCTTTAAGAGATAACAATATTGTGTGTTTTGAGTTAACAATATATATTTACAATTTTCATTGCTCACAAGTTTGTGACTATTGCTGTTCATTTGCTTTCACCTCAGTATTGATTTAGGAAAATTTGGGTAAAGATGCATTTGTGGTTCAAAGATACAAATAACCATAGTTAGGTCACTTAGAAACAAAATATGTAGAGAGTTCAACTAAGTGTCCAACTATGAAACAGATGGGATAGGAGCATTTTCCCTAAGACAGGTAAAGAGTAAAACAGAGCGATGAACCCTTTCAATTGGATCATCCAGCCTTTATTTAGTGGTGAAATCTTGATAAGTTTTTGGTGATTGGAATATTTGAGGATTAAGTGAGATCATATGTAAAATATGTTAAAAGTTATAAAGAATTTATCATTATTTTTCTTTTCTGGGCATAAAAAACAAAGCTGTTAATGCTATTCAGTGACTGCTATTTGTATGTTCGGGGGGGAAAAATGAAGTCGTAAATTCTCAATAGTCATTTTCCCCTGCAGCATATTGTAGACATAAAAGACAGTTATTCTACTCATGATTTCAGTCACTGTTAGAATCTGTCTTCTTTTAAAATTGATTTTTAGACACAAAAAGAGCCAGTTGGTCTCTGATTACTGAACACCTGGCAGGATTAACCGCTGTTCCATCTAAGCATCCAGGCAATCTTTTTTATTGCTTGAAACTGTGATTCAGCACACCCTTAATGATATTTGTTCTCTTTTTCTTGCTTTGCCTTTTGATGGCTCTGCTTTAGCTCACCATAAATCTTAGAGGTCTGGGTATCATGACCTTACCCATTCTCCCCATATTTCAACCCAGTGGGGTTTGAAGTTAGATTAGGGCTGCCTGACTTCTCATTTTAGCAATAGGCCATTTATTATCCGTGAGCCTGTGAATTGTGTTGCAAGAACAGTTCTCCTACTGGTTTTTGATGGTCCAGGGTATGAACGGATGTAGTTTTGGATAAGCCATTTCTATTAACATTTCACAAGTCTTCTGGAACCCTCTCAGACTAATGAGGTGTTTTATGAAAAATATACTCTTTTGTCAATTGTGTTGCATTTTAAAAATTAAAGAGCTTTGCTTTTCCAAATGTTTTCTTAAAAAATTCATTCACTCCTCTACTTCACTGTTATTCTAGTCCAGTGGTCAGCAAACCGCAGCTCGCGTGCCACATGTGGCTCTTTGGCCCCTTCAGTGTGGCTCTTCCACAAAATACCACGTGTGGGCCCGCATGTACAGTGCAATTGAAACTTCGTGGCCCATGCACAGAAGTCAGTATTTTGTGGAAGAGCCACACTGAAGGACCCAAAGAGCCACATGTGGCTTGCGAGCTGCTGTTTGCAGAGCTGTAGTTTGCCAACCCTGTTCTAGCCTATCAACTCTTGGTATCCATTAACTGCTTCCTTGTTCTACTCTTAAATTCTACCAAATTTCTATAGGCTGTATCATGATACACAAACATTTTAAATCATGCAGTAAGGCTCCCTAATTAAAAGCTTTTTTTCTTTTCATTGCACACAGATTGAAGTTTAAATTCCTGTCCTGTTCACCACTTTCAGGGCTTCTGACCTCTCTAACCACTAATTTGTAACCACATGGGCTGGGCAATGGATCTGCTGCAACCTGTCTCCTGTGTCTTATTTAGCATTAGTTACAAGATGAGGAAAGAAAAGAGTCTTCTTAATGCCCAATTATCCCTCATTTCTCTGCAACACATCCATGTAAGCCTCAGGAGGGTAGTGATCTTGTCTGTATTGGTCAGCACTGTATTCTCAGGGTTTGATACTGGCCTGTCTTATCACATAACTAGAGGCCCAGTGCACGAAATTCGTGCACTTGGGGAGGGGGGAGTCCCTCAACCCGGCTGCTCCCGACTTAGGCCTGCTCTCTGTGGCCACCGTGCTCACTAGCCATGAGCCCAGCTTCTGGCTGAGCAGCGCTCTCCCTGTGGGAGTGCACTAACCACCAGGGGGCAGCTCCTGCATTGAGCGTCTGCCCCCTGGTGGTAAGTGCGCATCATAGCGACCAGTTGGTCCGCCGTTTGGTCAATTTGCATATTAGCCTTTTATTATATAGGATTAGCATTAATAGGTACAGATTGTGTAGACCAGCGGTTCTCAACCTGTGGGTCGCGACCCCTTTGGGGGTCGAATGACCCTTTCACAGGGGTCGCCTAAATACATCCTGCATATCAGATATTTACATGACGATTCATAACAGTAGCAAAATTAGTTATGAAGTAGCAACGGAAATAATTTTATGGTTGGGGGTCACCACAACATGAGGAAATGTATTAAAGGGTCAAGGCATTAGGAAGGTTGAGAACCACTGGTGTAGACAATGACATGTCAGAAACTTTAATATGCTACTGTGCAATATACCAATTCTTAAAACTCAGGTTTGTAAATATTTGTTTATATATGTAGATTTTCAATTTCCCAGACCAGAGTTGAGGATATTACCATTTTTTTTTTGATAGACTGGTTGCGGGACTTGTTTATTGTTCTCTCCTAGAATTTTGCATAGATATGTCACCTCTTTTTGGCAACTGGCAATGCTTTTTTTCTCCTGATTTAGGTAATCTCCACAAGCCTTTCAACAGGATTATAACAGAGTATGTGCTCAAGTTCAATGTTCTTGAATGCCTGTAAAATGCTGTGAAAAATATTTATGCAGATTTACCTAAAAAACATCCAGCCCATTATTCTAGATACTCTACATGTTTTTTTCTTGTTGATTTAGTCAGATCATTATCAAGACATTCATTGGGATCATGCCAAATTGGTCTAGTATGAATATTTTAAACTGATTTACATTTTGGTGTATCTTTGTTGGTCTATGTTGATGGACTTTATGAGAAAGAGCCTTAAAGTAGCTCATCTTTTGTTTACTGTAAAGATGCTTTTGAGGATGCTATCCATTCCATTGCATAGTACTCTCTCTAGGAGGACCTCTATTGTACCATTCTCTTCTTTCTCAGGTAAAAGAATAATTATTGTCAATTGATTGTTTTGCTTATGGACATTGGAATATAGAGGATTTATTCACACATTTTTGAAACCATTACATTAATATTTATCAAATGCTTACTATGAGTTAGTTATCTTTATAAAAAGCATTTTATATAGGTTATCCCATTTCATTATCACAATGACCCTATGATGTAGGTATTTTTACCCATATTGTTATTTTACAGATAAAGAAACTGTGACACTGAGAGGATAGATTGTGCAACGTCACACAACTAGAAAATATTGGAACCAAATTGTGAACACAGCCTAACTTAAGTAGCTGCCTGTCACATGGATCTAGTTTATTTTCCTAAACTTTCTTTTCCTTTTGTCTTATTTTTAATCTGCTTCAGTAATCTTAAATTGTTGTGGAGAAATTCAGAGTATAATAAAATGAAAAAGTTGGATACCAAGCTGCTTTTTCTGATGAACGGTATGTCATATCACAAAGATCAAATAAATTTATTGGCAGGAAATAAAGTAGCAAGTGTTAGAAAGTATTAGCTGTTTACAAACTATTATTCTCCTCCAGGTACATCATTCAATGTGGATTGTGTTGCAAATTAACTTCCACTTTTGGAGGGTTACTTTCTCGAACTAAACTCATAGGCAGCCAACCTAACATGTTATATGAAGATTAACTGTGCCTTTTAGTATTACATTTAGTCAATGATGAGAAATGCTTGGCATTTCCATAGACTTCATTGAAAGTAAGAGTAACTAACAAGATGTCCTAAGAAGTACTAAAGAACTAATTATCTTTTCAATTTACATCCATAGTAAGGGATTGTATACAACATTCAAGACTTCTTGTTCCTCAGTTTTACAAGTCATAGATTTTAATTATATGTTTTGTACATAAAATCTAACTATAATCTATTTTGGAATATGAAAATATTATATTAAATATATGAATGATTATGGTTTAATATACTCAAATTACTGCTAGAAAGCTTCCCTAATTTATCAATAAGACATTTGCTACTTAAGAGTTTTAGAAGATTTATATGCACAAAAATTCTCACTAACTATTCACCTATAATGATAAAACATGCCCAAAGATCAATTAATTATGTATAATATTTGGCAAGATTAATAGCAATAAGTTAATAAAAGATATAATCAATTTCTATTTATCCTAGTGCCTACTGTTACCGTCTTGGTTTAAGCTATCATTGTATTTCTCATGGATTATTATAATTGGTCTCCCTTACTAAAGTTTTACTCTTTCTCAGTTTCCAACATATTCTCCACTTAGCAGTCAGTGTGGTCTTTCTAAATAGTACATAAACTTATGTCATTCCCCTACTTAAAACCTTTCAAAGGCTCAGGACCCTTTCTCAATTCATTATCAAGGCTCAAAAAGTGGTTTAAGATCCATAGACCTCTTTAGTCTCCTCTCATCCATTTTCTATAGCCATCCTACACCACCCCTACTTCGGAGAATGGGTCCTGTGGCCTTGGTTATATCTATGTAGAACAACTTCCCTCTTCCGTTTTCATCTGCCTGACTCTTACATGGCTTTTTGGTTTCAGCCTAGTTATTTATTCTGCTGAATCTAGAGTAGGTGCTTATTCTTTGCTGTTTGGCCTTTGGGCTTTATCCCATCAGAGCTGTTGCCTATTTACCCATCTGCCCTTTTCCATGAAAGACCAAAACACACTTTAAAGAAAGGGGGTGTTTCTAGATCATCAGCTTGTTCTCTGCCTTTACTCTAGAGATCAGCACTTAATAAGCCCACAACATTTGTTTTTTTAATAAATGAATGAATTTCTAGATATTATAAATATAATTTTTATATTATCTTTAAGTACTTCCTTTAAATTGGTCAGGTTATTGGCATGACCCCAATTGTTCTGTCTCAACTTGAGTTCAAATCTTGTTGGGTAAATGAAGCAAAGTCTTAGTGTCTTCAATTTAAAATCATAAAACACTTAATTTAACATGGTGCTCGAAACATAGTAAGTACTTCTTTTTTATCAGGCTTGTTTGTTTAATTTTTGGTAGCACACGTGTTAGTAACTCTGCCTTTGGGGTCAGATAGGTGTGGGTTCAATTCCTGGCATGCCTTCTTATTCAGTAAATAAGAAGCCAAGTTCCTTGAGAGTCAGTTTTTTTTCATATAAAAATGGAAGTAATAGTAATGTCCATCTTAACAGGTTGCTGTGAGGTTTAAGAAAGATAATGCAAATAAAACGTTAGCACAATACCTGGTACACAGTGGAGGCTTCACAAATGTTAGATATTATTATTCTCAGATCTATCTCACCCATTAGTTTACCAATTCACTGAATTCACAGATTTTTGCTTCATTCATCTTTGAATTCCTAGCACCAATGTTTTGCATTGGTACCTTGCATATAATAATGTGTCTACATGTAAAATAAACCTTGAATAGAGTAAAACATTGAACTACTGTTGTCCACTTACAACTTAGTTTGACTTAGCATTAACCACGTTGGGATATCTAGAGATAGATGCCAGTTGTGGGCTGTCATTTTTGAATGTGGAGACATTTTTCTAACAAAGATCAGTCTATCTGGTGACACTATATTTAAAGAAAGGAACATCAGGAGCTGAGAAAGAAATGCAGCAAGCATACCTGGGAAAAATTCAAGGAAAATTTAACCTAATTCTCAATTATAGCTATGATTAGCCTTGGGGTAGTTTCAGTGCTAATCCAAGAAAACTACCAAAGGAGTTTTGTAAGTGAGCAGTTTTGCATGGTATCATTGTTTGATGACAGGAATTCCATAGAATAAGGTAATTTGGTAAAGAAGCCCAGTATGTGTTTTATTTGGATAGACTAGACAAAATGCCCAGGAGGATATGCATTAATTAGTAAGCTATTAGTGTTAAATTGCTGCTAATTGGGTCTTATAATTGAAAGGAGCTAGAAGGCTGCAGAATGGTGTTGACAGCACTTTGAGACAGAAGGAAATTTGAAACAGTTCTTTCACATCTCATTTTTCAGTGGTAACAGGTTTGTTTCACTTGAGTAAATGAGCTGTTATTTCAACTTCCTGTCTCCCTTTAGAAATTATAATTAAGGATGGTATAGGAATGCATGAGAGTTCTCTTCAAAGTTTAGTTTTGAATACACCACACATTGGTGTGGAAGAGTACTACTAGATATTTTCACAAATTGAAGTAAAAAACTGGTTTTTGTCAGTTTAATATTACTCATATAAAAACACTTCTTAATATTAAGTGTGAGTTTGTAAAGGAAATAACCAACATTTCAATATGAATATGCAATTTAACATGAACCCTATAGTTATAGTTTTTGACACATAATAAAATTGAAGGCAAGTTCTATGTCAAGAATGATAGTACAAGAAGCTCTGTGGACTGTTTCCAAGGAAACAACCATAACTGGTGAAATGATTTTTTTTTAAATCAACAAAGTAAAGTCTCTGGGAATTGTCCTAAGTGCATAGTGAAAACGGAGAAGAAACATTTATTCAAGAAAACCTGCTAAATCTCCGTAAGAAGAGTGAGCGTGTATGGCATGTGAGCCCAACCCCTCCTTCCCTCTCTGTCCCAACCCAGCTGCCCTGAGGAAGGCTCTACTCTGAGCAGGTGTGGCCAAGAAGAGGGTCTCCTCCTGCTTCAGCCCCTAGTCAAGGACAATGATATCTCCCCAGGAAGGGCAGGCCACTAGTATTCCTCCTCACCTTCAGTTTCATGTTGCAGAGGCCAAACTACAGGGGAGTGTGTCCAAGTGTCCAAGAGTTCCCTTCCTCCACCTGGTCCCCACTCAGAGGAGAGACCTACCCCAGATGCTGCTGTGCATTAGCCTGAGAACACTGGGGCCTCAATCATCCTTGCCACAGCTCTCTTCTAGTCGTGTTAGTTCTGTGCTTGGGATACAAGTCTAGAAGAACAAAGGCTATCGCCTCTGCCCAGTGCCCTGCTCCTAAAGCAGGGGTCATGCTGAGAAAAGCTTCTTCAGAGAGGCAGTCCCTACGAGAACTCCAAAGTTCCCCCAAAAGGAACTGACCTTATTTGAAACAGTGTGGGGGAAAGTCAAGCCTAAGGCTGTCCTGAAAACCAATGGAGATTTTGGTGGTAAGTAATGAAAAGGAGGCTGGTAACTCCATGAATACAAGCTTGCTCCTTTACTAAAGAGAATCAGGGGAAAAGAAATTGGAGCCCTCATACCTGCTGGTAGGAAGGTAACATGGCAAAGCTGCTTTGACAAATAGCCTCGCAGTTCCTCCAGAAGTTTAACATAGAGTTACCTTGTGACTCAGCAACTTCACTCTTAGTTGTATATGTGGAGAAAGAAGAGCACGTTTTTTACATAAATATTCATAGCATTATTGATAAAAAAACAAAAAGTGGAAACAACACAAGTGTTCATCAGCTGATGAATGGAGTTTCTTTTGAGGGTGATGAAAATGCTCTAAAATTGATTGTGGCCATGGTTGCACAATTCTGTGAATATACTAAAACCCATTGAAGTATATAATTTAAATGGGTGAATTGGAAATTATGTGAAATATATATGATTATATACAATTGCCCAAACTCACCAGATTGTACACTTAACATGGCTAAAGTTTATTTTATGTAAACTCTACCCCAATACTGGGGAATTGACTTCCAAGAAATCTAGTGGGAAAATTAATTGTTCAGGACTTGCCTTGGTATCTCTCTAGCATTTGCTAGCTGGTTTTCATGACACTGACCTCTTCAATATTCTCCCTTGTTTCTCTAAACATTCCTCACTAGTAGTTACTTCATGTGACTGATTCCCATCATCCATCCTTGAATATTGGAATTATTCAAGAATCTTTCATAGATCATTTTCTTACTCAAGGCATTTTTCCTGCATGATCTCATCTTTACTTCAGTGTATTGAAGTTGACTGCTCTCAGATTCAAATAAAGTCATCCTGATAATAATGAACAGTTACTGAGAATTTTTACGTCCCATGTACTCTCCTATGAATTTCACAGCATTAATTCACTAAGTCCTCACAGTAACCCAAAGGTACTGCGACCATTCATTTCTACTTTATTAGTTAAAAAACCCTTTAAAGTCACACAGTAAATAACTGATAAAGTCTAGACTTAAATTCAGCTTTGTGCCAGAACCCAACTATCCAACCACACTATATTATCCTGCTTCCCTGAACCTTTCCTGGAATTTCTGTTTTTTAGCGTCTTCAAGTATCTTTAACATAGTCATTATCATGGTTTTATTTAAATTCAGCTAACGTAGTCAACTACAGAAATACAAAACTGCTTTAATATTTCCCAATTGTAGAATGTATCTTTTTCCAGTGAAAAAAATTATTTTCCAAATGACAGGTTTATCTTATTTCCATGGCAACAGATTTTTCTTTTATTGAAGGGTAGAAATAAACTAGGAAACTGAGTTTTTGCTCTAAAGTTACCCATCCTTTCATTAATTAGTACCAATTGACTTACAAAAATGCAATAATCAGGATTATTAGAAATGCCATTTACACTCACCCCGATTTCAATCATTTTGCCCTTTAATTCAAAAGAATAATAAAAAATGTAACTCTTATGACAATGAGGATTTTATGAACTGTTACTAATTATTTGAGCCAAGAGTGCACGATGTGCTGACATTTCCAGTGAAATAAAAATTAGAACCTATTAGTGAACATTTGTACAATGAAGTGTGAGTGCCTTTTATTGTATTCAGAAACTGCACATCACCTGGGCTTCAGTGTCTTAGTGCCATCTGTTGAGGTTTTGCAGAATGATGTAGCGAACACTTCAGGCCAGAACTGGGGAAAAGGTCCATGGCCCTGCCATTTCTTTGCTCTTGGAAGTTTGCAAATTATTAAATCTTAGCTTAGTGTCAGGGGTACTGACTAGGAACATTACCCTTGCAATCTTTCAGTAAGGTCAAGATTAGGAGCAGACGACATATTGGACATGAGAACTTAAGGGCTGCCACTTATGTAGGTATTAGCACTGGTTTTTTCTGTTGTTATCTTAACTGAGAGTGAAACTGATGGAACTATAGTTTAACCCAGTGATTTTTCAACTGGTGTGCCACAAGAATTTTTAAAAAAAGTAATACCTGACTATTTAGTCAGGGGCACTGACCTCTCTTCCCTTAGATTGTCAAATAAAACGATGACAACAGCCAACACAACAATAGCTGTCTGGCGTGAATGAATCAAAATTGTACCTATGTTTTTTGTCAGATCGGCCAAAATATATTTTTTGGTGTGCTGCAGAATTTTAATAATTAGTTTATGTGTTCCATGAGATTAAAAAGATTGAAAATCACTGGCTTAACCAATAGGGACAATGGGAATATTTTTGTATATCATCAAAATGCAAATTAATCAGAAAATTGGTATTATTACTTTTTTACTCTGCCAAAACCTTTTTGACTTGATTGTTTTGTATATGTTCTCTCATTTCTACCTTAGGAAAACTTTTGAAAACATGTTAACTATAATTTTGAACTCTGAGAGAGGTGATGTAGTGTTGAGCATGTAGACTCTGGAACCATTTTTCCTGAATTTAAATTCTAGATCTGCCACATCTAGCTGTGTCACTATCAAATTACTCATCTTTTCGTTCCTCAGGCTCTTCATCTGTGAGATCTTAATAGTTATAATTTATAAAGTCTTAATGAGAATCAAATGAGTTAATACATGAAAAGTGCTTAGGGTAGTGTTTATTAACTAATAAATATACTGTGTCACAGAAAAGTAAAATGATTTTTTCACTTTGTTAGTACTTGGTTAAAACATCTTTTAAACCCAAATTTACTAACTCCAAATCTGCATTATTTCTATAATCTGATAATTCACAATTTTTATTTTATTTTATGGTTATTTTATGGTGGTATTTTCTACATATAGTATAGTGGCGAGAGAATGTAGAAATGGATGAAGTAGTCTTTAGCATTGTCCCTTTTTTTTTTGACCCCAAAATATGTTTCAAAATGGTTAAAATTATGGAAATACTTCATGGGTCAAAATAGATGGAATCCAATGATAGTTTATGTTGCACACTTAGATTAAAAGCATATGAGAAACCTAGAAGATTTGGTTACTGGGATTCCTGAGCCCACAGTGGTGATGATTCATCCAGGTTCTGCCTCTCAGTACTTTCTCCTGAAACAATATATTTCACCTTGCACAAGAGGCCATGTAAACAGGGAAACTAATTTCCTTAGTACATCACAGGCTTGACTAGAGGAGAGAATTACACAGGACAAGAACTATCTCTGAAGGTGGTTTGAATAGAAAACTATCATTGTGTTCTAAATGCTAGGAGAATGTAGGAGAAGCAAGGAAAGATGAGGAAAGGAAGCCTCAATTATTAACAAAGATATTATGTTCTATAATAATAGTATACGTCATAGTCCTCTGAGAATAGGGGTTTGGTGGGAAGAATAACGTAGTTAGAATTCTCACAATAACTTAAATACCACGGGATGGAGAATTACACCCTGGATATTTTCAGATTTGTTTCCAGGCAACGTGGTTAATGTGCAAGGTAAGCACAGCTTTATCACATTTGATGAAAATATTTAATTCTTTGCCACCCTTTCTATGAACAAGATCTATCGATTAATAGATATCTCTATCTTTATTTCTTTCACTGTTTATATCAAGCTCTATCTCTACATTAAGTTATTTGCCACCCTTTCCATGAATAAGATCTCGGATCTCTGTCTTCTTCAGCTTGGCGTCTCCGACGACATTCTCTTCAGGAAAATAGGTCAGTACTTAGTTGCTCAAAGTAAGACTGAGTGACGGAGGGAAGATGGAAGTCTTCATAGCGTGGGCTATGGACAGTAGAGGAGATTGCATTTTGCGTATTTCAAGTGGCTTCAGGGTAACAGTTGTCTCTCATGGACCCACTGGAGCTCTTCTGATTAGACGTGGTAGTTGTTTGTATATTTGGGAGCTTTGAAACAAAATCAGCGTGGCCAGTTGTCAACTTGACTTTGGAGATTTCACCTTCAATGATGACACTCTAATGAAGGGCTGATGCTTCAGATACAATTGGACAATTACATCATCAAAGCTAATGTTCATTTAAATATCTGACTTGCTAACCATGTTGGAAGGATGCTTTGAAGCATCACTGAATAATCAGAGGTCGGAATTTGGCTTGTGATGACCCTAGGTCGTTAGTCATTGGTAATAATACGCTCTGTGGCTTAGAAGGAGGAGATACCAAAACTGATATAAACACTAGGTCCACCTGAAGTGGCAGCTAAGGGGGTGAGCACTGTTGATGTAATGAGTAAGCCACAGTCTATATTGTGGGTGTATGTGTTTAGTAAAATTTAAATCTTTGGCCAGCCCTAATTATTCAGATTTGCTATGTCACATTAGATATTTTCCTAGGCGTTTTCAGATTATTTTGACTAGGTATTTCTGTTCTTTTGTCATTTCCAAGTTCCTGAAACTAACGATCATTATTAGCAGGTTGGTATGATTCCTTCTAAAATTTGCTCTTTGTAAACAACCACACATGCACATATGCACACATAAAAATGTAGTTTTTTTTCCTTTTACATAAATAAGTTCATTCTTTACACACTTTTTACTATTTGTTTTTTTCACATATTTTGGACATATTTCTATTTCAATGTGTGTGTGTGTGTGTGTGTGTGTGTGTGTAATTTTCTATTCACTGTAGGGATATACACTCTATAATATTTTTAAAGTAAGCATACAGTATTACATTAGTTTGAGGTTCACAGCATAGTGAATTGACATTTATATATCTTACGATGCAATCGCCACACTGAGTCTAGTAACCATCTGTCACTGTGCAAAGTTATCACACTATTATTGACTACATTCCCCTTCAGCTTTTCCATCAATCTCCTTATCCCTCTCCCCTCTGGCAACTATCATTTTCTTCTCTGTTTGAGTCTATTTTTGTTTTGTTTGTTCTTTTATTTTCTGTTTTAAAAATAGGACTCCTTTTACTGTGTTAGAAAAATATATTATGAGGCAATTTTTGCAAACTATCAATATCTTATAATAAACAATGCAGTTCCACATAATCAAGATGAGGAATGGAGCTGCAGTTTTAAGAATAAGTTGGGCCCTAGCCGGTTTGGCTCAGTGGATATAGTATGGTCTGCAGACTGAAGGGTTCCAGGTTTGATTCCGGTCAAGCGTACCTGCCTCGGTTGCAAGCTCAATCCTTGGGTCTGGTTGGGGCACATGCAGGAGGCAACCAATCGATGTGTCTCTCACATTGACGTTTTTCTCTCTCTCTCTGTCTCTCTCCTCCCTTCCACTCTCTCTAAAAAAACATCAAAGGACATCCTCTGGTGAGCATTAACAACAACAAAAAAGAGTAAGTTGGGTCTGCCCTGGCTGGGTGGCTCATTTGATTGAAGTGTTGTCTGATACATGGAAAGGTTGTTGTGGGTTTGATCCCTGGTAGGGGCGCATACTGGAAGGCAGTCATTGATGTTTCTCTCTCTCTCTCAAATCAGTGAACATATCCTTTACTGAGGATAAAAAATTTTTTTTTACAGAAAAGGATAAATTGGACCCAACTACTGGAGTAATATACTCATACACTCACGTCTTCTAACCATGAATCTTCTTTATAATCCCCTCACAACCCCCCACCCTCACCCCATCTGCTCATTCACAGGGCAGAAAGTACATACAATAATGGGCCTCAGGTATATACATTGTACTTTCAGCTGCACAGACATTGATTGTTTATGTTTAGTTCAGATTCTAAATTCCCACAGAAAGCTCCAGTTTGGGCCAAGTAACTTAATTGAAGGAGGATAGCGTCATTGTGAACAGTGGCTGCTAGAATTTGCCTGCTATTTACAGAGTAACAAATGGTTCCCAGGAAATAAACTGGTGACAGCCCAGTGAGAAATTAATTTAACATTTATTTGTCTAATTCAAAATCATTAGGCATTATGTTCAACTATTCTATTATTATAAAGAATGCTATAATAAATATTTTTGTAAATATCAATACTTAAGATACTTTTTGAACTTGACATAATAAGTCAATAAAATGTCTATTTTTCAATTTTATGGCGACCAAATTTAGACAAGTTTAGATTCCCATCAACAGTGAATGAGTGTGAATGAGGGTTTTTGGTTTTTTCTTTTTTTCAAACTCACCAATATTGAGGATGATCCATTTTTTAAGGCTTTGCCTATCTAACTGGTGAAGGTAATTGGTAAAGATAAAATGTATTTCCTACAATTTTATTGGCTATTAAACATTATGAAGTTTATGGACTGCAGGGCTGAATAGGGTCTAAGTATTTAAAGGCAGCCCGCCATCTAGACAGCTCTCTTGCTTTTGTGGATTCTATGCTTCTTAAGACTGAATTTCTACAAAAAAAACTTAACTAATTCCTAATTTGGAAATTTACACACTGAATACAAAATCAATCTCTGTATTTCATCACCCCTCCCTGCCCCCAGCTTTGCTGACTCCCCTATATTTGTTGAATATCTATCTTTCACATTAAACTGTTCACTCCTTTAAAGACAGAAATTGTGTTTCCTTTATCTTTGTAACTCTTAACCTCGGTGTCCAGCCCAATGTCAATATATATTTTTTATGTAAACTGATTGCGTGCATTCCTCAGGCTGATGGACTTTCAGGGGATCTGAATCTTTTTTTAAAAAAAATATTTCATTGATTTTTTTACAGAGAGGAAGGGAGAAGGATAGAGAGTTAGAAACATTGATGAGACAGAAACATCAGTCAGCTGCCTCCTGCACACCTCCTACTGGGTATGTGCCCGCAACCAAGGTATATGCCCTTGACCGGAATTGAACCTGGGACCTTTCACTCCGCAGACCGATGCTCTATCTATCCACTGAGCCAAACTGGTTAGGGCGGGATCTGGGTCTTTAGCCTGGCCACTATCTCTAGCTCTATGTCAGGCAAGTGCTTTTACTTAGACCAAAGTTTTCCAATACAAATCATCATATAGTTCAACTAGATAGTCATTAAAGCTTTTTTTAAAAAAAACAAAAAACAAAAACAAACCACCAACAACAACACTAAAATTCCATAGTAATACTTTGCTTTTTTTTATTACATGTGAAAAAGTTCTGTATATATTACAAAATAATAGAATTTAAATATGTTGTCTAATTGCGAATTTTCATCTAACAAATCTACAGAATTCAAACGTGGCCTTACTTATAAAACAGGATGTTTTAGTGAGTTGTCACCTCTCTGTGGTGTGTTAGCCCCATCTAGTGAATGATTAATGAATTCTCGAAAGCCAGTAGCATGTGAACAATTTTAAAGAGACGGCTGCATCATACATCATCTTGTTTCCAGTCTTTCAGCCTTTCTATTCCAGATTTCGCCAAGGTTGAAAGAGAAATTTATTGTGAGATTAGTTTTGGAAATGTGTGAATGCCTTCACAGAATAGATTGATTTTAAGAGTGAAGCAATACGAAGAGTTGTTATTTCTCAAATCCCACCTTTGCTTCGGTTTTTGTTTTTACCAAGTATGTAAATGCATATAGTTTAGGAAAATAATTGTATCAGAGACAAGCTTGGGTAACTTTCCTTTCCTGCTCACCTTTTGTCCCAAAGGAGTTGTCAAGTTTTATTATTTGCTTGATATTCTATGTATCTGTCACTAATTCAGCCTCAAATTTGTTGCCCATTATACATCAAGGCTGTGGACACATCAGGTATTCTCCTTATCCTGTGTTTCTGAAAAAGCCTTTCCCAGGACCTTCTGGCCTGCTCCAGCCTGGTTTGGTTTTCTCTCCTTGCCTGGAATGTAGCTTCATCCTGGATCTGCCTTAATTGTTATTCTGAGAAGCCCTCTCCCTTTTGCCCCCATGTTGGGTCTCCTGTTTCCTGTATTGTATGTTTTCTTCTCTCTTGGTTTATTCATATTTTGAAGAAATATACCCTCTGGGACCTCCAGAGAAAACGTGCATGTGAAATATATTTTTGAGACTCTGTATGGTGAATATGGTGAATTGTCATTCACCAGTAATTTCAAACTTTTTTTAGTGTGCCTGCTGGCTGGAAAGCTAAAACTACATTTCCCAGACGTCTTCACGGTAGGATCCTAGACGTACTGGAGTCTGTGCCAATGAGATATATTCATGCAAATTTTGAAGGTGTAAGTTGGGAAGATGCCATCTTTTGCTCATGGAGGCTCCCTGAGCATGGTGGCTTCTTGGTGCCAGGCATTTAATACCCTGCAATATTGCTTAAAATTCATCCGGTGGGTTCTTTCCTGCACTGAATCTTTAATGGTAAATATTATATGCGTTAGCTTGGTTACATATAGAATTCTAATTTTAAAATAATCTCTGTTTATATTTCTAGTGTTTCTGTTATAAACTATGAAGACATCTTAGTCCATGACCCAATGCATGTGATTTTCCTCCCCTCTTCTCTGGAAGCTTTGGGAAACTATTCTTTGTTTCCAGTGTTCTGAAAGTTCAAGGTAATTTGTCCATCATGCTGGTTCTTGGTATGTCCTTTCAATGTGGAAACTTATGTCTTTATTTGCTGGAAAATCTTTTGTTTCAGTGATCGTTTCCTTTTCCCTGGTTTCCTCTGTTCCCTTATTTTGGAACAGAAATTTCTTTTGATTATTGGACTTTTTGGCCTGACTCTCTAACTTACTTTATCTTTATTTCCTATTATTTTCTCTTTCCTTTTAAAATTTTTATAGGAGATGTCCTAAATTTCACCTTTAAACTCATGCCTTAAGATTTAAATGATTTTTGCTATTGTGTCTTTTTTTCAAAACACTTTGTTTTAATGATCAAGTCGTTCCATTTTGATAGCATCCTGTTTTAATTCTATCATTATAATATTTTCTCATCCCTTTAATACAGGGGTGGAGAACCTTTTTGCTGCCAAGGGCCATTTAGATATTTATAACATGATTTGCGGGCCATACAAAATTAGCAACTTAAAAATTAGCCTGCTATATTTGGTCATTTAATGAACTCACCCCTAATGCCTTGGCAGGACCAGGCCAAATGATTTCGTGGGACTTATAAGATCTGGGGGCCAGATGTTCCTCACCCCTGCAATATACACATCTTATTGATGCATAGTCTCCATTTGACTTAAATTGCTTTGCCCTTGCTTTTTGATGGGGCCACTAAATTTCAGTAGAGGTTTTTCTTAAGTGTCTGGTAATCTTAGGTGGCTGCTTATAAGTAACAGTGAGGAACTCAAAGGCTGATTGGAAACTCTGAGAAAAAGCTTGGGTTTGTCCACTGTGTGCTGCTCTGTTTACATTCCTCAAGACAGAAGCCTAGATGTCAGCATCCTGGGCGAGGACAGAAGCATGTGGGTCAAGTCCCAGCATTCTGCAATAGGGGGATTCAGAACAGTGCCCCTGCCCTGGAAGGTACCATGGGTTCCCTAATTCACAGGAGCTCTCTCTTTCCCTATTGCAAAGAGTAAAACTTTAGTTTCTGAAACTCTGGGGGCAGTGATCTGAATATTTGACTGTTGCTTAAGCAGATTTTTAATAAACCCTCCTTATTAAACACTGCTTTTCAGCCCAACTTCCAGAAGGACTGGAGGCAGACGATTCTGCCTGGTAAATTGGGTTGCTTATTGGATTTCCTCAAAAATTTATTGGTTTTTGTCCCTCTTTTGTTCTCTTCCATCTTGTGGGATATGTCTTTTAAAACAACTTCCTTTTTGTGGGGATTTGGGAAAGAGGAAAAATAGGCTTGTGTCCTCATCACTGTATAATTGACTTGATTGCATTTATACTGATAGGATTCCTGAGACAATACATACTTTCACAGGTGAATCTCAATGAATGTATATGTGTACATGCACATGCATGCACATATATAATATACATATTTAGGTAATCAATTGTGATCTTGATGTCAATGAACACAGCAATGGAAAATACAAGGGCGGGCAACCCAAATCTGTTAGAGTGGGTGGAGGAGGAATCACTAAATGTTTCCAAATTAAGGGATGTAAGGAAGGCTTTTTCAAAAATTACACATATAATGAAATTATGACTGGAAACTTTGAAAAGCAATTAATGGTGGGATAAAGTTAATTTTTTTCTTACACATACTTTTAAAGAATTACCTTTTAGCAAGTAATTAAAATAGGACTGCATATATTGACACCTTAGGAAGTGACTTCAGTCCAAGGGGTGATGCTAGGAAAGTTCTCCCCTCAGAAAGATAATATGATGGAGGACTGATTATGATGCTTTTGCTAAGGATTAGCTAGCTAGCTTAATTAGGTAGAGAGGAAGGGGTGGGTGGGGCCAGGGGGATGGAAACATTTCTATCCTCCTGCCCAGATGGAGTTTGTATCTGCTTCCAAGAAACGCCTGCATTTTATTAAAGGAATCTGTTAGTCCATGAATTTATTCTTCAACTTCGTTCGACAAGGACCCACGAGAAGAATTCTGCACCCCGAACCCCACATTTCACTTTTACCATCTGAAGCCTGCCCTCTTAGATTAGGGTTTATGTCAGAGGCCTCAGGGAGGAAGGGAAAGTGCACAGGGCTGGAGCATTGACTCAGAAAGGATATGTTGCACTAATAACCCAATTATTATTAGGTGAAAGTAGGAAGATTTCTTTCTTTCCCAACCTACGTGCGCATCATGGTTGAGCAGGTGGGCTCTGCTCATTTTGGTCCCTCAGAGACCCAGGCAGGCTGAGGAGACCATTTGATACATAGACATTCAGACCATTTGGATTTTCACTTTGAGTTTGATAGGGGCTTAAATAAGATCACCTCAGAGAGAGAGAAAATAAGGGACCCAAGTGCAGAGAACCCTGGAGCATGATAACATTCAGAGGCCAAGAAGAGACATATCAGCCACGGACTCTGAGGAGGAGCAGCCTGTGTGTTAGAAATCCCAAGGCACGAATATCAGAAGATTGATTTTTGGTTGGGGTTCTTCACATACTAATAAATTGCCTTTCAACTACGGCGTTTAGTTAACTTTTGCACATCTACCACACATGGTCCATACTGAATTATTTTAAAAGGTCCTCTAGGCAATAGAAACATGATGTGAGCCCTTCAACCACCCAGACCTAATAATGCTGGACGCTCCTGATAACCTGCCCTCATCCACTCCCCTTTCTTTATTCCTTGTCTGCAGCGAGCTCCTGGCATATTAAACCTGGTAGGGTTTTGCAGGGAGTCTCCAGGAGTGCCCCAGATTTGTTGTGCTGAGCAAGTATAAGGTGTTCACAGAGATATGCTCCATCCCACATCACCACAAAGCCACACACCTTAGAGCAAATTACCTGCCATTCACCTGTTTGTAATCCCTCCTGAAGTCAATGGCAATGCCTGTTTAAAGTGATAATAGGATCTTATTAGAAAATAGGAGATGCCACAGAAAGAAAATGGCAGAAGTCTTTTGCCTTAAAACGGACGGTTGCAATTTACCCATTTTAATTTATTAGCAAATGAAAGTAAAAAAAAAAAAATTGATTGCCATGTAAGTAATAGTTGTTCCGTTTAAGAATATTTTAAAATTTTATTCTGAATTGTATCTTATTGATATTTTATGTCTGGAAAAATTTATTCAGTTCAGAATTCAGGAGCTAGTCATCACAAATTATATGTATAGTTAAAAGTTTTTCAAATTATATCACATACAAATTTATCCTAGCATCGGTGATTCCATTTTGAATAATTAAATTAAATGCTCAATTCAATTTTTTTAAAGTAAAAAATTAAATAAGGGGCTTAAATAAGATCACCTCAGAGAGAGAAAACAGGGGACTGATTTGCCAGCCTGGTTGTGTATATGTGTATATGCACATGCGTGCGCATATATCATATGCGTATTTAGGAAATCAATTGTGATCTTGATGTCAGTGAACACAGAAATGGCTATCAAATAAGCATTTAAAAATGAACATCTAAAACAGAACTTTAATTTCTTTCTCCTCCCTTCAAATTAAAGGAATCTTTGCTGCTATTCAGCCCAGTCTCCAAACATTGGATCACCTTTTACTCTGTTTCACCACAGTCTACATCAGATCTATCAAGGTCTCTGTTATCTGCTGGGTTTCCCATTGAAATGGCTGTTGAGACTTAGCATCTCCACGACTGTGAACCTTGTTGAAGGCACCGCCACCTCTTACATGACTTACTGTAATAGGGCTTCCTCCCCTCCCCCACCCCCCACCCCCGCCACAGCAGTGCCCTGTTTCCGCTCTGGGTGCCCCGGAGTCTGTCTTTCACCCTCACAGCAGCCAGAGTGATACTGTCAATCCGCTGCTCAAGAAATAAATCAATAAAATCAATAAAAAGATGGTATATATTTTTAGTGAATAGTATGCCACACTTTGTTTTACTTGAAATTATCACACCCAAGTGGGCACGTGTTAGCTTTGCTATTATTAGTATTTACTTCCAATCTAATTGTTCTTATTCAAAAGAGATATACATTTGTGGAGTAAACTAGTAGAGAGTATGTATTTGTAACTCTTTCTTCACTATTAAAACTTTTGGAACCTCAAATCTTAGATATATGTCAGATTTGGAAGACCACCCTTTCCCATTCTATTTTGCTCAAATACCCCAAATATTAAAGGTCAGCATGTACTTTCAATAAATTAGAGTAGAGTAGTAGAGTAACACCTTGAAAAATAAAAGTAATTACATTTTAAAGCTTGCTGCTTACAGTCTTTGAAGATATAGGCACAGAATAAAACACTGGATATTGTTATGTATAAAACTGTATCTGTTCATCCAAGTGACAAAAAGAAAAAAATTGGTATTAGAATGCTATGTGAGCAGCTAATATAATGAGCTTAAAGTTCCTAAATTCTGCAATAAAATGTATAAAACATTTAGTCTATAGGTTTGGGGCAGGGAAATGGGCATTTGGGCATTTAAAAAATTGCTGAATTTTATCTTCACCAAAAGCTATGATGAAATTGAACCCATTTTGTTTCAGAGTAACTGCGAGATGAAGTTATTGGCTTCAAGGGGAAATTAAACCCCTCTTTCTAATAGCAATTTGGCATCTATTTCTGTTTATAGGCACTCCTACGCCTCTTACTTTACTAGTGCAACTTTAATAAATAAAAGTTCATGAGTTGAAGGAGATTGCACAGGCTGTTACATTTTTAAAAGGGAAGGTTGAATCACGTAGCTTAAGGCTCCTAGCTTGCTAGATGTGGCTTCGCTTCAGATGAACCCGATCTGTGACGATCTTGGGCTTCATTATAGGATGTGGTATGAAAATTAAAGAGAAAATAACTTCAGGATGGAAAACACTAGCTGTCATTTATTGAATACCTCACAGGCAATAGCTCTGATACCAGGTACTTTATGGAAAGCGCCTTTAACTCAATCATCACTTACTATTTCTATGTATATCATTATTTAGAGAAGAAGAACCTGTGGCAAGGAAAGTTTTTGTGTTTCTCAATTTCAACGAGTCAGAAAGAGTGGGGTGCAGGTCGGTGCCCGAACACATCACTAAACCAGTCCTACTTGCATTTCTAGACATTCTCATTTACCTTTGTTGGATACAGATGATTTTACTTTTGCACAAAAAATAGCCATGGATGAAAGTCAAGGTCTGAGACAAAGATTGTATCAGATGCCAAACATTTAAATAAAAGTGAAAAATGTAGTATACCACGTGAAAAATCTATCACTATTATATATTATTCCCAGACATTTCCAAGCTAAGGTGGAAAATAACTCCTTACACAGCCTTGAATTTACGAGGAATGAGATTTCCTTTTCTGTGCACCTTTCTGCAGCAAGGGGTCCCTGGGCTATATCTTTAACCCAAATCTTCTCTTCTATTTTGGTCCACAGCAAAGACATAAATGTCTCCTTGCCCTGGACCTTGGCTCAGGGATGTATCTCTTGCACTAATCCATTTGCTGCTTTGAGTAAGTACTTGATTCGTGAGGTAAGAACAGAGTCCCCCATGCTTTAATTACTCTATTATGTGCTGAACGACACAGGGAATAACCCTGTGCCCCATTCAATTAGGATTTAGATTGGTGGGTGAATGCTCATGCGGTGAGTGACAGAAAATACTCTCCTGGTAACAACACTGGATTGGGAGTCTGGGTCTACTGTCACTTGCTGTTTCAGCCTTGGATCATGGTGACTTGTATCTGGGGCTTGTTTGCACAACAGGCTATTGCAGCTCAAGTGATTTTTCACATATGTAAAATTTTAAATATGTTACAGTAGGTTGAAGATCCTTACAACAATCACAATAGATGATGTGTTTTATTGGCATATATATTTTACTCAAGAAACTCTAAAAAATATGAGGTATTCTTGTTTAATATAATCAATATACTATGTTAATCTTTTAAGAATCAACTTCATAAAGGTGACCATTCCTCCTTGCAATTATGATCAGGTAAAAATTATGAGAAGACTTACTATGAAAAGGAGAGAAGTACAATAAAGAAATAAAGAAAAAATTGCTTTGAGGTCATGACATGAAATTCAAACAAAAATTCAATGGCATAAATATATTAGAATATTTCCCATGTTGTCCATTGAACACCCACATCAGAATCTCATGGGGTTTTTGGAAGAAAAGTGTGAGTCAAAACGTGGATTCCTAGGTCCCACTTCTGAGACATTTTGCTAAGATCTCTGGAGATGGGATGGAGATTATCCTTATGGTCTCTAATGTTTGACTGTCAATGCATTTTGCTTTGAGTTTAATCCACCCCAGTTCCATACCTTTCTGTATATTAATTTCACACATTTATAAAAGAGTAAGGAAAGGAATATATTATCAATAGGAAAAAAAATCACTGACTATCTTTTACAGGTGAATTGCAAAACTTCATAATGATTGTAGTGAGACTGAAGTTTAGCTCTTGCTAGTCTATCATACTTTAAAAAAAAGTATTGAGCATCTAAGTTTACTGCCTATAAAGCATTTTAGTTTGATCTTGAAAAGTGTGATTACTGTTACGTAAACAGAATTAAAATAAGACGTTGGCTCTATAACACGGATGTATTATGCATTACTACATATTTCCTATGTAGTTTAATAAATACAGAGGAAAGAGAATTGATTTGGAGTCAGACAAAGGGTTCAGAGTCCCTCTTAGTCTTAGTTGCTTTCCCTGTAAAACAGAACAGTTAATACCAGCTTAAGAGTTTTGTAAATGTCAACTGAAACGGTATATGTAAAACTCCTAACCTAGTGCCAACCAACACTCAGCAGATATTCAATAATGATAGCTATCCTTATCCTATTATCCTTTGTATTTATTGATGACATTACTGAGATAACTTTATCGATGATGCACACAAGTAGGCATTCTTGGATATGTAGCAATAGTGACTGGATCCTGCTGTCATTTGCATCACTTATTTGGTTTTCAGTAGTTCACAGATATTTAATCAAACCTATATATTCCATGCCAGGTTACTGTGAGTCTTTCTCCTATCTTGATTTCCCCATACTCATATCACATTTCTCATTGCCATATTTTATGAAATTTTACATCAGAGCTGTACAAACTTTTATACATCAGAGCTTTCTGTTTTGTGCTAGAATCACCCACACTATTAAAAAATTGTTTGGGTTATCTGATTCTCTTTCTTCTTGCATTTTTAAAATGTTAAGTCTACGATTTCATTATTGATCTTTATCTTGCTGCAGTTATTATTTGAATGATTTGTAGGTGAATGTAACAGCAGGGCTTAGAAACAAGAATATGAAGTTTACAGTGTGCTGACAGCTCATACACATATGTGTATGCAATACAGTCTCATTTATCAGGTCAGCCAGTGTTGCTCAGTGGTTGAGCATCAACCTATGAACCAAGAGTTCATGGTTCAATTCCCGGTCAGGGCATATGCCTAGGCTGCAGGTTCCATCCCCAGTAGGGGATGTGCAGGAGGTAGCTGAACAATGATTCTCTCTCATCATTTATGTCTCTCTCTCTCTCTCTCTCTCTCTCTCTCTCTCTCTCTCTTCTCCCCCCTCCCTCTATCTCTCTCTCTCCATTCCTCTCTGAAATCAATAAAGTGACCTGGAGAATACTATGCTAAGTGAAATAAGCCAGTCAGAGAAAGACAAGTATCACATGATCTCACTCATGTGGAATCTAATGAACAAAATAAACTGTTGAACAAAATAGACACAGAGACATAAAAGCATGGAACAGACTGTGGAATCTCAGAGGGAAGGCATGGGTGGGAAGAGATCAACAAAGAACTGGTATGCATATATGCGTAACCCCTCCACACAGACAATAGGGTGGTGAAGGCCGGGGGCAGGGGGTGGTGCAGGCTATAAGGGATTAATGGGAGAAAAAAGGGGACCTATGTAATATTTTAAACATATATATATATATCTCACTAATCACAAAACAACATTCAGTTTAGGTATGTTCTCTTAAGTCATGTACAAGGACCAAGAATATTTTGCATCTGTGCTCTCGCTGATTGCCTTTTCTTTAACTGGGCAGAGGCTCAATCAGTAAGGGGTATACATAGGCAATATTTTAAATAAAGTTTCTCAACCACAAGGAATGAAACAAAAGGGATTTTAAAATGTACTTTTTGGTCAATTAAATAATACAGAAAATTAAAATGAACTATCTTGAACCATGTTTCATGCCCCCTCTGTAATTTCATTAACAATTTAAAGGAAAATTCCAAGAAAATTTTCAATAATAGATTGAAGTTTTAGTTATGCATAGTGTAAGTAGTTATTCATATAAAATATCAATCTTTGGTATTTATTATTATTATCAAACATCCACCATCTGGAAGATGCCAGGATTAATTCATATTAAATCAATTTTCAGATGAAAGAAGGCAATTCAAGTATTTAACAAAAGCTGACATGATCCTGACTCAGGATTTGTCCTAACAATCACAGTATTTCTGAAATGTTCTAATTAGATGTGTGTCTGCATAAATCCCTCTAAAGGAAGGACATACAAATGTTATTTTTATTCTATTTGGAGATACTAAGGGTTTTAACTGGAGTGCCAATTTTCTGCAGCCTTAGCTTAGAATTGCAGCTTTGTGTTTAAAATGTGTCTCATTTAAAATAGATTCTTTCAGGTTCACAGGAGGGGAGGGCAGTGAGGGGGGGGGGGGCAATGGGAGGGAGGAGAGAGGTTCCGGAGGTGTTTGTGGGGTGGGAGGGGAGCCTGTTCTATTCTGTTTGAAAACATTAACAGATATTTTCCAATTTAAAGAAACTGACTTTTGAAGCCTAATTCAGTTAGGCAAAATATAAGAATTTAAAAGTGGAAACCAATTATCTCTAACTTGTACACTTTGTTGAAGAGGTATTAAATTGGAAAAACTTTGAGCTTCAGAAGGCACATTTAGGCTTCCTGTTGACAATAAATGCAAAACAAAAATAATTTAAAAATGAAAACCTTGACACATTAATCAGGTCTCCTTCACAACTGAGGTCTTATATACGCACAGAACTAGACTCTGTTCCTGACCTAGTCATTAATAATATCTTTCAGTCTGTGGACCCCTCACCCCCCACTCCCTGTTTATTACCAAATATAATTCCACTAATACAAAATTCTGTCACTAGGTGGCTCTGTTTAGCTTTTTAAAAAGTCTTCTATGAAAATCTTTTCTGGGAACATTTCTGTTTTCATATTTCATCTCATTTTTTTTTTTGCCTTTGTAATACGTACAGTCTGTGTAGCTTAGTTGCAAGCCATTAGCTGTATGAAATTAGAGCCTTGTGCAATGTGCTGCCAACTCCTCTCTCTAGTCAACAAATAATGAAAGGTGACAGATGACAATTCTACAGGACTATGGTTATTGGCTGGATGCCATTGCTCAATGCCCGGATCCTTTGCAAAACTCTTTCCAATCTTATTTTCTCATTCAGAGCTCCATTTGAGCACCAAGTCATATTTCCTGTAGTGAGAGAAATCCCAAGAAAGTCATGAGGAGAGGGTTGGATTTCTTTTTAAGTTCCTGATTAATTCCTGATCTGAGAAGAATGATGTGAGCTAGTGGGAAATGCCTCAGACTCAGAGATGAAACACTTGAAATCTAGTTTGTTTGATTTTTTACAGGTAGTTATAAGTCACCTTTGCTCCCCAAATCTCAGTTTCCTCATCCATAAAGTTGAAGAGATGGACTAGATGATATTTGTAATCTCTTCTAATTTTTCCATAATGGGTGATATGCCTAAAGGGATTCCTTAAGCAAAAGTGGCCTTGTATATAAATATTACTTACTTTCTCAGATTTTATACTCCCAAGGAAGAAGTGTCATCGATTGTAGCCCCAGTGCCCCAAAAACAGTGCCTGGCACATAGAAGAAACTCAACATATATAGTTAAATGAATAAGCAAACTGCCTAGGAGTACTGAATGAAGAAGATTACTGGCCAATGTTGACTCTCCACATAAAACTCTATTTTAGTTTCTCTGACTGGCATCAGTTTCTACCTTAAAAGTTACAGGTGCCGCCGAAACCGGTTTGGCTCGGTGGATAGAGCGTCGGCCTGCGGACTGAAAGGTCCCAGGTTCGATTCCGGTCAAGGGCATGTACCTGGGTTGCGGGCACATCCCCAGTAGGAGATGTGCAGGAGGCAGCTGATCGATGTTTCTCTCTCATCGATGTTTCTAACTCTCTATCTCTCTCCCTTCCTCTCTATAAAAAATCAATAAAAAATATTTAAAAAAAAAAAAAAGTTACAGGTGCCCATTGATGAAGGCAAGTCATCTTAAGCATGCATTCTCTATGAACACTGTTGTGTTATTTGCATTAAATAGCTGTTGTTGTAGATTCTTTAAAGGAAAAGCCCACCTGTAGCAGTGGGTTTAAAGTCCTGGAGCATGACAGTGATACCATTGGCTAGAGACACCGCTTTAGTCGGCTGGCTCTGAAGCTGTCGGGCCCAGGATGAAGCCAAGGATCTATTAAACGACGGCCTAAGTGAAGGTGAGGTGTTGAGAGAAGGGTTGAAACTTGGTAGAGAAGTGAAAAGATGCTTAATGAATTTTAATAGAATGGTCAAATAAGACACAGATACATGCAAAATATTCAGCATCCACGGAAAAAATACCGTTGTTAAAATACCACTTTTGTGAAGAGTGTAAGAATCTTGACAGCAGGCATTTAGGGCTAACTTGAGACAAATACCTAATTCAGAAACCACCTGATGGGGACTTATTGATAACAGTAACATAATGATGTAAGAATCCTCAAACTCAGTATGGAGAGATCAACATACCATTTACAATATAATTATTTAAAATTATATATAAGAAATTAAAATGCTATGAAATGTGGTTCTGACATTTTTCAATTATGTCCAGCTCTCAGTTATTAGCTCTTTGGAAAGGAAAATATTTATGGAACATTGCAACATTCCATTTGATCTTTTTCTGGGCTTCTCTGAGTTCTACTGTGCTATAGAGAATTAGAATGGCTTTACCCTGCTTGATTTTTGTAGGAAGGAAAAGAATTTCAACCCCATTGCACAGATGCTTTTTCTGGAAAACACTATTTAAATGCCCCTGGAGAGAATTCACTGCAGAACAATGCCCCTTGGAATGCAGGTCACAATGGGAGTACCACAAAAGGTATTGTTAAGGTTATTGCTACTTTTTTTTTAAATGGGGAAAATACTCACACGTTGACAGAATTCTTAGAACTTTGCTTCGATGTTCTCAATGTAAAGCATTTGGGAAATTGTAAGCCTGTGTCAAGCAAGTGTCCTGGCTCATGACTCTTTTTGTTACGACTAAAATGCTTTGCTATGGTGGGAGAGGATAGAACAGAAGGCATCCCCCCTCCTGAATGATGAGGGGAAAAATGTGTTTGTCCTATTTGTAAAACTGTGATGTCCATCTGCAGCAAAAAAGAAATGGTATGTTTTATATAATGTTAACACAGAGCATAAAATTATATGTATGTAAAGTTTAAATATGACACAAGGACAGGAAGTATATGATGTGGACCAGTACAATTTTAACTTTGTTTCCTTGGGACTGTGAGTCATTTTCTACTTGGATTTCTGTTATTTCTCAGCCTTCCCATTGCTCCGTTATGGACAACCATCTCATGCACTTGTTGTGATGTGATGGGTTTGAAATAATTGGAAAAGTGGAGATAACTTAGACTTTTAAATTTATGCATGAACTGGATAGGTTCACATGACAGAAGGCAAGGAGGAGCTATGTATACCAGCCTCTACAGTAGGCCCTTGGGAAAGGGCAGGGGTAAATTGAGTCCCTGGATTTATTATATGCTTCAGTGTAGTTCACCCAGGCAGGGAACCTGCTAGGGATGTCTTTTTCTCTCTCATTCACACGCCTCATTTTGGTAACCCAGCCAGAGTGGCAGTGGTTATGAAATTCCTTAAGTAAGGATTTGGGACTTTGGTATCCTGGCATCTTTTACCATCTTTACCATGCCCAACTTCTTGAAATGGAATCTACTTTTGCCTATGCATGTTGATCTCTTTAATATCTCTAATATATTATAGAATTTCCATCAATAGTGATACTTCTGACTACAAACAAAGCTTTATATATTTCTTATACATATGTTTTCTATATATGAAAAATGACAAATATCGTACTGTAAAAACTGTTAGACTATTTGATTTTTTATATTGAGAGACTTATTCGAAACAACATAATGTGAAAGAAAAGGCAGTGGACTGGGAGGCAGGAAAGGCAGATTCTAGCCTGGTCATTGTTATGATCAGCAGGACCATTTTCACTTTAATAACTCAAGTTCTCTCCTGGACTAGTTGAACTCTATGAAGTGTGATCATACAGGCTCTTTTGCCTGGGACAGTCCTGGTTGACACCTGTTATTCCAAAGTAATTATTAATAGCACCCTTTTCACTCTCAAAAGTGTCCTGGTTTGGATGATAAATTATATGGTTACTTTATCTCTAAAGGTCCTTTCAACGTGGGTATTCTTTGATGATACCAAGGGATGAGATGTGGAATCAAATATCTGAGAGCAAGTCATTGAAATTCTAGCCCTTTATTTTGAGCCGTGGTGAGAGATGAAGGTATTGAGTTTGATATATGGCCCAGATCATGAAGGTGTTTATATTCAAAGGCTTTTAATTTTATCCCGAAGCCTATGTGGAAGCATTTTAATCAGGGAAGAACCCGAGCTATCACTTTGGCTGCATTTTAGAAAATGGATTTTAAGAGACTCTTGCTGGAAATAGCAATTATGCTAAGAGGTTATTACAATAATTCTATTAAGAAGTGATGGAGATCTTAACCAAGTGTATGACAGTGGAAGAGAGAAAAATACTAATTAAAGAGACATTCAGGTGGTAACATGTATGAGATATAATAATGATTATGGGAGAGGCTAGAGTGTAGGATGACTTCCCCCATGATCCCATTCATTTCTTAAATTATTGGATAGATAATGATACCATTTATGGAAGGGGAGAGCATAGGTTTCAGAGTTCTACACTGAAGAGATGATGAGCTCATTACTCAACTTGTGGAGTTAGTACATTTGTGGGACATACAAATGGCAATATCCAGTAGACTTTAGATCTAGGATAAGAACATTAGAATATCGAGTTCTAGTCTGGTGATGTAAATCTGGGAGTGATTAGCACATTCAAAACTCTAAGAAAGATCCAGGGTACTATAAAAAGAGGCAATGAAATAACGCTGGGAGTTCGTAGCAATACAAGAAAGAGCAAATAAGAAAAAAAAAATTTTAAAAATCAACAAATTATCAAGTGCTGGCAAAGATGTGGAGGAAAAGGAACCCTCATGCACTGCTGGGGGATTGCAAATTGGTACAGCTACTATAAAATCAGTATGGAGATTCCTCAAAATATAAAAAGTAGAGCTACCATATGATCCAACAATACCACTTGAGTATTTATTAGAAGGAAACAAAAACATTAATTTGAAAAGATATGCACTGTTAAGTTCATTGTAGCATTATTTACAACTAGAGGCCTGGTGCATGAATTCGTGCACTGGTGGGGTCCCTAGGTGGGTGGGGGGAAGGGCTGGGATGCAATCGGCTTTCTGGGCAGGCAGTGGGATGCCCTTGCTGGCCCAGGATGTAGATCCATCCCCCTGACATTTGTGCCGGTTGTCAGGAGTCACCTGGAGGCTGCTTTTATATTATTTCTTCCTTGTGGAGTGTCTAGGGAGGGGAAGCAGCCACTGTGCCTGAGGAGCTAGCCAGTCAGTGCCTGGCCTTTTCTCTGGAGATTGGACCTGCAGGACTACTGAGGGAGTGAGTGGCTGCCACCAGGCTGGTGAGCCACTGGAATAGGTCAGTCAGTTGAGCAGACTCCTTCATTGAGTGTCTGCCCCCTGGTGGTCAGTGCACATCATAGCGACTGGTCATTCCAGTTGTTTGGTCATAACGGTTGCTTAGGCTTTTATATATAGAGGCTAGAGGCCCGGTGCATGAAATTCATGCATGGGGAGGGGATGTGTGTCCCTCAGCCCAGCCTGTGCCCTCTCCAATCTGGGATCCCTCTCACAATCCGGGACTGCTGGCTCCCAAATGCTTGCCTGCCTGCCTGCCTGATTGCCCCTAACTGTGTCTGCCTGCTAGCCTGAATATCCCCTAACCACTCCCCTGCCAGCCTGACCAAGGCCTAACTGCTCCCCTGCAGGCCTGATCGCCCACAACTGCCCTCCCCTGCAGGCCCAGTCATCCCCAATTGCCCTCCCCTGCTGGCCCGGTCACCCCTAACTACCCTCCCCTGCTGGCTCTGTCACCCCTAACTGCCCTCCCTTGCCAGCCTGGTTGCCCCTAACTGCCCTCCCCTGCAGGCCTGGTCCTCACAACTACCCTCCCCTGCAGGCCTGGTCCCCCCCAACTGCACTTCTCTGCAGGCCTGATCGCCTACAACTGTCCTCCCCTGCAGGCCCAGTCACCTGCAATGGCCCTCCCCTGCAGGCCTGGTTGCCCCCAACTGCCCTCTTCTGCCGGCCTGATTGCCCACAACTGCCCTCCCCTGCCAGCCATCTTGTGTCCACATGGGGCAGCCATCTTGTGTGTTGGAGTGATGGTCAATTTGCATATTACCTCTTTATTATATGAGATAGCCAAGATATGGAAGCAACCTAGGTACCCATCAATAGACAAATAAATAGATAAATATATATATACAATGAATATTACTCAGCAATAAAAAGATAAATCTTACCATTTATGACAACATGGTTGGACCTTGAGGGTATTGTGTTAAGTGAAATAAGTCAGACAGACATAGACAAATACTATATGGTTTCACTTACATGTGGAATCTGAAGAAAACAAACAGAACAAAAATGGATACAGACCAATATATACAGTGAACAAGCTGATAATTGCCAAAGGGTAGGGTTCATGGGGTAAAAAGCAAAAAAATAAATAAAAAAATTTAAAATAATAGTGAAATAAAATCAATATGGTTCCTAATTAGTCTTTATTATTTTTATTTTTAAAATTTATTAATTTAGAAAGAAGAGAGAGAGAGAAAGATCAATGTGTTGTTTCACATATTTATGCATTCATTGGTTGATTCTTGTGTATGCCCCAACCGGGGATTGAACCTGCAACCTTGGTGTATCAGGAAAATGCTCTACCCAACTAAACTACCCAAGGCTCTAATCAGTCTTTTATTTGTTTGTTTTTAAAATATATTTTTAGCCTAACCGGTTTGGCTCAGTGGATAGAGCATCGGCCTGCGGACTGAAAGGTCCCAGGTTCGATTCTGGTCAAGGGCATGTACCTTGGTTGCAGGCACATCTCCAGTAGGCAGCTTATTGATGATTCTCTCTCATCGATGTTTCTAACTCTCTATCCCTCTCCATTCCTCTCTGTAAAAAAATCAATAAAATATATATTTAAAAAAAATAAAATATATTTTTACTAGAGGACTGGTGCATGAAATTTGTGCACAAATAGGGTCCCTAGGCATGGCTGGTGATCAGGGCCAATCTGTGGGGCAACCGGCAGAGCAATCGGGGGGCCCCTGCTGGCACCTTCCTTGGCAGGCCTGGGGCCTACGGGCTGGGGGCAGTTCCTGCATTGAGTGTCTGTCCCCTGGTGGTCAGTGTTAGTCATAGCAACTGGTCATTCTGCTGGTCTTTTTGCCATTTGGTCAATTTGCATATTAGGCTTTTATTATATAGGATTGATTTCTGAGAGGAAGGGTGAGGGAGAGATAGAAACATCAATGATGAGAGAGAATCATTGATTGGCTGCTTCCTGCACACCCCCTCTGGAGTTTGAGTCTGCAACTGGGGCATGTGCCCTGACAGGGAATTGAACTGTGACCTCCTGGTTCATAGTTCAATGCTCAATCACTGAGCCACCCAGCAGGACTCTAAACAGTCTTTAATAAAGAGAGAGCAAGAGTGACCTGAAGGAGAGATTGATATGGAGCTACCAGAGAAGTAAAAAGAAAACCATTAGAGTGATATCAAATAACCCACAGAAGCAATTAAAGATTTCTTTATAGAGCACATACACCATGCTTTAATTTAGTAGTACCAAAATGTTTGTTCTCAGTATTCTTTCACACTTAAAAATTTTTGAGGAACTCAAATAATTTGTGGATTACAGCTGTTGGTATTTATTACATTAGAAATAACATTAAAATTATATTTATTATTTTATGTAACTCTAATAAGAGCAAATGTAGTGAATTTTAATGAAAGATGACGTTTATGAAAATAATATTTTGAAAAAAGTTTTTAGTGAGATATGTAACATTGTTTTATAAAAATCTCTTTAATGTAGCTTCTCCCATCTACTTTTGCATTTAATCTGTTGTAATATATTATTTGGGTTAAGGTATATGAAGAAAATATGGCTGCACATAGATATTTAGCCAGAAAAATGAAATATCTCATAGTCTTTTAAGATAATTGTGGATCTTATTTTATTTTGATATTACACCAGAACTTGACTAGTGATAGTTTCTTGAAAGTTAGTTACAATGTGGAATCTAAAAGCATACCAATGAACTTTTAGTACGTATTGCATTAAAATCCCTTGTTATATCTTGAACTTTAAATCTTTAACTCATGCATAGTTTTGTATCATCTCTTGTTAGTCATTTGGAAAATATTGGCTCACTGAATATGTAGAGCTTTCAAATGTTGACATATTTCACTACATAATGTTTTAAAATGATCAATATCACTGCTGTTCTTATCAGAAAAGTATTTAAGTATTGGGAAACTGTCAAGTTCACAGTGGCAGGTACAATTTTTCCAATATTCTAATTTTCTCTCGAAAGCTCAAATTTTATCATTGGCAACACATTCTTTCAGTTGTTTTCATTGAAAGGACGGGTCCACTACATTTATTTTTCACAAAATGTTCTCCAAATACTGCAATATGAATACCCATGGTTTAATGGTTAGTTTCTGCAAATATAAATTGTGTTCCACAAATAAAGCAGCTTAATTCAGAAGCTTACAATTCAATTGCACCAGTGCTATCCTTCGATATCCAGCTGAATTGCTTAATACACACTTTCCATTTACTCATACAGACTATTAAAACACCGGTACTCAAGAGCTGAGATTTAATAGAAAGCAATTACTTTTGGCTGCTTCATCAAGGATATTTGGTGAAATTGTTGGATAGGACAAGGGTCTCAAGGTCTGGGCCATTCTTACTAAATGTAAGCTTAGCACAGTATTTTGCAGACCAGATGTAAAACAGGATGAGCTAGACGGCAACCCAAGGATAAATGTAACCAATTGCAAAGAAGAAATCAACATGGAACTGACCAAATAGTGCACAGAAGCAATGGCTTCGCCTCCCTTAGGCCCTTAGGGCAGACAGAACTTTGTATAGGAATCCCTGTCTCCTTTACTTGCTGCAAGCAAATAAAACCACCTAGAGTCAATCAGGTCTCGTTCTTGAATAGAGCACCCCAAGTGATGAACCTCTTGAGTTCGGTAACAAAAATGACTGTATGTGTTATCACATGTATGTTGTAGTGAAGAATTGGTGATACAGCGTGGACCTCTGCCTTGGCTTATAATAAGGTGCCAGGAATTTTACCACCATGGATTTTGCACAATCAATGCAAATGCCAGCAGAACGTAAAGGGGCGATAACATCTTTGTGTTATTGTAAAAATAGTTTTGGTTTTGCAGATGCCCAAGAAGGGTCTTGGGCCTCCCAAGGTGCACAACCAGACACGGAGAATCACCGCTTTAACTAAACGTAGGGATCACTGCACCCATCATCCATGCTGTAGGGAAGTTAAAGCAACAAACAAACCAACCCCAGACAACCTAAAAACAAGAAAAAAGCTTCACTGCGTTTCGCAACAAGGAGCACAGGGGTAGTCTTATTGAGAATAGCTCTAGGGTTCAGGTTTCCAGGTTAATGTATTTTTGTTATGTATCCACTTATGTGAAATGATGTAAAGGAAAAAATATACTCTCACTTCAATGAATGTATTTTGTTCACCTCAAATAGAAACTCTTAAATGTAAGAAGTCATTAATTATGGCTGTCATCAAACCTGGGAGAGCATATCAAATTTCTCTGACTAGGAACTAAATGTCTTTTCGTTCTTTGAATTATGGATCTAGCATATAAAACAATTTGGCACGCCATTTATAACAACTCAGGGTAAAAAGCAAATCCCAAGAAACGGGTTGTCAGAAGCGCCATAGTCACTGGCAGTCAAATGAAATGGTTCAATATATAAAGAAGTTACTTTAAAATGATTTGACTAAAAGGATAGAAGGTTATTTGGCATATTGTAGGACAAATGTGCCCCTTACCAGAGGTAGTACACATACGGAAGGCAGACAGTGGTTAAGAAAGAGACATTGATTGAGCATCTTCTCTGGATCCTTCTCTGAGTCAGAGGTAGTATCTATTTCATCTTACATAAGCCTTCCAAAGCCCTTTATGTCAGGTTAACCCTTTCTTAAAGACCATTAACCCTGTTTAAAACTATCAATTTTATCTACAAACGCTGTCTAAAACGGAATTTTATCTAAGTTCAACAACTTGCAAAGATAATGAGATTTTTCTCTGATGAATGTTACCTGAGTGAAATCAATTTCTTTATGAAGTATGATTTCTTCTTCACTCAAAATAGTTGTTTAGCTTTGGATTCTACATACAAGGGACTGTTAAAACTGGGTTACACAGTTTCTGTTATAAAGAACTTTTGCAAATGTAATTGTAAGGAGGCTGTGGCTGACTAATCAGGTACCTTTCCACCACCTCACAGGAACTGAGGAACTGAGCAGCTGCAGAAGCTAAGGGATCTGCAATGTCATGAGATATTTAATAAAGCAAACTTGCTGTCCTCAGGTTAACATTCCTAGTATTCACCCAGAAAGCAATAGTGAATCCTATATTATTCTACCTAATCAGCACTGGCTATATTTGAGTATGCATATTACCACTTATTTTATATCTGAAGGATACAAGCTATAGCTCATAGCTTATATCTAGAATCTGCCTGATTTACTTTAATTTTTCTTTGGCTTCAGATGGGATATTATGTTTCATTTCATCGTGGAACATTTCCCATCAGTGTTGAATAAATGCTGTTAGGGTTACATAAAATAAAAATTCGATGATTCTTGGCAGCCTTGACCCTCTGTTATTAGCTTTCATCATATCTAAAAATAACCCAGTTTACCTTTACTATCTCCAACAACAAAATTGTCATCTAGAAAATTGTCTTCTAGCTGTTTACATTCACCTATTGCTTTCAGATTCACTCTCCTCCTCCCCCACCCCCTTGCATGAATAAGTATTTCCTTGAAGTCTGGCATATATGTGCTCTAAAGTCACTTTCCCGCATGGAACATTATGTCATTGATTTCTTTTTTTTTGTTGAACACCATTTCCAACTTTTCCTATCAGGCCAACATCCTTTTGAAAACTGTCTATATTTGTCTATACCCTTTTCATTCATTTACCTCTTAGCTAGGTCTTTTTTCATATTTTATGTTTCAACAAGCCTATGAACATCTTACTCTTCTGTAGCTAACGTTTTTATGGCTACATTCTTATCTTCAAACTGATACACAACAGATACTAACAAATATATAGCATATATGTGTGCAGAGGAATGTAGTACAAAGAGGAAGTGACTGGAATTTCAGGCAATTGCAGTGAACTGAAGCAGAGACAGAAAAGTGTGGGATAGGTACAGAGACTAAGAGTTCATTTAACTTGATGAAGCATATGTGATCAAAATGAGTATAATTATTCCAAAAGAGATTTTTTTAACCCATGTGTTTCTTGTCTTTCCTTATTTACTTATGAAACTTATATGCATATGAAACATATACAGACAATTGTAGGGCATTTGGGTGTTTACTAAAGCAGCACACAAATTTAAATAGCATGTTTAGATTATTTTATTCTCATACTGAAAAATGAACCATCATCTACGCATGCACCGAATAATTTCTTCCCAAAATATTTATTGGCCTTTCCTGGAGTATAAAGGAATCAAACTTGAAATGCCGTAAATATATTATAGATGAGAAAAACATTAGCTATATAAAAATACAGCAGAAACATTTGAGAAATCAATGCAGTTTATAAACTACATATGCTCTTGAGGTGACTTTGCTTCATTAAGAATGGAAGAAATACAAGTGCATTGAGCATTGCCCAAGCCCTAATTAAAACCCTGCTGAGAATTGAAATGTGGGCTTTACAACATTTAAATATTGTACACTGTGAGATTTTAGATGCAGTCAGTAAAAGGACTTATAGGAAACATTTTCCAGAATAAAAGATTGATTGAGTTGAAATATTTTTTGTTAAAGGCAAGGATTAAAATAGCTAGCATTCTATTTTGAAACATTGATGAACAGTGGTGGGTAGAAATAAGAATTTAAAATAGAGTATCAGTAGGTTTCTTTAATTTTTACTTTTATGGCTATAACAATAAGTACAAGAAAATAAAACTAATACCAAAATGCAGTGTTCATTTGTTACAAAAGAAAATGAAACAAAAATTATTTTGTGTGAGGTTGCTCTTGATGACTTCTCTTCTTCATGAACTGTCATTTTAAATAAGGGACTGATTCTTTAAAGTGAAGAGAGTATAACTTGTTACGTGTTAGGACACATAGCTAAATGCCAATCAGTCACCACAGATTTTCAGCTTTATTTAGACTTTGACATATGTTGACAATTTATTTTATTGTGATTCAATTCATGAGTCAAGATGCTAACCAGAAGATGTTTTAGGTGAACATCGCTAAATATTTTATTATAAAGGTCCAATGTTTTCCATAACAATTTTGGGCAAGGAAAGGAACTATATTTTCTTACTAATGTGAAGAATTTCATTAGTGATTATAGACTTTGGGCTAATGGCACCAGATAATAACCATCAAAATTGAATTTAGCACTTCTCCATTTCATGCCCAATATGCCTGTGAAATTTTAAATCAAGCTATAAAAGTTCTGAAATCATTTATCAGATGACTTAGTATGAAGAGTTATTTAAGTAAAAAATATCATTTGCTGAATACTTATGAGCTACTCAAGTGGTATGCACAATATAATATTGCTGATCCTCAAATTAATCCTGTCAGATAGGTACTGTTATTGAAATTTTACGTATAAGAAAATTGAAATCCAAAGAGTTTCACTAACTTGTCCAAGTTAATACTAGTAGTGCCAGATAAAGCTGGGATTCACATCTAGTCCACTTTCAAGTTCATAGCCACGATTCCCTACCCCTAATCCCATATTACCTTTCTAGGTTTGTTCTATAATCTAAAACTACTATTATTTATAATTAAGTCTATTAAATTATTAACTGTATTCACAATTGTCTAAGATGTATTTGTGTTAGAATTTAGCCAATCACAAAAGGCATTTTTGATATTGAATGAAAAAGTAAACAGGATATTACTTAATTAATTCATATCTCCCAACAACAAAGAGCAATTGGATTATAAATTTCTTAAATATTAAAAGAGTGTCCTGCTTAATGTGCATTAGATAATTCTTTGATGTTTGTGTATGCATATTTGTTTGTGCCTGAGTAGGTAGGTAAATGTGGATAGGTAAATTTCAAAGACGTTGTTGTATTGAAGATGACCTTAGGTACAAGTCAAAATTACATCTTGGCTCCTAAGTAAGAAATAATTATGCAAAATGTACTTGGGATTATTGACTAATTATAGCCGTAAAGAATAATATTGGGTGGGGAGTCTGGTGGGATAGCTAGATGGTGGGAAGACATTGTACATCCTGGAATACAAAGTATGTATAGGTTTCTACTTCTAATTTGTCTTTGTTTTTCTTAATCATTGTATAACTTCCATCAGTGGTGAAGTAGAGGGCCATTGGTTGAGGTATAGTGCTACACTAACTTGAACAATGCCTATTGAATCACTTTTGGGAAATGTAGGAAAGGTGATTCCCGAAATGGAGAAACAGGATCTTGCTTTAAGGCTGATTAGAATACGTACAATAGAACTGTGGGTCCGACATAGGGAGGCAGTCTTTGTGTCCTTTCCAAAGCTCTGTTCTTTCAGGATAAAAGATGCAGTCGCTTTGGAAAGTGAATAAAAATTCTAATTTTTCTTTACTTCAAGGTTTATTTTATTCAGTTCTGCCTTGTAGAGTTAGAGGGCATCGTGCCTGCTGTTATGGGCCTCATTTTCAACAGAGAAGTGAATCCTTATATTATAATGAAAAGAATCACAGGTTCAGTGATATTTTATAAAGATGAGATATTAGCATAAAGCATGAAAATACAAAGTTAATCAAGGCAGTTATAACTGACACAAAATAGAGAGCGAAAATTCAATATGTAGGGAGAATGGTGAATGCTTTTCAAAATAATTATTTTCACTAACAAATGTCTGTGAAAGGAGACATCACTGTCACTCACTGGCTTGAAAAGATGCTATCATTACTAACTTCCTCATTTGGCTCCACTCGCAATACTAAGCCAGTCACCAAGCTTTGCTGATGCTGCATAACATTTTCTTCCTATCGATTTCCACCATGTATTAAGATTGAGAACAACACAAATTTACTATCTTACAGTTATGGAGGTCGGAGGTCAGAAGTCCAAAATGAGTCTTACTAGGCTAAGATAAAGGTGCATTCCTCCTGGAAGCTCTAGAGGAGGGTCAATTTCCTTTCATGGCTCACTCCTCTCTCTTAGAGACAGAAGATAGGATATTTAAACCTCTCTCCCGACCCTGACACTCTTGCCTCCTTCTTTCCCTTTTATTTTTTTTAAATATATTTTTATTGATTTTTTACAGAGAGGAAGGGAGAGGGATAGAGAGCCAGAAACATCGATGAGAGAGAAACATCGATCAGCCGCCTCCTGCACACCCCCCAATGGGGATGTGCCCACAATCAAAGTACATGCCCTTGACTGGAATCGAATCTGGGACCCTTGAGTCCACAGGCCGACGCTCTAGCCACTGAGCCAAACTGGTCAGGGCCTTCTTTCCCTTTTAAAAGGAACCCTGCAGGCCCACTATCTGAAGATGCTTAATTAATCACATCTGCATGATTTCTGTTTGCCATAGAAGGTAACACATTCATAGGACATGATATCATTGGAATCTCTATTCTGCTCATCACAGTCTACCATTTGACCTCAAAGATTCATAATTTTACCACATGCAAAATGAGTTTTACCACATGCAAAACTCTATTCCAACACCCCTACAAGTCTCAACTCATTACAGCATCAACTCAAGTTCACATCCAGTCTAAACCTTATTAGATGAAAAGTCTCAGATCTTGTTATCTAAAGCATCTGAATCCAGTAAGAGGTCTGTTTTCTTCCTCAGTGCCCTCAGCAATTGTTAATATCTGTATTTCTAGTAACAGTCTGATCAAGGCAATCTAGCTTTTACAATCATGCTCCTCAAAATTCCCCCGGCCTCTTGCTGTTGCTCAATTACAAAAGCACTTCCACATTTTTAGGTATTTGTTACAGCAGCAGCCCACTACCAGGTACCAACATGTTAAATTAGTTTTCTATTGTCATCATAGCATATCACTTAGTGGATTAAAACAACACAACTTTATTATCTTACAGTCACCACTGCAACTTAAATCAGAATTTTATTACTTCATTACTAGATTACTGAAGGAGTGCTCTTCTATTTTTCTTGCCTCTGCATTTTAAAAACACCTCCACTGTCACCACCAACAAAAACAACAGTGGCAATAATAAAAACTGTTAATAACTATTGAGTGTTCATAAAGTGTCAGGCACTTTTCTAAGTGTTTTATAAAGATTATCTGATTTGTTCTATACAACAGCTGTATGTAGTAGATACTATTCTTATACCACTTTATAGTTAAAGAAGTTAAGGTAGAAAGATAAAGTAATTGTCTAATAATTATATGGTAGGTTAATAAACATCCAGTTCCTTGCAAAAACAATTGTCTTCTGAAAATATAATTTTCAATTTTTAACTCAAACATTATTATTGTTGTTTCCCTTTAAAATGAAATCCAAATTTAGCTATAATATTCGTTACACATTGGTCATTAGTATACGTAACCCCAGTCATATATAATTCCTATTCACTAAACATCCCAAAACCATCTCTATGTTTTTGTGTTTGTTTTTCTTATTTTGAAAGAAATTCCTTCAGCTTTCTATATCCTTTAGTCTTCATTCAAACCCCAGGTCCTTTGTTACCTGTCCTAATAATTTATCTATTAAGTTCCCTAGTGATCAATACTTGTACAATTCACTTGATTCATGGACAATAACCATGTCCATTTTGTGATTATTTTATATACAAGATGTTTATTTCTCTTTTGTATTGTCATATAAATGTTACAAGTCTGTTGTTTTTTTTTTTAAATAGATTATACATTTATTGAAAATTAATGGTGTTCTGCCTGATAAAACATTCAATAACCATTTGGGGCGTGTGTGTGTGTGTATGTGTGTGTGTGTGTGTGTGTGTATAAAAATTCAAGACTAATTTTAGAATAGCAGCCAAAAAAATAAGACATTACAGTTTTATAGTACTAATTTGTATATTCATTATTATTGTTTATTTTTTATAGATGCCACATATTAAACTGATATGAGTGTTATAAACTGAAGTTGGCTTTTGCCATTCCTAGCATTATTTTTTCTATCACAGAACTGTTCTGATTGTTTCTTTTATAATAGCACACAGTTTAGTCAGGCTTATAGGATACCAACAGGACAACAAAAATATTTTTTGGTAACAGAGGAAATCAGTTAAATTTATCTTCCACAGAACAGAACATGAAGTTTCATTCAGTGCCCTTTGGAGCAGTGATTCTCTAATCATGGCCGTGACCTTTCACTAAATGTTTTCTGCATTCACCAATAGCTGACATAATTCCATCAATGTCTAAAGGTGATTTAAGAAAGAAAATAAATTGCATATGTAAAGCCTGGAAGCTCAAAAACGTTAGCTTCCAAAATAAGGGTTTGAACTTTTGTTCCTTATCTCTGCATGAAAGAACAAACATCTCAGAATAAATGTCCTCAATTCAAAAACTATTTACTGAGTGCTTATTATAAAAAATATGCTTATATGTGCCGGAAGACATAAATACATCTAAGATTTTTTTTTTCAAAAAACGTACTTTTGTGGGGAAATAAATGTTTACCTAACTATTTCACACATGCTATAGGGTTTTCAGCACTATCATACAGAAAAAGATAAAATATTGTCACAGTCTCAGCAAGAAAGCAGAAGAGAATAAAATTTGGGCCATTTGAAAAAAAAGTTTAATAGAAGATGATTACAAAGTTGTGAGCAGGATGTAGAGAAAGGGCAAGGTAACATCACCTTTGGCTTAAAGAAGAGAGGAAATAGTCATTGGAACTCAGAAGAGTTTTTAATTTTTTAAAATTAAACTTACTGGAGTGATATTGGTTAATAAGATTACATAGGTTTCAAGTGTGCATTCCTGTGACATATGATCTGTATATTGCATTGTGTGCTCACCAGTTTTTGGAAGAGTTAAGGTAAAATAAAATGTTTTCAGTCATTTGTGGAATATAATGAACAACATAAACTGATGAACAAAAACAGATCCAGAGACAGAGAAGCATCGATGAGATGCTCAAACCTCAGAGGGAAGGTAGGGGAGTGTGAGGATAAGGGGGAGAGATCAACCAAAGGACTTGTATGCACGCCTATAAGGATAACCAATGCACACAGACAACATGGGAGGCGGGGGGGAGGGCAATAGAGGGAGAAGGACACATATGTAATACCTTAATCAATAAAAAAATTTAAAAAAGGTGGAGGGAAGAAAACAACACACACACCTTATCATCCTCAGTTTAAAAAAAAAAAGAAAAGAAAGAAAACCAGGAAAGAATGGCTGGTGTTTTATAAAACACTTTGTGCTAAAATTTGCCTTCTCACTTCAGAAACAACAGCGAGCACATCTGCGGGCAGACTCTGAGGGTTCTGGGGTGACACAGTGTAGTTGCTTGGGATAGGGACCTTTAAGGGCACACATGGGAAAGCTTTGTGGTCCTACCTTGCTTTCTTTCCTTTGAGCTGTTAGCTGACTTGTAAGCAGGGCACATTCAAAGTGCTGTATGATCTGGAATTTTGCAGTTCACCTGACTCACCAAAAATTCATCTCCTAACGAAAAAGTATCATTGTAAAATATAGTTACCACCTCTATTTTCCTAGCTAACCAATAGATTTGATTCTTAGAGTCAAAAATGTTTGTTTGTTTTTTTGTAGCTTAAATGTCTCAAATGTGATGTTAACTCCATTTAGCTAGAAGCTGCACAACGCAGTATTATTTCTCAAAATGGTTAATTTTTGATGATGAGAATAAAATTATTCGCATGTTTGTATTTAATTATATTTTGCATCAATAGTTTTTAAAAAATATTTGATCAACATTATTTTTTATAATAGACAATTTCTATGTGGCCTAAATACAATTTTCCCTTTAAGAATTAATAGTCATAGGTTAACTAAAAATATGGCCTATCTGGTTTGATTGTTATTCTCTTTAATCAATAAATGAACTTAAGATATCAATTTCCTTTTACTTTTAAAAAATCAGCTGAGAAATTGACTTCGATCTAAAAAAAATCAACAAAATTATGGCTTTATGTGGAACAGGTTCCCTCCCTTGGAAAGACTCACAAAGTATCAGTTTTGCTATTTGTGATGTCCATCTCCTGAAAATTTTATATGATGTTAAGCCTTATTTTATTGCTTAGGAATTTTAACGATATGCTTCATGCTCATGTTTTGTGTCATTTGTAGCCTGAGAAAATACACTGAATACAATTTTATTTCTAAATATATTTTAACTGCCTTTATTTTAACAAGAAGACAAAAAAACCCCCATAGAGTAGAGATGTGCTATTCCATGTGAAGTATTGTTATTCTGGTCAAAGTCTTATTTTAGAAATTAAATGCTACTTCAGGCTCCACAGCTCACTGGATCATTCTGTGAACAAAAGAGAGCAATTACAGGCTGTGATTAAGGCAGTATGAGTGTGGGCATCAATACAACTTTTTAAGAGTAAGTGACATGGCTCAAAGACCCTGGTGGCAAAAGCATGTGTGTGGCATCGACTTCATGGTTAGCACTGTCCTAGATATGACTTGAAAGGTGTAACCCAGATGCAAGAGACTATGACAAATTCTCAAGTCTCGCATCCCGTAATCTGTATCTATCAACGCAGATGGTCCTTGATGTTTCTTTCATAAGGGCCCTCTGATATCAATGTAGCAGATAAGCTTTTGAAAATTAGAGTATTCGGATGTAAGCTATTCAGGACCTGGGAAGATGTGCTTGAAAGATGAAATACTTCAATTTCACAAGAATCAGATACTGGGGCTCATACACAGGAAGAGAACAGGTAGAGATCAAGTCTAAATGAATAAACACCCATGTAAAGAGGAAATGGGGAAAAACACCGGGCTGCCGCCCTTCTCAGCAGTTTGCTGTAACAAGGAAGGAACTCCTACCATTTGCAACAGCCTGGATGGACCTGGTGAGCATTATGCTAAGCGAAATAAGCCAGTCAGAGAAAGATAAATATCACATGATCTCACTCATATGTGGGATATAATGAACAACATAAACTGATGAACAGAAACAGATCCAGAGACAGAGAAGCATCGATCAGATGCTCAAACCTCAGAGGGAAGGTTGGGAGGGTGGGGATAAGGGGGAGAGATCAACCAAAAGACTTGTTTGCATGCCTATAAGCCTAACCAATGGACACAGACGCCAGGGGCGTGAGGGCATGAGTGAGGGGGTGGGGGGCAATGGAGGGATAAGGACACATATGTAATATCTTAATCAATAAAGGAAAAAAGAAGAAGTAAAACACACAAAACCCTTACAAGTGGCAGGTGAGAGTGGGTCCCTTACAATTATTTCTTCTCACAGGTAGCTCATTACAAAGTATTCATTTGGCTTTTTTTTTCTCTCTCAATTAAGTTGCTTGTCATCTTCAGAAGTGTTGAAATGAATGAATCAGGTAAGTTACTTTTGAGAAGGGAGAAGTACCTGATCAAGATGAATCTCAGTTAATATTTCAGGCGATGGGGCTGATGGGTAAGCAGCACCCCTTACGGAAAGCTCTATGGGCAGAGCCTGTTTCTGCTTCACGTGTCACACATTATGGAGACAAAATAGATGCCCTGCCGGAGTAGAACCAACACTCGCTGAGGCATGAGCGTCTATCCTCAGCCTAAGGAAGTGGGATGGCATCAAAATTTTCTCCCTGAGATAAAACATTTTCATCATTAATAGAAAACGCTCACTTTTATAGACCTGTCTGGAGACTTTTTAGAATTTCAATGCGCTAACAGAGAAGTACATTCTGCTTAACGGCATCAACATTTTTACTGCCTTGTCATTAGAGTTAATGCGAATGGCGGGTGTAGTATTGTCAAAGGCCATTTACATGGATTGTTCAAGTAGTCCCTTGTCTCTTTGACTAATTAGACATGAGTTGTTAGCTCTTTTTATTATTTTCGAAACTGCTCACATCAGTGTAGTACATTTTGCATAATTTATCCAGTTCTACACAGTCGAAAATTCTCTCTGTACCAGCCAGGGCATTGCTCACTGCCAATTTGTTACTGGTCCATCACCGTCTTAGGTTGAATGATCTTACAGAACGATCCATTTGTTTGAATAAGGAATCTTTCGATAACAACATTTCCCACGCTTTAATTATTCACATTTATATTAAAACACTATATTAAATTTTAACAGACAAAAATAAAAGTTATTAAAAATGAACACATTCTTGATTTTGTAAACGTGCCTCATTATTTTAAAGGCAAAATCTTATTCGAGACTCCTAGTTCTTGTCACCTTTTCCAAGGGGCATTCCACAGACTTATTATTTTTATCTTCTAGCGCAATGAAAGTTTATCAACACAGAGACTGCGGTGGTATAATTTGCATGTATGCAGTCTTCCTTTTGCACAATGCTGTGTTAATCGAAACTCTTGCTTCTTGGAATCATCTCCTCCCCTTGTGCAGGTCCTTGGTAACAACGGAGCCATACAAATCAAGGATGCAGTTCCAAAACATCTCTGTCTCGATTAACACTGTGGTTTGCAAAACAAAAACTGACTGTAATGTTTTTTAAAAATATATTTTATTGATTTTTTACAGAGAGGAAGGGAGAGGGATAGAGAGTTAGAAACATCAATGAGAGAGAAACATCAATCAGCTGCCTCCTGCACAACCCCTACTAGGGATGTGTCCGCAACCAAGGTACATGCCCTTGACCGGAATTGAACCTGGGACCCCTCAGTCCGCAGGCAGATGCTCTATCCACTGAGCCAAACCGGTTAGAGCCTGACTGTAATATTAATAGTATAACTTTCCTCTTTAATTCAGTAAATTAAGAATAACCAAATATTTCCTATTACTAAGCAATGCAGAGTACTTTTTCTTGGATGAATTCTCAAATTCGCTAAAATATTAGATATGTACATCTAATATTTGCAGTGAATAATTTATATGCTTTTAATTAATCTTGTTTTCTGAAAGTGAAAAATATAGTCATTACTGGCATAGTGTTATTGAATCGGGTTGTTTTCCTGAGAAGGGTGCAAGGGGTGATTTCTTTCCTGGGTTCTTGTCCAGATGGATTTAAAGAATGAAGCCATGGACAAAAAATGGTAGATAAAAAGGGTGGAAATTTATTGGAAGCAAACACAGACTCCCACATGGGTCCCAAGGGGATAACTAACCTACTGAGCTTCTTTTTGCTAAGGTTTATAAAGGCTTCAGTTCTTTGTCTCTTCATACTGCCTTCCAGTTGGTAGGATATCAGCTTCAAAGCTCAAAACCCTTGTGGTGCCCCCCTCCCTATCTCCCCCTTCAGTGGTAGAATTCTCGATCTCCCGTGAAAATCTGTTTTCCTCTTTTTCCTATTTGTCGACATTTCTCTATCCTCTGTGAAAGCCTTTTCCCGCCCATACCCTGTGGCTGTTCCCATCTTCTGTGAATGGATGTCTTCCTCTCCCCTCACCCTTGGAACCTCCTTTTTCTCTCTGTGAATGCATGCCCTTTGGCAGCTCCAAGCCCTCACCTATGCAGTCCTCCCCCATGGACCCTCTTTATTCCTAAAACTCCCTAAACCTGCTTATTTTATCCATAAAACTCCTTTCATTATTAGCTCATGTTATGATGGTCACCTGGATTTTGAAGTACTTGACATTGGGAATTTTTAGTTCTGTCCCTATAACATGTTTCTTCTCTAAAATTCTTAAATTTGTCTTGGAAACAACTATAGAACATTTATCACCTCCAGCCCATTCATATTTTTAAAAAAGCATACCTTAATTTCAGAAGGATAAAAGAAAAAAACAAGTTTAATGAAAAATAATCATTTAAAGATAGCTCCAAATAAAAAATATTCTTATAATTTTAAACATGTACACAATTATTTTCATTTTTACACATTGCGTTACACAGACATGATCTTCATGTAGTTACAGTGATGTTGCTTATTTCATTTTTAAATGTAATAAGTCCTGTTAAATAATAAAAAATCAACTGAGTAAAGTTAAAGATCATATTGGCTTTATTCAACAATTCATGAATTGGGCAGCATCCCATCTAGCAAAAAGAGCTCTGCTGAGCTGTAGGAAAGGTTTTTAAAGACAGAATAGGTACAGGGGAGGGGTGGGGGGGGGGGCAGCAAAAAGGAAATTGTTAGCAAAGAATGCATTGTTTCAGGCAAGGTTGGCCTCCTAAGGGCAATGGAAGGGGTATACTGAGCAGATCATCTCACTAGTGCTGACTGGGTATTTCCATGTGGCTGTTGAAAGGTTACATTCCTGGGAAGCTGATACTGCAGTTAAGTATTTAATCTTCCTTTGCTGATGTGGGGCCTTGCATTTGGTGCCTCTTGTCTTTTTTCTTTTTTTTTTAAGTTTCATGCATTTCCCAGGTTTTTGCAATTGTCTTCATATTTTAGATTTTGACAAATTCGCAACTTCCTATCTGTCCTTCAATTTGCTACCCAGCTCTGCTTCAGTCATTGCCATGAGGAAAGGGGTCTTCAGCAGACGCCTTGAGCGGACCTGGGCCCAACCAACAGCAGGGAGCCCAGCCCAGTCAGAGCTGTATCGTGAAGTATAAAGTCCCTCAGCTAAGTCAGTCTAGATCAGTCACCCCTCAGAGGAAGCTAGGTGTTGTTTTGTACTAATGATGACTGGTGCATTGTCAAAACAAGTCTTTTGGGAAGTACTTTTTGTTTTTGTAGGAATTATCAGCAATGTTTATTTCCTAAACACAACATCCATACCACACATATTTCTCCTTCATGTCTCAAAATAGTGTATAAATGGACACACACACACACACAGTTCAAACCCATGTTATTCAACGGTCAACTGTATAATCATTTGCTCTGTGATGTGAGTGATTTGCTTTTGTTCACTGCTTCATCTCCAGTATTTAGAAGAATTACCTTTATATAGCAGGTACTCAACATTTTTCTGTTATATGAACGAATGCTCTTATTTCATGCCAAGCATTGCTGTGTTTTATGCATTTATCTCATTTAGTTCTCAGCAAAAAACCTTACGTTAAGTGCTATCGTTATTTGTATTTTACATAAGGAGAAACGAGGCCACAGAGATGTTAAATGTCTTGTCCGAATCCCTTAGTTAATGAGCATTGAATAAGAGAACCTCAGCTCAGTTCACTGCTAAAGGATATTGCAACACTTGGATCGATATCTAATAGCTAAGTTTCAGACCTGGGTTTAAATGATAACTTCGACTCCAAAGCCAGTCTGACTCAATGCTCCTTTCTAGATGTTGTGCTAGGATGTTCTTAGACAACTTCGCCTTTAATGATAACAATAGCCCTAAAACTATTATTCTCTGTGATTTGCAAGTAAGTATCAGAAGTTTTGTCCTGAGAAATGAATTGAAATTAAAAGTGGCTTTAGAAAAACACTTTTGTCCCTGGCTGGGTAGCTCAGTTGGTTAGAGCATTGTTCTGATACACTAAGTTTGCAGGTTCAATTCCCGGTCAGGGCACGTACAAGAAGCAACCAGTGAATGCATAAAAAATAAGTAGAACAACAAATTGATGTTTCTCTCCTTCTCTCCCTCTCTCCATCTCTCCCTTTATCTCTCTAACACCAGTTGAATGTCTATAATGTGCCAGGAATTGCTTGGCTGCTTTTGAAAAATTTTGCATTTATTCCTCACATGAAATCCATATGGTATAATATCTACTTGCTGATGAGAAAACTGGGGTGTAATTACTAAAGAGGGTTTCCTCAGGTTCTTTAGTAAGTGGCACAGCCAGAACTAGGTCAATGTAATTTCAAAGCTGATGACAATTTGGATTTTACTTTATTAACCTTCTTAATTTGGTCAAACACCTTTTCCTATAAACTTACTTGAACTATTCATAATTTCAACTGAGGTTTATTAGATAATTCTATTGGTATAAAAAGTTTCACCTATTTGCCACCTTTCTGATGAAGTATAGTAGTCACCTTTGTAACCCATATCATTTATAAAGATCCAGATATAATTATATTCTACTGAAGCTTACTCTAGTACTGTTCATTCTGATCCCTGAAGCTGTGGCTACAAGAAAAAAGTCATGTATTGTATATCACAAAACATCAAACTTGAACTATTGTGAGAGAGCATTCAATGATTCTCTAGAATTTGAAGTCCTCTGAAATGAAATTATTTGGTTCTGTTCTGTGTACCACCAGTGCAGTACACAGAATAGTACACAGTAAGAAGCCTTAGATGACCTTTGGTTTAATCAAGGTAATAAGTCACAGTGGTTTCTGTTTTGTTTTGTTTTTTGTTTTTTCTTGTCTTAAAGAAAGCTCTCTCAGGCAGGAATTTCCATCACAATCATTAGTTAAGTTATTGTGGCCAAGAAAATAGATGATCAGAATTAACAGAACATTTCTATGCCTTTTCTCACTGTGTTTGTCTTTATCATGTTAGTTCAACATGTATAGACTACATATTTCATTTTTTACTTTTAAAATTCCAAATGAACTTCATGTTACTTAAACATTTTTTGCAGCACATGAAATTAATTTACATATTTTTAAAATTGTTTTTAAATTTCAACTTTTATATTAAATGCCAAGAAAATGTGAAATGTATACTGGTATGAAACTAACATGAAACATACTGACATCTAAGATTAAAAAAATTAATTTTCAGCAAATGTTGGTTGCTTTTTCTAGTAGTGATTTAATCTCTGTGGGTTGTAACTCAATTTGATGAGGCTGTGACACCCCTAGAAAATAGTGAGGACCTCACAAAGATCCCTGTCACCCGGCCAGTCACTGACTTAACTGACTGTGATATGTTCAGGGTCAGTCCTGGGAAGAGCTGACTCCACTAAGTTTATAGAGATGTTAGATTTTGTTTACTGGGTCCTTTTTCTTGATGAGGTTATTGTGGGGGGTTGAGGGAAGAGGATGAAGTGTATGAAATGTGAAAAAGAGAAAAAGCTAAGACTTCTTTTAAAAAACACAAATAAGATCTCAGTCTCTTAGAAGCAATCTAATGAGTGTCTGTGAAGTGATATTCCCACTGTGTGGGAATATTTTTCCTAAAATATTCTGGTTTTGTATTTATAGTGTTATGCTAAACTTTTTGTTAACATATACCTTCTGGTTTATCCTGTCACATTTAGTAGAACAAGGTCATTATCTGATGTCAAGCTGAAAACTTCTTTGATAATATGTTCAATCCCATATTATATGTTCCTGTCCTAAAGCTGGTTTCTTTATTATAGTCTATACCAGTTTTTATTTTTTTGTAAGCCACCTTATTTTGAAACACTATCATTACAAGGAATTGAGTGCTTGTGTAATTTCATTTTTTGAGTCCACAATAGTTTCTCTTTACCTAGGTGTATATGGGTGGGTGGGTGGGTGGATGGTGGTGGTGGTGGGGGGGGCGTCTACAGTTGCACTTCCAGGCACTAAGGTTCTCCCTGTGTTTGAACACAAAATGGTTTGTGCCTTTGTGTATTTTCCAGAAAAAGACTTTCACCTGCATATCAAGACCAAGAAAGGCTGTTCTCACCAGGCCTAAATTTTATTCTTTATTTTATTCTTTCCCTCTGAGCAGTATAGTTCCCCACCGTTGTCCCAGTTGCTGGTCTTCCATAATCAAGTCTGGCCACCACAGGCCACCACAATATTGTCCCTCAGGGGACACTTGCGGGCTCTGTCCCAGAAGTGCTGGCTCACTCTCGCCTGGGCCTCAGTTTCCAGCTCTGCCCACGCCGTTGGCCCATCTTTGTTTGCATTATGGCCTGCCCTCACTTGGATCTAGACATCAGTCTGCTTTGCTACAAGTAGGACACATAGAACTTGGGCTACGTCAGCCTTAAGTTTTATGCTCGTTGGCAGCATTTACTGTTTTTGTGTTGTTTTTTTTTTTTAAGAAAACAGACAAGTATTTTCGCATTTATATTTCAAAGAAAGCAGGTGGGAAACATCCTCAAGTTAGGAAAAGAATCTATGTGTGGCATGTTCTACAGAAGAAAACTTCCTTCTAGACGTCACAGCTGTGTACAGGTTTCCCTCACTCTCTGAAAGCAGAGCGATCCGATGAAACCTGTCATAAGCTGAAATGACTTCCAGGCAAGAAGCAGTTACCTTAGGACTTTGGCCCCTTGAGTGTGGCTCTTCCACAAAATACCACGTGCAGGCGCGCACGTACAGTGCGATTGAAACTTCGTGGCCCATGCGCAGAAGTCGGTATTTTGTGGAAGAGCCACACTCAAGGGGCCAAAGAGCCGCATGTGGCTCGGGAGCCGCGGTTTGCTGAGCCAGTTTGCCGACCACTGCTTTGGGTCATATCTTGCTAATGGATGCACACAATACATTGAAACAAAGCCCAGATGCTCAGACACAGTGCATAGCTATGAGCTTGATGCTGAGATGCTGGGTGTAGTTCGCAGGGAAGGAGCTTGGTGGGGCGGCTCTTGCTGCTTGGGGTGCTCGCCACCTCCCCTACGGTTCACTGCGAAATAAGCTGGATGCGATTTTTGCTTTTCTGCCTTTCTTCATAAAAGCGAAATCCTCCTTGGATTTCCTTCTGTTAGCAAAACAGATACGAATATGGGTCTTTTGTAAGAACAAAGGGGTTGTAAGGCAAACTTTTGAAAAGCAGGGGATACTTGTGTATCCTCCAGTGACAAGAAGGTAAAGCGTTGGAGGTGATGGGCTCCTCAGCAGTCTTCTGGAGTAAGATCCTCTTCCCTAAAGCACAGCAATGGTGTAGTAGATCTGTGTTGCTTTCCTTGTCAGCATCCATCCCTTCTGTCTGGTCACACATCCTCAATTTCCAATGAGAAACACTTCTTTCCTGTTCTCCATCTTCATAGTTTGAGTGCAATTGACACTGCCTACTTCATAAAGCCATTCGTATAGCCATGCCGCTGGTCACAATGGAACTCAATTTGGGGAATAGAGAGACACAGCCAGGGCTTTTGTTCAGCTACAGGAAGAGATGTGCGCTCTGTACCAAGATCATTTTTGCTGTGTGTGTGTGTGTGTGTGTGTGTGTGTGTGTGTGTCTTTGTGTGTCTGTGTGTTTCCCTCTGGAACTGCTACACAAATCTTGTACCTTAAGGGAACAACTCATCTGAGACTAGAATGAACACAGGGGGGAAAAGCAGGACTGAGTGGAGAGAAATAGAAAAGGGACCTGAGGGTCTGGATGCTGCCCTTCCCGTCTCTCTATCAAAGTGTCAAACTGCACCTGAAGCTGAATTCACTCACGGATTATTCAGTGAAGTGTGTCATACATTTCCTATTTTTCTTCATAAGCCAATTTAACGTGAGTTAATCATGTACATGGATGGAGTCCTCGCTGGCGTATAAGGGCTGGGTTGAGGTCAAACTGTGAGTCTGGAGATACTTGCATCTCTGGAGCCCGCTCTCCCATCCCTCCACGGCCTGTGTTCCCATAGCACCCAGTGATCTCAGGTTCCCCCAAGTCCAGAGGCCCCTCCGCGGCAGTTGCATCAGAGGCCTGCCCTTTCCAGCAACACTGAAGTCCCTGGGCCTTGCTTGAGCTTCTTGTTATACCCGACTTTAGCTATTAATCAATGCTGTTATCTCCCAACCTTACTTTCTGATCAGGTTATGTGACACAGTGAACAAGATCTTAGTATCGTCTCTTATTCAAAAATTATGTATCTTTAAAATAAGGCTCACTGTCTTAACCCAAACTAGGTTGAGCTTTTTAGTCTTTGTGATAAATACAAAAGGGTAAAACCATCTTGAATTAAAAAGTCTGTTGTTGGATCCAGCAGTCTACTTACATGACTGTTAATATGCCTGCAATAGCTGTGTAGGTGTCCCCACTTTGTTTGTTTTGTATACCCAGTGTCAGATATTTGCCAGGAACTAGTAAACACCATTTGAACTCTGGGCACATCTCTAATTTTTAAATATCGGAGTGAATTACTATTTACTATTTTTCCAAGTCAACTGAGAACCTACATAGCTTGATTCTGGGGATCTGCTGGGGTGGAGAGAGGCAGAGTCAGAAAACCTCAACTGCAGTACAACATAGTTCCTATTTTATCCTGTGGGGGAAACACGGAGGAAAGGACCCGGTGGTCTGCTGAGAACAGACCTGGGCAGTGCTCCAGGTATCTGCATGAACACTGCCCTGTAGGATGCCAGCGAACACGAGCGAGTTGCTCATCTGGAGGCGAGATCATAAGAAGCTAGGAAAATTGCTTGGCAAGTTGCATGAGGGAGACTGAAACAAGATAATTAAACAAGGCCAAACAATTTGAGCAATTTACAGCCAGCTAGTGAGTCACAAGGTCTTAACCTCCCTGACCAAGGACACTTAGGAGCAAACGATTGACACATTTCAGACCCTGCTGGGGCAGATGTGCTTCAGTCCCAGTCCCTCTTACAAATGAAGCCGACCAGAGGATAACCCTGACCGCTCTGTACACTTATTTTGATGAATCAACATATTTGAGAACACGCCTAAAAACTAATAAATACTCTGCTAAGACCCTCTCCTGACACTTTCTCTTGGATTCCTACCCACAGAAGAGAACTAAAAGCCTCAGTAAGGACCCAGTGAGGGCTCACTCTGGAGCATGTCCACCCATTTTCTTGAGCATGAACTTTTTACTTTCTTCCTCCTAAACTCTAAGGCTCCCCTCAAGACTTGGAACCAGGGGAGCAGGGGGCAGCGGCAGCTTGTCGCAGGCTAACCCCCTAAACCTGTCTCCCTTTTCTCTGACTTGCCAGGGAGCTGACAGCAGCCCCACCTTAGCTCACTTCTGTCTCTGTGACTTTTACTACTCAATGAATTCCCGCAGCCCATTGTGGCTCACTTTTTTCCTATAACATTTCTAGAGAGCCAAAGCAGCCCACCTGGGCTTATTCTACCCTAAGCCCTTCCTTTATTTCACTATCCCCGGCTTTAATAAACATACTCTTAAAATCACCTGGACTTGTGTTGTGAAATCTTTCCTACATGAAGTCAAGAACCCACACACTACAGGCCAGCCAGAGGCAGATCTGCTCTAGGCCTTGTCCCCGTCTACAACAATCCTACATTATTGCAATTATTCTTTCTTCTATTGATCAGCAGAGATCAAGGTATGAGTTAGTGATGGAGTTAGAGAGATGGAGTTTTGTTTAAATTCCTGAAACTAAAGCATTCTAGAAATGAAAACTTAACTACATTTCTTCCTGTGGTGGAAGCTTTATTTTCAGAGCACTGGGATAGTTTCTTCCCTTAACTATGTTGCATATTTTAAATCTCAGGCTGCAAACTTTCAAAAATGTTATTCACACTGAGTTCCTCTCTGGATAACCACCTAGTTCTCATGTTCAAATTGTTTTTCAGTAAGATTGGCCAAATTGGAGTGATTTCAGTTTGCTAAATTACTGTTGTTGATTGCCTCCTTATTTCAGCATAACTTCTCATTCTAATGGAAGCAAGAGGCACTTACTGGAGTCCTTGTTCAATCTCTTGGCTACCCCGCTGAAGGAGGGCTGGGCTCCTTTGATAACCAATCTGTGGGATTGCGCTGTTCTATCCTAGCAGGGAAAATTAGTTCATCTATTCTGCTCTTTTTATTTTACCAATTTATGGGCTATTTAGAAGGATCAACTAATTTAATTTCTGTGGTTCACATAAAATTTTTCAAAGCTACTGTGTTGAGAAATAATAGAAAGTATTTTAAAATGTCATTATCAAGTCCATCAAAATATACATGGCATTGTGTTAGACATTATTCAGAACAGATTAATAGCAATTTTCTACAACTTTATACTAGTAAATGGAAAACCTTACTAGGAAATAGCTATCTTTTTTTTTTTTTTAAATACTCACCCGAGAATATTTTCCCATTGATTTTTAGAGAGAGTGGAAGGGACGGGGAGAGACAGTGAGAGAGACACATAGATTGGTTGCCTGCCATACATCCTGGACATGGGAAGAGGGATTGAGCCTGCAACTGTGATAATGAAGCGAATCCATAACTTCATTAAGATTTGTGTAATCTTAAGTAATTAAAAATACCCATGTTTTGGTTTCATCCCTGGAGGTTTTTTGTTTGTTTCAGTTGGTCCATAGTTGAACCTATGCATCAGTATTTTAAAACATTGTCTTAGGTGACTTTAATACTAGGAGTATGGACCCCTGAGAGGGAAAAACACTTCCTATTGTAGCACTGATCTCTTGTTAAAGTATTTGCTCTCTAGTTTCCCTGTTTTGCATTCCCTGCCTTAAAGTTCAAAGTCCAATCTAGAAGTATATGTGAGTAGTTATGGAAACCAAGAAAGAAGAGATTATAAATTCTAATGAGTGGTAATATTTAAAGTCTCATTTATGCAATGACATTCTACTAATAATGCATATTAAAACACAAGTACCATTATCCTGCAAGTCAGGTAAGTTGGCTGAAATGAAATAACTGATTCCAACTTGGGCTTGAAAAAGTATTTTTTTCTAAAATGTTTTTTGAATTAACGTTATTAAAGTCTATCTAACTGGCTGCACAACCAAATATCATCTGTATGCCAGTTAACTTATTTTAATTTAAATCCTTGTAGACATTATAGAATCAAGAATCCTAAGTAAATTGATGTTTCCTTGCCTTTCTACTGGTAGCCATGTTGGAACTCCAAAATCAGTATTTGGAAATTATTTTAGCCTGAATTTATTATTCTTATAGCTGTTTGATAAATATCTTATGGTATAAGCATGTATAACTAATGATAATATAAGGAAAATACATGTTTAAAGTTAAGCTCAGCAAATAAGAATAAGAAAGTTTTCAATATAGGAAACATTTTATAAAACAACAAGTAAAATTTATCCCAGCCATGGCTGGTTTGGCTCAGTGCATAGAGCATCAGACTGCGCGGACTGAAGGGTCCTGGGTTCAATTCAGGTCAAGAGCGCATGCCCAGGTTGTGGGCTCAATCCCCAGTTGGGGGCGTGCAGGAGACAGCCAGTCAATGATTCTCTCTTATTTCTATCTCTCTCTCCATTCCTCTCTGAAATCAATAAAAATTATTTTAAAAAATATCCCATTTTCTTACTTCCAAAGGATAACCCCATCAATTATTTTTAATTGTTTCTGATTCTGTAATAAATTTATATATTTACCTACTACTGATTCAAGAAAATAGGTATTATTCATCTTTTAAAAGATTTTTTACAAAGAAAATAATAATAATAATACCAAGTATTAAGATAAATGAGTTTGCGAATAGTTCTATGTCTGCAATGCTATAATGTGGAGCCCCAAATATCTTGCCAAGCTTTGCTGCTGCTTTTAAAAATTTATTTCGAGAGAGGGAGGGAGAGAGAGAGAGAGAGATCAACTTGTTCCACTTATTTACACATTCATTGGTTGATTTTTGTACGTGCCCTGACTGGGAGTTGAACCTGCAGCCTTGTATTATTGAGAAACTACTCTAACCAACTGAGCTACCTGCCCATGCTGCTGCTTCTATTTTAAAGAAGAAACAAATAAAATCATTTTCTTCTTTAAATATTTTAAGGTACAACCCTTTTTAAAATGGAATCTCTTTCTTACAGCCAACATTCGTTTTTTAACTAGGACCCCAAATAAAACCCTCTAAATATGTTTCAAACCCTGTTAAAAGAAACAGGTTTCTCTAAAAACTTATTATCATACCCATCATGGGGGGAAAATCCCCAAGATTTTACTATGGGTGAAAAATAAAAAAGGAGGACAATTTGATCTTTAGTGGGGGTGGGTAATCCATTTCATCAGATGAGAGGAGCATATTAACCTAAGAACATGTATGCATATATGCATCACCCATGGACACAGACCATAATGAGGTGAAGTGCTGGAGAAACAGGGGCAGGGTGGACGGGGGCAAGGAGAGGAAAACTGGGTTCATCTGTAATAGTGTCAACAATAAAAAATATGATCGAACTAAATCTGTAGCCAGTAACTTTGAATTAGATATAGAAGAAATTAGAAATCATTTGTGATCTTTTTACAGGAAAAGATATTAAGCTTAAGTACTTGCTCACTGTCATATCACTAATTTGTGTGAGTATCTCTGACTGGTCCTCTAGTCTAGATCTCTTGTCTGGCTATGTGTTCACCATTAGATCATTTTTGATGTAGCTATGCTTTTAAATTTGTTTCAAACAAAATACATCTTACTGCACATTATGGAAAGAAATGCCTGTGTGTGTGTGTGTGTGTGTGTGTGTGTGTGAGATATTACTATATTGTCAATAAAACAGTTTTTTTAAAACTAAAGTAGTGATATATTCTATTTTTCCAATCAAATTTTCTTACTTAGCACTCAGTATAACCGAGAGCCAGTTTACATCACAAACTAATTAATCTGACCAATAAAGTGAAGAAGCCAATACTATTGGAGTCATTAGCACAGATTATTACCAGGTAAATTTACCAAGTATAGAAATATCAGCAAAGCAAAGCTCCAGTGGATTTAAATTCTTGCCTTTCAGATAGTTTTGTAGCTGTGGCTCTTAGAGATATAACTCAAGTGAAGCAAAGTGGGGGCGGGGGGTGGATGGGAAAATGCTAAAGAGGCTTTGCTATTTACCATGAGTATGTCCATTAGGACAAGTTGAAAAGGACAAGTTATTCAAATGTGTAGCATCTATCAGAATTAAAGGGAAATATGCATACTGAAACGAAGAATTTGTTTCTAATTGTACAAATTATATAGAAGCCAGGCACATAATTTTGCATAATTTAAAAAGTTGATGAGGAAAATACCCATCAGGGCACCTCATCAATTCACCTAATGGTCTGGGATTATTACCTAAGGCATATTCTTAAATGTCTTAATAAGCCTAGTTTTACAGCATCCAAAGGACTATTTTTCTAATGCTTCGTGTTTGTGGTGATGTTAAAACCACTCTGAAAATTACCCAATAGTTCTTTCCATTCTTGTCTTTTATGAATTTCACATCCTCTGACACTCAACAGCTGTGATTTAAAGTGAAGTTAGAGGTCTCTCAGAGCAGAGGACTCTTCAGCTCACCATTGTTATCTGGCCTCATTTTAGGTCCCATTACTTACCTGTTGTGAGGCTGAGGGGAGGAAAGAAAGAGGACTGAGACTTTTCAAGCTGAGAGCCAGAGTGTTGCTTTTTCTTTTTATTTCCGTTTGTTACATTTTGACTGTCACATTTATAAAAGATATAACTTGATCACAGCCTATGATACATATTATTTATATGTTATATATATGTATTTATAAATTTTTTTTATATATCTATTGATTTCAAGAAGAGAAGAAGGGAGAGGGAGAGAGAGATAGAAACATCAATGATGAGAGAGAATCATTGATTGGCTGCCTCCTGCATGCCCCCTACTGGGGTCAAGCCTGCAACCTGGTAGGTGCCCTTGATGGGAATCAAACATGGGACCCCTCAGTCCATAGGCTGATGCACTATCCACTGAGCCAAACCAGCTAGGGCAGTAGTCGGCAAACTGCGGCTCGCGAGCCACATGCGGCTCTTTGGCCCCTTGAGTGTGGCTCTTCCACAAAATACCACGTGTGGGCGCGCATGTACAGTGTGATTGAAACTTCGTGGCCCATGCGCAGAAGTCGGTATTTTGTGGAAGAGCCACACTCAAGGGGCCAAAGAGCTGCATGTGGCTCGCGAGCCGCAGTTTGCCGACCATTGAGCTAGGGCATATATATTTATATTTTTAAACATATTTTTAATTGATTTTGGAAAGGAAAGGAGAGGGAAAGAGAGAGGTAGAAACCTCAATGATGAGAGAGAATCATTGATTGGCTGCCTCCTGCACGCCCCCACTGGGGATCAAGTCTGCAACCCAGGCATGTGCCCTGACAGGGAATCAAACCGTGACCTCCTGGTTGATAGGTTGATGTTCAACCACTGAGCTACACCTGTCAGGGTATGATATATATATTTTTGAATAATTTTCTCATCTAAATGAAACACATGAAAAAGATGGTACACCAATAATCAAGAGCTGAAACTTCAATGCTATACAAAACTACATGGTGGAAAATCAAAATTGGTCACCAAGGTATCCATTAAAGTTTATTCTTAGATGAAATGAAAGTACTATAAATGTAAATAAAGCTGAAGTATCTTAAAAAAACTATGCCTATAAAAATCAGACTGAAAACATATCAAAGTAGATCAATGAAAGAAGCTTTTCAACTTGGTGCTATATTCAACAATGAAAATCAATTATTTTAAACGAAACTCAATCTTTTTTAAAATATGTTTTTATTGAATGTTAGAGAGAGAGAGAGGGAGAGGGATAGAAGCATTGAAACATTGTTGATTGGCTGCCTCCTGCAGGCCTCCTACTGGGGATAGAGCCTGAAACCCAGGCATGTGACCTGACTGGGAATTGAACTGGTGACCTCTTGGTTCATGGGTCGATGCTCAAACACTGAGCCACACTGGCCTGGCTAAATGAAACTCAATTTTATTGTATTGATCCCTTTAGTATTATGAAGTGGCCTTCCTAATCTCTTGTTATAGCCTTCACTTTGAGGTCTATTTTGTCGGATATAAGTATTGCCACCCCAGCTTTCTTTCCCTTTCCGTTTGCCTGAAAGATATTTTTCCATCCCTTCACTTTCAGTCTGTGTGAGTCCCTTCTAATGAGGTGGGTCTCTTGTAGACAGCAAATGTATGGGTCATGTTTTTTTATCCATTCAGCCACTCGATGTCTTTTGATTGGACCATTTAGTCCATTTACGTTTAAAGTTATTATTGAAAGGTACTTGTTTGTAGCCATTTCTATTTTTTTGTGGCTGTTTTCTTTCTGGGTTTTTTATTTCTTCTTTTTACACCAGTCCCTTTGGCATTTCTTGCATTGCTGGCTTGGTGGTGATGAACTCCCTTAGCCTTTTTTTGTCTGTGAAGCTTCTTATTTCCCCTTCAATTTTGAATGATAGCCTTGCTGGATAGAGTATTCTTGGATTCAGTCCTTTGCTTTGCATCACTTTGTAAATTTCTGTCCATTCTTTTCTGGCCTGATGTGTTTCTGTTGAGAAATCGATTGATAATCTGATGGGGGATCCTTTGTAGGTAACTCTCTGTTCCTCTCTTGCAGCCTTTAAGATTCTCTCTTTGTCTTGTACATTTGCCATCGTTATTATGACATGTCTTGGTGTGGGTCTTTTGGGGTTCATCTTGCCTGGGACTCTCTGTACTTGTGTAACTTTTTTCTTCCCCATATCTGGGAAGTTTTCTGTCATTATTTCTTCAAATAGATTTTCTAATCCTTGCTGCTCTTCTTGTCCTTCTTGCAGCCCTATTATGCGTATGTTACTTCGTTTCATGTTGTCCTGAAGCTCCCTTAGGCTCTCTTCCTGTTTTTAAATTTTTTTCTCCAGTTGCTGTTCAGATTGAGCTTGTTTCTCTGCCTTATCTTCTGACTCACTAATTCGGTCCTCTGCTTCTTCTAGTCTGCTGTTGAAACTTTCCATGGTGTTTTTGATTGTAGCTATATCACTTTTCATTTCTTCCTGATTCTTGCATAGGTTGTTGATTTTCTCATCCATCCGGTGAATGAACTGTACAACCATTATTCTGAGTTTTGTTTTCTGAAACTCAATTTTAAAATGTCCTACATCACCAACAATATGAAATCATATTATTTAAAAATTTTTTCAGTTAGGTAGAATTTTATCATCATATGTATATTCTATTAACTTGGCTTTCCTTTATTCTTATTTCAGTAGATATGAAGTAAATTTGATACCTCAACTCAAATAAAGTATAAACACTTTTTTAACATTATATGACACAGAATTAATTTAGACAAGTGTCAAGTTTCAATGTAAAATCAATAACTTCATCACGGTCTATATCTGAGGGTAGGAGGGACCAAAGGAAAATAAAATAATATAATAACTACAAATTTCGTGGATGAGAAAATATGCTGAAAGTGATAAAAATTCCCTTTTTTAGCTCAGCTAAATTTTAGGAAAATTGGAATTCTTACTCATTTTTTCTTATTTTAATTCTATCTATACTTCACAGTTCTGACTCTTCAGCATAAAATTGTTCTTCTAAAAATTAAAAGAATGAGTTTTTTGTTAATATTAAATGTCTACTATTTTGTAAAAGTTTACTAAGCCTTACAATCACATAATTTTAAAATATGTTCTAATGATATCTCTGTACATCCTTAACTCTTCAAATGAGTATGCCATAACACAACTAATATTCACATATGAAGTATCTCTATAGCTTTATACATTTTTGAAAAAAATTTTTTGTACAAACTCCAGATCTATATCTGATTTGAACTCCAATATTTAACAATTTGGACACAGAACTATTATTTGTTTGGTTTGGCTTTCCATCTTTTTCCTCTAATAGCAAAGGCATTTGCCAACTTATAATGTTTTTTCCACAGTTCCATATGAAAAATGACAAATTTCCTTTACTTGAAGATCTACATTGAAATGCCTTTTATTAATTTCAGGGAATTACAGTTATGTCAGCACATATACAACCAGAAAAAAAAAATCAATGCTCATGTGCGAATTCAGTAGTTTTGCCTTCAATCTATGCTTAAGGATGGACAAGGCCACTCCACTAACAGAAATTAAAATATAGGTTTGTGTGAAGTCAGAAACTGTGAAGGTTCTGATACCTAACCCTACTTAGAAGACAAGAAGAGAAATACACACACATGTATATCACAAGACCTTTGGGCCAGAGAAAGAGACAGTTACTCAGTTACTCATAATACAAGCAGCATCTAGAGTAGTGTTTTATATTCTTACCCTGAGTTCCAATCTGGGAAGAGCTATTTGATTAGAGCAGGATAGTACCTGTACATGAAGTACATTATAGAAGAACCTAGAAATCAAAAAACAAGTCATAACTCTGACTTTATGTATAGTTTGTGGTGACTTGCCCATCCTCCTTCATAGAGAGAGAGAAACCTTATCTTAGTCTGAAATACAAGCAACTCTACTCTAGGGAGAGGACAAAAAGGTATTTATCTTTACAAAGTTGGACCATCTGTGGAGAGGGAGGTGTCTCTAAGATTTATTATCCTGGAATTCTCCGTAGACAACTATTCCTGGATTGGCAGTAGATTCCTTTGCTCAGAGGAGGACCAGAACCGCAGAATATAACAAATCCATGGAGGGTTGTCTTTGCCCCCCAGCCGCTGGCTTTGGAGTTTCCTGAGTTCTGCATCAGTAAGTCCTCCTCTTAGGTGACTCCTTTGCTTTGGCTGGCATCTGTGTCAGAGGGTTATGGAGCTTGGCCTGCAGATTAAACCCAGCTTTGGGTTTCCTTCCCTTTCCAACTGTAGGGAAATATATTTCCTCCCTTTCCAGTCTTAACTCATTTTGTATTTGGCCTTTTGGTTGAATCCACTGTTGGGTAAAGGTTGTCTCCCTTTCTTGGTCAGATGAAATTTCTTGACTTTAAGTCGCCTCTTTTTCAATTGACAAGTGAACTATTCTTTGGACCCAAAGGAAAAGTTTTTGTTCATTCATTTCTTTTATCATCAATAACCATATAGCCACTGAATATGACAAAATAAATACAATACAGCCCTGCCCTAAAGAGGTTAGAACCCAGTGGGGAAAGTTAAACTTGCAAATTAATTGCAACATGTTATAAGTATATGCTTGAAATCTTAGAGGTTGAATTAAGTTAAGTAGATTCAATTCTTGTAAAGAGCTGGGAATTATGAAAAAAAGAAGGAGTATTTCAAGGAGAAAATGTGATCAAAACCTGGAGACAAAACTAAATGTGACATTTGAAGAAGCAAAAATAACTCAGCATGCAGGAAAATGGGGTTTGAAAAGTGAGAGAAGAAATAGTGCTAAAGACATAGGTATATATCAGATTATAAAGGTCTTAATGTCATACTAAAGCATTTCTAGCTTTTCATATGATCAGTAGTTTCAATACTTATTTTTCATTAGGGAATTATTTCTTCAATGAAAATTATGTCAGTTAAAAATTAAAATTAATTCTATAGATTATAATGTATTTAAATTGGTGTTGATGGGTAATAATTATAGTTGCATTTTAAAAAGATTGGTCTCAGAGTGGAGAATGGATTGAGTGAGTATAAATAAGAGAGAGAGAGAGAGAGAGAGAGAGAGAGAGAGAGAGAGAGAGAGAAGGTAAGAAATAAAGAGGGCCTGGATTAAGGTAATGCTTATGGGGATGGAAAATATGGACATAAAATATTAAGTATAACTAATTGGATATGATGAGACAGGTTTTGGCATCAAGCAACTATATGATTGTTTATCCTATTACTGAGACAAGTCTGGCTCTAAATTTGTTTACTTAAATGACTATGGCACAGTTATAAGATAGATATAATAATAGTACCTATTTTTAGAATTGTGGTGACAGTTAAATAATACAAGGTAATACTTAGTGATTGATGAATATTACTTTAATGATGATGATGTTATTATACTCAAGTAGAAATCTGCCACTGGTAAATAAATAACTGTGTGTGTAACTGGAAAGAGATTTTTTTCTGGCCATAAAAATTTGAGAACCTGAAAATAGTAGACAGTTTTTCCGATTGTTTCTAACTGGATCCTTAATGCTTGTTCATTTGAATTCCCATAATGCTTCTCTGAGTCACTTAACTTTAATTTTGGAATGAAACCCTTTGCTGGCAACAATTATGGCTAACTCATTTGTACTATCAAGTGTAGTGCGAATAAATTACACATTTAAAAAGAGAGCTGAAAATACATGGTGGGGCAAAAGTAGGTTTACAGTTGTGAGTATGCCGTACACAGCGTTTACTCTTGTATTATTTATTTCTTAATTGTTTTATTATTTTCCATATGAACAACTGTAAACCTACTTTTGCCCCAACCTGTATTTTGGGGTAGTTTGTTGAGGAATGGAAAGTGATTTCTAATGGATAGGGATATAGTGTAGTGCTAAGAGCTCAGAACCAGCATAAATAAATATGCCTAAAGTCTTTCCCAGCTTAGTCACTAACTGGCAGATAATGGTTATTGGACAATTTTCATTGCTTTCTTTATCTTTTACAGAGCCTACATTTTCTCATCTGCAAAGTTGAGAGTAAAGCATATGATTTCTAAGGTTCCTTCCAGCTCAATCTAAAAAATCATAGTAGGAGGATGGATCATTTTGTAAGGTGAAGCATGTGAGGGGAACAGTTTAAGGGTGAGTGGAATGATGGATGGGATGTCAGAATTGTAGAAGGGAGTGAGCTGATTGCAACATGTTCAGGAAAGGAGGTGGTGAGCATTTCGGCAGGAGTGACCTAAGATCTGACACTAAAGTTTGAAATTGATACAAGGGAGATGAAGTTTACAAGGCACAGAACATTTCAAAAAATTAGGGCAGGCACCAGGCTGCCTTTTTCCTTCTTTCTTAATGTATTTTTTATTGATTTCAGAGAGGAAGAGAGAGATAGAAACATCAATGATGAGAGAGAGCCTTGGATCGGTGCCTCCTGCATGCCCCCTACTGGGGATTGAGCCAGCAACGTGGGCATGTGCCCTGTCTGGGAATTGAACTGTGACCTTCTGGTTCATAGATCAACGCTAAACCACTGAGCCACACTGACCAAGCTAGGCTGCCTTTCAATTCGAGGAACAATTAAGACCTGGCAGAATGGGGCGGTAAGATTTTCTAATATTTCCTCATGGTTCTTAAGAAAGCAGAAGCCTTTGAAACGCTTTGCTATGCTTGAACTAAAACCAAAGACAAATGAAATGTAGAAAAATTTCAACAGAGGCTATTTGGGGGTTCTTAATCTTTCTACTTTTCCCTATTCATAGTTTCTATAATGTATATTCCTAATAAAATGCAAAGATTCATTAAAATTATTTGAATGATTACTTAAAAGACCTCATGGGGAATAAAACATTTATTTTGAGTGATTATGCAGATGAGCCTATAAAATCATAATAGCAAATAGTTGAGACTCTTCTAGCAGCGTCCTTATGTGACAATTTTATAATGACCATAAATAATTGTCAAGTTGAAAATCAAAGCCTTTGTTCATTATTGACCTCAATATGGTTCCTTTCACTTATTTAACTTTTCAAAAACCTTTATGAAACAATTCTTTTATATTGAAGTCTGGCAATTCTCCAGAAATGTACAAAGAATAAAATATTCTTGTATAATATGTAAATTCTACAAAAAATGGAGCATACATGATAAATAATAGAATAGAAATATGCCAAAATTTCTATGGGTGCACAGATAGGATGGGAACTATCTCTGTTTAGAGGAGAGGAATGATTTTTTTTTTTTTTAATTTGGGATTAAAACAATGTCTCTAATGTTATGATTTGAAAATAAAGGAAGAACTAGGATACTGAAAAATGGAATGAGATAGGAAACATCCACCAAATGTTTTTGGAAAACAAAAACAAAATACTCTGGTAAAGGACCTTTCCTTTGCACCTTTTCTGTGGCAGATGCAGATTGAAATAGAACACTTAGTTCTCTCTCTCTCTCTCTCTCTCTCTGATTAAAGAAAGTAGTTATCTTTATATAAACAAACTACACTAATATAATGTCATGCTAATTTTTTTTTGACCTTTGTAATGAAAGCAGAATGATTTTTTGGGGTCGTCATTTAGAATCCCCTCTTTGGTTCTTTCTGCATAAATTAGGCTCCTCCCCATTCATGGGTTGTCTTCAAATTCCAGATGCAGATCAGAAAGGGTCCCAGTCCCCAGAGCATCATGTGGCTCTTGACTTCAGGAAGCAGTTAAAAACAAACACATGGGGTTATTTTATTTTATTTTATTTATTTATTTATTTTTTTTAATTAAATCTTTATTGTTCAGATTATTACATTTGTTCCTCTTTTTTCCCCCCATAACTCCCCTCCTTCCAGCTCCCACCCCACCCTCCACCCTCACTCCCCACCCACTGTGTTCATCCATAGGTGCATGATTTTTGTCCAGTCACTTCCCGCATCTCCCACACCCCTTTTTCCCCCAAGAATAGTCAGTCTATTCCCTTTCTATGTCCCTGATTCTATTATAATCACCAGTTCATTCTGTACATCAGGTTATTTATTCACTTGATTCTTAGATTCATTTGTTGATAGATGCATGTTTGTTGTTCATAATTTGTATCTTTACCTTTTTCTTCTTCTTCCTCTTCTTAAAGGATACCTTTCAGCATTTCATATAATACTGGTTTGGCGGTGATGAACTCCTTTAGCTTTTCCTTATCTGTGAAGCTCTTTATCTGACCTTCAATTCTGAATGATAGCTTTGCTGGATAAAGTAATCTTGGTTGTAGGTTCTTGGTATTCAGCACTTTGAATATTTCTTGCCATTCCCTTCTGGCCTGCAAAGTTTCTGTTGAGAAATCAGCTGACAGTCGTATGGGTATTCCCTTGTAGGTAATTGAGCCTCTTTCTCTTGCTGCTTTTAAGATTTTCTCTTTGTCTTTTGCTCTTGGCATTTTAATGATGATGTGTCTTGGTGTGGTCCTCTTTGGATTCCTTTTGTTTGGGGTTCTCTGCGCTTCTTGGACCTGTAAGTCCATTTCTTTCACCAGGTGGGGGAAGTTTTCTGCCATTATTTCTTGAAATAGGTTTTCAATATCTTGCTGTCTCTCATCTTCTGGCACTCCAATGACTCTGATATTAGACCGCTTAAAGCTGTCCCAGAGGCTCCTTACACTATCTTCACACTTTCGGATTCTTTTTTCATTTTGCTTTTCCAATTGGGTGTTTTTTGTCGAATCTTTGGTTTGATTATTGTACTCCTCTGGTCTGCTATTGGGTATAATATTCTTTATTTCAGTCCGTGTATGCTTACTTTCTAATTTCTTTATCGTAGCATCGAGGGTCTCATTAGTTTTCGTGAGGCTCTGCACAAATTTATGGCAAGCCCTCAAAATTGCGATTCTTAGCTCCATATCCTCCATTTCTGTCATGTTTTTTTGTCTCCGCATCTTTTATGCTTTCTTGGTGCAACCCCTTGTGGTCTCTGTGCGCAGTCTTGTTCTAGCCAAGCCTTAATTGTTGTAGTTAACACTAGAGGGATTTGACCCCCAGGCCGACTGGCTATAGGAATCAGCTGTGTGGAAAACGTCTGCCTTCTGGGGAGGTGCTAATCCAGCCTTTGCCTGAGGCGATCGGCAAATGGCTGTGCGCAGGCTTTGGGCGGGGCGGGATCAACAGGGCGGGCGGAGGGAGCAGTTATGGCCACGCTCAGTCCCGTTCCCAGAGGCTCTGCTTCTCAGAACCCCGGCAGCCGCTGCAAACCTCGGAGAGAAAGCTGCCCTCAGATCCCAACTGATGCCGGATAATCCCGCTTCTCCCGTTTGAGTCTGGGTCCCTAGAGACTCGCCCGGATCTGGAGCCCAGAGTCTGAAGCTCACTCCCGACAGAAAACAACAACCGCGCCCTCAGCCACCAGCCCGCTTTGCGCGCGCACCTCGGTACCTTTGTATTTTCCACACTGCGCCGCCTCTGAGCCTCGATTTGCTGTTCTCTTTCTTTCTAGTTGTAGAGTCTCTCTTCAGCCAGCCTTCCTGTGGTTCTGGGTGATGTCCGTTCAGTCTTTTAGTTGTATTTTTGAAATGGTTGTTTGCGGCAGCGGTCTCCGGTGTTTACCTACGCCGCCATCTTGGTCTCCTCTGAAATGACTCCACATGGGGTTATTTTAATTAGGCATTTCCCTTGAGGAAATACCAAGTATTTTGAAAAGTCCATCACATTCTCTTGCTTAGGGGGTAATGGCATAGCAGGAAAAGCATTCATGGAATACAGGAAGCAATGAAACACATTCTCTGCTTCTCATTCAGTAGGTCTGAGTGAGCAGGCTTTCCAAATATAGTGACTGCCCATGAGATCCATTCACATGGCACCGAAGCTAATCGTGACAACAGTCCTCATAATGTTCAGCCTAGCTAAGGTTCAGTGACTAAGTTAAGCAAAGTGCTTATGCTTGTGTTTGTCAAAGTGCCCATGCTTTCCTTCTTAGGCATAATTTTCCCTTGAAATCCATTCACATGGCACCAAAGTTAATCATGACACCAGTCCTCATAATGTTCAGTCTAGCTAAGGTTCAGTGACTAAGTTAAGCAAAGTGCTTATGCTTGTGTTTGTCAGAATGCCCAGGTTTTGCTTCTTAGGCATGATTTCTATGTGCAAAATATTCCATGTGAGGGAGAGGGAAGGGGGTTTATTTCCTGGTTCTAATATCATTCCATTGAAGAAAGGGGTGCAGTTTTAGGTTGAATAAATCTTTAAAATGAAACATCTTTAAATGAGGGCATCTTTATCCAGTTCCTGGAAATCATAGAAAATGTTCTTCTCTGTAATACAAGAGTCACTGCTTCAATGTTTCAGATGTTGGCCTTGATTTTTAACAGACATGTAAAGTAAAATGCTTTTAAATTTCTTCTACTTTTTTTCTATTCTTGGTTGTTTATTTCAAGATCTAATTGTGCATGGGTCACAAATATGCCTTTAGTCAACTTCATATTATAGATGCAATTCTTCCAGGATCTGGCAATCTGTTGATTAGTATTCTTCATTTCCAATAGTGTTCTTTCTTCAGCATGGATTTTTTTATGGGAAGTGAAGAGATAGTTCATTACTCAATTTATTCAGCACCTCTTTATTGTGTTAAAATTCTGTGTTGAATAATGTACATCTATTACTGATACTGTTATAGCCGCTATTGCAACTGCTTATTATATTTATTCAGATTTCTCATGCACAGGCCCAGCTTTATACACATTATCTCATATAAGGCTTCATATAACTATATGAGGAAAGTCTTATCTCCTTCAAGATGAGCATGTAGGGGCTCAAAATATTAAGCAATATGCCTTATTACACAGTTAATAAGGGGCAGATTCAGAATTTGAAATCAGCGTTTTCTAAGTGTAAGGGTCAGTTACTTAACTACAATACTGTACTTCTAGGTTTCCTAGAGGAAAAAAACAATACAGAAAGCATTGTCCTCATGAAATTTATGGCCTAGTTGAAAAGAGATTTATATAAATACACATCTATAATAATAAAAGGGTAATATGCTAATTAGACCAGGTGTCTTCCAGACATCCTTCCTGATGAAGCCAGGGCCAGAGGGAAGCCAGCCCAGGTCCCGGGTGCCGGAGGGAAGCCGGTGCCGGCAGCCAGGGGAAGGAAGGCCTACTCTTGCAGGAATTTTCATGCATCAGGCCTCTAGTACTCAATAAAATGCTATGTGTATTTACTAACAACTCTAAATGAGTTTTGAGGAATTGAAAAATCTGAATATTTAGACAAAAGCCTATCTAATTTACTTTTCCTCAATTAGTCACTATTGGCTGCATCGTCTATAAATAAGATAATATGTGGTATTAGGCGGGCATAATTCTTAATGGTATATTAGGCTTTTTAAACTTTTTGGAAGTAAGTTATTTCTGTATAGCAAATACCTGGGTGAGCTAGATACATTATAATTAGAACTAAAAGGTCAAAAAATCTGAGTCATACTTAAAATGTGTAAGACAAATTTGCTATTTTATTTTTATTGATTTCAGTTATGCAAAGGTTAAATTATCCTTTAATTTTAATCTAGATATTTTCCAATAAGATGAACTCATCATGACAACACTGAATTTATGCTGCATTTAGTCTCTTAAGGAATTTATATATGGTCTTAGGCAATTCATCAGTACATCCTTTTTTTCAGATGAGAAACTAGCAAGATAGTAGTTGCCAAAGGAATTAAATTAGTTCAATAGATGTTACTGTCTGTAGATAATGAGCCTACAGAGCATAATTTTTATTTTGGGGCTAATGAAAAAATTAACACGTTTTTTAAAAGAAAATATTGAGACTTTGTCCAGTTTTCCCATTTAATATTGGGAAACTGACTATTTTATGCACATACATGACAACTGTACAAAGGAACTGCCCCAAGTTGAAATCTGATCATTTTGTTGAAAAGAACAAAGACACATTTTCTCCTCACCACATGGAACTGCTGCCGGCAGTTCCTAATTTGCCAAATGATTATCAGTGTGGACCACTTAAATCAACATTTTTTAAAAATGTACATTCCTGAATTCTACCAAGATATATAAAACTGGAATTTCTTTAGGTAATTCAAGGAAATCTACATTTTTAATACACACTACAGTTACTTATAAACTTGAAGTTTGACAACTAATAATGTTATACTTTAGATTGGCTGTTTATGATATGCACCTTAGTCATCTGATTGCTGCCCTGCCCTGAATTAAAATTGGGTTAGCTAGTAGGACAAGAAAAATTTTTTGACCTCACTGATCACTGGAATTTGCACATAGTTTTGGCTGCTTTGTGCTTGGAAATCCCAAAAGCTTTAGTATATGTGTTCTGAATCCCGGAATCAGTACAGTTGACCTGGAACTACACAGGTGGGAACTGTGTGGGTCTACTTATACATGGATTTTTTCAATACTGTGAATGTATTTTCTCTTCCTTATGGTTTTCTTATAACATTTTCCCTCTAGCTTACTTTATTATAAGAATATGGTAGTATATATATATATATATATATATATATATATATATCATACAAAATATGTGTGAATCAACTGTTTATGTTATTGGTAAGGCTTCTGGTCAACTGTAGGCTATTAGTAGCTAAATCTCTGGGGAGTCAAAAGTTATTCCCCAATTTTCAACTACATGAGGTTTGGATCCTCTAACTCCCATGCTGTTTAAGGTTCTACTGTATTTCTGGTGCCGGGCCCTCTCTACCATGTCTGACTTTTGTTGTTATTGTTTGTTTGTTTGAAGATTTTTTTGCATGTCAGCCGACCTCAGGGCCTTGACAAGGAGGTTTTATTTTCCATGACTATAGCTTGGGTTCTCACATCAGTCTTACAAACTTACTGCCTTGAAAGCTGTGTATTGTAATGGTATTGGAGAGACTATCCTTGGATTAGAGTCAACTGGAAGTCAGGTATTTCGAGTTCAAAAATCCTACCTTCATTACTGATAATAGCTTAGAGTAGGGAGTAAAGTTTAGGTATATAACCAAATGGACTTTTGAAATATTGAACTAAAGTATAAGAACTACTCACTCAGTGGGAAAGTGGACCTGGAGGTCTACCCTTGTGATGGAGGAAAAAATGTGCATTCTCTTTATTAGTAAAATGGCTCCTCAATAAAGAAAGAAAATGAGAGGAACATGCCTGGCATATTGTTCCATTAATAATCCATCAATAAGACCTTCCTTCTCCCATAGGGAAGAATAATTAGATAGGGATGGAAAAAGAGGCCAAGAATGTAACATTAGATCAGTCCAATCACTTCAAGACACAAGGAGCAGAGAATAAATGTTACTGCTTAAATATTGCCCTGTGTTCCCTGCCTTGTTATCAATCAATTGTCCTCTGGTTAATATGACCTGCTTTGTTATAAGCTCATACTCTCATTTCTAAAGTCAATTCCATTGTACATGACTGAAATCCTCAAGGATGCTCATATATAACTGTTTACTGAATTTTTAGTGTGTTCCAAGCCCTGTTCTGATACTTCTATATACATCTATTGACAAACTCATTTAATTTTTACAAGCTCATAAAGTTGGAGTTATGTACAAGTAATATTACATTGTAGATTTTACAGATGAGAACGCTAAGAGGTCTTAGGTAACTTGCTGAAGGCCAACTTCTAGAGAGTGTGTTAGAATCATAATTTGAACTCCAGCATTTCATTTTTGATCACTAATATATGCCATGTCTAGAGCTAAAAATATTAATCATTGCCCATTTGTACTTCATCTATGTTTGTGACTGTCTGGCCCTTCCTCAAAACCACCACTGCTGTCTGCTATGTCCATTGTTCCCACTAACTCTATTTCCCTTTCCATATCCTTTCTACAATTCGCACACTGTATGACAGGAGTCCCATGGTTATATATTATAAAACCACTTATGAAAACAAAAATAAAAATTTACAAGACAAATAAAATGAATGAAAGTAATACATATTTTAAAATAAGTGCAAGACTCTGCCAGGCCAGTGTTGCACAGTGGTTGCACATAACATATGAACCAGTAGGTCATGGTTCAATTCTCAGTCAGGGCACACGCCCAGGTTGTGGGCTCAATCCCCTCGGGGGAGGGGTGGCGTGCAGGAGGCACCTGATCCAAGATTCTCTCTCATCATTTGATGATTCTATCTCTCCCTGTCCTTTCCTCTCTGAAATAAATAAAAATATATTTAAAATAGTGGAAGATTCATATACGAAAAATTACAATGAAGATCTAAATAATGGAGAGACATTCCATATTAATGTATAGAAAAATCAACATTGTAAGATAATAACCCTCCTCAAATCAATCTATAAATTTAACAAATACCTATTGAAATTCAAGCAGGTTTTTATGTTGTTTGTTTTTTGTAGGCATTGACAAGCAAATTCAAATTTTATGTAAAAATTTGAATACCCAGAAAGCAATATTTTAAAATAAGAATAAAGTTGAAGGACTTGTATTTCTCAATTTTGAAAGTTATTATAAAGTTAGAGTTATTAAAGACAGTGTGGTACTGGTATAGGTTAAACATAGATCAATAGAATTAAGAGTACAGAAATAAATCCTTGTAATTACAGTCAGTTGATTTTTAACAGAGGTGCCAAAGAAATTCTTTGAGGAAAGGATAACTTGTTCAACTAATATTATTGGACTTAATGAATATCCATATGCAAAAAAGAAACTTGTGTTATCATCTTAAACCACCTACAAAAATTAACTCAAAATTAATCATAGACTTAATTATATGATTAACTAAAACAATAAATAATTGAGAAAAAACCATAGTAGAAAGTCTTCAAAGCTATGGGATAAACAAACTTTTTAAATACAATAAAAGCAAGCACATAAAAGAAAAAAAAAAGACCTCATCAAAAGTAAAACTTTTGTTCTTCAAAATACACCATTAAAAAATTAAAAGACAACATACCAGAAGGAAATATTTGAAAAGCACATATTTGATAAAAGACTTGTATGATATGAACAGACATTTTTTGAAAAACACATATTTGATAAAAGACTTGTCTGATCTGAACAGACATTTCACCAAAGGGGATATATGAATAACTAGTAACCAAATGTGAAGATGTTCAACATCATTAGTCATTGGGGAATTTCTAATTAAAACCACAATGAAATACCATTTAATACCCAATAGAATGTCTATAATTAATGACAGGCAATAAAACCTACTGGCAAAGTTGTGGAGAAATGGGAATTATCATACATTACTGGTATAAAACGGTGCAGCCACATTAGGAAGTATTTACTCAATGGAAATGAAAACACACAAGCTCACAAAGAAGTTCTGTAGCAACATTTCTCATAATAGTCAAGAACTGGAATAAAGTACAATGATGATAGGATAGGCCAAATGTGATCTCCATATAATGGAATACAATTCATCAATGAAAATAGAATTAACTCATGACCCATGCTACATCATAAATGAACCTCAAAAGCCTGTGCTAAGTGAAATAATCTATACACAAGAGACCACATTTGTATAATTCTATATTTATATGTTATGTTCCAAAAGGCAATTTTATACCATCAGAAAGTACATTAGTGGTTTCCTGGCATTGGAGGTAGAATGAGACCTAACTGTAAATTGGCATGAGGGATCTAATTGGGGGGATGAAAATATTCTAAAACTGATTTATGATAAGTTGCACTATTCATTAAAGTTGCTAAATGTCATTTATTTGAAAGTTTGAAGTGGATGAATTCTATGATATGCAAAATATACCTCAATAAAGCTGTTAAAAAATTGAAGAATTCCATCTTGAGTTGTGCGAACTCTCTCCCTGGCTGGTGGCCAAAATAATTAGGCTGTATTGACATACTTATTAAAAACCTGTGAGTTTCCCTAGCTGGTTTGGCTCAGAGGATAGAGAATCAGCCTGTAGACTGAAGGGTCCCAAGTTCCATTCCAGTCAAGGGCATATATCTTATTTGCTAGCTTGACCCGTAGCCCTGGCTGGGGTGCGTGCAGAAGGCAACCAATGGGTGTGTCTCTCTCTCAACATCGATGTTTCTCTGTCTGACCCCTTTCCTTCCAATCTCTCTGAAAATCAATGGAAAAATATACTCAGGTGAGGATTAACAACAACAAAAACAAATAAACAAACAACAACAACAACAACAACTGTGAGTCTGGTTAAGTTTTATAATATTTAAATGTTGCCTAACTTGCAATGGTTCAACTTATGATTTTCAACTTGACAATGGTATGAAAATGATATGCATTCAGTAGAATCCGTACTTTGAATTTTGAATGTTGATCTTTACCAGGCTGGCAATGTGCAGTTGGGTACTCTCTTGTGATGTGGGGCAGGGGTAAGCAAGCAGAACCTCCCAGTCAGCCACTCAATCATGAGGGAAAATAAGCTATACTTTACCATGTACTATGTTGTCAGCGATTTGGTGATATTGCATTTTGTGTTTTTATATCCCATCATTTCTGCAAAATGCCCATCTATGTTTCCTGCTTCCAGTGAGAAAAAGAGGAAGGTAATTATTCTTGAGATGAATCAACATAATTGCCCAACTGTAGGCTAATGTAAGTGTTCTGAGCATGTTTATGGCCAGCTAGGCTAAGCTAAGATGTTTGATAGGTTAGGTGTAGTAAATGCAGTTTTGATTTCTGATATTTTCAATTTACAATGGGTTTATCGGGATATAACCCCATTGTAAGTTGAGGAGCATCTGGTAGTTATTCTGATTTGCTAAAAAGTAACTTAATACTGTATGAGAGAGATTGTTGCTTCGAGTTCTGGCCAAATAGCTTCAACTTATTAATGAACATTGTCAATTGAAACAAAGCAAACAGACATTTCAGTTTTCTCTAGGGGCATAGACTTAAATCTGAATTTATATAATATTATTTCACATAGCATATTTCTATTCTCTTTCTCTTTGAATAAAGTACTTGAGAATTTAAAGTAAGCTTCAGCTATTTAAAAAACGAGTGGCTTTATAATAGAATCTAAACTGATTCCTTGGAGGGAAACACAAGGACCTTAATATATTGTTCTCATTCACTTAACACTCAGCCTCAAGCTAATAAACAAGGTCATTCTTATTAAAAGGAGATTTGGGACAATCTGTCTCTTCAGAAAATTTACTGGAAAAGAAAAAAAAATGTTTAAGATCAATTGTCTGAAAAAATTCAGACTCTTTAGAAATAATATAGTCTGCTGTCTTTCCTTTTAGGAATATTAAGTGATAATAGTAACAATTTAGTTCTGCACAGTGTTCTTTGAGAGCTCTATAGCTTGTACCGCATATCAACTTGTTAATGAATTCTGAAGGTTAAATAACAATGACAAATGTTCCAAGTGACTTTCCCTAATCCTAGGACAACTATGATTGCTTTATATATCATATTTTCATACAGAGAATCTCTGGAGAACAATACATTTCACTGGCAAGAAAACAAAAATGATGAAAATAAAGTATCTAATGCACATCAAATAAACATTAAAGCAAGTTGCCCTGGCCGGTTTTGCTCAGTGGATAGAGCATTGGCCTGGGGACTGAAGGGTCCCAGGTTCAATTCCAGTCAAGGGCATATGCCCAGGCCCAGACTGCTGGCTTGATCTCTAGTAGGGGGTAATCAGAGGCAGCCAATCATTGATTCTCTCTCATCATTGATGTTTCTATCTCTCTTTCCATCTCCCTTCCTCTCTGAAATCTATTATATATGTATATGTGTGTGTGTGTGTGTGTGTGTGTGTATATATATATATATATATTCATAATTAAAGCAAGGAAAAAAATAGTGTATACCACACAACAATGAAAATACATTGATACATTGGACATGTAAAACATTTTTGGAAAAAACATCTTAAAAGAGATGTGACTACTCTTTTCAAAGATCTCTCTGTGATTTTGATGCACGCCTCTGTGCTTCTGTGCCTCAGTGGCAGCCATGCTTGAACAGCTGTCAAGCTGCCAGTAATGACTGGGTTACTAGGATGTTAGCATGCTCTTGGGATTAGAAAGGGCCAGTAAGACACTCAGTTGCAGATGAGAGAACTGTTGAGATACCAAGGCTAAAACGGATGTGCCACAGAATAGCTTCGCAGCTATTGTGAAGTATATAAAGCACCTTTCAACAATCCCTTATTATGAAAGATCTGCTTGACTTCCTCCCAAGCCCCTGGTGCCAGAATCCAACAGCCTGGAACCCTCTTAAAGCATCTGCCAGAAATTACATCAGATTCTACCCAGAGAACGCTGAAACCCATGAAGAGCGCAGTTCAGTAGCCAAGAGACAAAATAAAGGAAGGGCATAAATATAAATTTAGTAGCTGTCTGAAAGAAAATATCCCGGCATATCTGCTCAGCTGAGGAAGAAGAAAGAGAGTGTAAGATAATTCTATTGTTTATTTACAACACTTAGTCACGAAACCTTGAATTGCATCCAGGTAGCCAAAATACAAATGTAACTGAAGGGGAAATCAAACCAGCAGAAAAGTAGGTGTTATTGGCAATAGGTACAAATCAAGTTCATCTGAACCGTTTTTGGCCTACTGATCTCTCCTGTGCCTTGATTTGTTGAGCTGAGAAATATGGAAACATTTTACGTAACAATATAGATGATGCATGCATTGGTAGTCATTTGATCAAAAGCGTGGGAGGCTAATTTTAAATGGACAAAAAAACCCTACGCTATTGACAAATACAACTGTAGTTTGAGAATTGTAACTTCATTACACACACACACACACACACACACACACACCACACAGAGTTTTTTTAAAATTAATTTTGCATTGTCCTCCAGATCCTACTCACCAATAATGATTGTTCTGAGTAAACAGAGAAAAATAATCAATAAAACACCAAAACAAACTTGTCCTTCGTTAACTTCCAAGGTGACAAGGTGGCATGGGCTGATGAGTGACTCTGGTGTTTGAGAACTATTAGTGCATTTTAAAACAACTCTTATAAATATAGATATTTGATAGCACATCCTTTAAAAATAATAAACTCTTCATTTTAATTTATATACATTATATGTATTTATATGAACGAGTCACTTTGAATGCATATATTTTATGAATGGTCATAGGTCCACTGCTCACTTAGAGTGCTCATTGTAAGCATCTGGACCTTGACCTGAGTTGTCATTTGGAACTACTCCTTTCACATGAATAATTCCTGAAGGAATTAGTTTTCTCGAGACCTTTAGACAACCAAAGAGTGTCTTTATAATGGCTCCACTAACTAAATGGAATGACCCCTCTATATTTGCTGTTATTAATATTAATGTAGTTATTCATAAATAATCTATAGGTCCCAGTTAACTAACCCATTGTTGGAATTCTGAGCCAGGACATTAGTTAGAACTTTTTGTTAAAATGTATTTTTACTGATTTCAGAGATGAAGGGAGAGGGAGAGAGAGAGAGAGAGAGAGAGAGAGAGAGAGAGAGAGAGAGAGAGAAACATCAATGATGAGAAAGAATCATTGATCGGCTGCCTCCTGCACGTTCCCCACTGGGTATTGAGTCTGCAACCCTGTCATGAGCCCTGACTGGAAATCAAACCATGACCTCCTGGCTCATAGGTTGATGCTCAACCCCTGAGCCACACCTGCTAGACAGTTAGAACTTTTTTGGTTGCAAACACAAGAAATCTATTTTCATCGCTTAAACAAAAATGGAAAATTTATGAAAAGAAGCATGTTGAGTATGAGAAAGTAAGGCAGGGATATAGGTGGACACCAAGAGCTACTGAAAGTGATGATTTAAGGGCAGTCAAGATCCTTTTTATCTTTTTTAAACCTGATGGTATTTTGAACACCTGCTTTCATCTTTTCTCCTTGCTTTTGCCCTTATATTACCTCTAGATTATCTAGTCTACTGCTTTGTTCCTCATAGTGCTGGAATAGCAATTTCTGAAGTTTCCACATTACCTGTTTATCAATTTTGATTCCAAATTTTAGGGGAGGAATTTGTTGGCTAGACCTTAGTCATGTTCCTATCCCTGGACCAAACATCTCTGTCAAGAAGTCCTATTGTTAATATACACTTTATTATACATGTCATTGTTAATAGGTGGCAACTTGGAGTAGGTGTATATTATGGTGTGGGTGTGCATTTTTATTTCCCAAAGTGTAGAAAGGAGCAATATATGCAGTTATCCACCATATACAGGGTTGAGTAAATGAATTTCTCTTTTCTAAAAAACACTTTCTAGCTTTTGATCTGTTTTGTTTTCACTGCTTGAAAAACTATTGTTATTATTGTAAGAAAATGACATCATTTCCTCTGGTGACCTTGCCCAATCCCTCTGATATCCTTACCCATAATTTCATCATCACTGCTACTACCTGAGTGTGTACTGCCTTGCAATTTCATGACTAGTACATTAGACAACTCATCGTCTTTGTCTTCCTAAAAATCTTAGGTAGCAAATTATTTCAATGAGGGATTTCATTTAATTGGTGAATATTTTTTGGATTTGTTAGGCTCTCTCTATATATTGATGTTCTCTTTGCTCAAGTAACATGATTACACTCAAGTACACAAGTCAAATCCTTGTATGCCTCCCTGAGATTGTTTCATTCCCGAGGGTCTTACTTATTCTCATTGGGAAATTGATCCTTCCTCTCACTGCTGTTAGCGCTATCAGCGGTGGCTTAGGCAGGTGTGTAGCAGGTGGTCTCTCTAATGTCTGCCAGCTGTGACTGTTGCCAGCTGCATGCAGTAAGAAGGACCCAAATGCATTCACAGCTGGTATAGATCAAATCCAACACAATGAATATTTCTATTACTTATACATTTACATATGTACAATACTTATATATATGATCCAGATATATAGTACCTAGCTTTATATCTATTTCAGTATAGTAGAAAGGTTTCTCAGAAATTCTGCACTATGTTTCCTATGACAGATAGATACATTTTAAGAGAGGCACATGTTTTTGCCTTTTCTGTAAGACATTAATCTGAAAGGCAGAGTCTAATTAGGTAGCAACTGGGCTTCCTCTCCCCATAGAAGGCTGCTCTGACAGCTTCTCTGCTGTGTGCTCTGGGTCAGTGCTCACAGGAACACGTTTCCTAGCCCCTCCTTCGCTCACCAAAATGACATCAACTGTTGGATAAATGTGTCCCTGGAAATTAGGATGGTTCTGCAGAAGCCTCAGGAAACTCCTCTCATGAATCTAAGACAACACGGGTGGAAGCCTAAACCTCTATTTCTAAATAGAAACATGAACCATTTGGGAATAAGTGCTATTTGATGCTTTGTAAGTTGTGGGCATTAAAAATAGCAAAAAAAAAAAAAATAGCAAATACCCTCAGTAGCTTTTTTTCCTAAAGGTCTGACATAAATCTCTCTTACTTTTTGATACAAGACAGGGCTGACTAACCTGAGGAGATCACGGTTGATATGGAACAATTTTGCAAATAACATGTCTTTCAACTTGCCAACACTTTTGTGATCATTTCTGAAAAGACTTATTCTTTTCACAAACTGGCTTTTCAACTGTGACTCTAACAAGGGTAAAAACAAGCTAGAAGAACTTCAATTATGATTATGTCAAAAAGATAACTAGTACAGTTATGTGTTCACTTTGGAAAGGGGAAAAAAACCTTCCTCCAAGAAAATGGGCATCGTGCATATAGAAGACAATCCTGCTAATTACTATAGAAAAACAGGAGTGGAAACATTGGCAGTAAAAAGTCAGTAATAACCTGTTTTATGATGCAAGCAGTTCCTTCCTTTGATCACAGGAGAGCACTGTTCATCTATGAAACATTTTATTTTCAGGAAGTAACTAGAGCCTTTGTGGTTCAAAAGAGGTTTGATGTGGCAAATTATATAGCCCTTATTATTGAGGCATAGCTGTAAGAGAGAAACGCATTCTTTTCGTAGAAAATGGATATAAATGTGCAAGATGTTCTAAGCTGTCCATGTGCTTGTCTTGAAAGTGATTGGCAAAAATGCACACATATGAATTTTTCTAGTGCAAACATATGACTCTGAAAATCCCCAATAGTATGCAAGATGAGTTCCTCTCAAAAAGAGAGGTAAGTTACATCATGTTTTGTAATGTAAGTGTTTTATCTAGGAACTTACCTCTACTAAGCTCAAACAGTAACACTTAACATAAATATTTAGTAAATACAAGTACCCCAAGCGACCTATGAATAGTCCCTGTGGATGTGTATGCATGCTTCTCAGTCAAGTAACATTACGAGATTGTATTTCAAACTTTTTTTTTTTCCTTTGCGAGAATCAGGGGGATTTCTCAAAAGATGTGATTATTTCTTCTGAGAACGGTTAGCAAGAAATTTTGTCATTTCTCACAAGAACCATGAATAAGGAATGCTATCTTGAGGATTGTTCGAATCAATTACATAAGAAAATTGTAGCACTTCTCAACCATTTAATTTGCATTTGTTAATGCAAACAGGGGTTCACTTTCCTGCTTTACATTTATCATAGCAAACATTCTAAACAGTAGTTAGTTTGGAGAGTACAAGCTGTTTTTCCTTATCCCTCCTTAAAGCTAAATCCAAATGCATCCTTCGTGACTGGAAGCTTCAGAGCAGGCTATGGCCAGGAGAGCAGTTTTGCTATTGGAAGGGAGGGGTCCTGGTCTCCCCCAGTTGCCAGTGGGTGTGGATGTCTTGTGATATCCTGAGAAAAATAATTTTCTGAGGCTCTCACGGGAGGATGTGATATTGTAGAAAGTTTTATTTCTGTGGAAGAAAACTCCTGAGTTTCCAAGGTTATTTCCTTCAGTCCCACCAAGGAAGAAGTTCCATTTTGCCTTTATCGGGGCTAAATTCAGAGCCAGAATTTCCTGCACATGTCTGCACAGTTCCAAGCAGCATCAGGCTAACTTAGCTTGTGTTTCACTGCTACAGTGCATTACTCCATTGCATGTGGGGTCTGCATGGCTATGAAGGAATCACAGAGCATTGCAAGGAGGCCAAGAGCCAGCCAAGAGCAAAAGAGAACTTCTGCAGGAATGGGGAAGGTCTGGCCGGAGGGCTGTATAAAGCCCTCGAAATCATTTGGTCTGGCCCTCCCGAGGCATTAGGGGTGGGTTAATTAAATGTTTGATCAAATATAGCAGGCTAATTTTTAAGTGGATAATTTTGTACAGCCTGTGAATGATGTTATAAATACCCATATGGCCCTTGGCAGAATAAAGGTTCCCCACCCCTGGTTTAAAAGATGATGTATTCCCAAATTGTGTGCATTGCAGTGGCCACACCCATTCTGGCCAATGATCTTTGTTCCCAGGTGTCACTGATAGGCAGGTACCTTCCCTATGTCACCCCAACTTTACTGGCATGCAGCTCTCTTTCTTTTGTGGAATCCCTTCCCCCAATGATCTGCAGGGAATGGGCTGGTTTTACTTGAGGGGTGTGAAATTGCAGCCTCCTGGTAAAGCTGCCCAAATGACATGCCTATAAAATCTGGCTTCCCCTTTGCTCCTTTCCTACTATTAATAACTAGCTAATTACAATGGTTTCAGTTTAAGGTTACAAATCCATCTGTCCTTCTTCACTCTTTAATTTATATCCCCCTCTTTCCTCACTTCTTTTCCCATCCTGCATTTCCAGCTTTCACAAAATTGGGTTTTCCTATACTTAAAATAGCCATTGATATCTATCAATAATTTAGTCCAAACCTTTTCACCCCTGTGAATATCTGTCCAAGATCATGAGAGAGAAGAGTATTCCCTATTATTCTCTGGAGTACCCCATTCTAATAAAGCAACATTACTTAAGGCAGTCAGAAAAGATGATGCTTTCTGCCAATTTGCAATGCTGAAGCCCCCTGTCTTCTGGTTTTCCTCATTCATTTAAACAATCCCACAGCACCAGGCAGCAAGCTTTAAGTTCCATCAGGACCAATTTTCCTCAAATATTTTATTAGCAGAATCCTACATATTTGTGAATCTGGAAGTGTCTAGAGTGCTAATTTTTAATACAAATATCTCATCCTTCAAAAATATAGTCTGAGGATATCAGATTAAAAATGTCTGCTGAAAACATTTTATATAGCATAGAATAGATTAGGCTTCATCTTCATATAAAATCATCTAGAAGAGAAGTAGAAAATAAAAATACTTAAGATATTTAGACTACTTTTCCAGAAAAAGAAACCTTATACTTTCTAATTTGGACATTGCTGATCATTAATTTCTAGGTGTTCCTCTCACTAGGTACTGTCATCAATCACACTGTGGCTTTATTCTTCTTTCAAAGGGCAGTGTTCAGTATACTAAATTGATTATCCTTACATTTTTTAAAGATGTGTAAAATTTCAAAATGCAAATCTGAAGAACTCTGAAGGCAATTTCATGAAAAAGTAATGCAGGTTTGAAGAAAATTACCAGTGTTATGGTATTAGACACAAATGAGGCTAAGAAACTTATCAAAGTAGTTGAATTGTGTACACAAATCTAAAAAGACACCTTCCTTGGTGGGAGGTAAGCATTTAATTTCACACTCATAATGTGAAATTAAAGTGAGTACAGAAAAAATCTTTTTGACCATGTAAAATTAAAAATCCACAATGGTATATAGTTGGCTTAATTAACTGAATAGTTTTAGAAAATATGCAGTGAGTTAAAAATAACGTGCTTAAAATAATGGCTTAGGAGGGCCAAACTTTCTTTTATTCATCAGAGAAAGAATTGAGTGATATTTTTAAAAGAATGAGTAGAACTTATATGAATAGGACTTGTTTCCTGTACTCACATGTCATTACTTGGTAATGTTCATTCTTATTTAACCAATATTTAGTTTCTAAATTATCTTAATAGAAATGATAATATTTTTTTCACTAATGAGACTCTTTTTTAAACTTAACCCATAATCTTTTTCTCATTCAGTATTTTTCAACTTTTACTTTATTATGATTATTTTTAAAGAGCACAAAGCTGAAATCTTAAAGATAGAGTATTCAAGCAGAAAGAAGGTGAGCTATAGAGTCAAATCCATCTTGGCTAAGTTCCTAAACATCCTTCCTTTAGGAAAAGAGTGGCACAGGTCATTTTGTGCTTAATTCCTGATGTAGGCCTCTTAGAGGTTACTTACAGAGATAATGATTTCCTTTTGAATCCCTTTCATATATATATATATATATATATATATATATATATATATATACATATACACACACACACACACACACATATATATATATTCTAATATCTGTAATTTCAGAGTCTTGTTTTAATTTTTATTCTTAAATGCTCGATGTTAGATGTATTTGAGGTGTCATACTAGGTGGCAATCTACATTTACTGTCTAGTTTGTAGTGTCCTAGACCCCTAGAAGGCAAAAGCTCACAAAATAGATTTAAGAAACAGACAGGGCTTCTAGATAGAACCAAATATTCTCTGTATGAAGTATGGTTTTGTGTTAAACAAACAAACAAAAACTGGATTTAAGCAGAAACAAACTGTATTAAGAGAATAGTGGCACAGGCCCTGGCCAAGTCGCTCAGTTGGTTAGAGTGCTGTCCCCATATGCCAAGGTTTTAGGTTCATTCCCTGCTCACAGAACATACAAGAAGCAGCCAAGGATTGCATACATAATTGGAACAACAAATCAATGTTTCTCTCTCTCTCTTCCTTTTCTCTTTCTCAAATCAATAAGCAAGAGAGAAAGATAATAGTTGTACTTATCTGATCAATAGGAAGGATGGAGATCTAGATTGAGGACAATGCAGCTAGAAAAATATGCCCAGAAATGGGGTACTCTTCCTGCTGATACAACTGAGTATGAGTCAAGGAAGCCCATAACACCAACACTAGCTCTAGACCCCAGGTAATATCACTATATCCAGGTAATCCACCACTCCTTTGTTCACTATTTGTTGCTTCAAAGTTTGGAAAGTACGTTTGATTGGTTGGTTACATTATGTGCTTACTAACTATATATATAGGAGCTTCAGACATGTATTTGGGACAGGGGGAGGTTTTGCAAATATTGGAAGGGGATTCAGCTAATGAACAGAAAAAAAAGACATATATTCATGTACTATCAAACACTTGCTCCTCTTCCTAATGGCCATCTGTGGTTCTTTAAATCATTAAAATAATAGTGCAGTCCCATGGTAAACTTTTTTTTCGTGGGTGGGGGGATAATTAATTAAGATACATTGCAACCTTCTTGAGCCATTAATAATAGTGAAAGATGATACAATTATATTCTGAGAATATAGCAAAAAAAAACAAAAACCATGAAAAAAAAATGAGAAGGGTTTCTAGAATATAAATGGGGTTTATAGGTTACGTCAAATCTGTAATATATATATATATATATATATATATATATATATATATATATATATTCTGATTATGCCAAAAAGATATAAAGACAAACATATAATAAATGTTCCAAGTCTCACTAAAGGGAAGAGGATACGTTTTTTTCTGTATTCACTGAGTTGACTCTGTTGAGGAAGTTTCTGCTTTTAAAATATAAATGGAGTTACTCTCCTTTGAAGTTGTTCAGTGGTATGCTATAAATACACTTTCAAAGCACCTTTCAATATTAGAGTCTCATTCTCTCTTCACAAGAAGTATAGATAGAAGGAAAAGCGGAGGAGAGTTTGCAGTCTTCACAAAGTCCTGTCTTCTTCCAAAGAAGAGTCTGAAGTTGCAAGGCCACTAGTCTCAGTGGAGGTGCTGGTTCTCTGTTGCTTTTTTTCCCAGGACACGTACAAAGTCCCACTTGGTCTGTCCTTTTCAAACTGTGTAGCAAAATGGAAGATATTTCAAAGCTGCCATCAGTTTCCTCCATAATTTGGCCAACATTTGCTGGGAAATATATATTTTTGGAATTAGGGACACCCAAGTTCTCTACTACAGCTCTTGCCTCTTAGGGTAAAACACCAATGCATGTAAATAGGTAAAAGGTGATGGAAGGAGACTTGACTTGGGGTGATGAACACAATACAAAACATGATTTCAGAGAGGAAGGGAGATGGAGAGAGAGATATAAACATCAATGATGAAAGAGAATCATGGGTCGGCTGCCTCCTGCACACCCCACACTGGTGATTGAGCCCACAACCTAGGCATGTGCCCTGACCAGGAATCGAACCATGACCTCCTGGTTCATAGGTCCATGCTCAACCATTGAGCCACGCAAAGCCTCTGTTATTTAGTAGCAATGTGCTCACATTATTTCTTTAATGTGTCTCATTGAAATTGACATTCACATAGTTTTGGACACCTTTAAATACAGTATTATAAACCAAAGAACTTATAAGCATATATGCACAACCCATGGACACAGACAATAGTGTGGTGAAGGCCTGAGGCAGGGGGTGGGTGTGGCTAGAAGGGGACATCTGTAATACCTTCAAAAATAAAGATTAATTTAAAAAAATTACAACAACAACAAAAACCCACTAGAACTATTTAGAAATAACATTTCTTGTAAGGATTAAGCAAAAAGTCAAGGAAAAGAGAATTAACATAAATTTCAGTTAAGATTTACTTGTCTTTCACTACAGTTGAATCATGTGGAGAAAATACATGAGGCCGTAGGAAAAAGCAGGTAACTGGTATCCAAATACTAATTCTACGGAGTCACAAATATTTGGTAAGGCCTTGCCATATGCAGCATACTCTAAAAGCATGTTCTAAACTGACAAATATGAGAGGGAGAGGTCTATCTGTCACACCTTAGAGACTTGTATTTTCATTCACAACAGTGTTTTCCATTGTAATGTCTGATTTAGGAAGGTGTTTGCATTAAATTGCTATTCCAGACTAGGAGGATATGGACTATATTTTTGCATTGATTTCTGGATCCACTTCTTGTGATGGACTTCATTTAGACTCATTTTCACCTGATGACATCTGTAAGGATGAGCTCACGCTTATGGATTCAATAAAGTTTTCAGCAAATGAAAGTACTTAGATTTAATCACTAATGAAAAATAGGAAAGACATTTTTCTTCCTTATTGAACGGGGCCAATACTTTCTTGAATAACAGCCTATTACTCCCACAACAGATTCGACTTCTTATCATCCTGGGAGCAAAACTGAATTTTTCTTTATATGATTGCTAGTTCATCTGTGGCTATTGTGATAGGAACATTTTTGCTTATTACAAGACTTTGGACAAGTCTTGTGGAGGTCTCTGATATCTTGATATCATGCTTGTGGGAAGGGAGGTGCTGACAGTGGAGTTTCCCTGGAACAGTACTGGGGCTGGTGACCTTAGCACTTGACTAGGCAGGCGTCTTGTAACTAACGGAGAAGAGTTATAAGCAGAGGATGGAGTTAGTCTGTGGTCAGCACTTTGGAGAGCTCTTAGAAAGAATTTTAACATCACCTGGGGTGTGTGTGTGTACCTAGGCACACACATATATACATGTGTACACACATATACATTTGCATACATACATGAACAATAAAAATGTGCCATGCCTATATAAATACAAACATGTACATATTTTATATATATGTATACATTTGCAGATAGACACATGATTTTTAGATAGATTCAGTGTTAGCAAGTGCTGTGCTGTGGAATTAATTATCAACAAGTGATGATTTCAACTAGCTGAGGTAATGTTTTACTCTTCACCAAATTATGTCCCCCCAAATAAGACAGTGTCTAACTTTACCATTCTTTACTGAAAGCAGTGACGCTTCTAGATACATGTTCCCCTTGAAAATCTATGATGAAAATTATAGTATTAACTAAAATTTGTCGTGTGCCTACTATATTCCAACCAGTATGTTAGGTGTTTCACATAAATTATATGGGAACCTCACAATTATTCTACTAAGAAGACACTATTATTGACATTATGAAATGTAGAAAAATGAGGTGTAGATCATTTGAATAACATGAACAGGATCAGTTATGTAGCAATTTGTGGATCATAATTTAGACCCAGATACATCTAGTTGTAGAAACCATGTTCTTAGTACTACTCCAGGATTTTTAATTAAGCATTAAAATGTTAATGTTATATTGTTTGGTCAGATCTCTTTTGTCTATGGGAGCCAGATGAATGGGAAAAATAATAAATAAGTTTTCAGAGATTAATTAGGTAGACCTGCTATATAATTCACATCATTAGAGTAAAAACAACTCCAGGAGCCAAACACATCCTATTAGGATATTTAGTGACTAACTAGCAAAGGAATAGTACTGACTACTGAGGCGTGTTCCCAATGACCTTCCAATTGCTTCATTTTCTCCTGTTTTTCAACCCCTCTGAGAGTTGTGAGGGACCACCCTGCTGATCTGCATAGAAAAGTTGCTATAGCAACCTTTGAGCACAGTACTAAAGGCAACTTTCTAACTATAACCTTTATCTTAACAAGAGCAATTACCTTATATATTTTATAGGTTATAAGAGTTATGTGTCATTCATGTCCTCAAGGTATTTGACTATATTATGAAGTCAGAATAGTTTAACTTTGAAATTACAGGCTCTTATGAAAGATTTCTATTTTTTGAGAAAATAATAAATAATGACTTCATTTTTAGTTTAGATTTAGAAAATTGGACTAAATATAACATTAATGCTGTTTTATGTTCCCTAAGAATTAGCATATGAATAGAAAATTTTCTTTTTCCATTTTCCCACTTGAATATACTGAACATTGCCTTCTCTCATTTTTCAACAGTATCATCATAAAAAAGTCAAGTGCACAATTGAATTTTGAGCTTTTTATTTCAAACAAAACAAATGCAATTTTGCCTCTTATCTTCATATTCTAAAAATTCTCAGTCCTTCACTGCATGCATTTTGCTGGTGTAGAGTAGACAAACTATATTTAAAAAAGTAAGTTGCACTTTTATTACTCACCTCTTTACTTAGAGTTTCCAAGATTATGTACTAATTAATACTTATTCATCGGGATTGCATTATCGCCCCAACAAGCCTAATATAGACCTAATAGCAAGCAGTCTGCTTCCTATCTCTGGGCCTTGGGTATCATCTGCCTCCTGCATGGAGTACGCTGATACTCTACCTCACTTTTCAGATTTACCCTTCATATGTCAGCTTGAGTCCAACCTCTTCATGCAATAATTCCATTCAACTGGACTCTTCACCATCTCCACATTCATATAATAGTTATAATCTTTAACATTCATTTGAAACCTGTATGCTTGAAAGTCTTGGAAGTACCAGGTTGTAAAGATACTAGACCAAAGATGCAATATCAGCTGGGAGAGACTTATCTGAGCTATATTAGAAGTTATCTTTCTCATTAGGGAAATATGTCCACTGTTGCTCCCATTCTAATGCATGGGCAAGATTTAAACCCAAGTGCTCTTTGCTAGTGCAAATCAGATTGAATGACCTCATGTCCAAGTCTCTTGCTCTTTATTCCTTCTGAAGAAATCTCTAGTTGGGACTAGATCTTAATCTTGAATGAGGGTAGAACTCATGTTAAATGTCCTTAGCACACAAAAAAAAGGAAAACAACAAAGGACACAAGAAAACTTTGGAATGTGCTGGTAATGTTTTTTTTCTTGATTGTGGTGATGGTGTTTGCATAAATCCAGATTTATCAAAAAGTACACATTAAATGTGTACGGTTATTTGTATATCAATTATACCTCAGTAAAGTTGTTAAAAATGAATAAGGCTAATTATTTAAATGATGTTAAGATGAAATTAGCTTTGAAAATAAATTCAGTTAATCCTCATTAATTTGGAATACACCGATTTGGAAAGTCAAACAATTTTGTTCAATAATGTAGTGTTTATTAATTTTTAAAGGACAAATGATTAGTTCAGTTTAGTGAATATGTTAAATATTACTTCTTACAACTGCATTTAAAATGTTCCATTCATTAGTATTCCGTCTCTGCTTTGTTTATAAAAATCCCCAATTAGTAGCAACGTTGATAACTAACAACTTTACTGGATTGAATCATCTTTCCCCAAATTCATGTTCTTCCTGGAACCTCAGAATGTAACACTTTTGGGAAAATACCATCCTTGTATATGCAATAAAGTTGAGGTTAAGTTAAGATAAAGTGATACTGGAGAAGTTGGACCCATAATCCAACATGACTGATGTCTTCATATGAAGAGGGAAAAAGACACAGACACACAGGGAGAATGCCAAATGATGATGGAGACATTGATTGAAGTGATGAGTCTGTAAGCCAAGGAACACCAGATTGCTTAGCAACACCAGAAGCTAAGAGAAAGGCATGAAACAGATTCTTCTCTAGAGATTAATAAAAACAAAGAGTGAAGTGGTGATTGTCAGGGGCTGAGGTGTGAGGGGAAGGGGAGATATTACTCAGAGGATACAAACTTTCAGTTAGAAGATGAAAAAGTCCTGGGGATTTAATGTACACCGTGGTGGTTATAGTTAACAATACTGTATTATATACTTGAAGGCTGCTAAGAGAGTATATCTTGAACGTTATTATTAAAAAAGGTAATTATGCTGGCGGTGTTAAGTAAAATTGCTGTGATAATTACTTTGCATTTTCTAACTGTACCAAAGCAGCACATCACACAACTTACACTTACTCAGTGTTATATATCAATTACACCTCAAAAAACGTGGGAATAAAAACAAAGATGTATGAAATGTAATCTCAGGCCCTGATTAGTTCCCTGGCAAAGGTGGAAGACAGACTTCTAAGTAAGGACAATGGAGTGTGATAAGGGATAGCATAGATAGAAGCCCAAAGAAGGACATTCTTATTCATTTTTTCATGTGAACAAAGGCTTCCTTGCAATGGTAATATCTCAATCTTAAATAAAATGGTAATATCTCAAATTAATCTTAAAGAATTAGCAGTTGTTGGAAGTAAAAGTGGACAGGAGAACAAGGTAGTAATTCAAATAGAGGAAATAACATAGCCAGGGTAATGAGAGCCAATTTTGACAATTGCAAAACGTTTTATTATGACCACAAAGAGATAGAATGATGGAATGAGGCTAGAGCATTATCAAGATACAGATCAGGGCTGGGCTTGTGTGACACGTTAAAGAGTTAGAACTTTACCCTGAGAGTACTGGGGCGATGGTTAAGCATTTTAAGCATGAAACATCCTGCACGAATTTGTCATTTAGAAGAACAACCCTGGCTGCAGAGTAGATATTGGATTTGAGAGACAGGCAAGACAGAAGGCAGAAATATTAGTTAAGAAACTGTTATAATAATTCATACTTGAGAAAACAGTGGCCTGAATTGAAATAGCAGCAGATTGGTGAAGAGAGGTGGCTATACTCATGTCTTTTTGAGAAAACAGAATATTTAGTTTTATCATTGACTTAATTCATGAAGGGTGAAGGTGTATAAGAAAGGAATCAGGCAAGATTCCCAGATTTCTGGTCTAGGCAGTATTTCATTAAGTTAGGGAATATATGAGAAAGAAGTTGAAAGCCCAGCCGGCGTGGCTCAGTGGTTGAGTGTGGACTTTTGAGCCAGGAGATCATGGTTTGATTCCTAGTCAGGGCACATGCCCAGGTTGTGGGCTCGAAATCCAGTAGGTGGTGTGCAGTAGGCAGATCCCCAGGAGGGGGCCTGCAGGAGGCAGCAGCTGATCAATGATTCTCTCTCATTACTGATGTTTCTATCTCTCTCTTCCTCTCTTCTTCTCTAAGATCCATAGAATATATACTTTTTAAAAAGTTATAAAATGGTTGTGATGTTATCTACAATAAATTTCATGCAACTATTAAAAGTAAGGATTTTGAAGACTACTAACTAATAAGAAATTTATGTTGCCAACTTAAAAGAATTAGGATATATAATTTACATGTACTATGAATATGGCTAAGAATATATGCAAATAAAAATTACACAGGGAAATAAAAGAAAATGTTAAAAGTGATTATATTAGAGCACTGGGATTTTTATTTTCTTTCATTTTTTTATAATTATTAAAATAATTTGATTATGTTGCCTTCATAACAAAAATATTCAAAGGATAAAGCACTTAAAAATAATTGGTCAATCTAATATAAACCAAGGTAATATAAATAACATTAAAATTAATAAGTCTAATTCTCTAATGATTATTATGTAAATATAAAATTCCTACCACTTTTATTACATATTTTGATAAACTCAAGTTAGTGTCTTATTGAGAGTAGAGATGAAAAATCAGAGGCAACTCATACCTTTAGAAAAGTTTTCCACTCATTTACTATAGTAGAAACAACTGCCCAATGGCAATAACTAAAAGATAGATGAAGATAATTAGGGCTCAGTCATCTTTCTTTGGTTAAGAAATTAAATGAACTCCCCTCCCCCATGGGCTGAAAATAAACAATCTATCAATAAATTCTTATAATGTTTACCATAAATATCCTGAAAAACATTTCTCTTGGCTAAATTGGAATCAAGAAGTTAAAGTATTGCCGAAACCGGTTTGGCTCAGTGGATAGAGCGTCGGCCTGCGGACTGAAAGGTCCCAGGTTCGATTCCGGTCAAGGGCATGTACCTGAGTTGCAGGCCCATCCCCAGTAGGAGATGTGCAGGAGGCAGCTGATCGATGTTTCTCTCTCATCGATGTTTCTAACTCTCTACCTCTCTCCCTTCCTCTCTGTAAAAAATCAATAAAAATATATTAAAAAAAAAAAAAAGAAGTTAAAGTATTTAGACCCACCTTTACTTTAAGATATGTAACATTCCATATATATATATATATATATATATATATATATATATATATATATATCTGAACAAAATACTCTCCCTTATACAGTTTCTGTAAATTCAGATTTTAATATATTCCTGTAGAGCAGAATACATGATCTCACTTATAAGCAGAATCTAATGAACAAAATAAACTGACAAACAAAATAGAGCTGGAGACAGAAGCATGCAACAGACTGGATTCTTAGAGGGGAAGGGGGGAGGGGGCAGGAAGAGTTAACCAAATAATTTATATGCATATATGCATAACCCATGGACACATACAATAATGCAATGTGGTGAAGGCCTGGGGAGGGGGCGGGCATGGGAAGGAGGAAGTTAATTGGGAGGGGAGGGAAAGTGGACATCTGTAAAAGTTTTAACAGTCAAGACAAATAAAAAAAATAAAATAACTTCCCCTAAGGAAGGAAGGAAGGAAGGAAGGAAGGAAGGAAGGAAGGAAGGGAGGGAGGGAGGGAAGGGAGGGAGGGAGGGAAGGAAGGAAGGAAGGAAGGAAGGAAGGAAGGAAGGAAGGAAGGGAGGGAGGGAGGGAAGGGAGGGAAGGAAGGAAGGAAGGAAGGAAGGAAGGAAGGAAGGAAGGAAGGAAGGGAGGGAGGGAGGGAAGGGAGGGAGGGAGGGAAGGAAGGAAGGAAGGAAGGAAGGAAGGAAGGGAGGGAGGGAGGGAAGGAAGGGAGGGAAGGAAGGAAGGAAGGAAGGAAGGAAGGAAGGAAGGGAGGGAGGGAGGGAAGGGAGGGAGGGAGGGAAGGAAGGAAGGAAGGAAGGAAGGAAGGAAGGAAGGAAGGAAGGAAGGGAGGGAGGGAGGGAAGGGAGGGAGGGAGGGAAGGAAGGAAGGAAGGAAGGAAGGAAGGAAGGAAGGAAGGAAGGGAAATTCAATGCATCCAGAAGATTTACTGCTTGGATGCTTTGTAAATGGATTAACAATAGAATTTCTTTAAATAACCAGCTTTTGTGCATATTTCCTTGGAACTTTCTTAGGAAAGATCAGGTATGGGAAGGCATTTTATTCAAAATTGGCAGAGATTGTGTCTGGTTCTGGATACACTTATGCTTCAAAAGGTTGAGAACTCTGATTATAAAAGCTAAAATAGTAGGTAACACTTAGAATTTTACCTCCACAATAACCCTTGGTTCTGTATTATCCCAACTGTAGAAATAGGGAAACAGGAGCCCAGAGAGGTTGAGTAAATCAACACAAGCCACACAGCCATAAAAACAGAGCCAGGATTGAAGCCAGTAAGTTTGTTTTGGGGGTCTGCCTTCTCAACCACTATATATTGCTTCTTTTGTCAAAATTATCTTGCTCACTCAGGTTGACAAAATTTTCAGACTGATTGTGACAATGTGAGATGACTCTAAGTACTTCAATATATCAAACAGGTATACTATCTTTAATACTGAATTATTCTAGGCAGAAAGGTAAATGGTCAAAATTTACTGTTTAGATTTATTTTTGGTACATCTCATAAACAAGACCTTAAGAAATTGTCAGACAACTTGGGATAGTAGTTTTGTTTCTCCGCCCCACCCACCTAAAATCCATGTAATTGTGTCAAGCAATTTAGATTGGTTTAAATTTCAAAGTAGTTTTTTCTTCACTTTGTATATGCATACTCTTTACTCCCTAAATTTATTCAAAGCTCTTACATGCAAAATTGCACAATGCATAACACGTTCTCCTGTGGTATCTTGCTTGACACCTTAGAGTCTATTTTTAAAGAATTTAGACATCTTATTTATCATGTATTCATACAAATAATGTCTAATGACCCATTTTGTGCATGGCATAATTTATCACTTTTCATATTTTATTTAGACAAGGAATGCTTTGTAGGGAATAATGATTGCATTGCCCTGAGGACATTTGCCTTACTTTTGACAGATACCAGGATAAAATTCTCCTGCTAAAATTCTCAGTCTCAATCAGTAAAACAAATATACATGTTATACTTCATATGATAATTGTAGGTCCTAATTTAACTTTAAAAATACAGATTGAAAGAGTATTTTAAAACATATGATTTGTTACTTTTAAATGTTCCTCCTGTGAAGAGTTCAGATAGGTCAATTGCCATATACTAGTAAACATGACATAAAAATAACAAATTGAATGAGCAAGAAAAGTTAATATGTTTTTGATGATGTTAGATAAACCATTATTAAAAAACAATTTTAAGCCCTGGCCAGTGTGTCCAATTATTCCTTTTCTAAAGTGAAAACAAGAATAATTTATATATGTGTATTATTTACTATGGAAATGGTTTTCAGTTGTCATTTTAGCCAAAAGATCCAGAAAGTGAAATTTACTTATCTGTTACTATCATTCAAATTAAGTGACCAATACATGGAAACATGGTTTTCATACTAAAATACAAATTACAACCTTTAAATCCAGATATTTTATGGTCTTAATAAAATGTTACTGTTAGTATCCTATATAATAAAAGCCTAATATGCTAAGTTTCCAGTCTGTTCAACCAATCAAAGCATAATATGCTAATGATATGCTAAGGCCGCTCAACCGCTCGCTATTATGTGCACTGACCATCAGGGCACAGTCTCTATGACCAGTAGGCTAGCTTGCTGCTGGGGTCCGGCCGATCTGGACCAAACAAGATGGGCTGGACATGCCCTGAACCCCTCCCACAGTCCCTCCCTGGCTGGTCAACCTCCCTTGTCCCTCCCCAGCCCCAATTATGCACTGGTGGGGGCCCTCGGCCTGGCCTGTGCCCTCTTGCAATCCAGGACCCCTTGGGATGTCAGAGAGCCGGTTTCGGCCCAATCCCGCAGGCCAGGCCGAGGGACCCCACTAGTGCACAAATTCATGCACCAGGCCTCTAGTTATAAATAAGAATATGACATCCTGAGTTTTATTGCTGCTGCTCAGAACTGTTCTCTCAGATGCTCACATAATGTTTTATCAGGTCAGTAGATAATGCATTAACCAGCACTTTTCTTTCTAGTTTTTAAGTCATATTCTGTTTTTAGGTAAGTAAGAAATAAAAGTAGCAAGAGCTCTAGAACTAAGGTCTCTTTATTCTTAATTCAACAAAGTCTCTTTATTCCTAATCCAGAATCTTTTCTGATTATACTAGATTTAGATGAAGTCATTTGTCTTTAGGGAATATTAAATTTTATTTTCTCTTTACACTGTTGTAAAACCTGATGCCTTTAAGTATTTTGTAGCCACTCTGAAAAAACTTTTTAAAAATGTTGACTTAGAAAGATTGAGATCAATTAATAGTAAAATTTATATCTCATAGTAGGTAACTTCAAATGTTTTTTAACTTAGTATTTCTAGGGAAATTTAATTAGTATTTACTCATTCATTAAATTCCCATGTCTTTGTGGTTCCTGGACCCAATTCCAACGTGTGTGTGTGTGTGTGTAGGCTTTCCCACACCAAGGTGAAGTAATCAACTCCATTATGACACTATTTACCTGGAGATCCTATTATATTCCAGAGGTTAAGGGCTCAGTCCCACAAGACCGCCACCTACTTCAGATACCAATCTTAAGCCCAGGTTCTTATCTGTGCTTCTGACCATCTGTCTACACACTGGAAGTTCCAAGGACCGTCTCCAGCTAAGGATGCCAGTTGCAAGTCCAGGTTGTTACCTGTATTTCCGAACTGAACCCACAACACCTTCTTTGGGTTCAATTAATTTGCTAGAATAGCTCACAGAACTCAAGAAACCCATTTACTCACTAGATTACCAATTTATTAAAAAGGATATTAAAGAATACAAATCAGTAGCCCCAAACAGGGAGTCATAAGGCGAGGTCTCAGACAAAAGAGCTCTGTCCTTGTGGCGTGTGGGGCCTGGCAGGGTGGCATGTGGGAGGGTTCTGCTTCTCCAACCTAGAAGAACTCTGCAGCCCCTTCTTTTGAATTTTTGTGGAGGTTTCATTACACGGGCATGATGGTTAAGTCATTGGCTGTTGGTAATTGATTCAAACTCTAGGCTCTTTCCCCTACTACCAGGTGGGACTGAAAGTTCCAACTTAATATTCTTTGTTGGTTCCCTGGCAACCAGTCCCTATACTTTTCACCTCCATTAATATAAACCAAGATGTGGTAGAAAGGGATTTGTTATGAATGACAAGACACCCATTTCACCTTTATGGCTCTAAAATGTTTTCAGGAACCTAAGACCAGAGACCAAATCTTATAACAAAAGATATTCTCATTGCTTTTATAGCTCACGAAATTGCAAGGGTTTTGGAACTTTGAGCTGGAAACTGAGGATGAAGACCAAATATATTTTAAAAATATATTTGATCATCTCAAGATAAAATTTATATTTCTTATAAATCACAATATTGCAGTTCACTCCCTGGTCTTTGAACACAGATCTCTTACAGAAAAACAATCATACCTGTCACAGCATTTACATTTGGTGTAGCATCTATAAAACATATAACAATAGTACCAACAAAATATTCCTAACATTTGGAGAAGCCAGTGTGGGTTAGGAATAGATTTAAAAAGACAACTCATTTGTCCAATACAGCTATTACAAACATTTTTATATTCTTCCACTAGTTCAATTATTCTTTCTCCCCCTTCATCTGCTGCTACTTGTACCTTATGATAAATTAAATGACCATATATATATATATGTATATATATATTATATATATGTGTATATATATATATATGTGTGTATATATATATTATATATATATTCGTGATATATATAATAAATCATAATATTATTATCAATGGAAGTGGTGCCGTGAGGAAAAGCAATTTCCTGAAGCCCCCACGGGAGGATGAGGTTTTGTTGAAAGCTTTATTGATGATGCAAAATTAAGGAGGTTCCCCTCCAAGGTCCCATCTCTTGTCTGTCTTGCTATGGAAGAAGTCCAACCTTGTCGTCAGCAGGGCCAGAATTAAGGCCCTTGCCTAGAATTTCTGTTCCATATTAAAGTCCAGGCCTGTGCAGCATCCTGCATGTGGAGTCTGCAGGCCATGGGCCATGTGGCTGCTTAAAGCTACATGGCTAAGGAGAGGAAAAACACACAGGCACATGGGCGAGTGTGGGTCATGGGACAAGGGAGTGCAAGAGTGAACAAGACCAAGCAAGAGGAAACCCTTTGGGGATTTTAACTTTCCACGATTTCATGTGCTTCTGATGGTTCCACTACCTAGCCAACCCATTGTTCCCCAGGCTAGACTGACAGGCAAGCACCTTACCTACACCACCCCGACTTCACTGCACATGTGCCCATCTCCCCTTTGTTCGATCCCTTCCCCCCAGTGATTGCAGGGAATGGACTGGTAGTTCCCTGGGGAGTGGGAAGTGATAGCTTCCTGGTGAAGCTGCCCAGATGACCTTACTTACAATGTCTGGCTTCCCCATTGCTCACTTCCTATTATTCATATTGAGACTAGCTAATTACGACAATAACATTATCACACTATGTAATAGTAATGACTTATACCCTATTCCTACAAATGAAGATATATTTCCCAAGCATCATGGAACTGCAAACATTTTCAATTTCTGTATCTCCCCTGTAAGATATAATGTCGACTCCTGGGCATAGCATACTTCCTTCATGGTTCGATCCCTGTCTACTTGTCCAGTGTTTTCCTTGGGCGTTTTCTTTGATGTTTTAAGTTTCAGATATATTATACTGTTTTGAGCTCCTTCGTGATAAAATGTTATCTCATGTTTTCACATAGTGCTCCTCACTGAGCACCTACTTCAGTGTCACTGTCCGTGTTCTTCCCACACAGAAGGACTCAGGAACCTTTTCTCCTGTGAAAGGTAATATAAATGGATCCACTCCACTGGAGGTGCAGCTGCAGTGCCAGAGGAACTGCCTTGCATGTCTTTTATTTTTTTAATTTTTTAAATATATTGTTATTGATTTCAGAGAGGAAGGGAGAGGAAGAGAGAGATAGAAACATTGATGATGAGAGGGAATCGTTGATTGGCTGCCCCCTGCATGCCCCCCACTGGGGACCAAGCCTGAAACATAAGCATGTGCCCTTGACCGGAATCGAACCTGGGACCCTTCAGTCCCCAGGCTGACGCTCTATCCACGGAGCCAAACCGGCTAGGGCTGCCTTGCATGTCTCACTCCTCGAACCTGGGGATGTATAAACTGGGCACAATAACCTTTGGGCTTGGCTGAAAGCAGGATTGTCTTCCAAACAACTGTTTGTAAAGCTCACAAGAAGCAGGCCTTAGGAGACATTAACTACGGAACTGAGAATGGAAGACATCCTTCAGAATTAGCATCGTTTGCACTTACAGAAATTTCTTCTTTAGCCTATTGATACCCTTAGAAATTCCTCCCTTCTTTTAATGCAGTTATTCCCCTTCCTTTTCTTAAAAAGACCCTTTGCCTTCACCTCCTAGTTGGAACATGATCACAGATATCTCTATCCTTCATCACTACACTATCCTGCCTTTCTATGAGAGAGTGATGCGTGGATGAGGGATAAAGGGCTAACGTCCTGATGTACCTCTACCAGTTTCATAGTTAAATTCCTATTGGTTGCTTATAAGGCTTTGAAAAAAAGTAAATAATATAATGAAATATATTGGAGTAGCTAACAGAATTGAGAAAATAGCTAAAAGGTGAGTCTTTAAAAACTATAATAGGTTTCTAGGAGCCTCTTTTTATTCTTTGAGTGCAGGTGACTCGCTTCCAGTGACTATCAGGTCAATTTGCTGCTTCTTTGAAATTTAAATTTCCATAGAAGCAGTGGATCAACTAGGCCTGGTTCACAAAATTAGCTATGGACACTAGGGGAGAGGTGATGGCACCCTTGAATTATCTGGCTATTCTTAGAGAAGAGGGAGTATCTGTGAGCCAGGCAGCCACCTTACTTGGTTCATATTCTCCCAATAGATAATGTACCTTTCTATGACTTATGTAATGTTTTGGAATTTGAACTGAATTAAAATAGCTTAGCCAAAGCCACATGCACATTAAGACAAATTGCTTCTTCATTTACTCACCTCTCCTTAATTTTGCTTGCATATGTTTTTAAATCCGCCTTTAGTTACATATCTAAGAGAATCTATCTAATGTTAACAAAAAATAACTAGTTTTTATGGTTACTCTAAACATCCAGTTTTCATATGGGATACCCACACACACACACACACACACACACACACACTGTGTGTTGTGTGTGTGTATGTGTGTGTGTGTGTGTGTGTGTGTGTGTGTGTGTGTGTGTGTGTGTGTAGCTTTTGTTTAAAATTAAAAAGGAAATTAAATTTGGGGAAAAAATTTATACCCTTCACTTGTGATTTTAACAATGGTGTTGTCTGTCAGTTTGAAAGTACTCTCATTGGATATTAAAAAAGGGAAATATTGCCATTTACAAAAGCAAGTTTAAAGGTAAAAAGTACCTCCGACTGTACAGCACTGAGGGATTTTATGCACTTACTGATGATTGTAAAGAGATGTGCAATAGATCATTGCCAGGGTTGAAGGTTTGCCCTCTTACATTGATAAAAAGTTTTAGAGGTATCATACCACTGTCAAAAGTAATGGAAATCATTTCTAAATTTGGGGGAGGTCAAATGTGAAAATGTGATTTGTAGTAAGTAAACTGCATTTGCTGAATCAAGCTTTTCAATCTAATTAGTTTAAAGGCTCTGGGTCTACGTTATGACCTTTGAAAAAGTTATCCATTTGAAAAGTTTTTGCCCCATAGACCTCTGTGAACTCTTTTCAGTATATGACCAATTTAATATTTAATATCTTTCCAGCCTCACTTTGTGTTTTGTTAAAGTTCTTGCCAAAAGATAGTTCTTAGGTTGGAAAGACTACAAAGAACCTGAGAAAGCAGCCTGTGTTTTGAAGATATTAATATATTTTTTAATTTATTATTTAATGAACAAAATAAAGATAAAAGCATGGATCAGTCAATAAATAGGCTCAAAAGAAAAAGTTTCCAGGCTCTATGAGTTTTGGAATTTCCATTCTGCCAAATCAATTTTACCAAACTTACATGGCTAAGAACAAGTGATTTAGATAAGCTATCTGAGATGCCATTTACCTTTTTTCCCCTCTCAGAATATAACCTATCCCAATACTTCAAACTAAATACATCAAGATTCATCCCAGAAGAACTACAAAGATACAGTTTTACTTTGGAAGAATTACGTGAAAATTCTTTGACTTCATATGTTTTGTTAGGATATTTCAGAACAGTCTTTTGGAAGTCTTAACAGATAGTCTTGACAATGTTTGAAATAAAGTGATTTGTGATGGAAAACCATAGTTTTTGATAGAGTATCATGAGAACTGTCCACATAGAGAAAGTATATTGTTTCTTTGGCTGGTGTGGCTCAGTTGGTTGGAGTATAGACCTGTGCACTGAAGGTTTACCGGTTCAATTCCCGGTTAGGGCACATACCCAGGTTGCGGGTTCAATCCTTAGTCAGTTGCATATGGGAGGTAACAGATTGATGTTTTTCTCTCTCTCTCTCCTCTCTCTGTGTCTCTCTCTAAAATCAATAAAAAAAATAAAAAAGGAAGTATATTGTTATGTTTGCTTCAAATGTTTGTGTAATAGTGGCAGAGGAATGTCCTTAGTAGACTATTCTGAAAATGTTAAGATGAGGTCTTTAGACCCCAGGCTGGTGTTGGTTTCTTTTTAGTTCCAATTTTGGTGGACCTTCAGCTCCAGTTAAATCTGAAAGGATCCAAAGTCTTTTATTAAATTTATTTTTGCTTAATTAGACAGGCATACTTTTTACTCTTATGTCCAAGAACTCTAATTGATACCTGTATATTTCATGAAGTTGTGTGGATAATCATGTGAAATAATACACATAAAATCCTTAGCATAATACCTAACACATAAAGTAATCAGTAGAATAACAGATATGACAATCAGCAAAACATATATTTTCAGATGGTAGAAACTTAAATCATTACCTTCAACCCCAGTTAAAGGTATATGTACTCAGTTCAAGAAGACTAATTTGATTTAGTCTCTCAGTGCCTTTTCCATTATCCAATAAACCTTTAAAAATTGACACTAGACCAGAAATATAAGGGCCTAAGAGCTTGTAGGAATGTGAGCGAACACAATTTATTCTTAAATAACTGACAGCTGCAGGTCCTGATTGAACCATTCTCACTTACTCAGCCACTCTGCCAAAGATAACATTTGTCTCCATCTTCCCAGTCTGCAACTAAAAGGCAAATATGATGAATTAACTGCTTTCTTGTAGACCATGTGGTCATGGAAGCCCTTTAAAGATATTTTGGGTTCCTGTTTTGCTCCTAATACACTATATATATATATATATATATATGTCTCAGCATGCCAGAAGCAAGGTTGGAAAGTTCTGGCTGGTTATTTCCCACTGTCCCCGGGAGACAGGGACTCCCTCAACATAATATCTAGTTTAGGATATACTGAAAATCAGGGGTTTAAAAATATTATGCCCATTTTAATTAAACACAATTTTACACTTATCTGATAGGCAGAAATCATCATTTACTTTTATTATTAAATGAAAATTGTAGTTTTTATCTTCTGAAAATGTATATATTTTTCCAACTAAAGCCAGTTATTTATTTATTTTTGTTAAAGGAGAGGATTTAAACTACTAGAGAGTAGAATGTAAATAGAAAAAAATGTGGACTTAGCAAATAAATCATAGTCTCTCATCTGAACCATTTGGTATATTAAAATGAGGTATCTATGTAAAGCACTCCTGACAAGTACTGAGTTCAAAATACAATCAAGTGCTAAGTGTTACTAAGAACAAAATAATTTGTTCTTCCTGGAAGGGGGTTTGAAGGGAAAGCCTTTCCAGAGAGTTCAGGTCTCAATTGCACCTTGTAAACTGGGGGGTGGGGCGGGGGGAGGTTGGCTGAAAAAGGTATAGAGATGAAACAACAACAAAAACTCATAGACACAGACAACAGCATGGTGATCACAGGAGGGAATGGGGTGAGGGAGGTAGAAGAGGGTAAAAGGGAAATGGTGATGGAAGGAGACTTGACTTTGGGTGGTGAACACACAATACAATATACAGATGATATGTTATAGAATTGTACACTTGAAACCTATGTAATTTTATTAACCAATGCCATTCCAATAAATTAAAGAAAAATAATTTTAAAAAGAGAGAGAATTAGTAAGTGATTGCTTAGACAAGGGCATTTCCAAAACTTTAAAACAGCATCTTAAATGATATGAGGTCATAAAAGTTAATAGATTGTTTGGAAATGGAACTAGTCAAGTGTGCCTAAAGTGACCAGGGTTCATTGTTGGGACAGGATGTGATATGGGATAAAGATGGTGAAGTCAGTTGAGAGAACTATTAAGCCACGCTAGAGAATTTAAGCTTGTTTTACAGGTAGAGTTGCACAACCAAAAGTGACAGGTCTGACCAGCAGACTCTGAGCGATGGATAAATGATTACTCTGACACAGGATTGCTGTGAAAGAGAGGGCTAAGGGACTGCTTGGCTTGAGAAACCAAACAGCCCCATTCTCCTGCCTCCTTAGGCTTTTATTGTAATAACAGCTTGAACTAAAATTAATTTCTAGATACTATCAGCAGGGTAATTATCCTTGCGAAGACACATGCATCTGCAGTGTCCTTTAAGCAAGGATGTCTAAAGACTAAACATAAAGATTCCAGTAAAACACCTGGGGGCTCAGACTTGTTTGGAAAAGTCAAGGCAGGAGTAGCCGCCTTTGTCCAGCGCCGACCCCCCACGCCCCACCCCCACCGCCCCCGGAGGTTCCAACCTTTTGGAGATTCCTCCTTACAAATTTTCCAACCAAGTTCCGTGCTTCTCCACACAAAAGTAGCATCTTTTCATGTATTCTAGGATTGCACAATGAGGCAGTCCTGCTTCAAAGATATTGAGAACTTATTTGAGAGAATTAAACCAGAGAATGACACAACCCAATTTGTATTTTAAAAAATGACCCTGGTAAGAAAATAGATAAGTGGGTTAGATAGTGTTGTATAATAAAAATAAGATGCAAGTCACATATATACTTTATTTTTTAAAAGTAGAAATAAATAGGTAAATTAATTTTAATGTTCTATTTAACCCAATTTATCCCAAATGTTATTATTTTGATATGTAATCAATATTAACATTATTAATGTGTTATTTTATATTTTTCTTTTCATACTCTTTTTTCAAAATCTGGTGTGTGTATTTTACACTTGCAGCCAACAGCCATGAAACTTCAAGTACTCAGTAGCCTCATTGTGGTTAGTGGTTTTTGTACTCAATAATGAAGGAAAAATGATTCAAGACTTGGAGATGAATTCAGATATAATTTCTTAATAGGATAGATAACTAATGAGGGTTAAAACTAGAGTAGTAGCAGTAAGACTGGTGAGACATGAACCAATTTAAGAGGTATTTTAAAAATGGAATGAACAGAACAAAGTAATGGATTGAATACTGTGGGTGAAGAAGTTGACTGGATAGCAGATTAGATTTGGCAATAAAGATAATTAGTTTGATTTTCTATGCTAATGTGAAGACAATTATTTACAAATAATAAATGAATCACAGAAGCAAAGATTTTGGAGTTATTGACATAAAAGTTGAAGCTAATCCATATGAATAAGTGAAGTCATTTAGTAAAATAGAGGATAACCAAAAATGGAACCCTCAGGAATACCACAGAAGGGAAGAACCTAAAGAAAGAAGAAATTTTATAGAAGGAAATGGTGATCAACATGGTTCAATGAATCGGATGAGAACTAAAAAGAGGAAATAAAGTTTGGTAATCAGACCAGTGGTGGTATTTTCAAAAATCACTTCCATACGTATGATCTCTATATCTGTATTTCCATAGAAGGTACAAGAACAGACTTTACTAGGTCTCTAGGGTACTCAAAATGATAAGCTCGATTCTCCAAATATCTTATCACATTTAACCTTCCCCCAAACAGACAGGACATTGTCATCATTTTAATGGTGATGCTTAATGAGCTCAAGTGACCTGCAAAGGTCATACTACTTTTAAATCACAGAGCTACGATGAAGCCCAGTCTGTATTCAAAATCCTGTGTTTTTCCTACTACATCATGTTGCATTCCCCCAAATTACTACTGAGTTTTAGTTTCTCAATTGTCCTTTTTCTGCTATTAAAATCTCTTATACATTATTACCTGAAGAAATTCTGAGCAAGAAAGGCTGGGGGAAATAAGCTTGCGAGAGAATGGAAGCCTTAATACTGAGCAGGGCATCAAAGGCTAACGAAAATACATCTCTCTAGAATCAAGCATGGGGTTACTTTCTCGTTGCTCCTACATTTGGAATGCAGTATGCAAGGCTGCACTTTCAAGCTTCTTGAGGTCACCATGGTCTGCTAGTGCTATCCTCTTGAATAATGTATGTTTGGCTCAGAAAATGACCTTATCTACTAGCATCTTTTATAGTGAGAAGCTTATCGCATTCAAGTCAAATTAAAGAGGTTTTTTTTTTGTGGCAAAACTACTTTTCATTTTATTTATGAATTACATTTTTAATTCATTTTTGCCATTTTAATAATAAAAATGGTGGAACTATTATACACACAAATCTATGTATCTGACATGGTGTTTCAAGCTTTTGAATTGCATCAAATCATTTCGTCTTAAATTTTTCAAAACGTGTGGGTAAATATTTAATGTGGTGTTAAACTTTGTTGTCCCTGCCCAAGAAAGATCAGGGCTCCCTGCCAGTAAAGGCCAAATCTTGCACAGGCTTCTGATGTCGGGAAGTTAGAAGATGTTTCAATCATATCATTAATTTAATTTGAAGGTGGCTTTTAAAGAGGATTTTGAGGAATCAACCTGAACTATGTTAACAATCATAACCAAAGTTCACTGGAAATTGCATAATTATAGAGTATATATGGTTTATGCTGCTGAAGAAGAGAAAGACTGTGACAGCCCACTGAAAAGTTGGAAAGATGCTGTAAATTACATTTCTAGACACGAAATCCAACCCTTCTTTTGTGCATGTCTTTAAATGCCATTTCCTTCTTCAAACTGCCCCTTTTCTCTCCCATTAAATGTGATCTTCTATTTCTCTGAATAGCAAATATTGAAATAATTTTGTAATTATGGCATTATTCATATTAAACTTTTTAATGTGGGGACTGGTGTCCTGTTACTTCCATGTGCCCTAATAGATTAAAATATTTTAAAACTATAATCATTTTATGTTTATTCTGTGATATACTGTGGCACCTAACTTTTGACTCACACACTCGGTGAGTGCTTGATAAATGCTTTTATTTTTGGAATAACAGTGTAAATAAGTGTTGTCTCTTTGGGGAAGGAAAGCAGGACCAATGAGTTTTGGGAACTATAGTTTTCCTTATAAACATATACATTACATGCAATTTCTTGTCTTATGTCAGTTTGCACCACATTGTGCCTGAAAATGCCTTGTCTCTTTGCCTTTGCATGTGTTATTCCTGCTTCCTGGAATTCCTTGATATAGAAACATGTGTGTGTGTGTGTGTGTGTGTGTGTGTGTGTGTGTGTGTGTGTATGCTTGTGTGTAGAGCTGAGGGATATGATAATATGAAGCAAAAGAAGTTATTTTTTATAAATAACAATAGATAACAGTTATATAGTGCTAACTGGATTCTTGATGCCTTCTGAATGCTTTAAAATATGCACTTACTTGATTCTCATGACAACCTTATAGCTTAGCTACTATTTTTATTCCCATTGTTTTCAGATTAAAAACCATGAGAGCAGAGTGGTCAATTCACTTGTCTAAACTCGTACAGTATGCAAGTTAACACCTGCTGTAGTCCCTGGTGGAAGGCTCATGCCCACCAGGCATACCATCTCCCTGACACCGAGATGTACTGGTTAGGATGAACCCTCTGGGTCCCATGCAGAGAAAACACCATTTTATCCATATTCTCTTTCTTTTCCAGACTTCATCATTTTCAAAAACAAAAATCCTCTGAATTCTACAAACTTTTCATCAGGTCTGGCAAAATATCTTATCTTTAAATTCTGAAAGAATCGTAAAATAAACACATTTGTGTAGGTTGGTAAATAAACCTGCCATACACATTGTCAGGTAATTTATTATCATTGGATTTTTTTTTTAGAAAATTATTCCAAAATGCTCAGTGAAGGTGTTCTATATATCTAGTCTTAATATGCATAGTCAACTTTGGTATTTCAAAATGATTTATCTGCTTTTTAAAAAACTTATAAGAATGGACATGATAATTTGTCTGTGTGTGTGTATTAAGAGCACAAACTGGTTACTATTTCTATAAGGGAGTTCCTTAAAGCACTGGAAGAGTCAATCATATAATGGCTGACAGAATATGAAAACCTATGTGTATAGTTGAATATATCTAATAGGAAACCAAGCTGTTTTAGGAGAATAGTAACCTTTTTTAGCTGTTAGATATTATGAGATAAAATACTTTGAAATATTTTATTCTGTGAAAACCAATTTTGTAATTTTAAAGATGTCAATGACAACACTTTTATTCTTTTTAACAACTTTACTGAATGTTTTTCATGTAAAACTAATTTCTATTTGAACATCTCATATTATTTTATTTTCTAAGAATTTCCCAAAAGATCTTATCAAACCCACTCTATATCTTTCTTGACTTTGCAACTTTCTAGAATGCTTATATACATCTTTTGTACTTGTGAAATGCACCCTTAACATCCTGTCCCTGTTTTCTGTTTAATAATGACAATGATACAATATAAATAGATTAATTTGTGTTTGGTGGTTGAGACATGTCCAACTCACTCCTCCACACCACCTGGTTTGCTAATTCAACTTGTTCATTATATTTAGATTTTGTTTTAATAACTTGCCTAGAAGCCACACTCCGTAGATCAGTTTTTTCAATTGAGAATAAGATGTAAATATATAACTTCAGAAACATTAGTTCTAGTTCAATTATTGTGGTTATTTATTTTCATAAGATTAATTTTCCTAACTCTTTTGTGAAGATTTCCTGTAATTAATTTTTCACTGGCCCTCAAGGGATCATGTCTCTTTCTTACAAACAAAACAAAACAAAAAACAACCCCATGCAAAACAAAACTAAACCAAAATACTTTAAAATACCAATTTCCTCTCATTTTTCTAATCAAAATGTTCACATCCCTTACTATAGAATATATTATCTGGATCCCAATTTCCTATTTAGCCCTCCCTGCTTCCATCATTTTCCTCTAATACTTGATACTTGAACAGAATTACACTACATTTTCTCTGAAAATGACTTGTCTCTGCCTTTGCACATATTGTTTTTCCCTCTGAGAATACCTTGACTCATCATCTTGTCTTGTTAATCTCCTATTTATACATCATAGTTCGGATCAAATGACATCTCTTCAAGAGACCCACTGCTAATTTCCTTAAATATATTCGGCCACTCTGCTTATGTAAACTTGTATTTTTTTTAGAAATTAACAAATACTAATCAGTAAGTTCATTGCAGTAAGTATCATATTTTATTTATTTTAAGTATTTGGGGATTAATAGAGTGTCTGGCAGAACTTCATCACTGTAATAATATTTCCAATTTAATAGTGCTTAATATGGGTTGGTATACCTTTAAAATTTAATAGTGCTTATCTATAACAATAAAAGTGTAATATGCTAATTAGACCAGATGTCCTTCCGATGACCTTCTGGAGGAAGCAGGGACTGCGAGGGAAGCCCAGGTCCTGGGTGCCAGCAGCCGGGGGAAGGAAGGCCCACTCTTGCACGAATTTCGTGCATCGGGCCTCTAGTATACACGATAAGCTTTAGATGATCAATTTCACTTAACATAGGATCCCAATGAAGTGGGAATTATTACCAACCTTGAAAAAATATGAAATTAAAAAGATTCACTGACTTGCCAAAGGTCACATTATACTGAACAGTGAAGCCACAATTAGAATTCAGATCATCTGGCTCTTGGGAGATCCTCTCTCTTTACCCACCATGTTATAAAACAATAAAAGTATTTCATATCCCTGAGGCTTACCTCCGTGAGCTTTAAAACTGGATGGTGAAACTTCTCTTTAGAGCTATTATAAACACTAAACCAAAAATGTACATAAAATTATCCTTAGTACAGTACTTAGAACATTGTTGCAGCTCCATGCCTGTTGGCCCCTTTTCAATATAAACAACCATCATTGGAATGAAAGATGTTAACACAGAGACATTTTTCTCCAGCTTTGGAACTTAGCTGAGATCCTTTAGCTGTGACTTTTAAAAGGATATCCTTTGTAAGCCTTGGATTCTAGAGTCCTGGACTAAGTATAGTACCTTGCAATTAGTGAGAACTAAAACCTTGAACTAAGTGGTCCCATCATACATGGCACTTTTCTTTAATTTATATTTTATTTTTACTAATTAGGGGAAATAGCTCTTTATGAAATGATCAGAAGTATGAAGAGGAAAGTGTAAGTACTTCAGCTATATTGCAGCATATGGAACTACTATAATATTTTAGGAAACAGAACTGTTGCTTAAAGAGACAATTGGCAGGTAGGAATTCTTATTCTTTATTTGCAGTACATTTAAATGTAAAATGAAAATTTAAAGCTAGGGAATAGATCAATTGCTTGACAGTCCTTCGGGATCAGAGGGTTGAGGAGGTGAGTGTGGCTATAAATGAGTAGCAGGAGGGAGCTTTGTGGTGCTGATACAACAACAGTATGCTGATTTTGCTGATAGTTACAGAAGTGTACCTGCACAGAAACTCAATTACTTTAATATGATCCTTTCTCCTTTCTGTCTTTCCACTCCCTTCCTTAATCATTAAGCCCTCCGAACATCCGATTCTGGGCAGTGTCAAACTCTCTTAAGAACAAAGCCTCAGGTCTGTTGACCACAGAAACATCCAGTGAAGGTCAAGATAACATCCTGACTTTAGCTGTGTTTCAGCCACAGGCCCAAGGAAGCTGAATGGCCCTACACACTACACCCGCATGAGACCAGGCAATTTAGGACTTAGGGTTGTTTCGGGAGCAGTCACAAACTAGCGTTTCCTTTAACAATACAAAAAGTTGCTACGATTCTCGTACATACATTTCCAGATAATTTAATATATGCAGAAGTGTTCTTAACCACATTGAATTCCTAAGAGCTGCTTCAACCTCCTTCAGAGTTTTTGTAAAACCAGTGTGGGTGTAAAAAGTCTGACATCACCCTTGGAAGTGTGTGTGGTTCTTCCTTGACAACAAAGCTCTAATGACTTCCTGCTCTTTAGTTTCACTTCTTCTCTTCTTCTCCCCTCGTTTACCATCTCTCTGCGCCTGGTTCTAATCACTGTGTTTGATTTTTCTGTTAGTCATACAGCAAGTATCTGAAGTACCTATTCTATGCCAGGCACAGTGATAGGCACTGAGGATGTAATAATGAGCAGGTGTGATTCCTGGTCTCAGGGACTTTACTGCCTGAGTTAGACTGCAAACAGAAGACTATTCAGATTTCATTTAAATATATATCTATATAAAAAGCCAGCGACTGGAACACCATAACGACCAGAAAGACCAGAGACCAGAAGACCAAGGCCCCTCGCCCAACCTGGCCCTGCCCCAAGGAGTGGTTAGGTGTGCCACTAGGCCAGCAAACTGTGTGGCTCATCCACAAAATACCACATGCGGGTGCACACATACAGTGCAACTGAAACTTCATGGCCACACTCAAGGGGCCTAAGAGCTGCATGTGGCTCACGAGCCACAGTTTGCTGACCACTGCCCTAGGCAATGCAATAGGGTACGAGTTTGATGGGGGAAACTCGGAGAAATAGGGGGGCACTGCTGATGGGAATGCAGACTGGTGCAGCCACTGTGAAAGACAGTATGGAGTTTCCTCAAAAAGTTAAAAATGGAACTCCCATTTGACCTAATTATCCACTTCTAGGAATATATCCCAAAAAACCAGAAACACCAATCAGAAAGGATATATGCACCCATATGTTCATAGCAGCACAATTCACCATAGCTAAGATTTGGAAACAACCTAAGTGCTCATCAGCAGATAAGTGGATTAAAAAACTGTGGTACATCTACACAATGGAATACTATCTGCTATAAAAGAAAAGGAACTTTTACTATTTGCAACAGCATGGATGGAACTGGAGAGCATTATGCTAAGCAAAATAAGCCAGTCAGAGAAAGATAAATATCACATGATCTCGCTCATATGTGGTATATACTGATCAACATAATTTGATGAACAAGAATAGATCCAGAAACAAATGGTAGGGGAGGGGGGGTTTAGAGAGCAACCAAAGGACTTGTATTCATGCATATTAGCATAACCAATGGACACAGACACTGGGGGGGGGGGGGGGGGAGGGGCGGGACTTGCCAGGGATGGGAATGGCTGGGGCGGGGGCGTCAATTGGGGGAAAAGAAGACATATAGACAATAAAAAAGAAAGAAAGAGGGGTAAGGTTTTAAGGGTCTGCGAGGTTGGGCTGGTCGGCCCGGAGTAGGTGTGGAGTGTGCTGGGGAAGGAAGAGGGAGATCCGACTGGAAAACGGCTCAGCACAGTACCTTTCTCATTGCGAACCAGGACGGCACCAGCGGTGGACTGAATGGGCGGCTGTTTCATGAGTGCACTTGGGACCGACATGTTCATGGCAGCGGCTGTGCTCCCGAAACTTCACTGGTTCCAAAGAGTAAACAGCTGTCAACGTCAAAGAACAGAAAAACCCTCTCCAACTAGAGGCCCTGGACGTTGCAAGGCGACTGAAGGAAACACCACTTAAGGAGGAGCTAGAGAAACGGGAAGTTGCGACCAGAGGATGGTGGGATTGTGGAGGACGCCTGGGCGCCTACCGCTAGAACGGGAGCCTGTTGCTGCGCATGTACATAGTCAGCCCTATGGTCCTCAGTCTCGCAGTATTTGGACGTAACTTCTGGCCGGAAATTATTTTGATTGAGGTTTGCTGTTCCCTTGCGGCGAGGAAGATCAGAATTAAAGGTTCGTTTGTTACCTTGGTTTGAAGCAGAGGAAAATGGGATAGTGACGGATAAGAAACTTTGCAGATAGTGAAGGGCAGTTTGTCTAGCCCAGCGGTTCTCAACCTGTGGGTCGCTACCCCTTTGGGGGTCGAACGACCCTTTCACAGGGGTCGCCTAAGACCATCAGAAAACACATATATAATTACATATTGTTTTTGTGATTAATCACTATGCTTTAATTATGTTCAATTTGTAACAATGAATATAGATCCTGCATATCATATAGTTACATTATGACAGTAGCAAAATTACAGTTATGAAGTAGCAACAAAAATAATTTTATGGTTGGGGGTCACCACAACATGAGGAACTGTATTAAAGGGTCGCGGCATTAGGAAGGTTGAGAACCACTGATCTAGACTGTTGAGAGCTCAGAATTAGAGTTCAATTGGGATAGAAATCCTGCTAATAGCACCTCCTGATGCCTGAAATCTGAGCACTCTGCTTTTAGGTTTTCCAGTTCAAGCTTTTGGAGACTGCCTATTAAAACACTCCTGGTTGGAAAGTGTTTGTGTAGAAGCCCATAAGTATTAAGTATTTGCTGTGTTTACCATGCTTAGCTTTCTGTAAGGAATATGAAATAATGTTAAACGCCTCATGTTCTCAAGAAGCTTGAATTTTAACATAAAAAAATGAAGAAAAAAATATAAATATTAAAAATAAAAAAAGAAACTTGAGTTTTAGGGGCAAAATCAGGCAGGCAGGCGAGCAGTTAGGAGCCAGCGGTCCTGGGTTGCGAGAGGGATGTCCAAAAGGTCCTGGATTGCAAGAGGGTGCAGGCCAGGCTTAAGGACACACCCTCCCCCATGAATTTTGTGCACCAGGCCTCTAGTTATTCTAATAAAGTCTACAATGGAGAAGTGCTGTGTTTGCACTTTTAATATATAAATTCTATTTTGATGTATCCATTACTCTGCTAAAAAAATCAATTCTCTGCCCTTGATCCTTTTTATATTCCTCTTGCCCTTATCACTAGTTTTGTTCATAATGTTCAGGTTTTGCTTGAGAAATAAATATTCTCCTTCATTCCCTCTAGAAAATAAAGTGCAATACTAATGTTTCATTGGTACTGTAATATAATCAATAAACACTCTGATTATTAATTCAATACCATAATATATCTTTAAGTGAAATTTAACTTAAGATCTATATGCTTTCCATAAATCTCTTACTAGCACATCCAAGGATTACAATGATCAAAAAAGACATTTTTTTCACTCTTTAATCTTTAGACGTATCCACCAAAATCTATGTTTTTAGCAGGTTTCTCCTTAAGAACTAGGATTACTGTCAAAGACTATTGTGAACAATATTCCCACTTGTACTTCAGTTTGACAACCCCAAATACGTTTTTGTTATGCACTGCGTATTCACTTGGTGTTTGTACATCTTAAGCACATTTTCTCTTACAGCCACATGCAGTTTCTATGGTTACAGGTTCATTCCTTTATACTTTTGCCTTTAAGAGGCCAAACTACTACACATGAAAACAAAAGCCAAGGAGTAACAACTTAGTCTTAATGCTCCTTCCTTAGATTTTGTTTTTAACCCAACAATCTTTAGTACAAATTAATTTCATATTCTGAATCCATTAATTACTATTAAATATAATCCTCTTATACAGTAAATTTCTAGATTTCCCCCCATCTCTTTAAATCTGTCTTTCATAAAGACTGCTTTTTGCGATGGGGCTTATTTAGTCATGTACAAGATTCCAGTGTCTTGTATAAGATTTTTGCCAGAAAAAACATCCTAAAAGTCCAGTGTGACTTCTAATTTTCTTTCTCTGTGAATCTATTGCTTCCTATTTTGAGAAGAAATAAATATTAAAAGCTCACATTTTTTTCTCCATTATATTCCTTCTCACCCGAATTTATCCCCTTTTCCAAATAATTTGAAGCTGCTGTCTGATCAACAAAATTCTGGTTGCTGGGGATTAAAGCAAACAATAGCTTCTGCTTTAGCAAGGCCTGTGATTTGAATAAATAACAATAAAAGTGAGCCAAGCCGGTGTGATAGGATCCCATTGAACAATCCATGATTCTTGAGAGTGGAGGTCATTGTGGGAAAGATTTACAGAGGCAGTGGGATGGAAATACCTTTGCTAATTACACAAAAGCTTCTGGTGACTAGATGTGGCACACTTATCATAGTGTGTATTTAATACTTAAAACTGCTTCTGGCTACATGAAGAGTGGATGGCTTTGGGAGGATAGAATGCCGCCAATAAGCTATGATAGTAGTTAAAGGAAGAGCAGCTGGAAAGTTGCTTTCTCAAACTGACTGCCTACTCTCTCTTCTATCTTATTGATTTCTTCTTCTTTATCTAAAGACTTGACATAGTTTTAGTATTACATATAATTTTTTACATTGGATCTCTTTGATATTGGATCATTGTTTGTCGATTCAAAATATTGAGTACTTGCTCTGTCCTGCCTGCTCTTCTGTGTGCAAAGAATACAATAATGTGCAAAGGATACAATAATGTGCATTTCTTTACTCACCTGTTTTTTCCACTCATGTGCAAAATAGAGATTGTAATTCCTGCCTCATAAGGCTATTCTAACTTCTATTTGAGAAAGCTTAGTGTTGCCTAAAATTTTCTTTTTTGTCATATCTCCATAAAACCTGTATAACTATTTTTTAAATTATTTTTTACAATTATTTTAATTCACTATATTTCAGCAAGAAATCATATCACTTAGTTATACTGGTTATATTTTCTCATTTGTATTATACTAAATATAGTATAAACCACTCTTCTTTGTGGTTTTAGGCTTTTATAACTTTGGAAGGATAAATTCTACAAATGAAACCAAAAATCATTTTAAAATTTACTATGTAAATATATACTTACGTGGTTTGGTTAATTTTCAATAATGCATTTTTAAAATATTATTGTGGATATATATATATATATATATATATATATATATATATTGCCATTTAACCATTTTTTAAAAATATATTTTTATTGATTTTTTATAGAAAGGAAGGGAGAGAGATAGAGAGTTAGAAACATCGATGAGAGAGAAACATCGATCAGCTGCCTCCTGCATAACTTTGGAAGGATAAATTCTACAAATGAAACCAAAAATCATGTTATGTGCCCGCAACCCAGGTACATGCCCTTGACAGGAATCGAACCTGGAACCTTTCAGTCCGCATGCCGATGCTCTATCCACTGAGCCAAACCAGTTTTGGTGCCATTTTACCATTTTAAGTGTACAATTAAATGGCATTAACTATATCCACTCTTTTGTGAAAACATCACCACTATTAGTTTCCAAAACTTTCCCATCACCATGGAGAGAAACTCTATCTATTAAGCAATACCCCCCCATTTCTCTTTCCCCCTTTTTTAAATCCTCACCTGAGGATATTCTTCCCATTGATTTTTTAGAGAGGGTGGAGGGGAAGGAGGGAAGAGAGAGAGAGAGAGAGAGAGAGAGATCTATGTTAAAGAGATATATGGATTGGTTGCCTCTCACATGTGCCCAACTGGGGCCAGGATCAAACCTGCAATCCAGGCACATGTCCTTGACTGGAAATGTATACCACCACCCTTTGGTGCTCAGGCCAATGCCCTGACCACTGAGACACCAGCCAGGGCCTCTCCTTCTTTAATTTGTTTTTAGGGGAAAAGCTTTCTGTCTTCCACCATTGAGTACAATATTACAACACACACACACACACACGCACACACACCAAAAAATAAATGCCCTTTAATCATGTTGAATATGTTTTCTTTTATTCCTAGCTTTCTGGCTGTTTTTAATCATGTGTTGGAGTTTGTTAAATGTCTTTTCTGTGTCTATAGAGATGGTCATGTGGTTGTTTTCCTTATGTTGAACCACGCTGCCTTCATTGAATAAATTCCCCATTGTCATGTCATACAATTTTTTAATATGCTGTTGAATTTCCTTTGCCAGCATATTGTTGAGGATTTTTACATCTGTTTTCATGAGATTTTGGTCTGTATTTTTCTTTTCTTGTGATGCCTTTGTCTGGCTTTGGTATAAGTATCAAGCTAATGTTGGTGTCTTACAATGAGTTAGAATGTGTTCTTTCCTTTTCCATTTTTTGTAAGAGTTTGAATCCCCTACAGTACCTTCTATTAGAGAGGGGTGGCATACAGCCACATTTTCATCGTAAAAACAAACATACAATTCAAAACCAAAAGAGAGGCTGATTTTGGTTTCTCATGTAAAAACAACATGCTCAGCAATCAACTTCAAGAAAGAAGGTGGCACTTTTGAGGGTCTGAGAGGAGGCTAATGGCCCTGGAGCACAGTTGCATGTGGAGGCACACCATGAAGCTGGAGAGATTGGCAAGGCCAACTCGTTTAGGGGTTTGCATTTCACTTCAGGTGCAATAGAAAGCCACTGAAGATTTGCGGAGGGGAGTAACCTAATCTAATGATGTCATAATAATCTTTTAATGATGAATTTTAAAGAGGAAAAATATAAAACCTTTTATTTACAACACAAAATGAACTAAGTAAAAACATGTATAGAAAAATGACATGGTAATATTAAACTTTCTTTTCTTTAAACTTTGTCACTAGTTTGGCTGATATGAGGAGAAATAGGAAAGGAAAGATTAAGCAAGGGATTAGGATCATGTGCTAATGGGCTGCTGCATTATTCACAGAAGGAAGCGGGTAGCCTGGACCAGCTGGCTGCAGAGGGCATGGAGATGCTTGCTAAAACTCGATATGTGGTGCAGCTAGAGGCTTGCTTGTAGTTTAGATGGTGGATTTGATGAGGAGGGGTTCTTACCTGAATATCTGTGTGGGTGGTACTGCCACATTTGTAAATGGGAAAGAATGTAAGAATGATATATTTTAATTAACTCTATTTTGAATGTGTTAGGGCAATGGTACCTTTGAAATATCCCAGTAGTGATGTTAAAAAGTTAGCCAAGTATAAGAACTGGAAATCTGAAAAGAGTTCATATAAATGAAGAATTCTTCAGAGTATAGAGAATGAACCTTGAAGGTCAGTCTCAAAGGAGTATGAAATTATAATTTTAAGTGGATAGATAAGTAAAAAGGCATAAAATGGTTATGATCACACTGGGAAAGTATTCAATTCTAAGAAAAAGAGTTGGAACTTCAGTTGGAAAGTGATGGGGTGTTACTGAATGTGGTGTGTAGGAACTATCTTATAAGAGCAGTGATTACTGAATACAATCTGGTGTTGGTAAAATAGGTTAAAAATAAATTCTAAGTGAGGGATATAAAATATAAAGCAGTTTCATTCTTATCAAATTATCAAAGATTTTTAAGAAGTATCACCCAGTATATGTGAGAGTATGTAAAATATAAATGGATACTAAGAATGAATATAGCTACAATCTCTCTGAAAAGTAATTTAATATATAAAGTATCATGTATAAGCTCATTCTATTTGACTAAAAATTCAAGGAATTTATACTAAGGAGAATAGAAAGCTTCCCATAACCCTTAGACACACACACACACACACACACACACACACAACATTCTTATAAACAATTATGCAGTACTCATTCCATAGTAAAAACAGAATAATTTATTAAATAAATTCTAGTATGTTCACACAAAATATTACCGTTAAACCATTTAAATAATGTTTATACAGTTATTTAATAATGAGGTCAGTGCCATAATTAAGTTTCTTAGTAAAATTTCAACTTACCTAATATAATAAAGGCTAAAAACTAAACTATGTGAAACATTAGTCAAATATAGTATAGTGAGATTAACAATTACTTCTTCTTTTTCCTTTCTAAATTTTCCATAGTTAAAATAATGGCTATGGAGAAGCATTAAAAAAAAAACAACACTGGTAAAAAGAAAAAGCAATTGTAGACATTTATGCTTTAAGTAATAAAGGGATAAGTCAGCTACGTGATTCAAATGGAAATAGAAGAACACTAGAGGCCCGGTGCACGAATTTGTGCATGGGTCTGGCTCACTGGTCCCAGTTGGGGCCAATCGGGGCCTGTCGGTGAGAGGGGATGTGGGAGGTTGGCCGGCTGGCCCCACCCGCCATTAGGGTGGAGGGGGCCGATCAGGGCTGCAGTGTGTGTCAAAGCAACCAGTCGTTTTGGTTGTTCCAGTGTTCTAGTTGCTTGGCTTTTATATATAGAGAAATTTGTATAGGAGTAATTATTATACTTTGCAATATTTACTGACTACTTATGCTGGTTCGCATTTTGTTAAACATTTTAAATACACTATCCTATTTAATTCTCACAATAAACTTAAATCTTTAAGGCCAATATTATACCCGTTTTACAGAAAAAATTTTTTATTAACTAGCAGCATGTCCATTTTAGTAAGTTGACATGCCAAGATTCAGACCCATCTCTGTGTAACTCAGAACCACTGTGCAATGATTCAGAAAACCCTGAAAAGGAGATGGTTGAAATTACTGGAGTAGATGACATCACTAAGAGAAATGAGAAGAATATCTCATGGAAAGATCATAATTCAAGTACAGGAAGGCTAAGGAGTTCATTGTTAATGCAGATTTGCTTGGAACCTGAACCCCAGTGTGGGTATTTTGCCTGAGTCAGATCATCGACTTAGCATCTCTGGTGTATTCCTTTCAGCACTAACTCTGTTCCTTTTCTTCTGTGCTCTCCTCTTTCTGACATAACTCTATTCTGTAAATTTACCTGAATTATAACGCTCCTCCCATTTCCACATTGAAGATTTCCCAGAAAATTGCACACCACTCTCAACTTTGCTAAGTGTTCTTACGAGGCTGTGATGTGGACAGACAATTATAACTTAGAATATATCAATTCTAATATCATTGAGAAGTTAACCTGGGGTTCAACCAGCTCATAAAAAGACAGTGGAAAATCTGATTTCATTAATAGGTGAGGATAGTCCAGACTCCTGATGCACAATTGCTCTAAAGGAGGTAGAACAGAAAAAAAAGGAAAAAAAATATTTTCTTGTGATATATTTATTAGCTGATGAGTTGAAAAAGAGAGACACTGATAGTTAATAAAGCACTTTGATTTATAAATCTTTCAATCCATCTAGGTTATTCTATGCTGCATTAACTTTGACAGAGAAAATGGAATCGATTTTACCATTCTCATTTTCACACCAAATTTTTTGTGCCTTTTTTCCTGATTATATTATTTTCTAGCTTTAGTCTCTTGAGTGTGGATACACTGAGCAGCATCAGGTGGAAAACATTGCTCAGAAGTCACTGTTCTGTGATACTGAGAGCATTTTTTCTATCTTTGATCAGCCATTACTTAAGACTAACCAGGATATCTATATCCTCGATCAATAGCACAAACTTTCCCATAACCAATGTTGAGGGCAGAATTAGTTGTTAGAGGTGTTACTTCTTGATTTTATGTTGTATAAGGAAGACATGCCCATTTTTATTATCTGCTGAACTGAAAAGAAAAAAAAAACTACTAATCATTAATAAAATACTTTGACTTCTAAATCTTTCAAAAGCTAGTGACAATGGCAACCTTCAATTTCTAAACGTTCCTCTGCTGTTAATTAGTCTTAAATAAGCAAGAGGATGATTAATAAATACAACTGGATAACATGGATAAGCTTCATCAAAGACATACATGCTTCTTATGAATATAATGTTTTCATGTTCAGGATATGATCTATCTTAAAAGTAGAGACAATAACACAAAGATCATTTAGAAACACAAAATGGTCCTTATAAAATCCCTTAACATATTTTTTATGCATGGATATATTTTTTTCTTTTTTCGCCTCTTTGTTATAAAAGATTTTAAATCCTAACAGGAGAAAAAAAATATATGTATCATCTTTGGTTGTGTGATTTCATGTGTTGGTGTTACTTAATAATTTTACACACTTATTCAGAAGGAAAGGATGTCACTTAGTGAGCCATAGAGGTGAGTGTGCTTGTTTTCAATGTCATATATTAGGAATAAGGTAGAAAGGAACATTATCCTGGGGCAAAGGAAAAGTGAGTTAAAATTCCATAGGAAATTTCTTATAAAAGTGTCAATTATCTTTGATTTATTTAATGTTAAACCTGTCACTGGATTTAAATCTATCAGTTTTACTTTGATAAATATAATTCACAATATTTACCCTTTTACTTCAAGAATTCACTATTTGCAATTTGTTTTGTTAACATTTGACCTCCTTTAACCCTTTCTTCATAGATTTACCCTATGATTTGCCTGAACTGTCTTGTATTTGTTTACTAGAATTGCTATAACAAATTACCTCAACATTGGTGACTTAAAAACAACACAGATCTTAGAGTATTGGAGGCCAAAAGTCCAAAACTAGTTTCCATGGGTCTAAAACAAGGTATCAGCAGGGCCAGGATCCCTGTGGAGAGTTCCCTGACTTGCCTTTTCAGCTGCTGCAGCAGTAGCCCTTGCATTCCTTGGCTTGTGGCCCCTTCCTCCAACTTCAAAGGCAGCAGCATGACAGCTTCAAATCTCTCTCGGCCCGAGCGCATCTCATTACCTTTCCCCTTCTGTAGCATCGTCTCTCTCTGTTTACCTCTTTTAAGGACACTTTTGATTATATTAAAGCCCACCTGGACAGTGCAGGAGACTCTCCAAATCACAAGATCCTGAATTTAGTCAGATTGGCAAAGTCTCTTTTTAAGGCAATGTTCACAGATTCCAGGGATTAGGATATGGAAATCTTTGGGGGTCCTTATTTCATCCTACTAGATGCCTCAGGAAGACATAGTTTACATTATTCAAAATAAAGAAAACAAGTTGATATTTGATGATGTTAGAAATAAAGAGCATTGTAATGTGGGCCCTCAGCTGACTGAGAAATGGACTTTGATCATGTAATTTTTCCTTCACATTCAGTTCTATGTTACAAAAGAAATGGAGAGAGAGAAATTTAAAGATATGTACACATCATTCTTTGAGGAGCTAAAAGTTTTTCTAAAATATATTCTTTTCATGTGTAAAATTGGTTGACAGATTCTATAAAAATTATGTTTTAACATTCTAATTATCATACATATAAGAATTTCAATTAAGATATAATTGCTTTTAGGGATACATTTCATTTGTTTAATGCAAATTTTTGGTGATCTCTTTTTAATATACTCGTAGTTCAAATAAATTACAATAGACACTTGGTTAAAAGCTTTGTAAATGTTTACATGGGCTGGAAACCCAAGGATATTTCTAGCCTATCAAACACTGAGAAATAAATCTATCTTAACTTATATGACTCTCTGAAGGTTAAATTGCATTAGTTATATTCATGACTAGTGCTACAAATATGCATGAAAGGTTACAATCTATGATTTTCTCTGTTCACATGTCAAAAGTTATCTGTGGGTTTGGTTAACATGTCACTAGTGAGGAGTAGGGGCTTATCTATGGAGCTGCATTTTAGTTTGTTATAAAAGAATCATGTTTGTCCATCTTCATCTACTTCATTGAAAATCTTCTGTGATTCAAATGTGAAATACTCTCATATTCTTTTGTTCTTGTGCTATCATATTTAAATACTTTCATAGTTTTAAGTTCTCTTTAATTTGACATTTTCTATCTTTTTCATTACCAACATAAACTAAATTAATGAATGGTGAACAGGGAAAACAGAAGACCACCAGCTTGGTTGTGACTTGTAGATACAATTAAGGAGCTGCATGAATAGGAAGAGTGGTTTGTGGCTCTAGAAAAACTATAGCTAACCCATAATTTCCTATAGGTCCCTGTACTGTTATATGTAGCAGATGCTCAATAAATGTTTACCAAGTGATAAAAATGAATGGGTTTCACGTTTATATTTCTGTAACAATATCTGAAAACTGTAATTGGACTTTTTTACATATTGAATCTTAGCAGCAATCTTAAAAAAATATAAAGACGCAAGTGAGATAAAGCCTTTTCTATAGAACTAGGAACTCTCTCAGAAATTCTGTATGCTCTTCCACATTTTATATGGATGTGCTTAACTGAATATTTTATTTAATGATCCATTAGTAAAGGAAATAAATGCATCTCCGAAGAATAAATTAAGCAGTAGGGTTAGGGAATTAAATGTAAAAGCCTATAAAAAGTCCTCATTAAATCATTGAGTATTTCTCCTGGTGCATTCCTGCTGAGACACAGAATGCCAGGTCAAGCTTGAAAACTCCCCCATTTTGTAGATGTTGACATGGCTATAGCAAAGGGGCAGAGTCAGGCTCACATGTTTTGGCTCTTGAGAGTTATTCACTAACCTACTGTATTCAGTGTCAACAAGGGGCTGCCCCAGACTGCCTCCAATTTGTTTTTGGTTCCTGTCCAGCACCCCATCACTCTGATCTGCAAACACTGGTTTCTCACTCCAGCTGCTTCTGAAGGTTTTCTGGTTGTTAACTGAGAGTCAATTGATCCCTTAACAGATGTTAACTGAAATCACTTAGATGTTACATCTCCTCGTAGGCAGTAGTTAAAATAGACAATTCTTTTATTAATCATGCTCCTTTACGGACCCGTTATGTACTAGACACAGCTAAATGTTTTACATTTATTATTCAAGTTAATTTTTGCAGCATTTTGTTTTTATTAGGTAGCTATCATTTGTACTTTTAATTAACATGTGAAGAAACTTATATTAAAACTATTTAATAACTTGCCCATAAACTCCTGTCTTTAGGGTCCTTCATTGCACATTGTAGAGATAGCATTTTCCATGGACTCCTCTTCCTGTTCCTTAGGCCAAACTTAGTTCCAACTTGCATTTGTGAACTTTTACATTTATTGACTCCTTACCTCTAGCTTTTGTTGATTGAATTCAGACTTTGTTTGATTCTGAAAACAGGTAGGACTTAATTCAGGTCGGATTTAATTCTTCGGGATTCTTCTCAACTTCTTCTGGTTTCTTTTCTCCTAATTCTATGCCTGTTTCTGTAATTTAGAAAGACCTGGTTATTACCTATCTGTGTTGGAAATAGAATATCCTGATGTTTTGAGCTTGGAAGTTGGATTAAAAAGTGAATTATCAAATAAGTAAGAAAAATCTAGGTTTCTTTTCTCTGATGGCCCAATTTCTGTGTTATGATTACACATTGTTTACTATGTGGGAGCATATTTCTCAAAAAACCTTGTTACTTAGGAAGCTCACTAACATGTTTTTTATTACCATTATGATGGGCTTATCTCAATTTTAGTATAAGTTAATTAAATTTTACTTTTCTGCAGCTCTAGCATTTCAATTTCATTAGCTTCTTTTATGCTCATATTCGGGTATATTTGACTGATCTCTCTATTGATCTTCCTTTTATATATTTCTATTTTTCCAGTATTCTTTTATACATATAGACCAATTATAGAATTTATATCCTGGATTGTGTTGAACAATTCTAAGTCATTGACTTTTTCCATTTAGCCTTTATAATGAAATGCTAGCCTATTGTTATGCCAGTGAAGTAGATCATCTCTCCTCTTAGTAACCATATTTCTTTTGGCTGCTGTCATGGGATTCATTTCACATGAAATAACTTGATGGCATTTAAGAGATATCTGAATCCCGCTAAAACTAGTTCTTAGGTACTTTGGCTTATTTAATTTTCTACTAGCTATCCTTTTAGTGATGTTATTTCCTACACTTGTCCTCAAATATGGTGGTTATACCTTGTTGAGAGCCTAAAACTCACTTTTCACTACTATACTTAATGGAAAGGTAATATTTTACAAATAATAAATAAAACCACATGGACATAGCATTAGTTCCTTAATGAAGAGACATAACTTGCCACTGAAGTATTTTATCTAAAAGTTTTTCATATTAGTTGGCTTTTCAATAACGAAGGTGAATTTCCAGCCAGATTTCCTTGTTATTGGCTGCAAATAAAGAGAATATCAATGAACTGGGTAGTGTTCTTGTTTTTTGGTTGCTTGTACTTTGAAACAGCTATGATGTGAGTGATATAGTAGAGATAGAAAGACCCCACACACAATGGACTATAGCTGGGAACACACGCTAACCTAGCCAGATGCTGGACTGGACTGGACTTTAATATGGAGTGAAACTTTGGGCAGTGGCTTTAATTCTCGCCCTGCTAAAGACAAAATGGGACTTTTCCATGGTGGAACAGGGGGAGATGGGACCTTGGAGGGAAACTCTTTTAGTGTTACATCACCGATAAAGCTTTCCACACAACCTCATCCTCTCGTGGGGCCTCAGGAAATTATTGTTTCCACAGCACCCTAAGAATCCCATTTCCACCAGTTTCAGGTGGGGACACAAGGATACTTCACCAATGTCACTTTCATAGCACTGTGTACATACCACCAGGACACATTCTCAGACTGTATCTTAATAATACTTGGGTGAATCGAGATTATGATGCTGTAAAGATGATAAGCATTGCTTTTAATGTACCTGTGCCTAACACAGAGGCAGGTACATAATTTATAATTATACACACAGTTGGTGTGCTGAATAAATAAATAGCCAAATTAATTTAACTGAAATAGTTGTATGCATTGGGAAAGACTTTCTCCCAACTTTGTATTTGTAAAATATTAATAAAAATTATAATTATTATCAGATTTAGGTATTTTGGGTTATAATTAAAGTTAAGCAAAAGTAACCATTATGTCAAGCCATTCATAGAAATAGACATATAGAGATAGATAAGCAAAAATATAAGGTCTTTGAATATTTATAGAGAGACACAGAGAGTAAAAGAAATAATAACATCCAAATGAAAGAGATAAAAACAATACATTTGTGATTGAAAGGAAAAATGGAAGAGATAGAGAAAAGTTCAGAAGCAATCAAATACATAATTATAGGGAAAACTTATTTAAAAGAGGTTAATTAGAGTGAGATAAATAATATCGATAATAACAGCTGTATCTCCTTGATATTTGAAGCCAAACAACTGCTTTATCTTTATTGAGATACCCAGAAGGCCTGATTCATTTCAATATTTTCAGAGATATCTTGAAATTAAGACTTAATAAATTATTCTGAACATTTTTCTATCAAGTCAAATTTGGTTTCAATGTTTATTTGAGTAGGTATCATTTATAGTTAAATCCAAAATGATGGGAAATATCAGAAATGAAGAAAATTGCCACTATTAAAAACTTTTTAAAAAGAAATTTCAAAGGCTTCATGCTCGATGATATAGTGATAAGAGTCTATTTTGGGGAACAAGGTTTTGTGCATTGTAACCTGTCATGTGCTCATAAATGTTTAACAACTGGCTCTCAGATGAAGAAGGGGAAAGACCTGGTTTGCAGTATTTGCCAAATTCTATGGTGTAAATATTCCGACCATGGTCATCACTGAATGTGGACCTTGGGAGAGATGTGCCAAATGCATACAAAGGAAGATAATCCATTTTTGATACTTGATAAGCATGAAATAACGGTAATTACCACATGAAATTTTTACCTGTGTTAATCATCACTCTTTCAGTTGCAAATGTCACAAATCCAACCAACTCAGCTTCATTTGGTTTTTAAGATCATTATTGTGCCTTCATATCACTGCAAGAGTTAAGATGTAAGACTGACTCCACCATAGTGGGGTTCAGGGGTTCCAGTGATTTCAACTTTCCTGAGAGATGTGAATCTTTTCTTCATTCTTCTTTTCTCTGTGATTGGCTGCATTTTCAGGTGGGTTTTATGTAATGAACAAACTGTAGATAGATCCCATAATTACTACCTCTTTATGTTTATCCTTTTCTCATAATCCTATCTTGACCCCTTATAAATGGGACATCTCTTCATTCAAAAAGCTTATGGTCTGGTAATGGAGAAAGGTGACTATCAATATGCTACAGTACAAAAGTATTAAACTCCAGGAGAAAAATGTGTTAACTAGCATTGTATACTTAGTTTTCTTTTTCTTATATATATTCAAAAATTTCAAAAATAAATTATAAATTTTTAGATAGAGGCTGTATTTTATAATTTTTCCCTTTGTAACCATATAAATTTGAATGGAAATTGAAAATCTCATCATTATGCTATTTGCTACAATAATTAATAAAGGACCTTGATTTCATGCTGTCCTATTACCAGAAATGTATATTGTTGCCCTTTTAGAGTAACATTTTCTGACTTGGAAAGCTGTGTGTGTTTTTTTGTTTTGCCTAGAACAGTGGTCGGCAAACTGCGGCCCCTTGAGTGTGGCTCTTCCACAAAATACCACGTGTGGGCGCACACTTACAGTGCAATTGAAACTTCGCGGCCACACTCAAGGGGCCAAAGAGCCGCAATTTGCTGACCACTGGCCTAGAGTATTTAGTCTTAACAGTAAGCCACCACTCTGTAAAGTATGTCTAACCACTCTGTTTTGCACCTGAAACTAATACAGAATAATATTGAATGTGAACTATAATTGAAAAAAAAGATGGAAAATTGTATGTTATCTGTTTTTCATCATAAAAACAAAACAGTAAGCCATACTGCTAGAAAAAAAATGAGATGTTCTATTTCATAAAATTTTTATCTGTTTCTCTTCTGATATTTCTCTTTGAAGTTGGAACTTCCTGAGCTTTCTTTTTTTTTAACTTCCTGTGCTTTTAACTGCTATTTTCTTCTCTGGCTTTGCACATCGGTTACAAATGCTTCCATTTGGCACTGATGACTTATGCCAGATATGGTTAATAGCTCAAAATTTTTACTGTGCTACCTTTTAAGTAATTGGGTATGATGAAACTCTCCCTAAAATGTACATAAAACCAATTTTGGTGGTTTATTTTTTCTTTGCACTTTCTGTTGGAATTCAATTCTAACTCCTTTGCAATGATATTCAGCTAACTCTGTTATAAAGAATGAAGTTGTTAAAAATAACAAATTTGAACGTGTTGATAAACTTTACAGGTTTCACCTAGTAGGAAATTCTAGTGCTAATGTGTTCAGTTTGGGAGAATAATAAAAATGTTTCTCAGATTTCAATGAGGCTACATTGAGAAATAGTGATATGTTATGATCTAATTTTTCAAAATAGACACAAAGTTCACCTTGCGGCTACTTTGCACTGTTGGGTGATTAAAGAAAAATTGTTCATTTTGTGTCACAGTCATTTTTCGCCTCTGTGAGTGCTTAAACATTTATTCAGAGGTGTCTGTTCTGAATTCCTAATAGTAAGTAGTGCCAAGTACCTCCAGCTCTTGCAGTTTAATATTTAAAGTGACTGGTAGTGATTTCCAAAATCTGGTACATTAAAGAAAAACAAATACCTAATGAGGAGAGTGAGAACTAGAACATACTCTCTTAAAACTATTTTTAGTGGGATAGCAATTGAATATTATTTGGATTATTTTAATTTTTAAAAAGAAGAGTTTAGATGCTTATAAAATTTGGGTGACAATTCCTCATCAATCTGCATATCTGCACATCTTTTAAGCAAGGCACTGACTGCTTTTTGTTCCATACTATCTTTTCTAGAATGTTTGCATTGAAAACTGTCTTAAAAGACAGTATCTCTTTTTGGAGCAAAGGACAAATATGCCTCCTGTTTAGTACAATAAAAGCAATGCCTTTCTCCAGGACTAAGGGCAAGCATGCTAAGTTATTATAAAATATTCAGGTTCCCTGAGCCCAAGAGTTCCTCTGCCATAACCCAGCTCACTGCCTGTGTAGCTATCATTTGACCAGTTCACATAGCCACGAGGGAATTGTGGCTTAGGGAAACACCGTAGGAATGCTGATACTCTAGAGACTGCTATTGTTCTGTGTAATAATCTAGCCTTCGTTTCTGACCCAGGAGTCTTGTCTTTCCTCAGCATCTGTAAAGTTGTGGCAGTCTAACTTATTAGGTTGCAAGTAGGGTAAAATCTCAGACCCTTCATAGTTCTTGACAATAATAAGATTAATTACTACTTCATGTAACTGACAACTGGAACCTTCAGAAATTATTATAGTAGTCACTTTTACTAAATACAGTTGTTCAACATTATATATTACATGGGCAGATCTCTAGAAATGTAGGCCTGATTTTATGACATTGATATTCAAAACTAATAAATGTCATATACATTATATTTGGACTAGTTCTGCAATGATTTTTCATCTATATATATAAAAGCTTAATATGCAAAGTGTCCCCTCGGGAGTTCAACCAACTGGGAGTTCAATCACTTGCTATGATGTGCGCTGACCATCAGGAGGTGGCGTGGAATGAAGGAAGGCCCCAGCTGGCAGCTGGCAGCCAGGGAAGGGAGGCCTCGGCTGGCAGCCGGCAGCCCCTAGGGACCCTACCCATGCAGAAATTTCATGCACTGGGCCTCTAGTTTTCAATAAAATTATTGCAGTACTGTAGACTTCTAGAAGTATTCATTAGGATTAATTGTGCCCTCTATATGGACTAGAACTGATGGACTTCACCAAAAGTTCTATTTGGATTTTTAAAGAGTGGACTTTATTTTTCAGAGCAGTTTTAGATTCACAGCAAGCTTGAGTCATTGATCTGATTCAATTATAAAACAGAGCCTATCTATAGAAAGTTAACCCTCAACAAAGCATGGGATGCATTAACAATGGCAGCCATGATTTCCACTAATCCTGGTTTTGAAGTGTATCTAGAGTGAATTGAGACATTAGCTCTAAATCAGGAATTAAGGAAACCGTCTTTTCTACTGTGATGAATTTCTCTCCTCTAACTTTGTAGTGCAGGGAGGAGTCACTCTGTCTTTATGGTACAAGTTAATTATGTGACTACATTTTCAAGAGACCTCTCTCCTTTGGATTATTTTATCTGCGCTTTTATTAGTATCGACCCTATAATGACAGAACTGTGCTTAATTCAAGGAATCTCTTACCTATATTTACTGAATGCCTCTAAGAAGTATAATAAAGCATTCAATATTTTCAATATTTAATCTAACGCAAGTTGAAAAATGTGTGTGTATTTGTGTTGGGTACATGAAGAATAGGTACAATAAAAATAACAAAATGGGCATTTTATTATTTTTTATTATCATAATTATTTTTTCATGTTAACTTTTTAAAAAATATGTTTTTATTGATTTCAGAGAGGAAGGGAGAGGGAGAGATAGAAATATCAATGATGAGTGAGGATCATTGATTATCTGACTCCTGCATGCCCCTTCTGGGGAATTGAGCCCACAACCAGGCATATGTCCTGACCAGGAATCTCATGGTTCATAGGTCAACATTCAGCCACTGAGCCACTCTGGTCAGGTTCATGTTAACTTTTTAGTGAATAAAATTTTTTTTAGAAATTGGTAAAATAATACCGAAAGGTGATTATGAATTGAATACTATGAAAGGGAAAAAAATCTCAAAAAGGAAATGTTCTAATACATTTTCACATTTGTAAAATCTGCTGTAGGTCACACAACATATGATTTTAGGGACCCAGTGACAAGGTTAATGATTGTAAAAGAAAATTTCCAAAGTGATTTTAATGAGTTTTGAATCGTTTTAATCGGGTGAATTAGGGGGATTGGATTACTGTATAGCAGGGCATTTTACAAATGTGACTATAACCAATCTGTAGTTCCCTAAATATTCTAAGGGGAGAAGTAAAGGTTTGATAGAGTGTTGCCCTTTAGTCACTAATGTGATACTTCAAAATATACAGGTGTTTGATTTTCAAAGCAATCACTGAATATTTCAGCAGCGGTATAAGAATTTTGCCTCTGGGTGGCTCTTAAAAGTGTTTTATGTGACATGATTGGCTCTTGGCTTAGAAAAGAGATTAACAATCACAAGAACCTTGTGGATATTTTTCAGCCCAGTTGGGTTTTAAGCTCCATTCCAAATGAAGCTTATTTCAAAGGTCTTTGAGGAAAAAAATTTACAAAGGCTGAGCCTGTTCAGTGACGATTAGCAGTATTAAGACTTCATACTGCATATTCTGTTGTTGTTGGGTTTTTTTTTAGCTCTAACCCCATGATTATTCTGAGAGAAGGGTGATTTTATGGAGTGGTGAAATTGCAATAACATATTTTTAATTACTTGCTTGATTCATTTCTTTTAACCATGTCCATGTCCCTTTTAGCTCTGTTGCAAGTAGCAGTGTAGGCCCACACTATTTTTCTCCATATGCCCAGGGAAGTATAGAAGCACAATATCTTAGGAGTGTTAAGATAGTATAAATATGGAGCTTGCCTTTGGTACCAACCTTCTCAGGTGAAGACTTTTTCACATGAGTTCCCAGTAGTTATTACCTAGAATTTTCCTTGGAAGTGGCAAGCCCTCTGTAGACTCCAGAGCGCCAAAAGAGTTATGTCTGATCGATTCTTCCAGTGTAATTTTTGTCTAGATGGTGAGGTAGATTCTTAGTGCTTCCAACTCGGTCATCTTCCCAGAATTCTCTCACATATATATTTGAGGCTGGAATTAAAAAGGCCTTTGTAAAATATGGTAACTAACTGGTTTGTCTTTAATGCAATGAAGAGAAGATGGTGACATGGAATGGGCTTGGATTGTGTTTCAGTCTCTCCACTGGTGGCCTTCAGTACATCTATGGGAAACAGGCTTTCCACCAAATATGGATAACATAGCATGCACTTCACACAGACCTTGTGAGTAATAAATAAGATAATGTAAGGAAAGGCACTAGCATTCAAAAATGGAGGTGAGCTGAGGCCTTTTCACTCTTTATTTGTATTCTTATGCGGTGTCATTTGGAGAAGAGAATGTTCATGCGACCCAAGTGATTATTTACCGACAACCCGTGCTCCCAGATGAATTCAGACAACCTAGAGCAGGTGAACTGCCTTCAGTGGCTCCCAGAACACAACCCTGATCAAAGATGAAATTAGAATTGTGAGCAATCAATGCTCTCCCTTGTGCCCAATGTTCTAGTTTCACACAGAATAAAAACACAAAACCCCACATGCCAGCTTGAACAGCCATTCTGTATCTACCTCAATCAAAAGGAAATTTCTGTTGCCAGTGGAAAGAGTATTCTTTTGCAAAGGCACTGGGAAATGCATTTGGGGACCCACACATAGGAGGACTTGAGGCATAGTGGCCAGATTTTTTGGAGCAAAAACAAAAGATTGTACCCCTCTACACATTACTCCCTGCATCACCCCCCCCCTCCCCCCCCCCGCCTCCCCGTGGTAGATGTCTCATCCACAACAGGTGACTCCGCTCCTTCTCACTGTGGAAGAAGTCCAGCCTCCAGGGCCACACCAAGCCCAGGAGGAGGCCAGGACCCAGAGCTGCCTTGCTTTTGCCTTTAGCCTGGCATTCCGGGCTCCAGGAGCCCAGCACAGTCTCTGTTCCCTTCCATCTTGCTTTCCTTTCCTGGCTGCACTCAGCCTCAGTAGCTGCCACACCTAGGCCCGCACTAGAGAGAACTTGCCAATGCCCTGGGCCTTTCTTAAGCTTGGGAAAGGCTCAACTTTCTTTCAGATTGATCAACCTTCTTCCTAATTCTTTGTGGGCTTGTCCTGGGCCCTCCCTCTATACAATCCCTTTCCTGGATCTCTGGGGTCCTCTGCTCTTATCCTATGCCGTCTTTTTCCCAGATTGTTTCCAGTCTAGACTCCTCCCCTTTATGGTCCCCATTTTTGCTACTACCACTCATGCATCAGCAGAGGAATTTCCCCTTTACTTGTTCTCCCCCCTCTCCCAATCTAAGGGAAGAGGCAGGTTATTCCTCCCAGATATTAGAAAGGCAGTCTTCCCCGATGGCCTGTTCAGGAATCAGGGATTAAGTATCTGTAGAGGAGGGTGTCCTGTCCCCTGGGTGTCTTGAAGCTGTCCCTACCTAGTTAACCAGGCTTAATGTCTGATTCCATGTTCTCCCTTCCTTTGGTAATAATTACCTACCTACTATAATAAATTCAATGGCATAAGAACCAAGGGAATTTGAACGTAATATTATATTTCATGAAAGGTTGTCACTTTTAAGAGTGGTTTTCTAAGATCTAAAAACAGTGAGTTTCTTTTTGGTGCATCCTCATGGGTTTGCTACAAACGTTGTGAAATGTCAAGATATGACATTGCAGTTGAATATACTTCAAAATATGAAAGAAATATGAAATAGGCCAAATATACTTCGTGTTTGCTCTCTTCCATTTCTAAAACATTTTTTTGTGTGTGAAATAAACATAAAAAAAAACCTTAAGTGAGCTGTATTACAAAATGGAAAACACTTATATACTGATTTGGAGGACCATATGACAATCTAATCTTGGATAATTAAATGTAGATAGTTTGTTAAAGTCACAAGACACATGGTAAATTTTGTAATGTTTACATGAAAAAGGACTTCAAATTTTGTCATTCTCGTCATTAATTGTGTTTGTATCCCCAATAATTCCTACTTGATACCTCTCCAAAGAGGTTTACAATGCTTATATCTCCTCTTGAATAGGAGTCCTAATCATAATTGTGGGCAGAAAAGCTGAAAAATATTTTGATCAACACAAAAGCTTGCCTGAACATTTCCAGAAATGTTAAAATCCTGCTTTAACTGTTCACATTATGGTTATTTTTCACAGATCTCTGGTGAATTCTTCTTAAGGATCAAAACTATGAGAATGTTTATCTTCCTATTTAGACTCAAAAATTGAAAATGTCCAGATGATGGTACTCAAGAAAAACTGTACTCTTTCAGAAAAGGGGCTCACCTCAAAAGTAAATGAAAACAAAAATGGGAAACAAGAAGACAGTTTTTATCTCAGACGGTGAGAGCCACTGCAAATCCCTGGGGACCACTCCTGCTGTCAGACTTTTAGTTCAGGGAGAGATGCATTTATCAGCTGGAGGGAGAAATGAATTGCTTCTGTTCCCACACAGGTAAAGAACATAGTACTCAATCCAAAATGGTCAGACCTATAGGATCTGGTTCTTATTTTTCAAAATGGATAGTGTCATCTTATATAACAGTGACTAATTTTCGTATTTTCTTCTTTTATACCCCACCACTCCCTTCAGTATGCCTGTTGACAATAATAAATACTCATATGCAATATGCCAAGGGTGTTATTGGAACTCAGGTGATTTAGAAATTAATTCTCTCTGAATTACTAGATTTGGACTAGCTATAACAAACACAAAATCTGCACAAAGTATGAACTAGACCAATTGCATGACAGGGAATAATTGTTGTCATGCTAGATAAGTTGCTCAGGAAATACCTATCTCTACAATCCTAATTATGGATTAATACACTAAGCCTCAGAGAGAGATTAATGTTTGACAGCTGATACATGCTAGAGTTGGAACAGGTCTATCCAACCTCAAATTTTGCATTTCTACTGCATTACAATGGGAGGTTAGAATAAATGCTTAATAAGACCCCCTTCAGACCACAAGAAGCTGAGGTTCATGTGACATAGGCTATTTTCATGGATGGCCATGACCTAATGGTGAAACTGCCTCTATAGCAGTCTTTGAATGGTTTTTAATATCATTAGAAAAAATTTCCTAATTAAATACTGGTATGAAATTAACTTAAGAAGAGGTAAGAAAAAGCATAGGCTAGGTAGAATGGTGGGGTATTAATCTTAAAATATTCACTTGCATTTTTGCAATGTATGTTGCAATATATACAATTGTCTTGGAACCCTATTGAGAAGCTGTGTGTGTGTGTGTGTGTGTGTGTGTGTGTGTTTAGAATGTTGCAACTAAAGTTGATGTTATCCCATGAATATGGAATTAAAGAGTAGGAATTATGCAATAAAACACTTGCTGCAAAATCATATCGTGTGTGATTTTATCTGAAGAATAAACCTGTTTAGGATACTTGAAATGGATACTTTTTGGCATGTTCCCCATAGCTTATGCTATAGCATGCTGTTAAAGAATTACCAGGACTTTATTTGCAAGATATAAAAAGGAGACAGCTGTGGCTATACAACACAGGCTGAGTTTGCCGTAAATGGTATGAGTTCAAGTCCCAGCTCTCAACCTTAATTTTCCTTTTTATTCACAACATGGACTTATCATTGCTGAGTTCACAGGGTTCCATGATGAAGACCAAAAAGCAGTGCTGTGTTGCCCAGGGAGAAATATGTCCTGTTATAACACCGATGGTTAAGGATGAATGCTTTTGTGTTCACTCAGTGTTCTGACATAACTTATTTAATAACTCCTAAAAGTAGAAATTTCTATAAGCAGTTAGCATAAAACATACAGATGTTTTAAACTATGTGTAAAGTATATCCACTATCTCAACACTAACAATTGGCCATTTATGGCAAATGGAATTTTTGCTGTCTGTATCCTTTTCAGAAAGTCTTTTCTTTTGCTACCCTGCTGATCTGCTGTGCCCCATGCTGTTCTTGTATCATGTCTGTTGAATCGAAATGGACTCATCTTTGTTCCAGGCTTACACTACTTTTAGGGAGCTTTTCTCCTCTATTTGCATTTTATTTATTACTCTACAACTTCCATGTTTATGGATTTGTATTGCTGCAGCTCTCACTGTTCCTAATTTAGTCCTCAATAGATTTTTGGGACGGTGCACATTTAAGAATCTTTGTTCTCTTGGAATAGGTATTGTGCAAAATGCCTAACTGTAAGCCAGAGGTGACATCCTTCTCTAGCAGGGGAAGGGCCATCTGGGTTATTTTGGATGTTGGCTGTAAGTGAATAGCTTTCAGGTTGGTCACCACCTGAGAAAGCTTTTCCTGCTGTGTAGATGTCATTGGCTTTAGGATACTTACTGTGCGGCACACACTCTTGAAGATTTCTCTAGGAGACGGTAGTCTAAGATGTGGTGTTTAACTATTTTGAGCCCTGTGTGCACAGACTATAAAAATGTTTCATATCTTTAAATTTCTCATGTAAATGTGGAGTGTTATTACTATCACTGTTACTACCATTATAAACTCTCATGCTTTCCCATGATTTGGGCTGGATTTACCATTGACGGAGCAAGTGACTGTATATTGGAAAGGCCCCTCCTTCTCAGGTTACTGTCCAATCTTGCAATTACTAGTCCAGAAGTAAAAATATGATATATTTTGTTGTGTGTGTTTTTTTTGCATTCAGTTTCATTAAATAAAATATTATTAAATGCCCATTATGTACTAGGCCCTAGGGGCACTCTTCCATGTACTAGAACAGTGGTCAGCAAACTCATTAGTCAATAGAGCCAAATATCAACAGTACAACGACTGAAATTTCTTTTGAGAGCCAAATTTTTTAAACTTAAACTATATAGGTAGGTACACTGTTATTAACTTAATTAGGGTACTCCTAAGGCTTAGGAAGAGCCACACTCAACAGGCCAAAGAGCCACATGTGGCTCGTGAACCGCAGTTTGCCGACCACGGTACTAGAAGATATAATAATTTACATTAATTATATTATCTTTTGTTACAAAAAATATCTTTGGAGGGACCATGAGTTGTCACCATGATCCTTTAATGGCTAGACATTAATGAGCTTGACGATGCTCTTCAAAGATGGTCCCCACACCAGAAGCATTGTCATCAGCTGGAAACTTGTTGGAAATGACTTACTGATTCAGAAACTCTGGGGGTGGCCTTCAGCAATGTGTGTGTGTGTGTGTGTGTGTGTGTGTGTGTGTGTGTCTGTGTTTTAATATGTTTTTATTGCCCTAGCTGGTTTGGCTCAGTGGATAGAGTATCAGCCTGCGGACTAAAGGGTCCTGGGTTTGATTCCAGTCAAGGGCACATGCCCGGGTTGTGGGCTCGATCCCCAGTGGGGGGGCGTGCAAGAGGTAGCCAATCAATGATTCTCTCTCATCATTGATGTTTCTATTTCTCTCTTCCTCTATGAAATCAATAAAAATATATTTTTAAAAAATGTTTGTATTGATTTCAGGGAAAGGAAGGGAGAGATGGAGAGAGGGACAGAAACATTGATGAGAGAGAAACATCGATTGACTGCCTCTGACATGCTTTCTACTTGGGATCAAGCCTGTGCCCCTGGCATGTGCTCTGACATGGAATTGAACCAGTGACCTCCTGGTGCATGGGACAGCACTCAACCAACTGAGGCACACCCATTGGGTGCAATGTGTGTTTTAACAAGCCTTCTGGGTGATTCTGATGATGCTAGACTTTGAGACCCGCTGTTTTGCAGCTGCCATTATCGGGATTTAAACGAGGAGAATCTGCTGAGGAAGAGAGACAGGAGAGATGAGTTTTGATGATGCAAGAAGAAATTAAGAAAACAGTACACATTTCCACCATGGAGGGAGAGGGCTTCCAGGAACACTTCAGTTAAGGGGCATGAAAACTCTGGATTTTAGCACCTGAACAGAGGGTGTCCAGATGGAGAGAGATAGGAACAATGAAAAGAATTGAAAAGCTACTGAAAACTAACTTTAGAAAGGTAATTATTTCCTCCAAGATGGCTGGCTCAGCAGTGAACACTGTTGATACTTGTGCCTCACTCTGTCCTTGTAAAACACCGTGGTGTCCACTGTGCTCACGCTCTCCTTAGTATAATGCACATTCTGGCAGGTGCTTTCTTATCACACAGCCCTTTATCCAGACACAACTGACATATCTTCCCTGTTGGCTTTGTTCCCCAAATTTCTTTTGTCGGTAACTTGCTTCACCGAAGGTGTCATCTCACATACCACAGTTATAAAAAAGATGAGACAACATAACCGCCAAGGAGACTTTAACTTGGTTGGTAGAATTGTTCTTTGCTGCTCTCCTGAAAGACATTCTGGTTTTCCTAAATGTCTTTTGTCAGTGATCTGTTTTTTGTCAGTGATTTGTTCAGGGAGTAAAAGTCAGTATAGGTTTTATTTCATTACTTATGATGAAAATCTTCGACTGTGTAAAAGGTTTCTTTATTTAAGTTGTTAACTTTTTTTTTTCATTATATCCTGCTATTTTGGTCAGTTCATGGTTCTTGTATTGTCAGCATATACTATATAGAATTTCTTCTGTGAAATTCTCATTAACTTATATTACTGTTCACTTCATTAAGCTTAGATTTAGAATATGAAGGGAAAGTAAACCAACCCTTTGTTTCACTTTTGATTGCATGTGCCATCCAGAACTGTCTGTCCCAATGGCAAAGGGCTGCATTGCCACTAATATATTCGTTCTTCCTTAATTACTACTTGAAGGAGCTCCAACTACACTTCCAGATTAAATTATGTCATGTTGTTATTAAATAAAAAACAAATCATTCTTCATTTAATAAATGAATGTGCCTTAGGACTTCTCAATAAATATTAATTAAACTATATTTTTACATAGTAAATTCTCTTTGAATTACACAATCCACATCTAGACAGGACAAATTTTTGGAAATAATAGCAGGTGGATTTTCTTTGGAAGGAGTGCCGATTATGTGCTTGCAGATAGTAAGAAATGGGACAGTGTGGAAGTGGCAGGAGTCAAGGGGAACATTATAAATCTCCAATCACAAATAAAAATTTGTTGATGAGTCAGCAAAATTTGTAATGTTGCCTCTATTAGTTAATAAACTGAATATAAACTAAATATATATTTTTCTCCCTCTGATCTTTCTCCTTTCCTTCTTTCTCTTTACTTTCAATGGCTTATAATACATGCATAGCAATCATAAAAATGCAGTGTAATAACAAGTACTTTGTAAAATTAGAAGTTTTTAAAAGTTGAGTTCTAATTTTTACTTACTGGCTTTGTATTCTCAGAGAAGTGACCTTATATCTAGAATTTTTTTTTTAGTGTTTCCTTTAGTAAAATTTACATGAAATTCACTTTTGAAAGGTAGTGTTTCATCTGCTCATTTATCATTCAGGAACCCTTATAGATTGTCTACTACAGGATGGGGCAAAGTAGGTTTACTGTTGTTTGCATAGAAAATAATATAATAATTAATCATAATATAAGAATAAGTACTGTGCTTCACATACAAATATAGACCCACTTTTGCCCCACCTTATATGTTGCAGGCACTGCTATGCACACTAGTGGTGCCTATGATCCCTAATATGTACAAAACATATTTATAGACACACATATATTTCTAAAAAGTGAATAATATCTAAGATTTAAATAATCAAGTGTTATGTAGGCACTCATTGTGTTCTCACCACAGTGCTGTGTGTTCAAGATTGGGAACTGAGGCTCAGAGATATTAAATGACTTTTCCTAGGTAACACAGCTCTGAAGTGGCGGGGTGGAATATAAATCTTACTATAAAGAGTGGGATCTTAAATATACTGTTCAACAGTCTCACTTGAGGTATATTATGTAAGTATGCTCATAAATTGTGTATGCAAGTTTATATCATTTATATATCACTTTGTTCTAGGGTTGTTTTAAGGTGATACAAATATAAATAATAGTTCCAGGCCTTGTATATTTCTCAGTCCTGTGGGAAAGACAAATAAAAAATAACAGAGAAATGTGCAAAGTCTTATGAAAATGCTAAATAGGGTGAAATCAACTTCCCAGGAAACTCAAATAAGGTATGGCAGAGGAATGAATATTTGAGCTGTGTGTAGAAAAACACATCAGGTGAGAGGAAAGTATCCTAGGCACATTGAGATACGTGCAAAGGCATGAACCTTGGAGCTACAGTGTTATAGAAGACAATGGTTAACAGGATATAAGAGTCACTTGGAAGAATATTGAGCAAGGAAAAGATGTGTTCTGAAGTCAGTGTAAGACACTATGCAAGTAACTGTTATCTCAATTTACAGATAAATAAATTGACATATGGAGACATTCGTATTCAATTTCCAAGAACTAGTAAAAGTCATTGATATAAATTTCTTCTAAATCTAAATTTGGTAGCCTTTACCACTTTAAAATCATAGTTAACTGTGAAAAATTAATTACCAGGAAGTGAGGGTAGCGGAGGGCAAATCCCGGAAAGCTAGGGGAAAAGTGATAATGATCATGTTACCAAAAGCTTATTGGTGGGATAGGTCATGCTGAGGAAACAAGACCTCAAGTGGGATGTCTTCATGGAAGCTTAGCACTGGAGAAGATTTTAGAATAGCTGCTACTGATAACATTATAGAAAATAATCTTGAAATATTCAAACAAAATTGAGGATTCATGGAAAGTTGTCTAGCTTTCAATTTTAGCAGAACAAAGAAGGGGTTACAGAAAGATATAGAAACCATTATTTAATGCATAAGCTCTATGAGGCTGAGCTAGGAGGCAAGTGGACTTAGGAGGTCAATGACTTACTCTATCCAGCAACATTAGAAAAAGCATGCATCTGGAATCAAGCAAAGCATTTAATATTATTTCTGTTGATTTCCCTGCTCATAAAACCTAAAAAATTAGCTAGATAATAGTAGATTATATGAGTAAGTGACTACTTGGCTGGTCACAGCCAAGATGTGTTGAATAACAAACTGATTGATTCATTCTGGGCATTATTCTGATTAAGACACAGTGGCTTTCTTGCTGATTTTTTAAAAAAATAGGCCAATCATAAGTTCACCCCAAAATCTTGCTATCCTTCCTCGTCCAGATATTTTCATGACTTTTTACACTTTTTTCAGGTTTCTTATCAAATGTTACCTTAGGAAGGTCTTCCGTCACTAGTGGTTTAAAATAGATAGCTTCATATGAACCATAGTTTATTTTTCTGTGTAAATCTTAACATTATCTTCCAGTATGCTATATATTTATTTATCTCCCCCCTGGGGGTAAGGACTTTTAAATGTAATTACCTTGACATACAGTAGGTGCTTATGAAATATCTATTGACTCAATTATTGGGATGGAATTTCTTCTGGAATTGTGCAGAATTTTCCTGTTTTTAATCAGTAATTATATAAAGAAACACATGGCAGCTTATCAAAAGCATGGGAGGAACTTCTGGAAAGATGGCAGATGGAGTAGATATGTTAGGAAAAACTTTGTGTAGATTTTTTAGCATAAAGATTAAAATGTAGACACAATAAACAGCAGTTCTCTTTATCATATGCCCATGAAGTCATTTGAATCAAACAAGTGAATGAAACAAAGTTGAGAAATAATTCCCAATGTGATGCATTACAACATTATGATTCAGAACGATTTTGAATAATAAGATGGGCTATGTCTAAGAAAATGAAATAGAACATAAAAAACTGTAAAAACTGTACTTGGATTTTAAAAAAATTACATGAGTACAAGGTGGGTGAAGGTACAATTAAAAGTGATTTATAATGAAACAAATCCAGCCTAGCTAAAACCTAGAGACTTTAGTAAACAACGAACTCTATAATAAGGGTATTTTAAAAATGAATTCAGTATTTGGCTTTGTAAACAAAAGTGCAATGTCCAGGCACAGTCATAATTACTCTATAGCACATCTGGAATATACTTTTCAATTTATTTGTTCATTCATTTGTTTAACAAATTTTCATTGAGTACCTACTATGTGTTAGACACTATTCCAATTACTGAAGATACTAGAGTAAATACATCCCCACATCTACTTTCTCTGTGTGATGGATGACATGCATTTTTGAAGCATGAGAGGGCTACTCACTTCTCTGCACCTAATTTTAATGGAAGCATTGACAAATTACCATGCATTGATCCAAAGTGAAAATGACAAAGATGAAGCTGATAAAAAAGAGAAGGCTTCCTTTAAGTTTTTGAAGATGTGTTTTTTGAGGGAGTGAACAAATTAATTCTGTATTGCCTTGAAGTTGGGGACTAAGACACACAGATGAATTTAAGTCTGAAATAGGATTTAAGTCTCTATAAGTTCAAATTAATTACCTCTTAACATCATACTTTACAAAGTGCTGATTTTCCCATCTCTGAATATGTTTAGCAGATTCTAGATTGCCATCTTTTAAGAGTGGTTTAGACATACTTCATTAAAGATTGAATAAGGCCATTTCCAATTCTGAATTTCTGTGAAAATGAATTATGTTTTCTACAACAGATTCCAGAAGAACAAGAGAATTGTGCTAACTAGGTTGCTGTCAGAGTGTGTTTAAAAGAAGAAATTTTAGAGTTTTTGGTTTTGGAATTGCAAGCATTCTGAATGATTTACAAGATCTCTTGTGAGACTGTGTTTGTTGGTCTAGAAAGCTGAGGAGAGGTAAAGCAGAGACCGGAAGTTGAAGATGGTAAGAAAATGTGAGACTGGTTTGTAGAAAAAGAGAGTGAGTGTGGAACAGAGAGTGAATGTGACTGTTACTAAAGCTTTGCCTGAAATGTGGTGGGTAAAACCTGTTTGTATAATTCATATGAAAAATTTAAAAAGCCTAAGATTGTAGCAGAATTTCCCAATCAACTTTATCATCCCACTGCTCTTTTTGGAGAGTGGGAAATGGTGGTGCTGGAACTGGAGATGATATAAAGAAAGAGATGGTATTATAAGGAATACAGCTTTCTTTGAAAAAGAAAGGAAAAGATCTTTTGGAGAAGAACAATGTGTTGACTTGTTTGAAATAAAGAAGAGATATCAAAATGAACAGATTAAATCAGGATGGAAAGAAGTTTAAAACTTCTGTCTATAAGATCTGGAGCTATCTGGTCAGTGACTTATAGAAATTGCAAGAAAGAGAAAGATGAATTTGGATCCAGAATAGTGATTATGTAACCAAATTCAGGTCCAGCTGCTAGGTGCAACAAAAGCCAGACTCATGAGCCAGATGCTGGTGAGAAGGAAATAGGTTTATTCAAGCACCCCAAAAATATGGGGGACTCTTGTTCCAAAGCCATCTTAACATCTCAGTGCAGGCAGGGGTTTATATCAGGAGGAAGAGGGAAAGCAGAACAGAGAGATCAGGGGGAGGGGCTGTGGCCATTCAGGCAGTATCCTTGCTGGTCCGATATGGATTTTTATGGTCAGTGTCAGTCAAGTTGACCATTTGGTTGAATTCCTGTGTCTGGGGCCTTTGAAATCGGGCTGCTCCTTAGGTTCACACAAGAACTGAAACTGCTGATTCTAGAAAAGAAACTTCTAACATGTAAGCTCCAGTTTTGAGAGGGAAAATCATGTTAAGAGTAACAAGCTGGGTCTAACATTTACTAAGATTAGGATGGGTAGCTTTATGTAAGTGTAGTATATTCATTCCCTGTTACAATTAGAGATAATAGGATGATTAAGGCAGTGATCTTTAGTAGGAAGGCAGGGGCATTGTTGGGAATGTGTCTCTTCAAGGTCAATGTGGAAATTGCTGAGCAAATTTATTTTTGCAATTACAGGGGCATAACTCTCCAAAGTCTGTTAATTATATTAATATTTATTTGATAAAATAAGTCTTTGGTTGATTTAAGAAGGTCTTAGAATAACCAGAAGGGATAACAGAAATAATGTTAGCTTTTGACTTGGGCAGAAGTCAAGATTAACTAGCAAAGGAGAGCAGAGTGACTCCACAAAGCTTGAATAACAGTCAGAGGTAACTTGAGGAGACAGATTGAGGCTATATGTGACAGAGCAAAGCTGTGCTTTAAAGTCAAGCTAATTGAGTAATGGAAGTTTTCATCTGATGTTACCAGTCATAAGCCTTGCTTTATCTCAAGACCCCCTTGCACTGTGGCAAACTATAGACAGTAAAATATAGAAGTTAAGAGAAAAGAATGTGTGGTGAGACCTCCAGGGTTTAAATATGGATTCAAAACTATTGTCATCTAACTCTGGGCAAGGTATTTAACATTTCTGCAATAAAGTTTTCTCATTAAAAATTGAATGAATAATAATTCCACTTTATAATTCATAATAATTAACCCACCTCAGGAAAGTTGTAAGAATGAAATGATACCTGTAAAAACAACCAAACAAAACTCCCTAAAAGAAAAAAAAAAAAGCAACAACAATGCCCTGGCACATAACATGTGATATATACGAGATGATTGTTAATATTATGAATAGATGGTCAATTGGACTGGTGTCACTTTTTATATTTTCCATTGCTGTTCAATCTTACTCTTATAGGCCATGGCAAGTTACATAGCAAGAAACAAATGCAAAACCACTTAATTAAGGATTTCCTTTGGGGCTTTGTTTATTATAGCCATTTTCTTTAAAGAACAAATAAGAGGACAGTTTACCTTTCATTTACCTGCCACGATAAGACTGGCACAGTGAATAATAATTTTAAAAAGTGGATTTATCTATCTTCCTTTTTGGAAATGTCTACGTACTCCTTTTGTTATCAGAGATTTTAAATGTTGGAGCTGCTTGTTTCTTCCATTATTAAAGTTCTCCATGACATCTCAAATGCCCTTTTACTCTAATTTGATCATTCTCGGTATCGGTTGCCAGTAACTTAGGAATCTATATTTCCATAAATGCAATCAAATCGTCTCCTCCTTCAGAATTCACCGACCCTGGAGTCTAGCAACACAATCAAGTTTGGTTTTCTAGCCACTCAATCTTGTTTAGCAAAACTTGATTAGATTCTATCATCCTACTCATTAAAGATTCCATCTGTTTAAAACCTCTTTTCTGTCTATAACAAAATTTCTTTCTTGTTTTTTTTGCTCCTTTTGACTTATTTGCTTTTTGAATTTTATAATCCAAAAACAATATCAGCAATATGCTTCTCCCCCTCGCCCCCCTGTTTAGATTTGAAAAAAAAAGGTTTATTTTTTTTTCCTGGACAATAAAATCACTTTCTGGCTATAAATCAACAATTCTAGCCCAGCTGGCATGGCTCAGTGGTTGAGCATCAACCTATGAATCAGGAGGTCACAGTTCATTCCCCGTCAGGGCACATGCCCGGGTTGTGGACTTGGTCCCCAGTGTGGGGTGTGTAAGAGGCAGTCGATCAATGATTCTCTCTCATTTTCGTTCTCTCTCTCTCTCTCTCTCTCTCTCTCTCTCTCTTCCCTCCCCGCCCTCTCCTAACATCTCAGAAATCAATAAAATTTTTCTTTTAGACAGGCTGTCCTACTTGGTACAGCATAGGGCTGAGGTAAAATGAAATCTAAGGGACATACACTAGGTTTAGTTAATAATCCCAGAGGCAGCAGGATGGGAAAATTGTGATAACTGGTACCAAAAATTAGTCAGGAAAACTTCAAAAATGTAACCAGAACATTTGTGTGGAGGGAGTTTTGGGGATGGATTGCACAAGAGAAGGAGCATATTGTAGTTCTTAAAATGAGCATTTATATTTTTCACTGCTGTAGGTCATGGCAAGGTACAAAAGAAAAAAAAAATGCAAACTGTCTTAGTTAAGGATTTCCTTGGGGGCTACATCGTAGGCCTTTTCTTTAAAGCACAAATATGTGGACATTTTACCTTTCATTTCCCTGCTCTGATAAGATTGGCAGAATGAATAATAATTGGCATTAGAGTTCATTCTGGGATTTACATAAAATGTTTCTCCCTGGAGTGGGAATGGGAAATGAACTCCAGATCTATTGGAAAAGGGAGATATTAAAGAACTTTGTTACCTGCCTGGGGTGTACTGAGCACTGACTCTCAGGTATAGTACTGGGATCAACAAGAAAGGTAGCTTAATATAAGAGTGAAGGGAAAAGAAATGCCCCTAATAATTAAATACCTATACACCTCATGCTAAGGTCATTCTCTTAGCTAGAGCCCAAGGGACCAGAAGTTGTGAGAAGAGCAGCAGACACAGAAAGCTGTAAAGAAAGGTGGATTTGTGCAAGTCATTGCTCTGAGGAGAAGAAAAAAATACCAGATTATCTTTTAGTTACATCTTAACTTTTAACTTTTTATATTTTGAATTTGTTGTAAAATTATACGTGATATATTAGTGTAAGAATAAAACTTACAGATAACATTTATACACACATACATTTTTGTTACAGAGTGAAGTATTTTCTTACTGATATTCGTGCAGGATAATAAGGACTTGAAGAGCTTGGGTACACTGAAGTAAAGGGAAAAGAGCAATGGTATCCGAGTCAGGAAACCTTTAATTCATGTTTCACATTAGTGTGAGAACTTGTAAATTTCCATTATTTCTCTAAAAATTAGTATTCTCATCTGTAAAATGGAAATAATGAAAACTACATCAGAGAGTAAATTAGGTGTGCTTGCCATACAGTGAGCATTCAATTTATGATAATCATTACTATTTGACTTAATTAAATACTTTTAATTAACAGTTAAATCCTACTTTAAGAACAATATTGTGGAAAATTATGACCAATAATTAGAAAATGATATACTTTGAAAAATCATATCAGAATCAAATAAGTTCTACCACAAGTGGATTGTTACATAGTTTTGTACAACATTATGTTAAAAATAATCCATCAACAAAACATTCTTCTAAGCTTTAAATATTGAATCTACCTTGAAAAATTTATCCTAAGCAACTAATTTTAAAGAAAAAAATATGTACAATGATGTTCACATTAAATATTATAGTAAAAATGTGAAGTAATTTGAAAATCCATCAGAAGAAAATGTAAGTAATTCTAAAGACTAATATGTGGCAGAAAGTGTATGAATAAAATTAAATGAAAGTCTTATTTTGTGACCTAGTATGTGATTATCCTGGAGAATGTTTCCTGTATATATAAGAAGACTATGTATTCTGCTACTATTGAGTAGAATATTCTGTATTTGTATGTTAGATCCAATTCATCTGTTGTTCAAGTCCACTATTGTCTTATTGATTTTTCTGTCTCAATATTCTACCCACTATTGACATTAGATAACATTTAATAAATATTTTCTAATGGGAACATACAAATGGTCAACAAGTATATGAAAATATGCTCAACCTTACTAATCATCAGGGAAATAAAAATCAAAACCTCACATTTATTAGGTTGGCAATTATCCAGAAAACTAAAGTTAGGTGTTGGTGAGGACAAGAAAAAATTGTAAACCTTGTACACTGTTGGTGGAATGTGAATTGGTGCAGCCATTATGAAAAAGAGCATGGAGGTTCCTCAAAAATTTTAAAAAAGGGACTAAAATATGATCCACTTCTGGGGATATACCCAAAGGGACTGAAATCAGAATTTTAAAGTGATATCTCTATTCCCATGTTCATTGCAGAATTATTCACAATAGCCAAATGGATTTCTATTGTACTTAAGTTTACTTTTTGTTTCTCTCAATGAAATAAAATTTTGAGAAGTAGATGAAAAAAATCAACTAATGGTTTAAGATTTTCAAGCATTTGGAATTTCAAAGTCTGGATTTCCATTTCTTGGATTTTATCTCAATTATATATTGAGAATTATATATTTGAAATATATAATAAGAACAATAAACCAAATGTCTTCTTTCTTGCATTGCTTAGCAGCAATCCTATTAGATAATTTTATGTCATATTCTGAACTAAGTTATTTGTATTTATGGAGCACATTCCTTCATGCAATCTCTCCTCAGTGCAACAATTAGTTTATGTTCACTTCCCAAGAATTACAAAATGTTATGTTTTCTACTTTAACTTGAAATAGAATATAAAGTGAGTTCCACAACCATTGAGGCCGACTACTGTTAATCTATTTTAGGTGACAGATTCTGGGACATTATGACAAGAGTACATCGATGACACCTTTAGATAATCCTTCAAGAACAAACTGCAGACCTACCTATCAAATAACTTTATTGAAACAAGCCAAAATTTTTTTTAAAAGATCACAAGATAGCACACAGCAAGGAACAAGACTGTTTGCAAAAACGTGAACAAAAGAAAGGGATTTATGGAAATCATTTTTAGAATGTTCCCTTATGGATCCTGACACAGCAAAAAAAAAAAAAAAAAAAGTGTTGGAGTACCTAACACCTTTTCTATGCTTTGTTGGCAGTCACCTCTCTCTTGGGGAGACTTTATTTTATTAAACGACTGTCAGGAAAAAAAACGGATTTGCATTATCACATTTTTTAGTAAGGGTAATCTGGTGCAACAGCTGTTCGCCTTTGTACATTATTTGTAATTCTGTCTCTTTCAAGGTACGTTTGGAGGCTTGATTTTGATTTACGGGATTTTATTGCAAATGTAAAATAGATTACTGGCAGGGTGCACAAAGGAAGTCTAGTTTTCATACAATAACCATTTTATTCAGGAGAATACTCGTAAATCAGGATTGCTACACTTTCTATCACCATTTTATGATACCTTAAAAGTATATGATGTTGAAAATTATTTCTGCATGTAAAGCTGATCTTAGTGACATTTTATAAACAGTTCACGGCTTTTAATTACATGCTTCTTTTATAAAATCTACAATGTACATTGTAATTATCCCTTTAAATGTCTCTCCTCACCCCTGTCTACCAACTAGAATGTAAAGCCCTTGGGTGGAGGGACTATGGTTTATTACCTTATATTTTGAAGCTCAGCATCTCACACAGTGCCTGACATGTGGTATTTGATAACTATTTTCTGAAAGTTTGACAATAAATGTAAACAGATTTATTATTTCAGTGGTTCTCTCCTATTACCAGTGGCAGTCATTTTGTCCACAGTTACTCATAATCTTACTGTAAATCCTGCCTACTATATTTTCTGGTATCTATCTATCTATCTATCTATCTATCTATATATAAAAGGCTAATATGCAAAGTGTACCCTCAGTAGTTCGACCAGGAGACCGGGAATTCGATCGCTCGTTATGACGTGCGCTGACCACCAGGGGGTGGCATGGAACAAAGGGAGGCCCTGGCAGTCAGCCGGCAGCTGGGGAAAGGAGGCCACAGCTGGCAGCCAGAAGGCCCCAATTGGCCCTGATCACTGACCAGGCCTAGGGACCCTACCCTTGCATGAATTTCATGCACCGGGCCTTTAGTAGAATATAAAAACACTAGAAGTAGGCTTAGACAAGCCAGCAATCAATTATACCCATATGCCTTATATCTTTCATGGTGCCTCTTTGTACCCCTTTTCTCTAATTCAGCATCTCTTAAAGTGTATCCTAAATTAGTTTCACTTATGTTGTACTCTGAGATAAAATAAATTTGGAAAGGCTGTTTATATTCTATATTGCCTTCCTGGATATTCATATCGAAATCACAAAAGAAGATTCTTGAGAAGATTTTTACTTGTTTTACTGCAAATCATTTATGTCAAACCACTGTTGGCTAAGTTTACTTGTATATGGAATTCTTTTTCTCTATAAAACCAATTACCATCTTATGCTAATTATGAAGAAAACACATCAGGTTAGGATGTCCAATACATTTCAGTTACACAAACATTTTGTGTCCTTGACTTTGCTCTGTTTCTGCATGCCTTAATTGCCCCAACAACCTATTAGTCTTTTGTTCAAAATAAATAAGTAGAGAAAGAAAGAAAGAGAGAGAGAGAGAGAGAGAGAGAGAGAGAGAGAGAGAGAGAGAGAGAGAGAAAGGAAGGAAGGAAGGAAGGAAGGAAGGAAGGAAGGAAGGAAGGAAGAAATCCTCCATCTTTCAATATTCTACTGTACTTGATCTGAACTCCCCATCTTGATCTGACTGTTTTGCTGTCACTTTGCATTTTCCTGCCTACTTCATCTCCAGTAAAAAAGACAATTTGATTTGAGTTCCAACCTGGTCCAAATATTTTAAGGACATACAAAGGTCTTTCTTTTTCTTTGCTGTGGCCTTCCACAATTTATGAGAAGTGCCTGGTAATTAAACCCCGAGATTGTTAGCTCCTCTGATTCAAGCAGCCCCTCTGTTCAAACTGCAAGACAAGATAAGCTACTCTCAATGCTACATTCTTGCATTCCCCCTCCTCCCTGTTGTTTTCAGAACTCAGGGATAATTGACACCAAGGAGTCTCTAGCTAGTAGAAAGTTCCCTTCCCCCCCTCCTGTTAAAATAAGTCTCTTTTGAACGCTTCATAACTTTTGCTCTAAGCATGTTTTACAGGCTTGGGAAAAATACTGATAAGACACCTCCCTGGGACATTTGCTGGACTTTCTCCTGAAAACAAACAAACTATAACTTTTCAAGACAGCCCCCCTGATATCTGCTCAACTTTAGCCCCAAATCCTCCTCCCTTCCTTGTCACCTAGCAACAACAGCCATTACTCTTTAAAAGTGGAAGTCACTTTTTGTTTCTTGCTCTGTATTGATTAGCAATATTTGGCTCTTTCCTGTCTTGGAAAGTAAAATAAACTTCCTCTCTGCATCTCTTCTTTTAGTTGTGAATTCTTTCATGACCCACATCACTGACCAAACCCTAACAAATATCATCAAGGAAAAAAAAGTTCTACATCTTTATATTCTCATCTCACACTCCCAGACAAAATTACCCAAAATATATTTGAAAAATAAATCAAGATTTCAAATACATTAGTTAGTCTTCCATGGGATCCAATTCATTAGACATGTATCCAGTAAATTAAGCTTCTGATATTTATTGATTAATAAATATTATATATATTAATTACATATAATATATAAATAATACATATAAATAATAAGTTGTATAAGTAAACATTAAACATAATGCATATAATTGTATTGTATCCATTATCCTTATCCATTCCCGCGGCCCCCCCCCCCCCCCCCATTTCATGGTTCTCTTATATTTTCACAAGTTGTTTGCTTAGATAAAATGAAGCACAAATTGGCACTACTACAAGTCACTTCATTATAAATTCCAAGCCATTTCTCTTGGTAGAGATGAAGAGCAAAGGACCACTTACAGCAGAATAAGTTTCTGTAAGTGAGGAATTCCTTGACACATGAAATGACATTTTATTTTGCCTTTGAGTTCTACAGTCAGAAAAGAGCTACTGAGATCATGAACTCTCTTTTATACACAGGGCTATATTTTCAGAGTGTTGTGAGAGTACTGGCCTTCAACCTGGGAGGTATTAGTGTCATCTGCCCTTAATAGCTATGAGATTAGCAAATTATTAGGGACAAAGCTCTGAACTATTTATATTAGTAAGCCAATTAGAGAAATGTATTATTAAATTACAAATCAAAACTTAGCTAAAAAGACGCAGGAGTGAACATGTATGCTCTTATTCCTTCTAATCCTCCTCCCTATAGGATGCTAAATTTTAAAAGAAAAGATTAATTTTCGTTAAAGATATCTCAGTAGTTGAATTTTTATTTAAGTTTTTTATTGATTTAATACTCCTTTTCTAAACTTTTTGCTCTTATTGTCATTAGTTCAAATATAGAACTATTCCTAAAATTCTGTATAACTGTAGTCATGTTTTCTCTCAACCCAAAGACTGCCATGGGACATTACATGAAGATAGCACCCAGGACCATTGGTGTTTCAGTGGCTCATTTTTCGCTTTCATTCAGTTACAGAAAGTAACATCAATTTTTACTTTAAAAAATTATGAGTCTTAAGAAAATCAAATGGAGTTTCATGGTATTTTGGTAAATGCATACTTTGCATTTATAATGAAATCCAAGGAATGTAAACCACCTAATTATTTACATCGGTTGTGCATCTAATTCCTATTCCTTTTCCTTACTGCATTACCAGAAATGTTTCCATTTTATCACAAGTAAATAAAACTGATTTATCTGAGACTTCAAGGAACTATTTAAACAAAAAATTAATAACCTGATCAATTTCTTTAAACTATTATATATTTTTTCTTTTATTGTACAACTTTCCTTGTCTCATAATTGAAGGATCTTTCTAATGTACATGCTCCTGGGTCTTGATTGGATATATGTGCCAAATACTTACTCTGTCTAGCATGGTGCTAAACTTTGGGAATACAAATTTGTAAATTGTTACTTCTTTATTCACTCATCAGATAGTACTCTTTAAGGCATGAATTTTATCGGTTGTATTCCCAATATTTAGCACAATGCTAGGTAGAGACTCAGTAAATATTTTGTCTTCGAAGAAGTTAATAAATGCAAGAATGATTAGACAAAATAGTTGAACAAGGGACATTGCAGAAGTAATTTCTCCATCATTTCTGCCTTATTCAAAACAGCCAATGAAAAGTTTTCTGAGCCCCAGCCTTAAGAATCCTGTTTCAATAATTCTGAGGTCTAACGTATAAAGTTTTATTTTAAAAATTTCTCCAAAGTTGGGATCCATTATTCTAGTCAAAGCTTAGATTATTACAACCCTTATAAAACTGCATTTACTTACTGTAAGTTGATAGGATGGAGCCTTAGAAAAGAACAGTAAGAAACAACATGTTTTGAGGAATTTGTTCATACATCATGTCTTCTCTATGAGAATACTCTCAAGATATCTGGATAATTTAGTGTTCAGAAGCAATGTGTATTTTGTTTGAAACTGAGTCTACATTCTCATGAACATAATCAAAATAATTTTATTGCCTTTAAAACAAATTACTTTTTTACTGAACTCATTCTCCTATTGAATAGTGGTGAATTCTACCCCAATCATTGGCAGGGCTCATCTTTTCCCAGGGTTGTACCATACACTGGGGAAGTCTTACATAGTACCAACTAAATGGGTAAAGTAGCAATAGAAATAATCTTACTGAGAAGACACTCAATAACAATAGCGAAATAACTAGTATTTCTGGAATTGTGCTGGGTGTGGTTCTAAGTTTTCACATGCATTATGTCAAAGAAAAAAATTACTCAGACACTTTTAAGGCAGACTTTATTTAGCACTATCACAATAGATGTCAAGATGAATACAATGGGGTTTTGCAATAGGAAAGACTACAGGGTAGGGGGTAGGTGAATGAAACATTACTAAGAGATGAGGATAATGTTTGCTAAACTGGTGTAATAGCATTCTTGCCAAAGGCAATCCAGGTGATCAGATATCACCTAGGCCAGTGGTCAGCAAACTCATTAGTCAACAGAGACAAATATCAACAGTACAACGACTGAAATTTCTTTTGAGAGCCAATTTTTTAAACTTAAACTATATAGGTAGGTACATTGTTATTAACTTAATTAGGGTACTCCTAAGGCTTAGGAAGAGCCACACTCAAGGGGCCAAAGAGCCACATTTGGCTCGCGAGCCGCAGTTTGCCGACCACTGACTAGGGAATTGGGGGGGATGGGAAAGGTGATCAGATATTGAGGATAGGGGGATTCTGGCTAGACTGATGTGATAGGATTCTTCATTAACTGGCTTCTTGAGGACCTGTTCAGGGAAGGGGCCTAGCTGGTCTTAGAGGAGCCTGCCTAGAGTTTGGTCAAAGAGAAAGTCTTGTCAATTGTTATCTCATTTAATGCTGAAAATAATTCTAAAAGGCAGGTATTATTATGAATTAACAAAGTGAAACATAGAGAAATAAAAGAACTGGCTGAATGTTAAACAGATTATAAATGTTTTAGCCAGTGGTGATTCCCTGAAATTAAAGGCCATTCTGGGAGTTCAAATCTAATTGCATCTGCAGATAATAGATGCAATTGGCATCTTGGAACCTGTGATTCTATCTCCTTATATGCTCCTTGCAGTCATTCCTTTATGGGATCTTGGCCTCACTCCAGGACCCTGACAAGGATAAGACCTGAGTCTCATTTTTATGAAGCCCATAAACTTATCTTTCCACCTAATGTCCAATAGGGAAATCTCATTTTAGTCTGGCGGAAAACACTTGCTCACTTCTGTTTTCCAAACACTGTGCCTCTTTTCTTAAATCTTCCTTTCATATTTTTTTAAAGCAAAGATTCCAGGAAGTTCTTCAGGTTGCTTTGCATTTAACTCAAGAGTTTTTTCACTTTGAGGCAATAAAGCAAAACCTACTGCTTTCCTGAAGAGGTGTGTGCATGTGTACATGTGCATGTGTGTGAGTGTATGTGTATGTTTGTTTGTTGAAGGAGGTTGGGAATTGAAAATACAGAAAGGAAAAATGTAATGTCTCAAAATATTACGTGTGTTGCCTGGCCTGTGTGGCTCAGTGGTTGAGCATCGGCCCATGAACCAGGAGGTCACTGTTCAATTCCTGGTCAAGGTATATGCCCAGGTTACAAGCTTGATCTCCATTAGGGAGAATGCTAGAGGCAGCTCATTGATGTTTCTTTCTCATCATTGTTTCTATCTATCCCTCTCCCTTCCTCTCTTTAAAATAAATAAGAATATATTTTTAAAAAGTATTAGCCACAAAAACTTTGTCTTTATTATTTGGAGAGTGTGAACTCTGCATTTGATTAGGTTTATCTTTTTCAAGTTGGTTGCTAGAAAGCTTAAAATGATATTATTGACTTGTAAATAATAATATTCATAAAATAATATAATACTTTTAAACACACATTAAACTCATATTATATGCCTAGCTACATTAAAATGTTCTATGTATTATCTCAATTATCTTTATAAAAGCACTAGAGGTAGGTATTCCCATTATTCCAATTTTAAGGAAATATTCTATACTAAATATACAATTTAGTATAGAACTAAACCCATATATATAAACAGCATCTATATCAATCATTCACTCAAATGTCAAACTCTGACACTTCATATCCAATTAGCTAGAAAAAAGAGAGTACAAATAAATCAAATGTAAAAAAAGAGAATTAACTACAATGTAGAGACTAAAATTATATACACCGAGTGGCCATATTATTATGACTGGCCAGATTATGTAAACTAAAAATGTAAACTAAAAATATAAAAAGAAAAATCTAAATGTAAAAGGTAATAAAAAAATAGAGAAGTATATTTTTATGACTTTGAGGTAGAAAAGATTGCAAAAGTACAATTCCTATGGTAAGACACTGATAGACTAGTCTACATCAAAATAACATTTCAAAATACCATAAACCAACCTAAGAAATGAGAGATCTAGCGGATATGCACTGTTTTCCTTTACTGTCCCCCAGAATACTTATGACACCAGATGTGTCACACGAATCAATTCTGTGACACCAGCTGTGTCCTACAATTCAATTCAGTTCTGACACTATCTGTAGTTAGTGTCATATCCCACAAGTTAAGGGCTCAGTCCCTCAAGACCTTCCCTATTTCAAACACCAATTGCAGGCCCAAGATTGTCAGATGTAATTCTGACTGACTAGCTATAAATCACAGTTCTTATAAACCATTCCTTGGGTTCAATGATTTATGAGAATGTCTCTCAGAACCCAGGGAAAGACTTACTTATGTTTACTGTTTATTATAAAGGACATAATAAAGGGCTCAGGTAAACAACCAGATGACGAGATACATAGGAAGGGTTCCTAGGATAGGCATTTCTCTTCCCATGTAGTTGGGGTGCACCACTCTCCTGGCAAGTTGTGCTCACTAACTTGGAAACTTTATGAGCCCCATAACTTTGGAATTTTTATGGAGGCTTCATCATGCAGGTATGATCAATTATTAACTCTATTTCCAGCCTTTCTCCCTTCTCTGGAGCATGGGGGGCAGGTGGGACCAAAAGTAACAAACCTAACTATGGCTTGATCATATTGGGGACCAGCCCCCATTCAGAAACCCAACAAAAGTCACATCATTAGAACAAAAGTCCCTCCTGTCACTCAGAAAATTCCTAGCGATTTAGGAGCTCTGTGCAAGGAATTGGGAGCAGAGACCAATACATATATATTTCTTAATATTTCACATGTGACAAGTTGAGAGAAGATTTTGCCACATCTGAAACTGACAAAAGATTTATATTTATAAATATAAAGAAGATATGAAATCCAGTGGGAAAAAAAGTGACTTAGGGAGATAGACATCAAACTCCTACAGGGAATGTCCAAAGGCTAATTGGTATATAAAGAGCTATTTAATTCACTAGTAATGAAACTAATAAAAATTGCCCTTTACCAAATGGAAGGGCTATATTGAAACAGGCATGCTATTCTGTAACCTCTCTTAAGTGTTGGTAAGACGATGAGGAATGGAACTCTCATTGATGCTACTAGAAATATAGATGTTTTAGACCAGTGGTTGGCAAACTGCGGCTTGCAAGCCACATGCGACTCTTTGGCCCCTTGAGTGTGGCTCTTCCACAAAATACCACGTGTGGGCGCGCATGTACAGTGCGATTGAAACTTCGTGGCCCATGCGCAGAAGTCGGTATTTTGTGGAAGAGCCACACTCAATGGACCAAAGAGCCGCATGTGGCTCGTGAGCCGCAGTTTGCCGACCACTGTTTTAGACCATCTAAAAGCAATCAAGACAGTATTTACCAAAATTAAGACAGATGTCCAACAATCCCACTTCTGCGTAGTGTAGAATTGAAGGCGACTTTAATAACTTTAGGAGTGGTGATCACAATCATGCACCTACTAGATTCTCCTCCAATGAAGGTACTGATGGCACCATGGGCTGGGAGTGTTCTCAGCAGACAACCCTCAGTTTCAGTTCCTTCAGAGCATGCCAAGGTCTCAGCTGCAAAAATGTGTCCATCCCAAGAACCTCTAGAGAGCAACCACATCCAGTGACTCGCTGATGCATATATATAAAGCTCTGGACATCTTCATCCAACTGAGAAAAAGTAAAAGACCTTTCAGCTTCAGTTCTTTCCATGGGTTTGCCCAAAATTGTTCTTGGGCCTGCATCACAGCTTGATTTCCCTTCTGCTTCCTTTCACTCACTCCTCAATAGACCACCTGCATGCAAAACTTCACGTTAAAATGTGCTTCATGGGAAACCCAACCTGTCTGAGAAAGCAGGTGCTTAAGATGAAGATTTGAAGTGGGATCACTTTCTATTCAGCTAACAAAAAGTTGGTCATAGGTGAAGTAGTTGTCTCTGGCACAACGTAGAGAATTTGGATGGTATACTGGTGCACGGGGAAGCACCAGCTGGTATGATACATTAGGTGTTTGAGAAGTCATTAGGCATTGGCAACTATAAGACAAACAAAATTAATAGTGATTATTGAGGTTTACTAATGCTTTGAAAAAAAGATAATAGAAAGCTAACCCCACTTGCATACATTTTACTTTCAGTCCTTGCAGTTGTGGGCTGTTCCAGTTAAAGACTTTGGGGTAGTTTTCTGTCAAGGACATAGATACTGAATTATTGTTGTCTGTACACTTCAAGCTCCTTGTTCCAAGGAACCAAAAGGCACCAGGAGGAGGCACTATGCAAGCTGGGTAATAGATCTTGGTCAGAAAGTGATAGGGCTGTAGTTACACAATCACAATGGGGAAAGGGAGGAATATGTTTATCCGCCAGATAATCCAGTTCAGTGTCTCTTTTAATGGCAAGTGGACAGTTTCATCAGCCTTGGCTCAATGAACGCATGGTGATCAGGGGCTCAGAGCCCTCAGACATGTAAGCCATCAAGTTGGCAGAACTACTTGCTCAGGATGAGGACTAGATAGATCAGTGGTTCTCAACCTGTGGGTCGCGACCCCTTTGGTGGTCGAACGACACTTTCACAGGGGTCGCCTAAGACCGTCCTGCATATCATATATTTACATTACGATTCATAACAGTAGCAACATTACAGTTATGAATTAGCAACAAAAATAATTTATGGTTGGGTCACAACATGAGGAACTGTATTAAAGGGCCAGAAGGTTGAGAACCACTGTAGATGAAGAAGATGCTAGACAAGCTGCAACTGTTGTGCACTGGTTTTCTTTTTTTATATTTTTCTGAAACAGATGTTCACAGAATCCTTCTGAAAAAGTGGATCCAAACAATGGAAGGAGCTGTGCTGGATACTTTGAAATGCCACCCAAACTCTGTCAAAAAAAGGACTTGTTGATCTAGATCAGCGGTTCTCAAGTGGTAGGTTGAGACCCCTTTCACAGGGGTCCCCTAAGACCATGGGAAAACACATATATAATTACATATTGTTTTGTGATTAATCACTATGCTTTAATTATGTTCAATTTGTAACAATGAAAATACATCCTGCATATCAGATATTTACATTACGATTCATAACAGTAGCAAAATTACAGTTATGAAGTAGCAATGAAAATAATTTTATGGTTGGGGGTCACCACAACATGAGGAACTGTATTAAAGGGTCGCGGCATTAGGAAGGTTGAGAACCATTGATCTAGATGCTGGAGTGTTCTAGATAGGGCTGTCACCCCCTTCAGGGATTTCCCAAAGTCACACCCACATCTAACAGATTTAGATGCAGTAGTATAAAAGCCTGGTCATCTTGACCCAGGGAAAGATGGTTTACTTTAATATAAGAGAGACTTGAATATATGTAAATGTTGGTGAAAAGAAGCCAGGAGGCAAGGGAAGAATTTCTTCAAAAAGCAGAAGGAAGGAGGACTATGAGTTTCATATCAGAGGTGATGTTGTATCAAGGGCTCACATCTCATTAGTACTGCATAAGCGGCAACATTGAGTATAACATTTTCTTAAAAAGCATAACTTTTACCTTTATGGAACTTTAAAAGTCACAATTACAATATATGGTAACAATGACTAGTATATTTGAATCATCTAATGTTGTCTTTACTTGAATTGTGTATACATTATTGCAATTGAATATTGTCATCAGGTTTTCAGTATGATAGTATTACCCAAACTTTAGCTATCTGCAATATAACACAAGATGGTAACTATGCTTGTTTTTCTTAAAATGTTTTTCTGTGAGTTTTAACTGAATTATACCGTGGCTGCTAACAAAAGCCTCGCATTGGCTCTGGGCTTCTTACCAAACACTGTGTCTTTAAGAAAAAAGGCAAAACAAAACTTCTTATATATGGATCACTGGGGTTGATTTGGATACATGGGCATCCGGAAAGCCTGGCGCTCTTTTCAGCCATGTGGCCGCTATTCTCCTCCCTTCTGATCAGCCCTATCTCTGCTGTGGGACTGGTGCCACCACTGTTTCATGCCAATTGCTCCTTGCATCCAGCTGGCCCTCACTCTACTGCTGGCTCCAGCTCTTCCATGTTTTCGTGCCAGACTAAGTCTTCTATTTCCAACATCGCTGGCCCCATCTTCCTTTCTGGTCTCTGGACAGGCTCAACTTTATACAGATACATTGGAAGCTTGGGTGTGGAGGAACACGGCTTGGGCAGATATTCGTGGTTGTAAGATAATTCATCAATGTTTACCATGCACTGGTCATCAGATGGACAATATTCTGTCTTCAAAGGGAAACTCTTTCCTGTCATTCTAGCTTCACTATGCTTCCATTTCCCGCTGGCAGAAACATGTGGGGGTGGAGAGTGATCCTGAACATTCTTTGAACTAGACTGGTGCCATATAATATCCCTGCCACTGTGACATATTTTGCTGATACTTACATTTATCACACAGTGCCGGTCACTAGCCGTTTCTAGGAAGTAGCCACAGTACACTCTGGTTTCTCTGAATCCTAAGACTGTCGATAAGAGGTACAGAAGGAATCTCGTTACCATCTGTACTTTAGTCTCAAATATTCAGCAGATAATTAGGCAACTTGTTGGAAATAAAAAGCAAAATGTAACTGCAAAAATTCCCAAATGCCCTTCTTTTTATCATGCCAGTGTTGGAGCTATGTCATAAAAAGTAAATCTAATTTGGAGATAAATGAAGTAGTGTTTAAACAGAATATAATGACTATGCTAATACAGTTTTTATTTTAGTCTATTTTTATGCTTACAGATATTAATACATTGCTTCTCTTTATTACATACATGTACTTCAAGGAGCATAAGGCAAATTAAATCAAGGGATTCTATTTAAAGATACTGTAATGATTAACAAAAGCAGTTGTTTGAGAATCTATAGAAACTAAAATAGGGTAAATGTAACTGCATATACCAGTTTGTGAAATTAGAGTTTAAGGCAGGTTAAAAAAAACATACAACATACACACACACAGGGCAGAATATTTACCATCTGTTTCTAAACCGCACAGATGGTTGCAAATTTAAGTCTCTTGTAAAAGTGTATTGCTTACTGTGCTGTCCCACAGTGTTCTCTGATAAGTGTCAAATAAATCAATTGACAATTGATAGTAGCGGTAACTTTTCCACTACCTAAAAGTGGTATTAGAACCCACTAACCCATGTAGAATCAGGTTTCTCCCTAGCTAGTATTTTCCCCTAGATTAAAAAAAAATTCTGCAAGTCAAATTTCCATGTGTCCCATTACCCAAACTAAATGTGTATAATATTAAAATGGTGATGTGGCATACGTGATTGGATGGTGTGACATGAAATCAAAAGATACATGAATACCCATAAAGCAATCCTTTCTTATCATTGATATGAAATTGAAAATATGAAATGATCTATGCCAGTTTGATAGTGCACAGCTATTTTGGTTAGTGTGCTGATTTTGTTTTGCTCAGTAGTGGTTGTTTGTTCAGAATGGATAATTATGGACTCTCACTCTGACAGTAAAACCAGAAGCCAATCATGCGTAGCCAAGAGTAGCTCACCCAATCCGAACCTGTGGAAATGTTTTCCTCTTTGCATGTGGCTATTCCTTTCCGTATCTTATAAAAACTCCTTGCCTTCACCCTGTAACCCGGAGACTGGGGTTCTGCCTGAATCTGTGTTCTCTAAACTACAATGTTATGTTTTTGTTTTAATCCCAAATAAATACTGGTTACCTCTCATTTTAGATTTTTAATTTCAAGTTAACAGAGGAAAGAATTAGATACCTCACAAATATGTTGTAATGGAAGACTCTGGGCCCTAATTCAAACTCATACACTAAATGGCTCATATATACTGCAAATCAGGAAAAAAATCCATCATATAACTTATACTCCAAGCTTGATGTGGTCCTGGATTTTTCTCTTTTTTAATCTATTGCCCTTCTGATCCTTGGCAACCTTGGCAAATGCTTTGTCTAAAAAATTTTCACCTGAGAAAAATTTCGCAGCATTCCTGTTTAAGTATGAATCACCTTTTCCTAAATATAGAAGCCATTGGGCTTGCCAGAGGTAATGTATGAAGTATTTGTCTGGTATTTTGTTCAATTCATATTTCTTGAATACCTTTTATTGTATATTTCACCAATGAAAACTCATTTTAATATATATTGTCCAAATAAGCAGTCCATTAATTTCATGCATGGAAACACATTTCTAACATTTATGTTTGTGAATAGCAAAGTCTCTGGGAACAATGTCAAGTTGGAAAGCTGCCTTCCTCTTGGAGTATAACTTTCCTATTAGGGCAACTTCCGCACCAGGATTGTAATGTAAACCATCTAACTATATATCTCTCTCTGGTGACCTCCATGCTGAGCCAGATTAGTTTATCTTTGTCTAGGATTGGGGGGTCAAGAGCATTTCATCTATCCTCAAGTAACCCTTTATTGGCATCTTAATTTTCCCGAAATCCTCTCTTCTTTCTTTTTGCCTTGGGTGAAAGATGCTGAATAACTGAACAGTTTTAGCTGACCCTAGCAAGATGGTGGCCAAAAACTGGTCCTCCCCTCTTCCTAATCATAAATCAACCAAGGAATGGCTAATGGCACTCTTAATCTTGGGGTCTTGCAAGCTGTCCCATAATTAATACCTGATCTGGTTCCTTCTGAGAATTTTAACAGTAAATAGTTCTTGAAACAAAATTGAACTTTAGTATATCTTCCTTGGTTTGTTCCATAAAATCTTTATTCATCTTACTCCTCTCCAGAACACTCATCTTGAATTGTTTTCACTTTTTGACATTATTAATAAATTATTGAACTAAAGATTTTTATTTGATTTCTCTTTTTCTATTGTTCATATTTTTGGATCTTTAGTGGCCTCTGGACTAATTACTGTATTAATTACAGCTAATGTAAACAAAAGGATGTGCTGCACTTAAATACCTTATAATGTATTTATTAATAAGGACATGATGATTACCCAAGCACTGTTCTAAGATCCTTACCATTGTTAACCAATATAGTCCTCTCAACCATCCTATTATTATTTTAGTTTTAAATATAAGTAAACTGAGACACAGATTGAGAATCTTGCTCAAGGTCACTCAGCTAGGAAGTGGCTGAGCTGAAGCTCCAATTCAAATAATCAGATCCTAGAAAATGTTTTGGCTTTTTTTTTTTTAAATATATTTTATTGATTTTTTACAGAGAGGAAGGGAGAGAGATAGAGAGTTAGAAACATCGATGAGAGAGAAACATCGATCAGCTGCCTCCTGCACACTCCCTACTGGGGATGTGCCCGCAACCCAGGTACATGCCCTTGACCAGAATCGAACCCGGGACCTTTCAGTCCGCAGGCTGACGCTCTATCCACTGAGCCAAACCGGTTTCGGCGACTTTTTAAAACTACTAAACTATACTACTTCTTCCACAACATAATTGGTTATACATAGCAAGACTGGACCATCATTGAAAACAAGCTTCTTTTTAACAATTAATCATTCACTATGTTATATTTTAAAGGCTTTTTTTTGTACAGAAATGTAAAGCTAACTAAAAATGGATCTCATAGTTACTCTAATAAAATCTTTTTGCTTAATGTTTGTGTTTATCACTATAAATGCCCTTAAACTTCCGGTATAAGTTTTCTTAAACTACTCAACTATTTTGAAGTCTTTATTGGGCAAACTGTAGATCTCCATTTGTTTGGGGTTGGCTACTAGAGAATGACAGTGTACCATTGGTATTGTCATGTTTCTTTAATTTTTAAAAATTTTAAAGGCATTCCGGTGTTCTCAAGAAGGAGTCACCACCTCCAGTCCTTACTGACTCACTTAGGGAGAGAAATAGGCCTGTCAGTCATGCTATGAATTCTGAGGCTTTCTCAGACCCATAGATATGCCTGCGCCACCCTTGTTGCTCCCTCTTGTGGTAGAATTGTTAAGCTTGCATGCCTTCTCTGGATCCTCCAAGCCAGTGAGGGTGCTGATCACTTTCTTTTTGCTTTCCCATGGGTGGTGCTAAGTGCTCAAGTTCATGTTCACTCCCAGGCCCACAGCTTTGGGATGGTTTTCTGCACATGCTCACTAGTGATCTGCAAAAGCTAGCTCTAGCCACTGTCCAGGTGCTCACCCATGGGGCCAGTCAGGGGGTGGGGCTAGGGTGGGTGAGGCACAGGGGGTGTCCATGGGCCATTTGGGGGGGATCCACAGGTGAGGCATCCCCAACGTCTAGTGGGAAGGCCTCCCCGTAGAAGTCATGAGATGGTTAGTATAATGCAAGTTTCTTTGATCTGTTCTGTTTCAGGCCATAGTTTCTGTTTTCCCATCTCATGTCTTGGTACTCTGGGTGCGATAAGAAAGACAAGCCTCTTTGGTAGCATCCACTATACTGGGGAAGCTGGGCACTCAACTACACACTCACTTTCCCCCGTGGGAGAAATTGGGGGCCAAGAAGGGCTCTCTTGGCACTGAGCTGTGCCACCTTGAGGGGAGGCTGACTTGGATAAAGTGAAACTGTGCCTCTTACCCTTTGCAATGCACTCATCCTCGGGGTGTTTTGTTGTTTTTTCTCCAACTGTGTTCTGGGACTTCCAGAAAGGCTCTGTGGTCCCTGGGTAATTGTCTAAATCTGTGTTCACCAGGGGCTCCCTGATCACAATCAAGAGAAGCTAGAGTTTGTTCATGGGGCACATCAAGACCCACAGCCAGGGCCGAGGTTTTTATACCTGTTACCCAAAGCACAGGTGGGTGAGAGTCTACCTGGGACTGTTGGTGCATGGGCAGTGGCAGAACCAAAGCTAAATGGGGTTGAAGCTGAGTTTTTGAGGGTACGAGCTTTTTCCAGGTCTATAGACAGAACCAGAGCTGGCAAGTCAGCTGCCTGGGCATGGACCTGTCTTCTCAAAATGGCTTTCTTTGGCCTGGGACTGCACCAGGACTTCACAGTCTCCTACCTGGATCCCACAGCTCCCACACAGGCATTTTTATCTATGGGTGGATGCCAAATTGCTGAGGGAGAAGATGAACAAGGGATATCTTATTTGACCATCTTGCTGATGTCACTTCAGCTACTTTTCTAAATGTTTTAAACCATGTAGACCTGAGTATTCCTTCATGACTTAGTTCTGACTGTTCTTTTATGAATTAAGGTTAAGAAGGGGTTGCTATAAAAGACTGATATTTGGATACTTTCTAAATCCAGGCCAGTGGAAGCTTGAACAGGGTTTAATTTGATTTGATTGAGAAATATTACTATTTTGTCCAAAAGAATTTCGAAATTCAAAAAAATATCCCATTGGTATTTAAACAAATTATACAACATAATTTAAAGGCAATTAATATTTTTAAAATATTGTGTGTGCATTTTTTTTGCCCAGTAATAGGTTGTGTCTCTTTATTTATTTTAAATTTTTATAGCCCAAGGAAATGTTTGTCAGTTTTTTATTGTTTTTGCACATTTCTTATTCAATCTGTACATAGATACTTTATTTTTCTTCCTATCATAAATGTGTTAAATGTATTATGCTAAGACCATTAACAAAATATAATATTATATATTTTAAGTGCTTAAACAATTTGAAACATTTTCAGGGGAATGGAGTTATATGTTTTCAGAAACATATTTTAAAACTGTCTTAATTTTTATCAACACAAAAACTTATTATGTGATGTGGCAAAGGTGTTTGTTCACACCACAGTGGTAACCATATCACAATATATAGATGTATGAAATCAACAGGTGGTGTACTAAAACCTACACAATGTTATCTGTCTATTATACCTCAATAAAAAATAAAACAATACTCATAGATGTTATGCACACAGCTCCTAAGCAAATGTCCTGTAGATTCTCCAAAATTGTGGATATCCCTTTTTCTTTAGTAACAATTTTCTTTGGTTAAAGAGTTAGCAATAAGTTGTCTCACCATCTCCTAACTTTTATATTCCCAGGATAGACCTTGAGTATAAATACAAATTAATTTCCTAAGTTAAAGTAACTATTCTGAGATACCAGAGAACATTACAGAAAGAAAAAAAATTACATCTTGATATAATGGCATGGCCTATTTTTCCTATAAAGATATATAGTGCATTTCTACAGGAATTTATGTTCTAGGTCTCCAGATACAAAAAGAATCTCACAACTACTTGACGTATTATAATAGTCACATATCAAATTGACTCTGAAGATGTTATTTCCATTTTATTTACTCATGTGTGATTAAATGAAAGAATAAACATACCTGAATATGAAATAAATTAAAATAAGTCAGAAAGAGGTAAAAGAAAGTTAGTAAGATTATATATAGAGATCAGTCTTGTTACCTCTAAAAATTTTACTGTAAGCACTTATTAGAGAAGTCTGAAAAAAATGGTCTCATTGAATCTCTGAGATTGGTTCAGTCTTCTTTTTAAGCTTGTCTGGTAGCTTACTGAAGTATATGCAGGGCTATATGTCATGAAGAATTTATATCAGGGTGTTAAAAGCGATTTGAGATTCCCATTAAAAGAAATAATCTTAATCATCACAATAACATTGCATTAATTTTTGATAAATCTAATCAGTAGGCTAAAATTGCTCACATCTAATATTAATCAGAAAAGCAGATGAATCCCCAGGCTGATGGCATGCTCTTTGTGCCTTCAAGTACCTTTATAGTCCTATTATTTGCATGTTCCTGAGTTGGAGAAAATTGATCTGAGTGAGAACCATAAAGATTAGATCCTTCAAAGTAATTCTACTCTCAACATTGGTATAACCAATATTGTCAACTCATGTAAAATGCTGTTAGTTTCCTGTTTGTTTTGTTTTTTAATTTTAAACGGATTCTCTTATAAAATCAAATCTTGTATCTACCTCTTAACATTATATGATCTTATACTCATGAGTAGCCACATGCACTAAAAAATTATCTTAACATATTTAGTTTTGTCATGATTTCAAAAAGCAAAGAGAGACAGCAAGAGCTACTGAATGGTAAACACCCATAATCCAGTTTTAAGATACCAAGTATTTGCATCAGAAAATATTTTCTTAATCATCCTGGACCCTATTCTCAGTTTTTCTTTTGAATCTAATAAGTAGACAATATTGCTGTATTTTCCACAAATGCTTGAATATAATGTGTATTTTCTAAGTGTTGACTAAAGGGTTAAATGTGCCCATTATTAATTTTTAATCAGGTTGTTCAAATCTTCTTTATTCTTCTAATATTTTTCTTATTGATCTACCAATTATGAGAGTTGTATTAAGCTGTATTTTATTGGTTATGTATTTGCCTATTACTTTTTAGAATTATGTATATTTTTGCTTAATATATTTTTAGGCTATGATATCAGCTCATTATTTTTTGTTAGTTCACATTCAAACTTCCTGTGATCTATATCTTATATATGCTGATTTTAAATTGCAAATAGTTAGGTTGTATTTTGTTCAATAAAAAAATATTTTTTATCTTTAACTGTAATTCTTAATTTATATTCATTGTCATTACTGATAGATCTGTACTTAAATCACCTTCATTTATGCTCTCTAGACTTCTGAATTCTTTAATATATCATCCAATATATCTAGTTAATATATTTCTTTTGTTCTTTTCTAATATGTTCAAATAATTATTATTTTAATTCTTGTCCCCCCAAACCTGCTGCCACTGAAGTGAAATTTATACATTATATTTTTATTATTTTTGTAGTTACTCTTAAAATATTAATACCCAAACTTTATTTAACAATGATTAATGTTAATTAATCTTTTTACTTTTCCTTTCCTACCCTGAATGTGAAGTTCTATGTAAGTTTGAACCTGTCACTGACATTTCATCTTAACCTCCAAGGTTGTAGGTTGAGTTCTGTAGTTTGTTTTTCCCCAACACTCAGTCTAATATGGATAATCTTCCTGATGTATTTTTAAGCTGTGACATGTGAGCTCATGTTCACGAGGACATTACCTAAGAGAAGTCTGTGAAGCTTAAGATGTGTACTTCCAAAGGATGTTTTAGTTGGTGTCTTAGCAATGCTGTGACCAGCTTGTAATGGCTTTTTATGTGACTTCTCAGCATTGGAGTTGTGGACAACACGGATAGTGACAACTCAATACCAAACATACATCAGTATAGACTTGTGTTATGAATTCCCAGGGGGAGACTCCTTTTCCTACTTAGAGCCTAAGCCAATCAGGCAAGTTTTCTTTCAGTTTCCCCCTTCCTAGTCTATCCTTTTGCTAAGAGTGCAGCCTTTCAACAGCTACGTCCATGCATAGAAGTCTTGGCTCTCTTCCTCATATAGCCCAGCTTCCCTGTCTCCACCAGAATGCATCAAAATTAAAGTCCTCATTGTTTTATTTAATTTTTTAAATTGTTTTGCGAGAGAGAGAGAGAGAGAGAGAGAGAGAGATTGAGAGAGAGATCTTTGTTCCACTTATTTTGGTATTCATTGGTTGATTTTTGTATATGTCCTGATCCAGGATCTAACCTGAAACCTTGGCTTATGGAGGTGATGCTCTAACCAACTGAGCTATCAGGTTATCAGGGTAGGGCTTAAAGCCCTTGTTTTTTTGAAACTAGCAAATGACACCTGAATAACTAAAACTTGCCCTTCAGTTTTTCACTTTCCTCTTTGGTATTGGGGTTTTATGGTGTAAGAATTAAATAAGAAGGCCCTAATGCTTCAATGACCAGCTGTCAAAATACCCCATTGTATGGTTGATGGCAATGAAGAACATAATCGTTGGGGTTTGCTCACTTGACCCATATACAGATGTCTGTATAATTGGGAAAGTATCAGGAGTTTATTGGTAATATTAATTGACTTTATAAAGTTTCCAGGACATAATCATACTCAAAATCATCCCTTTCTCATCTATTGTCATCTCTCCTATCAGCCAGTTTTATATTTGTGAGCAGCAGTAAAGCAAAGACTAGAATTCAAGAGCACTACCCTAGTCTTGTTCTCCTTGTAAGATTGATAACATAACAAAGGATACGTTTTCTTTTTCTTTTAACCCTCAAGTCAAAGGTGGAGTATTAGAATTTATTAATATAGAACTTGTCCCAGATCCTGTTAGGCAGTTAGACTAATTGGAATGAGAACCAATCAAATTTTGTGTTACCTGACAATAGCTATAATTTAAAAATATATGTATCTAAATTTAATTTAAATTTTCTTTTACTTATATTTAAATGTTGGAGACATTAAAGTTGCAGCATTAATATTATACAGCAAAAACTGTAATATGATATTCCAGGTTTCTAAATGTTATTCTACAATGCACACAAATTCATAGTTAATAAAAAATGGTATAGAAAAGGCATTATATAAGCCTTTTCCCCCTAATTTAAAAGTCACACCTGTCTTAGCTGCATAAGCTGCAAATTTATGATACAGTTGAATTGTATGATTGGATTCTCTCTTTAATTGCTCTGTGAAAGACTTCAGAGAACCATGCCAAATTTGAGATGAAGAATTACAAAAGAGAGTTTCACCTGAGTTGTACCTGTCACAGAAAAAGACTGTTGAAACATGGATAATGGGCTTGTGCCCTGGGTTTCTTTGATTTAATTGCCTAAGTTCTTCTCTGTATTAATACCTCTGGCTGAGGTCTTCAAAGAGTGAAAGTTGCTAGACTGTAGGGCTATTTTTAAAAAAACACAAAAACCTTTCTGACTGACTTTCAAGATACTCAATCTCCCCGAAGACAGGAAAGCCCAGTTTGGAAGGGGGGAAAGCTAATTGATCTTCATGTGAAACTTTCCAGATAACTAGATCAATATTAACCTTTCTAAAAATTCACTTAAATCCTTTCTGCTTGAACTACGTTGCTTTGATATAAGCTAACTTTCCTCTAAATGAACTAAACACAAAGAGATGATTATTTTCTCACCAACGTCATTAACACAATTTGTGAGAGATTTTGCATGTGGTCCAGGAAGCACTGAGTGAGGTAATATGGAAAATTGTAAGGGAGAAAGCGGTTCTGCCCAACTAGGTGTATGGGACTAAGAGGGACCGCGGAAAGGCCCAAGAAAGTAGAACTAACTTGACTGAGCCAAGGGAATTTAAAAGGAAACAACCACCCCATTTTCACTGTAATTGGTCCCTTTGAGGCTAGCTTTGCCTGAAGCAGATATAATTTCAAAAGGAGGCAGACAACCCAGTGGGCTCTTCTTTAACTGATCTGAGGGGAAGCATGAGCTCAAGATTGCAGGCAGAGTCCTTGGAGCTTTTCCTGTCACTGAGGCAGGATCTCTGTTTAGCTCAAGGGATATCTTCAACTCTTTTGAAATATTTTATTTTTACATTTTACCACTCTCCCGAGTGTGCTGAGTCTTGATTGTATACATATCTCAATAGTAACTTTCAAGCCCTATGTTTCATCCTTAATGCTGATCAGTAACAATTCCAAATATACACAAACTGTATACCTACATATGCATATCTATGCACCTATTAACTTAAAAAACAAGTCATTATAAATTGTTGATTAGAACAATACAACTATTTCTGAAATAAACTCTTTCTTTCTTCCCAGAAATCATGAAAATAAAATGACTATTAAACACCTGTCTAACACAAAGCAATGTGCCATACATGACTAAAAATATAAATATGAGTGTGGCCTGTTGCTGTGAAGTACCTGCCATGTGATGATAGACACAAAGTAATTAGAATCCATGGAAGACATGAATGAGTGCCATAAGAAAGGAATAAGAGCCCTAACTGGTTTGGCTCAGTGGATAGAGAATCGGCCTGTGGACTGAAGGGTCTCAGGTTCGATTCCAGTCAAGGGCATGTACCTTGGTTTCGGGCACATGCCCCGTAGGGGGTGTGCAAGAGGCAGCTGATCGATGTTTCTCTCTCATCGATGTTCCTAACTCTCTATCCCTCTCCCTTCCTCTCTGTAAAAAATCAATAAAATATATTTTTTTAAAAAAAGAAAGGAAGAAGAGAAGTTCTGTATTAGGTTAGAATGGCGTTTCTTAAACCTTGGTGACTATCAGAATCTTTGGGGCTTTGTTAATTATGCAAATTCATATTCTCCCTCTTCTAAGATAGACCTAGGATCTTCATAAAAACTTCACATGATTGTAATGGATTGGCTTGTGAACCACACTTTGAAAAATCTCTCATGCCTGGGTGGTGTGTCTCAGTGGTTGAGCATGAACCTATGTATCAGGTCACAGTTCAATTACCGGTCAGGACACATGCTCGGGTTGTAGGCTTGGTCCCCAGTATGGGACATGCAGGAGGCAGCCAAACAAGAGTCTCTCTCATCATTGATGTTTCTGCCTGTCTTTCCTTCTCCCTCGCTTTTCCTCTCTGAAATCAATAAAAATATATTTTTTTAAAAAGAAAAACATCTCAGTAGGTGGAAATAGAATCTATGGCTAAAAATGAGGGAGAAAAATAGCCTTCATGGAGCACATAGGACTTTTGTTGACTCTCAAAAACAGTTTTGATAGAATAAATATAGGGAGAGAAGACAGCCAAGGAGATAGAAATAATATGAAGAAATGCATAGAGGAACTGTTCTCAGACTGCCTCTGAGACAGCCATCCACTGGCAGTAGAGCTATGGAAAAGTGGAGACTTCGGGCGTGGGCCAATGATTAGAATTCTCAAATGCCCAATGGGATGTAGCTATTCTGACTTCTGTTGTGCAGTCAAATTGTGTTTTGGAAAAAGAAAGGGCATGGGGGAGGTCATGGGAGGGAGGGATGACCACAATAATTGAATGAAAATATAGCTTCTTTGCATCCTTTGTTATTGAAGTGAATATTGTTTTGGAACCGGAAGAAAATTTTCCGTAATTATTTATTTCAGTTTACTTTGGGGCCATTTTCCAAACTGTAAATTAGTAGTTTGGTTTTCTAAATATTTTTATACCAACCAGTGATTTTCTTGATAAGGAACTGCTCATTTGTACAAATAGTTGTCGAAGTTAATTCACTACAGTCCAATCACTCCTTAACTAAACAAATTTGTGTCTTAACCTTTACAATTAAGGTTAGTCACCAGACCATGGTGAATTTGCCTAGGCAATGTTACACAGCGAGGCTTCCCAAAAGCTGGCTAACTGGCTTCCTTCCAGTGATATCTCCACCCCTAAACTGCTCTCTTCAAATTTCACCATGTCATACATAATCTGCAGGGTTGGCAATACCAGCTTTGCAACTGGCTGTATTTGCTTTTACATCACACATTTGAGGTGACCAAGATAGTTATCTATAAAACAGCAAAATAAACCACAAGAAGGACTTATAGGTACATTGATTATATACAGGACAAAATATCTAATTCTGATATTAGAAGTGAATTGGATCAGTTAATAATCAGCTAGCTTGAAAGTCAGATTGTGATTTTTGAGGTAGTAGACCTTCTATAGTCATATTCTGTGTGATTAAAAGGAAAATAGATGTTTGTTAATTATTTGGATGATTTCGATTGTCAGCATTCAGATTAGTCTTCAAGTATTCCAGGAATTTGGTATAATGAAAATGTTCTTATTTTTCCTCCCATACATAAACTCTTCTTAACATTAGATTTAAGAATCCTTGCTCTTCCTATGAAGTTTCCTCCCAGCTTCAGAATATTAGGATATAACCTTAAAATGCATTGTCCCTTAATATCCCTCATATCAGTTATCATCAGCAAATTCTTTTTTTCCCCTTTCACAAGTAGATTTATTTATATGGTCCCTTAGGATAATCGTGTACTTATTAGTCTTTATAGATGTGTAATTATTTTTAAAGAACTCTCCTTTTCCTTATAGAATAGCTGTATGACATCTTAGAAATCAGATGAATTAGAATTAATTGAGTTTGGGGAACTAGAGGATTTAGAGCATGGATTTACTGAATGAAGACATCTCTAGGTAGTGGTTTTTAACTTAAATTATGATTCTGAAAGTTGAAAAAATGGCAGCCGATAGGCCCTGGTGTGTAATTCAGTTGGTTTGGTCATTGTTGCAATGTGCCACAGTTTCTGGTTTGATCTCGGATCAGGGCACATACAAGAATCAACCAATAAATGCATAAATAAGTGGAACAACAAATCAATCTCTCTCTCTCTCTCTGTCTTTTGCTTACGCTTTTTCTCTAAAAAAATCAATACATATGATTTTAAAAAAGAAAAAATGGCATCTGATGTAAGTTCAATATGCTAGAAATGGAGAATGAAAGAGCATAAACAAATGCAAAATCAATTCCAGAAGTGAGTAAAACATAAATGAAGGAGGTTGAAAAAAAATCTCACAAATTATAGAAATATATAAATTATAAATTAAGACAGTGAAAATGTTCAGACATTTCTGGCTATAGCTTATATTAAAATTATAATCCAAAACTTTAGAACTGTTAGCTGCCAATTCCGAAATTGTAAATATTCCTTTACTTCAGTAAGTGGGTAACCACCACAACAAAAAGACTTCTTCATACAGGCGAGGTCTTTGTGTGTATGGTGGCAGGAAGAATATAGCTGTGTAAAGATGAACATTTTCTCTTGAAGCAGCCATGAAATTTTCCCTGATAAAAGGCCTATGAATTTTAAAAGTGAACACTGCTGTTTTTCTCCACTGTTGCAAACTGACCTAAGCCCTTTTGCCCATTCAGCAAATGTCAGAGATCTTTTGATAAATATTCATAGTCCCTGGAGTTTAGAGGAGGTGGAGCTATATTTCCTTCATATCCTTAGTAACAGGTGGTAGGTATCAAAGAAGGCAAATACTGCCTAATGTACAAATATGTATAACAAGAATGCTCAAAACAGTCTTATGACCTATTCAACAGCATGGAAAATACCTCTCTCTGCCTTATATTTTTTCCACTGGCACTTTTTGTGAAAACTTGACTCAAAGGTACACTTGTGGATTCTTTGAGGACAATACTTGCCAAACTTATAGTGAGGTCAAGTACATTCCCTGTGAATTTGGATGAAGGGATGGATTAATGTGCAATTATTACATTAACACTACAAAATAGACACAAAACCTGAATGGCATAAAAACTATCCTATATAATAAAGAGCTAATATGCTAATTAGACCTAACAGCAGAACGACAGTCTGGACGACCTTCAGGAGAAAGCTGGGGCTGCGAGGGGCTGTGAGGGCCGAGGTCCTTGCGTGAATTTCGTGCATCGGGCCTCTAGTAAATTATATATGTATGTGTGTGTGTGTATATATATATGTATATAATTTTTGCATGTTGGCAGGTTGGGGTGAAGGATGTAGCTCCAGCTTTGCTTGGCTTTATGCTTTGATATGATTTGATCTGGGGCTCAAGCAAGTGGAGAAATAGTTACATGGAAGAAGCTCATCTTATAAGAATAGTAGAGGCAGAAGAGGGCAATCCCAAACTGCACAAACACTTTTTAAGCCTTTGCTTGTCACTCACACTAATATTCTGTTGTCTAAAGCAAGTCATATGACCAACTCAGTAAAGAAGGGGTGAAGAAATATACTCCTCTTTAGTTGGGGAAACTGCAAAGTCAAATGACAAAGAATGTACAATTGGGGCCATAAAAAGACAAAGATTAACAGGTTATAGAACTCAAAAGCTACATGCACTGCTCACCAAATTTTCTACTTAATCCTAAGAAAATGAGAACTATATATATATCCCTAATCAAACACTTTTTTTGAACATCGCCAATTCACCAATACAAATATTACTTCTAACATCCTCTTGCTAATTAGAAACACTCCATAATGATACCTGAAATGTTAAGTAATACCATTGGAGTATTGATTCCTGCTTAAGGCAGTTCAAGTGCTGTCAAAATAATCCCAGTATTGTAGACACACATACATCACATCATTTATACTAAAACATTTAAAAAATTAGTTACCTCATAGGCAACACAAGAGCCACGAGTCTTTCAAGGCAGTAATACATCCTGGGCTAATGTTCCTTAGGAAATCAGCCCCTTAGATTATAAATTTATATGCTGGGTGGAAAAGAATTTCAGGTTTTTCAAATAACAGGTTGAGCAGAACTTGAGCCTGAGCTATAACCTGAAATTCCCCTCCATAGTTTCTCTTTCTTTTTCTTTTAACCTCACTTGGCCTTGGGTACCTGTTGTTGCACATTCCTGAAGTGTGACCACCCTGACCCATTATCAATTGATTAAAAAGTAGCCTCGAAACAGCTAGAAAGCATTAACAACCATTGGTAATGTCAGAGCTACATAAAATTTCTTCTAATAAGGAATTTACCCTGGAGGGAAACAGAATTACCATCTCAGCCAGTTAGCTGGAGATTGAAAAGGTGAGGAGAGCAATCTTTCAGAAATGAGTGGCAATTCTTGACTGCAATCATTGGGAAGAAGAAAGCTAAGTTGGAAAAATATTCACAAGAAAATTGCTCTCCTGATGTTCCCTAAAGCTGGTATGGGAAGCCAAGCAGGCAGTCATGCAAGGACAGTTAATTGCCTAGGAGGCTTACAACAAAAGAATAAACCAGAGGGAAATCATTGGATTGAAATCCAAATATAAATTTTCAGAAAGTAAATTAGTGAATGATAATAAAGTCAAACACAGGAAAATAAATCCTGTAAAATAATACAAAAATGATAGCAGACACTTGACATGTTTCTAAATGAAAGAAAACTATGCCTTTACGTTCAAAACCTATTTGTATTTTAACACTTCTTAGTGGGCAAAATGAAGCTACACTTACCCTATATAATAAAAGGGTAATATGCAAATTAACCCTAATGGCAGAACAACCAGAACAATTGCTCGAGCAGTCACTATGAGGTGCACTCACCACCTCTCAGTCCTTTTTCTGGCGGCTGGCTCCCATCACCCAATGGTGAACGGGGAACCAGGGGTGGGTGGCGGGGGATGCGGGTGGCACCAGGCCAAGGCCCCCGCCCCGCCAGTCACCCCCCACACAGAGCACTACCCATGGTGAGAGCGGGACGGCAAGTGGGTGGGAACGGCTGACCTCTCGATCCCTCCCCTTGGCCAGTAGGCTCCGATCGCCTGATGGTGAACGGGGAACTGGGGGTGGATGACAGCTGGGGGGGAAATGAGGGGCCGGCTGTGGATAGCCAGGGAAGATGGCCCTGATTGCAGGCGAGGCCTAGGGAGCATACTCATGCATGAATTTCATGTGCCGGGCCTCTACTTTGAACAATAAAGATAATATGGAAAGGGTCTATTAGAATTCATGAAGGTATGAATTGCAAAACATCCGAATTTCTTTTAAGAGAGAGTTCTGGCAATTATTATTTTAACTGTTAAAGAAAATAAAACTATGTGCAATAAATCTGGACATCAGGGAAATCATTATGACATTTCTCTAAAAAATTATGCTAGAATATTTAATAGAATATGTAAGAGTTCATTGAGGTTTATGGGTTTTTGCCAAAATCTCTATAAATTATCAATAAAATATTAGATCCATTTGTTGTTGAGAATTTCTTTTGTCTTTGAAAATATTTTAAAATTCTTTTGACTTGTCAAAATAAAAGAAACAAGTGATTATTTTGTAAGCTAGTATTATCTGTAAAATCTAAAATGCAAAAGTTATTTCTTATTATTTCAAAGGTCAAAATGTTTAATAAAATAAAATGTACAGGCTGTGTGTTTATCAGGGGCACAGGATTATGGGAAATCTTTGTACTTCCCATTCAATTTTGTTGTGAATCTAAATCTACTATAAAACACATATATAATAGAGGCCCGGTGCACAAAATCATGCATGGGTAGGGTCCCCAGGTCTGGCCAGCTATCAGGGCCGATCGGGCCTTCCTTCGTTCCACACCACCCCCTGGTGGTCAGCGAACTTCATAGCAGGCAGCCAAACTCCCGGTTGGTCAAACTCCTGATCTGTTGAATTCCCAAGGGGACAATTTGCATATTAGCCTTTTATTATATAGGATATATGTATGTGTGTGTGTGTGTGTGTGTGTGTGTGTGTATTTATAAATAAAATTTACAATAAAAATGTCAATGTCATATAGTTCAACCTCTTTATATAAATATGAGAAAACCATTCTAGGATAAATTAAGTACTTTGCACAAAGTCAGCTTTTCTAGTTTAGATATTAGATCTTTGGACTCCTAGTAAAGTTCTCCTTAACTCCAAAGTTCTCAATAATATTTTGACCAGGAAGAAATCTCACATATAGATATTAAATGAAAAATAAAACTCTTAGCTGGTTGAAAATGGAAAAACTTTTATATAAATATTCATTCCCTGGGACAAAAGTGAAATCAAAAGGAACATTTTAAACTATCTAGAGGTCAATGAAAATGTAATACTTTATATTAAAATATACAAGACGTAACTGCAACTTTATTCCAAATAAAATAGATAATTTAAATATCTACATTACTAAAGAAAAACACCACAATTAAGAACCAGGAGACTTATTCTAAAGACTTAGGGAAACAATAAAAAAGTTAATTAAAATTGTAGGAGAATGAGAAACTCACATGAAAAAGTATTAAATTTAATTTAATTGAAAAAGTGAAAGAGTAGATAAATGAGTTCTAAAGTTTGTTCTTACAAAACAAAAACAACAAAATTTATATAATGACATTAAGTGTAAAGAAATTAAAATGATAGAATTTATGAAACTCAATGAAAAAGTTAGAGAGAACATAAATTATTTCAGAGTAAAACATAAACTTATCAAAATTGGCCAAAGTTGAAACTTGGACATGTTTCTTATCAACGAAGAAATAAAAACGAGGATTAAAAAGTTGATATTTTATATCTGAGTCTTAGATAACTTTTAAAGAAGGAATTCAATGCTCTTAAAAGCATTTCAGAACTATAAAAAAATAAAAATTTTCAGTTAAAAATTTATGAAACTAGTATGTTAGTTTTTTTTGAGATGAAAAATATAGACCAATTTCCCATATGAATATATGTGCAAATATTCTAATGTGTTAACTAATATAGCTAGTAATGTAATGAAGTTTGATTATATCATGACCCAATAGGATTCACTGCAGGAAAGCAAGGGCAATTCAATATAAAGAAATTCACTCACTCAACCAGGATTGTTGGGTGCTTTCTGTGCACCAGTAGTTTTATGATTTTGTTGTGCTTGACTATTAATGAAGACTAATACATTTTTCCCTTCCTGGTGCTTCCTTTATAATGGAGGGTGACAAACAATAAAAAAGAAACAACTAAGGCTATGAAGAAAACAAATCCAGAGTAAGGAATGAACTAGACATATACTGAGGCTATTATAGGTGCAATTTTTTAATGTTTATTTTTTAAATTAAATTTATTGGGTTGACATTGGTTAATAAGATTATATAGGTGTTAAATATACAATTTTATGATACATCATTTATACATTGCATTGTGTGCCCAACACCCAAAGTCAAATCTTCTTTCCTCACCATATATTTGATCCTCCTTTATTGCACCCCCATCCCCTTCCCATACTGTTGTCTGTCTATGAATTTTTGTTTGTCTTGTTTTTCATTGGTTGCTTTTAGATTCATATTACACATAGGAGTAAAATCATACACTTCTTAACTTTTCTGTCTGACATTTTGCTTAACATGATATTCTCAAGATTCATCCATGTTGTTGCAAATGACAGTATTTCATCTTACGGTGGAGCAGTATTCCATTGTATGTATGTACCACATCTTTATCTAATCATCTAGCGAATGACACTTTGGTTGTTTCTGTCTTGGCCATCACGAACGATATTGCAATGAACAAAGGGGTGCATATATCTTTGCGAATTAGTGTTTTCAAATTTTTCAGGTAGATATTCAGAAGAGGGATAGCTGGGTCATATAATAACTCTATTCTTAACTTTTGAGGAGCAATTTTGATTGAACTCTTTCAAAAAATGTTTGAACAAAGATCTGAATGATGTGAAATGTGACCCATGGAAAGATCTGGAAAAGACCACTTTCTGGGGAAGTCTAAAGGCCTGCAGCAAGAATATCAAGAAATCCCATGCAAATGAAATGCAATTGATAAGAGGAAGAGTGTCAGGGAATGAGGCAAAAGAAGCGGACAGCAGATGGGTCAACACCAGGCCTTTTAAATCATAGTGGATACTATTCTAAGTGTTGTGGAAAACTCTCTTCATGTTTTAAGAACAATGATAATGTAATTTATATTTAAAAATATTATTATCCATATTTTGAAGAGAACTGAATGAAGGATGGCAAAATGGCACTAATAAGAGGATTCTTTTAGTAGTTCAAGTAAAAGATAATGATGGCTTAGCCAGCGGCTCTCAACCTGTGGGTCGCGACCTCTTTGGTGGTTGAACGACCATTTCACAGAGCTTGCCTAAGACCATCCTGCATATCAGATATTTACATTGCGATTCATAACAGTAGCAACATTACAGTTATGAAGTAGCAACGAAAATAATTTTATGGTTGGGTCACAACATGAGGAACTGTATTTAAAGGGCCAGAAGGTTGAGAACCACTGGTTAGACTAACAGGAGTTACAGGCAATGAGAAGTAGTTGAATTTGACATATATTTTGAAAAAATTGCAGCAAATGTGAATGGTAGATTAATTTGGGGATGGCAGAAAAAAAGGAGTCAAGGATGATATTTTTCTGTATATGTATATACAAATATATATGTATTTGTAGTTGTACATGTATATGTATATGTGGGGAGGTGGAGTGTGCTTCTGACTTGTAATGCAATTTATTGAGATGAGAAGAATAAAGTTTAATGTGGTAGAGAATAACATTCATTTTTAAATATTAAATTTCAGTTGCCAAATTGATTTGCCTGTCCTAAGTCCCATATATTTTCATATAAACTCTTGAAACAGTTTTTAATTTCTACAAAAATTATTTCTTTAAAAATCCTACAACATGCCTGCTGAGATGCTGATAGTGATTGAATTGATCCTATAGATTAATTTGGGAGAGTTCCCATTTTAATACTATTCAGTTTCCGAATTCACTTACACGGAAAGTCTATCCATTTACTTAGGTGTTCTTATATTCACCTCAGTCATGTATAGTTTTCAGTGTATAAGTCTTTTATTTATTTTGTTAAATTTATCTATGATTTTCTTTTCTTTTAGATGCTGCTTTGTGTTGCTCCCGTAATTTCATGTTTTGAATGTTTCTTGCTAGAATATGGAAATACAACTGTGTTTTTTAAAATACTGATCTTGTTTCCTGAAAACTTCATAAGTTTGTTTGTTTGAGAGCTTTTATGGTGGAATTCTTAGAATATTTGTGTATGGCATCATGTAATCTACCAAGACATAGAGTTTTACTTCCTCCTTTCCAATCTGTATGTCTTCCTTTTTTTTTTTTTCTTGCTGTTTGCTTTTGCCACTCTTCAAATTTTAAAGAGAAGTAGTGAGAGCAGACATCGTTGATTAGTTTCTGATCTTAGGAGGAAATAATTCAATCTTTCTTGATTAAGTGTCTTAGATAGATTTTACTTGGGTGTTCTTTATCAAGCTGAAAAATTGCATTCTTTCAATAGTTTGTTGAGATTTTTAAATCTTGAACAAATGCTAAATTTTGTCAACTGTTTTTTCTATGTTTATTGAGGTGTTCATATGATTTTTATCCTCAATTATGTTAATACAAAATCTTACATTGAGTTTCATATAGTAAATCAACTTGAATTCCTGGGATAAATACCACTAGGTCATAATGTATAATCTTTTTTATATATTACTGAATTTGTTTTGCTAATATTTTGCTAAAGACTTGGTATATCATTGGATATTGATCTGTACTCTTTTTCTTGTGACATATTTTGATTTGGGACCAGTGTAATACTGTCTTCATAGAATAAGTTGGGAGGGATTATTTTTTCTTCCACTTTTCTGAACATGTTTTAAAAGTATTGGTATTACTTCTTATTGAAATATTTGTTAAAGTCCACTAATAATGCTATCTGGGCCTATGGGTTTTTTTGTTTGTTTGTTTGTTTTTTGACATGTTTTCAATTACTAGTCAAACATATTTACTATTCAAATTTTCTATTCTTCCTCAAGTTAGTCTGGTATATAGAATGTAACTATGTATATATGTAACCTTTTAAATAATAAAAAATATATTACTATCATACCAGCTGTTTAGCACAATCTTTTCTTCTGCAGACAAATATACATATAAAATCAAATTGCAATGGAAAGCTTTGTATGGCACAAATAGGTAATTATTAGAAGAGAAAGCTAAATAATTGATAAGTGGATAATATGATTAGGTTATGAGAATTTGATATCTCCTTCTGTCCTTGATTACACTTGACATAGCAAATTCAAATATGCAAGGCAATCACTTTTTCATGGACAGTCTTAGAGACACATTGACAGTTCTTTCTCTTTGTTTGTACCTATTCTAGATTCCCTTCAGATATTTAATTAACAAGATTGAGCTAAGTGCAATATTAGTTTTAGCTACATGATTGGATTTGCATATATACAAAGTCTTTTCACAGACATATTTAAAATCTTCTCTATTATAGACTATTTTTGTCTGGAGCCTCATTATTAAGAGGATGACATACTATCAAATGATATTAAGATCAGAATAAAGAATATCTTCATCACTGATTTCTTAGCAGCACTCTACATAAAAGTTGAGAGAAGGACATATTACTTTTTCCAACACTGGGTAAGGATTAAAATGATTTTGATACAGTTTTATATCTAACAAAATGCTTAAGTTATTGTAAATTTTGGTAACTGGTTGTCATACATACCTATATTCATAACGTATATTTTAATTTAGAAATATTTATTAATATTAGTAACAAGATAATTCAGAAAATTGTTTTTTTAGATAGCATTTCAAAATACTACTCTAAATTTAGAAGTGATGCATGAAGATTATAGGAATAGAAATGGAAAAATAATTTTTTCCACCACTTAAATATTTATATGAGGCAATGGTTGAAAATGGAAAAACTTCAACAGAACACTTTTCTTCTGTTGCCTGTTTCATAGTTTCATGTATAACAAGAACCTACATGTACTTGCCTTGAGATTACCACTTGTATTTGCATATTTTGATTTTGAGAATATAAATTAAAGGCTATAAATTGGTAGCTCAGGGTTGAAAAAAAGACAGAGACTCATGTAACCTTACAGCATTTGACTTTAGTCTTTACTCAGGTCGAAGCTTTCTACATGGCCTTTAGGCTGTCAATGATAGCATTTGAGTTGGTTAGGTCTCAAATAGTCATAAAAGTAATTCACACATCTACATGATTATCTGAACAATTTTAGCACAGTAAAACTCCATATATTAGTATTTTTTTCTTTTTGTTTTATTGGAAGAGATTTGGGCATAAACTTTTTGGATAATTGGCTCCATTCCTGTATTAGTTTGGGCAACTACGACAAAGTTCCATGTAGACTGGGTGACTTATAAACAACAGAAATTTATTTCTCATCATTCTATAGGCTGGGAAATTCAAGATCATGGTGCTGGCACATTTCGTGTCCAGTGAGGGCCCAATTCCAGTTCATAGACAGCCGTTTTGTTTTTTTTTACTATGTTCTTAAAAATGAGTGCTCTGGCATCTCATTTATAAGGGCACTAGTCCCATTCATGAGGACTAAACCATCATAACCTAATCCCCTCCCAAAGTCCGAACCTCCAAATACCATTACATAGTAAATTATAGTTCAACATGTGAATGCTGCAGGGTACAAACATTTAGTTTATAGCAATTGCCCACTTCATTTTGCATAAGTAGACACAGGCATGTTCCTATGATCATATAGATGCCCAGAGAGTTATGTCTGTTAATTCTACCAAGACTCAAGGAAAAAACAAAATCATTACATTTATACCATAAAGGACAGTTAACACTAACTTTCATTTTTAAGGAAAAACTCCTTAGAAACAGTAGAATTCAATGTGTTCTTGAAAAATAATTATCATGTTTATTGTAGGAAAAAGTCTATAATAGGGCTGCTTTCGCTTGGGCCCAGATTCATTCATACAGAATTTCTCATTAGTAAAAAAAGTTTTCTTCACTTAAATTACATAGAGATGGTCCTTGAAAGACTCCATAGAGAGCAATCCCAACTCAATAATTTCCAAGTAGCTTTCCCCATTCTGACTCATAGTCTGTACCCTAGCAGAGTTTCACTCAGCTTGATTGTTGCTAAGCAACAAATAGGGAACAGGGTTTAAGCTTCTCGAATCATTTACACATTAATTATAAGCCAGTAACATTAAAATAATGCAAGTTTTAATAATGAAGGGTATTACATATGTTGTCACAGTATGCCTTGTTACCACCCGGGAAGAGAAAGACCTGTGTGCTACTTGTCATGGGAAAATGGCATTTCATTAACATTTTAAGGTACCAAGGGAGCAGGTTTTAAGAGAAACAATTAGGTATGTTGTAGTTATCTTTCCCTTTCTCTAAGGTTTTCTTTAGTAATTGCTATTGCCTTTGCATTCTTTGAACTACTGAAAATAGCTAACAATAGTAGGTGTTAAGTTTCCTAGTTAGGAAGTGTTTTGGTGATTGCGTGATTGCCAAATACTTTTCAATGCAATGAAATGAAAGACCATTAAATGTAAAGAAATTAAAGACCAATTTTTGTTCCCTATGCTTAGAGATCTTTATCAGAATTTAATTTTCCCACCAGGAAAAAACAATATTCTCAAAGTGCTTACACTGCTCTCTTTAGTCATCAAAGTTCTGTTTCTATACGATTTTCCTTTCTTTTTACATGGAAACTCTGGGACATGTGTTACTTAAGCAAATACCATTTCTTATTGTATTGTAGCATGCCAATATTTGGCAATTAAAATGACTGTGGAGAACCTGAAATGGTGTCCGCAGTTAGCTGCTGAAAAATGTGTTCAGACTGGGAAAGCTATGCTGATTGGGCAGTGTGGGTCTCTCAATTAGCAAAACTTGGCTATGAACTATTATATCTGTACTTCAGCCTATCAACTGAACTCATTTAAAAGACCTGCCATATTAAAAATGCATTCAGCATTTACACATGTATAATTCTTTGGGAATGGTGCACAGTACAGTGAAAAGAATGTGGACTCTAAATTCAGGTAAGTATGAGTCTGGTTTCAAGCTCTGGCATTTGATATCTGCAGGACAGGACTTCACTGTTTCTAAGTCTTAGTTTACTCACATATAAATTGGGGCATGGAGGCATTAACTCAAGGTATAAGTGTATGACCACTCTAAGATACCTTTCCTGACCAGCCACACCCACTTTTATTTCTTTGCTGTGCTTTCATATTTGTTGGCCAATTTCTTCTTTTCATTATTCACTTTTTTTGTCCGTTTTGTTCTCTTTTAAAAAATATATTTTTTTATTGATTTCAGAAAGGAAGGGAGAGGAAGAGAGAGATAGAAACATCAATGATGAGAGGGAATCATTGATGGCTGCCTCCTGCACGTTGGACCTAGAACGCAACACAGGCATGTGCCCTTGTCCTGAATCAAACCTGGGACCCTTCGGTCTGCAGGCCGACGCTCTATCCACTGAGCCAAACCGACTGGGGCTGTTTTTTTCTTTTTTTAAAAAAAATTATTATTGAAAGTATCGCATATCTCCCCTTTTCAAAGTCACATGGATTTATAACTGGAAGACTAGGAGGCAACACCTTTCCTGTCAAATATGATCACATAACATTTTGCTAGCAGTGTGTGAAATTAACATAAAATGTGCAGGGATTAATCACCAATAAACATTAAAAAAAGGTAACATGATTGGTCATATATCTGTGCATTTATTATTTATGAAGTAATGTGTGGACTGTAGAGTGAGCAATGGAGTTTGCTTTGTATGAGTTTATTCACTGTAACCATAACTATAATCTTGTCCCTGGTAACTGAAATGTGAACGATTTTATTGTGAGACAGATGTCATTTAACTAAACCTTGGTACCTGAAATTCATGTATATTATAGCAGGGCAAAACAACAACTGATGTGTGTATATGTATGTATGTATGTATCTAGTTCCTTTTTGTCCCCATGAGAGAACATGGACTTTGTCTATTTTATTCTCTGCTGCTTCCCTAGCACTCAGAGCAATGCTCAATACATAATGTGGAATAATAAAAAAAAATGTTATCACATGCCTAGAATGCTTATCACAGAGCCCAGCATATACAATTACCCACTCAGTGCTGGGTTTTTAGTATTTATTTAATGCCTCTGGTTTTTAGAGGATATGTATTTGCCAGAATGAATTAAGTACGCAGTGTGCTCTAAATGTGTACAGTATTTGGCACAGTATAATTTTGTGAAGAGAATAGAATTTACTTATCTGAAACAGTCTGATGGTACAGCTTAATGTTTTGTGTTCCACAGTTATACCAGTAGATCTCAACCTGACTGTTGGCTTTGCTACTTCACTTTAGGTAAGTGATTTAAACATTCTAGGCCTCTGTTTCCTTATCTGTATAAAGGCAGCAACTATGTTTACTCACCTAATTAAAGTATGTGATTCTGAAGAGAGATTATATGTGCAAAGTGCTTAGCCCAGTGCCTGGCATTTAGTAAGTGCAGAAAATATTTTAACTATTGTTTATGAGTTTGTGGCCAATAAGAAAAAATTAAAGATATCATAAATTTTAAAAAGTAGTTGATGAGACCATATTACAAATATATCCAGCTGTGACCATATGTTGTATTTTTCAATTCAAATGTAATTTCCCCAGGTGTAATTAACTTTCCTGTTGAAAGTAAAATCTGAAATTGAGCAAAGACCAGGTCCTTTTCTTGGAGGAAACAATTGTAACAACCACAAAGGAGGAGATGTCTATAGAGAAATGAGAGCTATGAAAGATTAAAATGAGAACTGAAGTCTGCATACAGATTATTCCGAAACCAAAACCAGTTAAAAGAATTCATTATATAATTTAGTTTTCAAAATTTGGCACGTTTCTTAGCATCTATGAGCCTTAGTTTCCTGATTTGTGAAATGGATATGGTAAAAATCCTTATCTCACTAAATATTTTGAGGGTCAAATGAGATAATTAATGCATATAAAATATTTATCATAAATCCTGTATATAGTAAGAATTCAATAAAATGTAACTGACCTATTCCTTTTTTTCATATCAAATTACTCTCAATCCCTGACAATTCTTTCTTTATTATGCATTTTATTTCTCTACATTCTTTTTCATTTTTGCTATTTCCCTTCTAGTCACATGCTCATAAAAAGATTACTGTAACAATCTTCCTCTGGTTTCCCTGTCTTCATTTGTTCCCTCACTCCTTTGCTACAGTTTTTAATAATTTTCCTTTTACAAGAAAAATCAAAATTCTTGGCCACCAATTGCAGTACTTACAAACTATCTAGGCATCACTTCTCATATTATTCCTGATTTGGCTAAATACATCTACTTACTGTTTCTCTATTCTTTCCCATACACCCATCATGACTGGACAGTAGATTTTTTTTCTCTGCGCCATCTCTAATAATTGAAAGCTGTCTATTGATGGACATTCTGAGACTGCCCCTTAACTCAGGAAGAGGAAAAAGCCTCAGTGGGTTAGTGATCTGTGCCATGAGCTGGGGCATGGGGACAGGAGAAACACCAGAGATATTTGTCATTTCCGACTTATGTTATTTCCCCCTGACAAGATAACTCTTACATGTGTTTTCTCTGCTTCACCAAGTTCTAACCTTTTAAGAAATTCAGCTCAAATCCCACCTCTCCTAGAATTATCCCACTCTCCCATCTATCCTATTTCACAAGAATCACTGCCTTCTCACAGGGAACTTAAAACTCGAATCTCTTCTTTGGCACCAACATATACTCATATTCCAATCTATAGGTCCTGTGAGGTCAACTACATTGTGCTTCTTTCCAGAACAAAGAATTCTGTGTGCATTGATTATCCATGGTTTTTTAATAATCAGTAAAACAATAGTTTACATTCTTATTTTATTTAATCTTTTAAAAATGTATATTATTTTTACCTTTTTCCAACTGAGATTGATGGTAATAAAAATGGTTTAGGACAAGAATTAATGAAGATCCAATCCAAAATGCCTGGACATGAGACAGTGAAAAGCATAATGCAGAGGTAGAGAGACACTGGACTTTAATAATATTATTTTAGCCAATGGATCCAGTCATACCTCCTCTAGTCAAGTACTTTTTAAGTTATGTAAGCCAATAAATTCCTGTTTTATAAAAAAAAAACAACAACAATAACTTATTGGTTGTTTAAAAACCAAAAAAATCTTTACTGAAAGCATTAGAATAGCTACTCATTAAACAGTAATTGTATAACTAAATGGAGCATATTAGTATAAAAATGAAGAAGTGGCTTTAAAAATGTTTTATCTTGTTTGTTTGTTTTTAACTCAAAAATTCTGGTTATTATAAAATCTCTCCATTTTGAGTTCTGTACATAGTCTCATTTATTTGTTTACAGATTTTTCTTAGAGCAAGAATCAACAAGGTTTTATTATGAAATAAAGGAGGAAATTACAAATCTGTAGGGGAAAATTGATTGTTCAATGCACCAAAAATCAGAACTGTACTGTTACTTTAGGGTAAAAATAAAGGTACATTTTATTTGCTTATTCTAAATCTTTTATAACATATTGGCTCCTTAAGCAATATTTGGATAAAGGGTAATACTGATGACAATTACTTTTAAAGCTCCTGAAACAAGATCAAAGGAATTGTAGAAGAGGAATTGTAGAAGAATTAGAGGTGGGATTAACATGTGAGAGAACATGTGTGAAGGCAAGGAGTAATAAAAGAACATACTGCAGTTGGTTCACTACATTTAAAGAATAAAGAGATCATGGAAGAAGTGGTAAGAGGTGAGGTCATGAACATTCTCATAGACCTAAGCAAAAGAAGTTCTGCTGTGCTGTGGAAGCTCTAGTGAAATATTGAAAGATTCCTACCTAAGGATTATAATGAGTAGGTTTACATTTCAGAAAGCCCATGCAGATAAAAATGTACAGTATATATTGAGTGAACTCAAGACCAGATAGAAGCCTATTCCAGTAGATGGGAATCTTTGAATGTAGAGGAAATAGAAATAAATAACATAAACTTATTCAAGAAAATTATAGGAATAAGCATCCAAAAATCATGTCTACTTTTATCAATGTAAAGAGTGATGAAGTTAAGAAATTTAGGTTTATAAGAAGCATCCAAAGATTATGCCTTAAAACCTTGAGTTTGAGGTACTTTTGAGAAACATTAGTGAAAATTTCCAGTTAGCTTTAAGGGCCTAGGACCCTGCATTCATTTATTCAGCTTGTCAGTGTTTCTTAAGCATCTTCTTTGGCTTATATAAGGCATTGTTATAAGTGCTGAGGGTTTAGTGGCAAAGGGTCCAAGCCTTTGCTCTCGTGAAGCTAGAATCTAGGGTGGAAATAAGCAATAATCAAAGAGACAAATTCATACACGATATACTTTCAGTTAGTGATATATAATATGAAGAAAATAAAACAGGATTTGTCTCTAGAGAGGATGCTGTTCTAAATGGGATGGTCAGACAAAGACTGTGAGGAGACATTTAAACACAGACCTTCACAATGAGAATTAATCTTGTCACATGAGCTAAGAGAGAGGGAAATTTAAAGTGGTGGTGAGTTGTCAACATTGTCAAAACCTACAAAGTGCAATAAAATAAGGTTATAAAAATGTCCTTTGGATCTAGCTCTCTGGGGGCTATTGGTGACCTAAATGAGAATAGTTTCAGCAGGTACAGGAACAGCTGCTAGATTGAAGAGGAAGGCATGGATGGGCTTAAAGAAGTACAGAGGGTTAGCACAAGATAATTTTTAAAAGGAAGCTTGGCTGTGAAGGGGCAGAGAGAAATAGCATTGATGCCAGGTTCTGGGGGTGCCAGCAAAGAAATTTGTAAACTTTTTCAATTATGTATTTTTCAATTATGTATAAATCTGCAGAATAAGTACATTTTGTGCAATGCTCATTAGAGATTATATTTAGCATGTTGATAAAATGATACATTGGTTTATAGGTGGGTGGTAGTAATTTTTTCTTGGCCCATTAATTTCATGGTAGAACCAAAATGGATAAAAGCTGGGAAGATGTGAGCAAAATATATGCGTGCTGCAAAATATAAAGAGCTGAAATCCAATCACTAATAATAATCGTAGTAGTAATAGGAGGTAATAATATCTTCAAAGCATTTCTAAATTTAAAGCAGGGTCTTTTTCCTTGAGTTACTATTATTATAACATGATGAGAGCAATTTTTAAACTTTTCTTTGTAGAATGATTAAAATACTTGCTCTTTCTGATTCAACATATCATGGGAACAAGCCTTGGAAAAGAACGTTACACTGTCATTAATAACCATGTAGATACACCTCCAAAAAGAGCTGAAAAACAAGCATAATTTGGCCTAATAATCTTAGTTCCACTGTGTTTTTACCCTCCTGAGTGTATAAGCAATTCTTATTGTACCAAGTGGCACTTAAAACACACTGTCAAATGATGACAACCACCATTATTTTTGTTCTCCTTTCCGTAATTGTTCTTTTGTTTTACCAGATAGTGATGCCATTTCTGATTTTTAAAGTAAGACTTTCCAGTTGTGCTTTTTTAAAAAAGCTTTTATAAAGAAAGCCTCTGGTGCTGAAAATTAAATGCCTCCAGGAATGTTTCTGTGTCATTAGGATGTGAACTAATGATGAGCTATCAGATTGGGTCTCTACCTAGAAACCGCTTCAGAGACCCAGAATTTAATTGACTGCATAACTAAAATAGGGCTGTCCTTGCCATGCTTGGCAACAGTCAGGTCTCCAACAAGTCATTGAGCATTTTTCATAACCAATTAATATATGACACCTTACATAACATGGACTTGCTATTTTGTATTAAAAGAAACTAGGGCAGGGCTGCTAAACCAAAAACTGTCAAGAATATCTGCAGCTCGGACAATTATATTTCTATTCATAATACTCTGCAATTATTTCAGAGGTAAGAGAGGTGACCCTAAGATTTTCCACCAACTTCCTTTGCAATGTAAACCTTTCTTACCACAAGAACAATGTCAACATTATGTGCATGGATAGTGACTGAAAATATTTCTGAAATGATGATAGTTTATCTGATGAATAACAAATAAATCAGGAATTGCTTTTTGATCTGTCCAACCATTACTAACGTCTGCACAGATGAAATGATTTTTTCAATTGTGTCTCAGGAGCCCTCGAGTTTGCATCTCAGCCTTCCCAGGGAAACAGGAGTCTCTAAATTATTCCTTTGGCTACTGTTTATGTAAAAGGGAATAAAGGGCTGCATAAATCCAAAACCTGCTACCAGCAGACTTTGTATTTTTCTCTCTTCTAAAAGGTTATATGAACACTGCCTGTTTCAAACTCATGAGAAATTCCTTAATAGCAAGAAAATTATAATTGGTGATTGGGCATTTAAGCTCCCATAAGTCCTCTTTATTAGAAATTGCACAGTCTACACATGTTACTAATTGTGCTAAAATTGAATTGAGAAATAAATTAAATTTAGGATAAAGAAGGAGGAAAAAGAATAAATCAAATTCTTTGATTTTCCTGAGTCCAAGATTGGTCTTTGGCAAAATTTTCCAAGGGCCTGCCTAATTACACTCAAATCCTACTGTCTCTTCAGCTTCATGATATATCATTGTCCCATTCTTAGACTTCCTCAGAAAGAAGGGAGAGTGGTTACAAAATTATGAGTTGGAGCCCGGCCAATGTGGCTCAGTGGTTGAACATCGAACTATGAACCATGAGGTCATGGCTCATTCCCTGGTCAGAGCACATGCCCAGATTGTGGGCTTGATCCCCAGTGGAAGGCTTGCAAGAGGCAATCAATCAATGATTCTCTCTCATCATTGATGTTTCTATCTCTCCCACTCCCTTCCTCTTTTAAATCAATAAGAATATTTTTTTAATTAAAAAATATATATATCAGTTGGAGAAAGTTAGGGGCCCTATGGTACAAGTGTAAAAGGGAATAAAGACTGTATTTTGGGAACGCCCCATATTGTGAAGCATGGGGAAAAGTCCTGGCTTCCATTATACTCATACCCAAAACACAGTATCAACTTTTATATAGTTGGAATGAAAAGTTCACACTGACATTTTTAACATTTTAGAACAATTAGATTCGTCACTAATATAATAGGATTGCAAAGCCCACTTCATAAAGAATTGAGGGAAAGTATCCTAAGAATTAATGCTCAATAAATATTATCCCTCTTTGATGAAAAAAGTTAATTGAAGGTTTCTAGCAGGTTAAGAGCATATTAGAAAGATTAAATAAAAAAATAAAGAGAAGATCCTTGAAATACTTATGGAAAAGTCTTTATGGAAGCTTCCATTAAAATTACATGTGTAATTGTCAACATCTTTATAGTTAGGAGTTAAAAGATCTACAGAAAGACATTATATTTGAAATCAATTCTATTAATAGTACTAATACAAAGCTGAGTGAAATGGGATCCAGGATTTGGCCCATTTGCTATGGTTGGCCTGTCTACATGGACACGCTAGGATTTATCACTCTTGCTATTGATACTTTGTTTATTCAGTTTTATTTGACAAATATGTTTAAGCACTGTTATGGATTAAATGTTTGTGTCCTCCCCAAAAATCATCAGCTGAAACCCTAAGCAGTGTAAACCTTTGGTAGATAATTAGGACTAGATGACATCGTAAGAGTAGACTCTCTACCACACAAGAATACAGCACGAAGGCAGCTTTCGGTGAGCCAGGAAGAGGGACCTGGAAGGACCTAATCATGCTATCTCCCTCACCTCAGCTTTCCCAGCCTTTAGAACTAGGAAACATGTCAGTTGTTTAAGTCACCCAGTGTATGGTATTTTGTTGGAGCAACTTGAGCTGACTAAGACAAACAGCTATGTTATGCCACACAATTTGCTAGGCAAAGGTTGGAAGGTGAATAGAATAAAATAAGATCCTTACCCTTAAAAGTTTCACTGTGTTCTTAGACACAGCACCACTTGAGTAGTACGAAATAAATGTTGAGCTAGCAGAGTGACAACATCAGTACACATTAACTTGAAAGAAAGCCGATTTTTGTATTTGCTGGAAAATATCTAAATCTTTCACTAAACCTAGTGACATATTGTTCTCTTTCTTGGTATTTGTAATAAACTGTGTCAGTCTTTATATTTCACAGTCCAGAAGAGGTAAAAGAATAGAAAGAGGATCAACTACAGTCGACTGGTGCCTAAACACAAAAACTTACCTTCCTTATACCGATGATGTGAAATATATTTTACCCTACACAGGTAAAAAACTCTAAATGAATTAATACTATTGTCAATAAAATGTCCCCAGTCTTGAGAATCTTACTGTAAATTTGGAGACAAGTAGAGATCAGAACACAAAAGAAAATGATGAAAATAGACTGTGGTTCAGAAAATCTTACTGTGTATCAGAGAAATCTGTTATATAATTAGTTAAATCTGTGAAATTAAAATTTTGACTTGCAATTAATCTTTTTCCTAAGACTATATTTAGAGCCCAGCTAAAACAGAGTATTAATTACTGAAAAATGTCTTCTGATATCTTAAAATAATACATATTTGTAAGAATCAGAATGGCTTATACTTGAAACCCTAAAACAAATTAAAAGTAGAAGTTTAAAAATAGGAATTTGCATAATAAAAGATGATGACAATTCCAATACTCAATGTGTTTTTTACTGTTTTGACCTCTCCAGGGTTCCTCCCACCACCAAGGACGTGATGTTCAAATGGGCCAGAAAACCCATGGCCAAACCCTGAAAATCATTTACGTTCCAAGTGGTCATTTAGTGATATGTGGAATCTCTTTTTTATTATGCCTTACCTTCTAAACTCGAAATGTAGTTTCATTAGGTTTATCTTTTGGTTTCATTTTTTCAATTTTCTGGGAGTTTCACTTGAACTTCTCCATCTAGGGCTTTTCAGCTTTCCGTGTGCTCAGAAAGATACACAAAACTTATTTTTATAAACATAGGGTCATTGGGAGGGAACTTCTAGGACTGTGATGAATTTGGGAAAAATTCTAATACTGTAAAGTTTGAGGATTTATGTGACAACTTGTAGTTTCCATTTTTATTTTGGCCAATTTCTACATGATTTGTTATGTTCTTCATAGTTTTTTGTTTGTAACTGTTAACTTCCTTCAATGAGCATAAAGTTATATTCAAATTTTTGTAATTTTTAAAGTGGCTCAAAGTAAAATTGTGTTTATTTCTATTGATCAACTTTTCTTTCCATGTTAATATTTAATGTTGCCAAATATACAGGACAATAGAGTTTGCTTTTGAAAATGCAAATTGCTACAACCTTTAATGTAAACATTTAGATATACTTTTGAAAATAATTATATCCTTTGGCCCATAAAAGCATTACTAGGAATAGATCAAAAGGACATAAAGAGGTTGCCTAACATTTATGAATCAAGTATGTTTATTGCAGTATGCTTGCTGCATAAAGTGACAAATAGGAAATCACCTAAGTATTTAGGGAAAAGGATGTATTAAATAATGAAATGCAATTTAATATGAAGTTACAGAGCTATAAATATGATTATGAATAATGTTCACATTGTATTATGTTAAAAATGCTTAAAAGCTGTAATCTCACTTCTAAAAGAAAACACATATATTTCATTATATATATACTTACATATATATGCATATGTATAAATTGAGGAAAGAAATAGAATGCAAATAATGAAGAGATTATATATGATTTTATTATTTGTATTGTATATGCTGTATTTCATACAATGAACTTTCAATGTTATTTTAAAATAAGACAGGAGAAAAGATTTGCAAGATTTTGTTATCGCCAGTAACTTCATTTAAAAAATTCAGTTCTGCCTGCCTGGTATGTCTCAGTGGTTGAGTGTCAACCTATGAACCAGGAGGCCATGATTTGATTCCTGGTCAGGGCACATGCTCAGGTTTCAGGCTCAATGCCCAGTGTGGAGCATGCAGGAGGCAGCCGATCAATGATTCTCTCTCATCATTGATGTTTCTATATCTCTTTCCTTCACCCTTCCTCTCTGAAATCAATAAGAATCGTGTTTTTTTTAAAAGAAGATAGATATATATGGAACATCTGTAATAATGTCAACAATAAAAAAAGTTAAAAAAATAAGGTGGATATACATATGAGTAATAAGCACCAGAAAGGATACTAGTTATCATTAATCACTAAGGAAATAACTCAAAATCACAGTGAGGTACCACTACACAGCTATCAAAGTTATTAAAATCAGACTGAGCATATCAAGACTATTAGTATGTGAAGGATGAATGATGTCTTGCAGTTTCTTAATAAACATATACATCTCATATAACACAGACATTTTATCCTATATAATAAAAGCATAGTATGCAAATTGTCCCCTTGACCAGGAGTTCATCGGGGAGTTTGACCAGGGGGTGGGGCCGGCTGGGGGAAGGGAGGGAGGCCCCAGCCGTGGCCCCTAGGGATCCTACCAGTGCACCAATTTCATGCACTGGGCCTCTAGTCTAGTTTCTATATATTTTAACAAGAAAATTAAATCATATGTATATATATTTAGACTTACAAAAACCGCAACCCAAATATCCACCACCAGGTGAATGGAGAAACAACATATATGTCTGTAAATTAACCATGACTTAGAAATGAAAAGGAATTAACAATTGATATATGCCCCAAGAGGTATGATTCTCAGAATAACTTTTTCTTTTCTGAGTGGAACAGGCCAGTCAAAAACTACATGATTTCATTTATATGATATTCTAGAAAATGGAAACTCATCTCTAGGGGTAGAAGTGGACCAGTTGTCTGTGTGGGGTCAGGGGGATGGCAAGAGGCTGGCGGCAGAGATCACAAAAAGGCTTGAGGAAACTTTTGATGCTTACAGCTATGTTGATTACTTTGATTTTGGTGATGATTTCATAGATGTTTATACATGTCAAAACTTATCAGTTGTATACTTTAAATATATGCAGCTGACTGTAATGTCAACTACGCTTCAGTAAAGCTGTTAAAAACACTCTGGATATTCAGAGTTGCATTTGACAGCTCTAATTTAGATATTCATAATACCTGATGAAAAAAGGGAAAGGCAAATAATTAACATGTATAACTTTATTACTCCTAAAATGTAAATTCGTGGAAACACAATTTTAAAAAGCCATATTTTCCTCTGCTGAGATATTTGCAAAATGGAGACTATGAAATATATCAAATATGTGATCAATTTAATCACAAGCTTAACCCTATGAATGTGTTACTATATATTTAAAAATATATCTAATTAAATACATGAGTGTGACTTAGTGTTTAGTATGCTGGTTTTTTTAATCTCAAGAAATTGGACTTGGCATAATGTAATGGCAAAACATTTTTTTAATATTACAGATAACATATGTTCCAGGCACTTTCCCTTGAGCATCTCACAATCCAGTTTAAGTGTGGAATATACATTTTTCTAACAGAAGTTACTGTCTGCTGTGTTGAGAATGGGATTAAGCATTAGAATTGCAATATAGAAGCCAGACACCTCAATTAATAACCTAGTATTCCAGGTAAGATGATGGTGGTTTGGCACAGGTTAGGAATTAAGTTTAAGTGAGATAGATAAATTTAGGAATTATATTGGATGGAAAGTTAAAATGACTGTTGATGCATTAAATGAGAAAAAGTAAGGGAAAGCAAGAAATTAGAGATGAGTCTTAAGTTTTGGGGTTTGAGCAAATAGATGGATAATGCTGCTTCATTCCATCTGTGCAAGAACAGGTATGGAGAATAGAAAACATGCATCTCAAATACGATTAGCTACCTCGTATTTACCACAGAAACTTACAGATTTACTGCATTTTTTATTGATTTTCATTTAGTCCATGCTTAGAAACACCAGCGACATAACAGTAAGTACCTTGTGAGATAACCTGTTCCTAATTCCAAACGGTTTTACCTAACATCTTCTATGCAATGTACATTTCTAGTTCTTAACTCAGTCCTTTGAAAGACACTAACTTTCGATGAGCCTACACACATGGATTCTTATTTGGTTTGAAACTTAAATAGCAATTTCTACATTTACTAAATTTCTTTAAATTGGTGGGCATTAGCCAGCTTTTATCTTTTAACTGTAACTTAGTTAATATGCTATAGATAATATTTTATAATTGTTTATTTTAATACTAACAAATAAAATGAAAGCAATATCTGAGTGGCTCACAAGACAATATGCCTATATACCTTATGAACTGAAACAATCTTATTCAGGTTATGAAAGAAATTTATTCTACCAGTAGGTGCCAGTCTCGGCTCACAAAACTGAGACTGAAAGACTTGTGTGCTGGTAAATTCCATCCGAGGGATTTCTGTTTTTGAAAAATGTAGAATAGCAAAGATTTTATGTCAAGAAGAAAAGGCAATTAATGAACTTTAAAGTTAGAACACAATACAAGCTCCTGAACATGCCGATGACTATAACAACTGGAGATAAGATTAATCACTTCTTCCAGATTTTTCATATTATATAAGGAGATACTATGAGTGGAAAATAATAAGGAAAAATATGTAAGTGGCACTTATTGAAGTGATTTCTCTGCTTACCTTCATTCCTGTCTTGTTTTTGCTTTTTTTTTAATGGAAGTGGGATAAAAATATATATAATACACTAAATAAACTTGAATGATTTTTTTTAACTAAATTGCAATAGCCTGGAATTCCTGAATGAGATAATAAGAGATCTAATTGACTACTATCTGTGAGTTGACTCTTCTCTCACTGAGGCAAGGTGTATGCATGTACTAAATCAAGATTTAGGAAAGTGCTTAGATCATCTCTCTGTGAGCAGCTCAGATGTGTCCAGAGTTAGGTGCTCTTCACTCTTGACCAGGATGAAATAATTGAGTCATTGATGTGATTTTTAAAAATCTTTCTTAAATAGATAAGATATATTTTTAGTATCTGGATTACTAATGCTTTGTATGTATGCTGCTGTGCCTCTAACTTTTCTTTACCCATTAGCTTTGTAAAATTATATAGATACGTGCTTAAGAGGATGACATGGGGTTCAAATAATAAAGCTCATGAATAAGGCATTTATTTACTCCAGGAAAAGCTAAGGCAATTCCTTATAAAAGCTACGTTTGGGAAATATACCCATGCACAGAGGTGTTAATTTCACGCACAAATATACTGCTGCAACCCAAATGCATAAAGCATTACCTGCAGATTGTGAACCTAGCTTTCCTTAACAAAGGGGGAAATACCTACTTGCTGGATTGGTACAACATGAGGCTGGCTCACCCCTTTCAGAGCACTTGAGGGTCTGTGTGGACCTACTAATTGACCAGGGTGAATGTACACAGTGAGTAAAGAACTCATTCCAACCAAGCTCCCTTATGTATGATACAAAAAGAGATGCCCAGGAGAGGCAGAGGGAATGGGAATTAATGTGCACACACCAAATTCTCCTGGCAAATTTCTCTGCCTCCTTTTTTTTTTGCATTTAAGTTATAGTAAGACTAAGGGACAAAATTATTTCTCAGTCTGTGAAAGTCACCAACAGAGCACTAAAATACATTGAAACATGGTGCCAGATAATTCAGAACTCCATCCTGATATCTTAATAATATTGTGGTTAACATTTAAGAGGTAAGGAGTAAAGAAAGACTAGATAAATCTAGGCATGCCATTTATACAGCTTTGCTAATTTAACACTAAGTCTGTTCCCTGCTGATCGCTGGGGGAAGGGACTAGACAACAGACCCAGGCCCAGTACGGTCTGAGTGACGTGGGAAGGTGCTTTCCCTTCCGTCACACCTCCGAGTGAGTCCATGGCCAGAATAGGCATGGCCACTGCAAGGATGTGAAACCTAAATGTTTAAAATTTTGAACAGAGTAGCACACTCCCTTGGCTCTTGCCTCTCTTGCTTGCCTGTGCTGCTCCTGTGACCCCTGTTGCAGAGGGTGTACTCTACCTAGTAGACTGTCGTTTAAATGTTTGTTGTCATAGTCCACAGCCATCACCTGGGTAAGTGTGTGTGTGTGTGTGTGTGTGTGTGTGTGAACTTAAATGAGTGTTTTAAAACAATACTTCTCTGTTTTCTATTTTTTTAAATGGCTGGCCATAACCCACTGAATTGACTTTATTAGTCAATATTGTATTGCAACCCAGAGTAAGATTATATATTTTTTTGCTCATCATATAACTGAGTTATCACAGTCATTCACTAGGTTTCAAATGAGATATAATCCTATATTCTTGAAGGTTGTGCCTGACCACCCAACCCAAGTCCTTCTTATTAATTCAGATTGAATCATAACATAGTTGAGCATTTACTGTTTTACCGGTTTCTCTGTCCCAGTAGAGGGCCCCATCCCTCAGGTTCATTTTTTTATTTGTTTGTTTTTCATCCAGTGCCTTGTACAGAGCCTGACGTGGTATAGGGCATCAATAACCTTAAACAGACCCTCTGAGTAGTAGTGCTAAGGGAGGAAAAAGGTTCTTCAGCGGTGTAATGGGAAAATAATTTCAGGGACACTCATGTAGGAGTTTTAAGCGATAGTGGCATGAGTTAGAGCGAAAAGTGATAGTACACTCGGAGAGGCAGAGTGAGGGCAGGCTAGAGGGTCGTGGCTGCCCGAGGTCCTTGCTAAGCTACCATATAATTCCTTGGGTTATGGAAAGAGCAGGCTTTCTTTCATACTATCCAATCTCTTTCCTGGCTTTTCCTGGGCTTGTGTTTGTGCTTTAACTCTATCCAATCTCTTTTTCTCCAGATTTTGCCCGTCTCCTTTTTATGGTGCCAATTTGGAACATGCCTCATGCTTCCTCTACTGCACATGCCCCTCACTATTCTCCCCTCCCTCTCCCTTAGACTGGAGACAAGCTATCCTTCCTGCCCACTTAGATATTTTGTCCATTTGGCAGAACAATGCCAGAAACTTGCCAGGGTGATTGAAAAGCTGTTTTCCCCCCACCACCTAATCGGGCTTAATCAGTTGCCAGGTTCCAGTCAGGTTCCGTTGGCTCCCTCCTCTTTTGTTAATATCTAACTAACTGCCTACTCCACCAGTAGCAGCAGGAAGTCATCTTGCTATCAGTTTCCTCAAGCAATTTACAAACCAGAATCCCAGCGGACAGGTAAAATGAAAGAAGTAAATGAACATAAACAATTAAAAGCAAAGCATTCTTATTTGTCTAAAATTATTGGATTTTCTGGGCTGCTATAACAAATTTCCACCACCTGAGGGACTTAGAACAACCAAAATATATTTTCTTACAGTTCTGGAAGTCAGAAGTCTGAAATCTGCATCATGGGCCAAAAATCCACGTGTTTGGAGAGCCATGCTTCCTTTGAAGCCTCTTGGAAAGAAACCCTTTCTTTCCTCGTCCAGCTTCAGGTGCATTCCTTGTTTTGTGGCTGCATCACTTCGCTCTCCTCCAGGTGAGTCAAATCTCCCTCTGCCCTGCTCAAGGATACGTGTAATTGCATTCAGTTCCCAGTTGGATAAACCAGGGTAATCTCCCAATTACAAGATCCTTCATTTAATCACATTTTCAAAGACTGTCCTATAAGTTAATATTCACAGGTTCCAGAAATTAAAATGTAAATATCATTTGGGGATCCATTTTTTCAGCCAACTACAGTTATCAGTTCACTTTGCATTGTAATTAAAGATCTGTGCTTACCCATTGCTCTTCGGTAGTACTATTTTGTTATTTGGCACTGAATTAGTTTAATTAAGAAGGCTAATTCAGAGGCATTAAAGCAGTGGTTCGCAACCTTGGCTGCACATTAGAATCACCTGGGAATCTTTTTAAAATCCTGATTTCTGGGCCTCATCCTCCGGAAATTCTGTTTCTTGGTTATGGCAGGGGGCCACAACATTAGTAACAAAGAAACAGAATTTCCAGAGGATGGGGCCCAGAAACCAGGATTTTAAAAAGATTCCCAGGTGATTCTAATGTGCAGCCAAGGTTGAGAACCACTGCATTAAATTAATATTTCTTTCCTTAATGATTGGGCTTTACTCTTTGTAAAAGTAGTGAATATTTTTGCTTACAACATTGGTAATTAAAATTAGGAAGCCCTCCTGATTTTATAGAAAATTCATAAAATAAAAGGTTAAGGTACTTTGAGAACCAAGTATAACCCAAACAATACTGGCCATTCAGTGACTCAACCTCCTACTGACTTCATGTTATTTAGGTGAATTCTCATGGCACTGTACAAAAAGGGTTCCCATATTCCATTCCAATTCTAAGCACTAAGACACCCGCCAGCTACAAAGTCACTGAAGTATTTCTGTATTGAAGCCAGTGAGGATTGTCTCCTAGAGCTGATCCTCTTCCTCCAGATGGAGTGCTGACAATGCTCACATCAGGCAGGTAGGGGACACAGAGTAAAGCCAACAATGCCAAAGGAACATAGAAACTTCAGTATTTAGTGACTATTGCTTAATAATAAAGGTTATGAAAAAGAAATTGGATACCCTAATATTTATCAGGGAGAGGGAGTGAAATAGAAGAACCCCAATAGTACTAACCCTAAAGGTGTTTTTCCCAACCACCCTGGTTATCATTAGGATGCTATCAGATTTTGCTTACAGTTTCTGGGATTCGATCTTCAACACAGAAGATTTAATCATGCTCAACACAATCAATTTTAATCTTCGTGAAACCTGTAAGTAAAAATAAGCAAGAGCCAACAACTTGAAGTAATTTTTTATGTAGGCAACTTGACAGAATATATTTTACTTGTATGATAGCATCATAATTTGATGCCTAGAATGGGTAAAACCAATACAGCAGTCCCCACTATTCTTATAGAACTTTCTCTGGGCTCCTTTCACATTGCATGAGCATCTTATATCTGACCTAAATGCTTAGCAGCTTGTTTTAAAGAATGTGATAGAAGCCCTAGCCAGTTTGACTCAGTGGGTAGAGCATAGGCCTGCGGACTAAAGGATCCTGGGTTCAATTCCAATCAAGGGCACATGCCCAGGTTGCGGGCTCAATCCCCAGTAAGGGGTGTGCAACAGGCAGAAAATCAATGATTCTCATCATTGATGTTTCTCTTTCTCTACCTCTTCCTTCCTCTCTGAAATCAATAAAAATATATTTTAAAGAAGAATGTGGTAGGAAAAAAAAAACAGAGGCATATATGAACCAAAATATTATTTATAGCAGATTATAATTTTCTATCTAATATTTATTTTCCCCACTTTTAAGCAATAGATCCCTTTTCATTTAGGCAGTAACGAAACAAATAAAAGATCACTTTTCAGAAATCCCTTATAGCTAGTGGTGAAGTTTCTAGCCAGTGAAATGCAAATAAGGTGTTGTGGGCATTTAGAGAAAAGCAGGGGAGCTGGATTTTAGTGAAATGAAGGTTGTTTCTTCTCTCTGGTATTCTTGCTGCTTATAATGCAAACTTCAGCTAGTCTCCTGGACTGTAAGGTAACCTTGAAAAAGGAACCAATGTAGTCTAGGAATTAGAGTAGAAGTATTGAAGAAGTCTTGTTTTATGGGAGGGAAAAATAAACATCTATCTCATTTAAGTCATTACTGTTTTAACATTTTTGTTCCATGCAGTTTAATCTTATCCAGACAAATCAATATTGTCTCCTTAGCTGAGTCACATGTGATTGATAAAATTCACTCAAAAATGTATTCTTATGCAAAATGTCAGAAGGTATAGGGCTCCTGAAAAGTCTGTAGGTCAGCAAACATTGTAGGGATATTTCTAACTTTACCTACTCTTTTGCAGACCTAACCCAAATTTGATTTTACTGCATTTGCAGTGCAAAACTTTCATTGGCTGTTTTATTCTTTCCACCGTCAAATTTGACCTATCTCATCCAAGTCACCAGTGAATCCTACGTTTTGATGTGATGTTTCATGGCTAGAGTGCTATGGTGTGGAAAGCATTGTAATTGATACGGCAAGATGTTGGAAGGAATGGGTATTTTGACTTCACATATCAGCTGCAAGTTACAGCTGCTTTGGTTAAAAGACAATTTGTTCATTTGAATGTAAAAATAACTCATGTCTGTCATGCAAATTCACTTTTATGATAATTCTTCAATCCCTCATTTTCTGTCAATCTGTCTATTCCTCAGGTGCATAAATATGCCAGCCAACCTAATTAATATGCACTTGGGTTTTAAATACAGACATATCACATATATAGGATAAACATTTTTTCCTACATCTCCACAAACCAATCTTTTGACTTCAAAAGTAAAGTTCTGGGTCATATTTAATTTTCATAAACTAAGGGAATATTGGAAAAGGACATTTCCAGTTCAATATTGATAATATTCTTATCAAGTTCCATAATGGTCAGATTTCTATTGGTGGGGGAGAAAAGGTTTATCTGAATTCATCTGTGTAGGCTGGGGCTTTACCCAGCTTCCATGGTTTCACTAAAAGAAGCTTGCGTACTAATGTTAATGTCATCTACAGGACCATATTGAATATATCGCAGTCATGTGTTCAAGTGTGTATTCTAAGTGAAAAAGCCATTACATAGATTTTTTGGTAATGGTTTATATACTTTTTAAAAACTGTAGTAAAACACAAATAATATAAAATTTACCATTTTAACCATCGTTACGTATACAACACAGTGATATAAAGTGCATTCACACCGTTTTTTAACAATTACCATCATTCAGAATACTGAAAAGAATAGCTTCAGAATTCTTTTCATGTTGCAAAGATGAAATTGTGTACCCATTGAACAAAGACTCCTGACTTCGGCCTACCTCCCGCCCCATTTGGAAACCACCATTTTAGTTTCTGTTTCCATGAACTTGACTAACGTAGATATCTCATATAAGTGGCATCATACAGTGTTTATCATTCTGTGACTAGCTTATTTCACTTAAAGTCCTCCAGTTCCATCCAGGTAGTAGCATGTTACAGAATTTCCTTCCTTTTTAAAGCTGAATAATATTCCATTGTATGTCTGTACTCTATTTTGTTTATTCCTTCATCCATGAATAGTAGTTTAGTTTCTTTTTTATCTTTTGATTATTATAAATAATATGTGTATGGATATACAAATATCTACTTTAGACTGCTTTAATTCCTTAATTCCTTTGGGTATATGCCCAGATGCAAAGTTGCTAGATCATATGATATGGAGAGTGGAAATGTTTTGTGTACTCAGTGTGTTTGTTTTTCTCAGTTGCTTCTTTTCTCTTATGTCCCTTTATTACATGGCTTTCCTGTTAACATCTTTTAAATTGTTGTTTGATAATAATAGTATGTGACTGTTTATGTGCTTTTAAAATCTATGTATAGTTATATAATAGCTTATCTTTGGAAAAGCATTAAATCCTTCATTTTCTTTTTGTTTGCCTGATGTCCATTCCAATTTAGAGGTTAAATTGCATCTTGATAGATACGTAGGATTTTTAAATTTCTTCATATTTTTGCTTTAAAATCACCTTCACAGACTTCAAATTCAGTAGCAATATGAAAATTAGCAGCAATCCATAAGATTAGTTTTGAAAAATGTTCTGGCAATCTATCTTGCTACTCTTCCATCCATTTTTAGCAATTTAATTCCCACATAACCAAAAGGAACTTGAGGGCACAGGGAAGATGAGTGCCTTGTTATTGGAGACAGTGGGAACATGTGTAGAACTCAATTGTTGGCTTTTGCTTTTTCAAATCTTTGTATTTCTTTCTTTTCTTTTCTTTTTTTGCCAGAGGGAATTAGGAGTAATGTCCAAATAACATAGCTGAATTGTGTTAGCTCATCTTGCCAAAGTAAGTTAGTTGTTCATTAGGATTTGTGAGGAATTATCAAATACCAAATGGCATCCAACTAATCTGAAATGATGAGGAGGGAGTTTACTGAAATCCTTTTGAAATGACTTTAATTAACATTGAGTCTCTGATTTTCCAGCATATACTTCTATGCTCATGGAGTTTTTTTTTTCCACTTCCAGTATTTTATTTTATCTTTATTGTTGAAAGTATTACATATGTCCCCCTTTTTTTCCTCATTGACTCCCTCCACCCTGTACCCGCCCCCCTTTCCTGCCAGACCTTCCAGTCTTTTAAACACTGGGAAATAAAATACCCAATGACAGGGGCTCAGTAGAAAGCAAAACAAACCAAGCCAACCTGGAATTTGTATTAAAGCTATCCTTGTTTGCTTATTGTTACTGAGAAAAACTGGACTTTTCCTCCCTAAATCAGGGATAATTTTAAGAACTTAAGTTGCCATTTTAGAAATAGTGGTATCAGCATTATTGGTGATAATACATGTATCTTCTGATACACTAAATCTAGAAACTGAAACAAACAATAATTTTTATTTATTGGACACCTACTTTATTTCAGACACCAGACTAAAGGCTTTTGCATTATTTTTAATATGTTTTTAAAATTTATTTTTAGAGAGAGAGGAAGGGAGAGGAATAGAGAGAGAAAAATATTGATGATAGAGAAGTATCAATTGGCTGCCTCTTGCATGCCTCCTTCTAGGGATCAAGCCCATAACCAGGGCATGTGTCCTGACTGGGAATCAAACCAATGACCTCCTGGTTCATGGGCTGATGCTCAACCACTGCACCACACAAGCTGGGCAACTTTTATATTATCAATCCTCCCCATAAACCTATGAGGTGGGATTACTATTATTCTCACTTTACATATCAGAAAACTGAGACTGATAAAGGCTAAGATTAAAGAGGTAATAACTGGTGGGACTAGAAGCACTATCCATTTATTATATTAAAGATCGTTCATATTTATGTTGGGCTTCTTTTTTCTGATACAGATGTTTTTGCATAGTTCATATACTTTAAACACTATTTTAAGATTACCATTACTAAGACAAAAATACGTATTTTTCTAGAAGCCCAAAATAGAATAGCTAATAACCTTCTATATTAAAAGATGAGTTGATGTTTATATAATAAAACATATGTTTAACATATTTGAAGATGTAAAGTCCCTATTTGTATTGTATCAGAGAGAAAATAAAATGAGATGGGTTATGAAGAGATTCTCTGTTGAATTATAATATCAAGATTTTTATATAGAGTTGGCTAATGGGTATACCTCCTTTCCACATTATCACTTACCCTCTTCCTTCCAGGTCCAGTAATATTTGGGTAATGTAACATTGACCTTTTTTCAATGGCACTTTGTCATTTGCATTTCCTCACATCTTTTGTGCATTACCAAGGTAGTGCAAAAATGCATTCAGATATTGGATCTTGGTGAGAAATCTCTAAGGCAACTCATTAGTCTTATGAAAACATATATTGCACAGAAAGCACACTAGATTGATATTTTTAAGCTAATGAGCTTCTGATTTGCATCTGACTAGCTATAGTTAGCAAGCTGTGTGCCCTTCCCATGATTTATAGTGATTAACATAATCTAAGATTCTTTCTCATCTTTAAAGTTTGTCTGATCTGCTAGCTTAAGGAAGGTACTCCCATCCTCTCCCCTGCCCCCCGCCATACACACACACACATACTTCTTCTTCCATGTTGGAAACAGAATAAAATACTATTATACTAGAAGAAATCATTTTCAGCAAATATGGTATACTGATTGAAATATTTCATTGGGAAGAAGGAAACTGTAAAAATAATGTTATTGTGCCCGGCCGGTGTAGCTCAGTGGTTGAGTGTCGACCTAGGAACCAGGAGGTCATGGTTCAATTCCCGGTCAGGCCACATGCCTGGGTTTTGGGCTCAGTCCCCAGGGTGGGCATACAGGAGGCAGCCTATCTATGATTCTCTCTCATCATTGATGTTTCTATCTCTCTCTCCCTCTCCCTTCCTCTCTGAAATAAATAAAACTACATTTTAAAAATAATGTTATTGTATAGAGAATATACTGGCAATCAGAAAATTGCATACATAGGGTTATATACTAATGGGTCCATATAATTTCAGAAGTTATGGATGAGTCTCTATTTGAGTATTGAGTTGAAGTCTCATTATTTCCTACATTTATTCATTCATCAAATATTCACCAAGCATATACTTTATGACCTTAAACTGTGCAAACTTAGAGATATGACCAGTAACAACACAGAGAGTCCTTGTCAGAAAATACATATAGTCTGGTGAGAGTAGATTGGGAGTTAAGCACACGATGAACGGTGGCAAATGTCATGGTAAGAGAAATGCATAGCAGAAAGAAAGACCCTAGTTGGGAGGCCAAGAAAGTTTTATTAGAAGAAATGGATTTCAACCTGAGATTTAAAGGATGAAAAGAAGCTAATTAGTGAAATAATAAAGTGGGTGTGTGTGTGTGTAGGAGGTAGGAGATGCCTAGTGTTCTGCCAGCTATTTTCTGAAACTGCTGTCTAATTGGTAATATGAAGTAATTTGGTCACACAAATTCTAAAGCTTTTTTTTTTCTCGTTTGCTTAGGAAAATGCTGTTTTTATGAAATCCTAAAAGCAACATTACATTAATGAAACTAAAAGAATCAAGCTGTATTAATGCTTAAGCAATATACTTGCCTTATCAAACATTCTTTATCTTTTAAAGTTACAAGAACTCTTTTGAACAAATGTAATAGGATCATTCCAGAATGAGTAGCAATCTTGGATTATACAAAATGGTTTCTTAACATTTAGTAAATTACAGTGGCAATGAGCTAAATAATTTCCTAAGGCTTTAAAGAATGATTGCAAGTCTGAGGTAGCTGACTTTCTGCTAGGGGGTAGCATGCAAAGTGAGATACTGGTTCTTATCAACTTGAGAATAACCCATTTCCTCTAAGTAAAGTCAAATTGCACGCAGAAAATTAAATGTATACAACCCAGCCTGTAAAAGATCGTCCTTTTCAATTTGCAGAGAGAATTCTTTAAACTATTCTGAGAGGCTTAGACCAGAAGAATCTGACCTATTATAGCTTCAAATTCTTAAGTTTTCCTAGCAGCCACTAGTCACTGACTCTGATAATCTCTTGCTTGTAGATACCTGGAAACAAGGACAGAGTCTAGTAGTAATAACAAGATAGTAAAATTTTCTATTTGGGGCTTGTGGGGAATAGTTTTGATTGAAGTCATTGGACTTAATATTAGAACTACTCACAAGAAAGAGCATGGGTGTGTAGTCAGCAGATGGACTGTGGAGAAACCACTGCCCAGAATACTGGAAAGATTTAGGCTGCATTATTGTTTGGCAACATAAAGGTACGAACTCTACTTGCTCCTTTTGGTTGAAGATATGGCCTTATTAATTTGAGACTAGTTCAAGCAAGAAGTGTTTTTCCTAGTTAATTTTTTGTATGAAAATATCTGATTAAACTAGTCTCCCCAAGACACTAAAGACATATATTCAATTTAACATACTGCCAGCTGAAGAATATCCCTCTTTTTTTCCAACAGAATGCCTATTTATTTATTTTTGTTTGTTTTAATATTTATTGTTGAACTATTACATATGTCCCCTTTTTGCCCCCATTGACCTCTTCTAGCCTACCTCCACCCCCCGCCCCAGGTCTTCAGAGACACAGAAGCTTAGAACAACTGTGGAATCTCAGAGGGATGATGGGGAGGGTGGATGGGTGGGAAGAGATTAACCAAAGAACTTGTATGCATATATGAATAACCCGTGAACACTGACAATAGGGTGACAGAATGCCTATTTAATTTAAAATAATTTAGTTTTTTTAAAATTTATCTTTATTATTGAAAGTATTATAGATGTCCACCCCCCCTCATTTATCCCCATGGACACCCTCTATCTGGCACCCACGTCTCCCAGGCCTTTACCACACTGTTGTTTGTGTCCATGAGTAAGCATATATGCATATAAGTTCCCGAGTTAATCTCTCCCCACACCCTTCCCCTTCCCCCATCTTCCCTCTGAGATTCCACAGTTTGTTCCATGTTTCTATGTTTCTGGATCTATTATATGAGTGAGATCATGTTATATTTGTCTTTCTCTGATTGGCTTATTTTGCTTAGCATAATACTCTCCAGGTCCCTCAATGCTGTCTCAAAGGTTAAGAGATTCTTCTTTTTTATAGCTGCATAGTATTCCATGGTGTAAATGTACCACAGCTTTTTTATCCACTCATCTACTGATGGGCACTTAGGCTGTTTCCAGATTTTAGCAATTGTACATTGTGCTGCTATGAAAAAGGGTGTGGGGGGTGTGGGGCACATTCTACCATGAGTCATCTCTTTATTTATTTTTTGTAAAGAAAGTATCGTTATCAAGTAATACTGGGTACAAAATAGCTTCAAGAATTACTAGCTCTGAGACTCTAAGCAATGCATGTATTTTCCCAACATTTTCAAGATCTTTTTCATATGTAAAATGGGGAAAACAATAGTTAGAAAATCAGTTATTTATGATCTGCACTAAATGAGAAGATATAGGTAAAGAATTTACTATAGTGATTAGGACAAAGTATTTCCTTAATAAGTGTTACCTATTATTTACACAAATGTAGAGGAAACAAGAGCAACAATAATGTAAGAGTGAGACTAGAGGAACATCCACTTTTTCATAAAAATTAATGTTTTAAAATTGAAGAATACTTGTTTCTCTCCTTCCATCTCATATCCTGTCCACTAAGAGAGAGTGAACTGATATGTCTGATTTTACTTAAAATATTTAAACTGGTATATTTAATTTATTTAAAACATTTCCAATGATATCAGTCAATAGCTCTTCTATAAACTTCTCAAAATAAATATTTATGACATTCTTTAAACATCACTGTTTAACTTTATTCCCAGGGTGTCCTCCTTAAAATTTTTTGAAAATCAAAATAAAATTTGCATTTCAAATAGCTCCTATTTGAGCTTAACAATATCTTTTTCTCAAATATAAGTGTTTCTCAATTGTGGAACATAATATAAAAGCTTAATGCATAAGTAAGCATTTGTTTATGTTCAGTAAGACCAGTGAAAAAGCTAACTAGCTTAGGTCCTGTACCAATATGGAGGTGAAGCAGCAATAAAATGATCTAATGCGTTAAGACCAAGCCTTGCAACTCAGAGCCAAAATAATGCCGAGGTCAAAGACCATGTTATGAACAGAAACAAAAGCATTGTCTATAACTCATCTTATGATTTTATGGGAAAGCAAATTAAGTGTATTCATGGTATTATGAGAACAAATATGTCAATATAGTACTAAATTCTTAATGGTCACAAATTGAATATTAATTCTAATTCTTAAAACTCTGCAAAGCTGTATTTGACCTTTAATAGTTTTAGTTTACATTAGTTATATGCCCTATCCATCCTGTGCCTTAAATTTTAACCTTCTAGAGTACATAAATCTTTTGCACATTATACTGTGAAAGCACTAACTTAAAAAGATGCAAAACAGCCATTAGAAAAACTTACAGAATAGTTTAGAAATCAATTTTCAATTCATATATTTTTAACCTTCATCTACTTAGTGTCTATTATGTGCTACACAATATATTAAGGCTCTATAACAACCTTAGTGGCAACCCTATTAGGCAAGTGATATTATATTAATTTTGTAAGTAAAACAACTTACATTCAATTGCAATTCTTTTTTATCTCAAGTAAATGCTTGTCACCTCTCACGTTGGGTTTTTAAAAAATTTTAGGTTAACACAAGTTAGTATAAGACAAGATGGAATTCCATCAATTTGTTATTAACTGTCCAGATAAACTAAACTTATAAAACTTAAAGAAATATATCAAACATCTGCACCAACATTTTATTATACTAGAATACATGGTATCATTGGGTAGTAGACCACCTCCATAAAATTATCCTCTTCTTTTAAATTGTTTTGGTAAAAAAACAAACACAAAAAAAACAAAACAAAAACAAAAAAACACACATTTCATTTCATATTTTGATACCAAAGTATTGAAATGCATATATAACTGGTTGAGAAATAAGCACAAATTCCTTTTATTTAGAAGATGATGCCAAATCATCAAGTCCCTGGTGTTTTTCAAAAGTAAAAAAAAAAAAGTGATAGATTAAAAATTTGAAATGTGGAATGAATAAAGAGAAATGGGATGCATTGAAGACTAAATTAGCAATTATGCTAATGAAATTTTAAGAAGATATCTCATTTGGCCATTTTTATAAGGAATGTGGACAGCTCTAACTCATGCATTCTGAGCTGTCAAGCACAAATAAGGATCTGAATAATGTGTATCAAGGAAGACTCAGGTTCCTTCTAGGAGTGGAACTTTTTCTTTGCACCAAGACTGGAATGCACATTTCTTCACTAGCTTTCTTACCCTGGTTTTAAGTTTTTAAAATAAGGGTTCTCCATTTGAATTTTGGCCTATGGTGTTAGTCTCAATTATTGGAGGTTAATGGGAGGTTTGACTTTTTGAGAATAGCAATCTTTAAGTTTAAAACAGGTTGATAGCAGGTGTGGCTCAGTGGCTAAGTGTCTACCCATGAACCAGGAGGTCATGGTTCAATTCCTGGTCAGGGCACATGCCTGGGTTGCAGGCTCAATCCCCAGTAGCAGGGAGGAGGGGGGATGCAGGGGGCAGCCAAGGGATGATTCTCTCTCCTCATTGATGCTTCTACCTCTCCTTTCTTCCTCTCTCTGAAATAAAAAAAAAAACACACACATAAAAATAAAAAGCTTGATAAAGCTAGTTGAAAAAATTAGGTTATATTTTAAATATTTATTGAAATTAGCTAGATATTGAAATTATATATCTCTATCTATGGTATAGATATATTGAATTCATAACAGATAATTTATTTCATTGAAAAATAACTACAATATTATATATATATATATATAGTTCTCACTTTCCTTTTTCTCCTAACTCCAGTTGAATTGTATGCCTGACTCATAAGAACAGAAATCCAGGAGCACATGTACCATCCAATTTGATGAAGCATCTGGCATGGTGAGTCAAATATGCAGAAGTAGCCCACAAGACTGATGCCCAATTTGGAGCTCTGCACAATGACTATCATGGAACAACTTGTTCTTTTAATAGTCCCTGCAGCTGTTGCTTCTAGGCCCGACACTTTCATGACTTTGTAAATAATATAATGGTTCTTTTAGGAAGAATGGCTGGCTGGCTTGTAAAAGCTCTGATAGGAAATGTCCATATCTGGAATCACAATTCCAGGTTAGGTTGTACAAATTCACCGCACTGAGGATTAAGATCACATTTTCCAGTGTGTTTTAGACAGGACAGCTGTGATTCCTGTTGCATCTATTTGCATAACCTAAATATGACCAGCCAGGTAAACACTCTTGTTGGCAACTTTCTGAATATTGAAATTTGACACGCAATGGGGACCCAGAGTGGACAACATCACTAGAAGAGAAAATGTAAGAGGAATGTATTGTTGAAATAGTAGTGTTCAATTTGGACTAGAATTTTTTTTTTTAAAAAAATTACCTTTATTGTTGAAAGTATTAGAGATGTCCCCCTTTAGAATCTCTTCAAAGTTAAAGTACTTTCTGATAATTGTCTGGTCCCAGTTTAGCCGCAAAGGCATGCATTTATTTATTTATTTATTTATTCATTTATTTATTTATTTATTTTAGAAAAAGTTCAAGAGAATGGGTTTCCCAGGGCTTCTGCTTATCCACTCTCTGAAAAGGAGCGGTGATACAAATAAATATACTGCACAGGGTGGATTTAACCTGATTATAAGATAGCAAGCAGGATAAGTGTTGATCAGCCCAGGGCAGAGAGTTAGTACTTGGAAGAGAGTCAGAAATATCTGAGGATTCCCTCCTAGACACTAAAATCATGTCATGGACTAGCTATTTAAAAACCCTCTCTGATATCAACTGAATGATTAACTGGAAAAAGAATATGGCACCTCTTACTTCTGCTTAATAAGACAAAATCTAAGCTGCTCCCTCATTTCAGCCAGCCATTATTTATTAAAAAAGAATGATGAAGCTATCTGTGGAATACTTCTGAAGTACATAGATAAGATAATCTTGAAAAGAGCAATTTCTATGTGTTGGTTTGCTTTTTCTCTTAACAAAATTTGGAGGGAAAAGATATTTCTTTACCCTTCAGTGCCCCCAAGAATGCTCTAGAAAATATGTGGTTATTTTATTTGAATGCTCTCTCTCACACACAAACACCATTATAAAAGCCTTCGGTTAAAGTGAGAAGAATTGATTCTTTAAAACAGAGATTTGATCTTGAGAATATCACACTAATATTCTAAGTGAAATAAATCAGACAGAAAAAGTGAAGGACTATATGATTGCACTCATATGTGTGATGTAAAACTGAAAAAAACAAACACACACACACACACACACACCACAAAATTGCATAGACACAGTTTCTAGAGGGGAATGGGAAGGGGTAGGTAGTAAAGGGTAAAGAGGGTCAAATACATGGTAATGGAAGGAGATTTGACTTTGGATGGTAAACACACAATGTGATATACAGATGTGATATATGTTAGGGTGTAGTCCAATTCAGAATCAGGCTAGTTTAGTTTGCATTTCCTGCTGCAGTTCATCAGTCATTTGCCTGTGGGGTCCGCATGGCCATGGCAATACAGTGAATGCAACAAAGCCAAGAAAGCAAGCCACGAACTGAGACACAAAAGCAACAATAGTCACAAGAGAGAAAATTCCTTTGTTTGGGGCATTGTGTATCCCCCATTTTCAGGTGCTTGCAGTGGCCACACACATTCTGGCCAACCATTTATTCCCCTTAATAAATGTTTACTAAACATTTGCACTCTTTCTCTTAGTCCTTATTACAACCTGATGCAGTTGTCATCATCTCCATTTTTCTAAGCATGCGTACCACCTGAGACTGGAACTACTAACCTCACAAGAAAATGAAAGCTTTATTATTTTAGGTGGTCACTGGTGGATTATGTGACCATTTGTTGAGGATTCATACATAGAGTAAGGCATTTCAGTAATGAATTTTTGGGATCCCTCCTAATGCTAATGCATTGTGGTTATATATATATACTAGAGGCCTGGTGCACGAAATTCGTGCATGGGTAGGGTCCCTAGGCCTGGCTGTCATCAGGGCCGATCTGTGGGGTGACCAGCAGGGCGATTGGGGGGCCCCTGCAGGTTGGGGGAAGCTCCTGCATTGAGTGTCTGCCCTCTGGTGGTCAGTGCACATCATAGCAATCGGGTATTCTGCCGGTCGTCCCACCATTTGGTTGACTTGCATATGAGGCTTTTATTATATAGGATGTTAAAAGAATCAGAATACTTTACGGTGAAAACATACTGATAGTCTTGTTTGTATTCCATATGTGTATTTGAATCAATTTGATTTCATTTTTATATTTACACTCTTAGTTATTGATTGATTCCCCCATATCAAAATTGACATGTTAGTTATAAAAATATCAGAGCTAGGCTTTTGCATATCTGTTTATTGTTTTTGAATTGTAACAGAACCTAAAGAAATCTCCTAGTAAATATGTACATTAACATCTAATGATAGCCTCTTTACAAAAGGTTTATATTTCCTATTATCTAGAATATTTGATTTAACCTAAAGCTGCTACAAAATCTAATCCTTACATCTATCACTTTATATGGTGCATCCCTAAGTGACACAAGAGTGATGCTTAAGCTTTTTCAGACCAAAACATTTACCATTAACATACTAGAATATATATTTTAAATAAGTATAGCCCTTCTTTGTTATTATGTTAGCATAAGATTCCTTCCGTTTATAAATGAACAAAAACAGCAGATATTTGTAACTGCTGTTCGGGGTGCCAGAGAATAGAAACTTCAAGAAGTATGCTTTTAGGTTTGACATAAAAGGGAAACATAGGCACATATTTTATAAATGATATTCAATTTATACATGACAGGTTAGACCTTGATATACACCTCATTAAAAATATTCTTGCTGCTTGGTTTTCTCAATCTATTTATTTCATATATTGTTGACTCTATTTTCAGTGATTTTCACAAGCTTGCCTAATTATTGAATATGTTTTTTACTTCCCAGATAGATATGTAACCTTGTCTTTTGCATATATCAGAAAAATAGCCTCTTGTTGAACTTATTTTGTGCAAGGAATTATTTCTATTGAACTGTCTACTATATTTGTCTTTCACCTATTTGCAAGTTTGTGATGTGATCTATAATTTAAAAATATTACCTGTCACTAAGGCCTTTCCTAAATGTCTTATTTACAATTGCAACCCTTAACAAGTACTATCCCCAGTTCTGCTGTATTTTTAATCAATAGTATTTATTATCCCCTAGCCAACTACATATTATTTTTAATGTGGTTTATTGTTCAGTTCCACCCTATACAGCAGCAGCTCCCTGTGGACAGGGTCTCCAGTCCCTTTTATTCAAGGTGAAAGTGAATCAGAGTCTAGCACAGTGATGGCGAACCTATGACTCGCCTATCAGAGGTAACACGTGAACTCATTTTTTTGGTTGATTTTTCTTTGTTAAATGGCATTTAAATATATAAAATAAATATCAAAAATATAAGTCTTTGTTTTACTATGGTTTCAAATATCAAAAAAATTTCTATATGTGACATGGCACCAAAGTTAGGGTTTTCCAAAATGCTGACACGCCGAGCTCAAAAGGTTCGCCATCACTGGTCTAGCAGGTGTCTTGCACAGGTAAGAATTCAATAAATATTTGTTGAACATCCCCATTTTACCTGTGAGGAAAATTTAATAAAAGAAAATGAAGCCATTAGTTTCCTGACCACTTCTATGTGCAAGGCACCATGCCAGTAGGAATGGGAATGAGGTCGTAAGAAAAAAAAAACTGATATGGGCCTAGCTTTCTCACTTCCTTAAAACTGATTCTACAGGGAAGACATTAATTAAACAGTTGTAGGTCAGATTGTGTGTGTGTGTGTGTGTGTGTGTGTGTATGTGAGCACGTGTTATAATTACCAACTGTGATGAGGTCTAAAAAAGGCTGAGAGCATTTAGAGAGCCAGAGCATCACACCTGGTATGTGAGTGGGGGAGGGATTAACCTCTTGGATAGTCATGAAAGATTAGAGAAACTTTAGAAGGAAGGAAGGAAGGAAGGAAGGAAGGAAGGAAGGAAGGAAGGAAGGGAGGGAGGGAGGGAGGGAGGGAGGGAGGGAAGGGAAGGGAAGGGAAGGGAAGGAGGGAGGGAGGAAGGGAGGGAAGTAAAGAGGGTGGAAGAAAGAATAGAAAAACCACTCCAGTATATATTGAAAACTTGTTCATATTCTGATGCATATATTTAAACACAGAGTAGAACTGTCATCTTGCTGTTCCCTAAGTTGCATATAATAATACTAAGGTGCAACTTCTTTACATGATTTTTGGAAATTCTAATTACCTCTTCCAAGGTTTCTGTTAATTGTCTTCCTCATTTTTTAGGATCACCTTTGGCTCTGAGCCCATGGTCTCTACATACTGATTTGGTTTGGGTTTTCTCCCACAAAATTTATTTCTTTATTTTTGTTCACACACTATCAGCCTAGATAAGAAGCCCTGTGTCGTTTCTTTGTTATTAGCAAGGCATTTTGTATGTTTAGGATGTTTTACTGAGTTACTGGGGAGACAAGGATTGTCTCTGTAACATTGCAAATACCATAATGTTGAATTCTAGATATCCCTGTCCTTCAGTTATCTAAGAGGCTGACACTCCAGCTTCCCATCATGTTGCTTGATTTTCCTGCTCTCAACTCTCTTGTTCTGCATTATTGCCGTTTCTGTTTTCTCTCCCTCAAACCCCTGTGCATTAATAAAGTAATAGTATTTAGGCCTCTTTTCTTTGTCCCTCCCCTCTCCTCTCCTCTCCTCTCCTCTCCTCTCCTCTCCTCTCCTCTCCTCTCCTCTCCTCTCCCCTCCCCTCCCCTCCCCTCCCCTCCCCTCCCCTCCCCTCCCCTCCCCTCCCCTCTCTCTCTCTCTCTCTCTCTCCATTCCTTGTGGTCCATAATATAGGGTCTTATCACTCTCTCCACAAATTCTTTTAGTTGACCAATCACCTAACTCAGTGATTCTACAGTTTAGTTTTTGTTTACTCCAGTTTTAGTTTATTGTAAGTCATGTAATAATAAATATCTTTGTGTCGTAGGCTCTCTTACAAAGTTAAATAGAAGCCAATCTCCTTTATCTTTATTTCTTGAGACATCTTAGACCTTCCTGAAGCTAGTTTCTTCATCCTGGAATATATCCTTTATAATTTATTTTAAAGAAAGGTTAGTGAACTCTTGTTTTTAATATAACTGAAAATATGTTTACTTTCATTCTGAGGTTTGGTAGGTTATGCAATTCTAGCCTCAGAGTTATTTTCACCTGGCATTTTAAAGATATTATTTTAGTATCTCTAGCTTCCAGTGTTGTTGTTGACAAATCAAATTAGGTTTACTTGTTCTTGTTCAGATGTTTGGACATCACACACACACACACACACACAGACACACACACACACCAAGGTATAAAGTGATTTATTACTTACACAGTTGAGGTCTCTGGAGAGAGCAGAACAGGCTTCTCAAGCTGCTCCAAAATGGCCTGACAAAGCAAGAAGGGGAGACTAGCCTGGTTTCTATTGTTGTTGGGGCGTAGGGCTAGGATGAGAGTTCCTACTCACTAGCTGGGGATTGCTTGCTGGAATCTCAGGGCAGCACAAAAAGAGTGGGCACTTAGGATTTTCTTTATCAGTTTATTGAAATCTGGGGCACCAGGAGAAAAGAGAGGGTGAGTTTTAAAAGCAGCCAGCTGTCAAACATACAAAAATGGAGTCAGACTCTCGTCACCTCCTTATAAGTATTTTGAACATTTTTATATGAAATCTTTACCAAGGTAGATGTGACAATCATTGTGATTCTGGAGAACAAATTTGATTAACGTTCAAAACAATGCTTAGAATCAAGACCATTCAGAGATCAAACTTCAGGCAATGTCCCTAAGGTCAGGGCCACAAAGACAACTAGATCCATGGGGCTGCTTTATGTTAGGGCTGACACAGTTTTGAAATATCTTAGCTAATCAGCATTTCATCAGTGAGAAATATTTTAATGTCCATTATTCTAATTATTTTGACTCCAAGCCAGTGCCAAGATCTTTCCTAGGATAAGATCTTTCCTCTTATTACCTCTGAGATCCAGCTGGGATTTTTGGAACACATATAGGAAGCTCAGCATAATGGAAATGTAATTTAACTAAAAGGGAACTTGACCAGCTACTTGCTTACCTCTGTCAGTGATTCTTCATTAGATTGAATGCTCTTTTTGACAACAAATATTGTCAAATTTCTATTTATCATAATGAATTGAAAATCAGGCATAATGTAACATAAACACAAAGCTTTTCCAACACATATCTAAAGAAAAAATAAAAGGAAAATAATTAAAATCAAGCTTGTAACCTTAAGTAGAATCAACAAGCAGAATGTAGATAAACGAAAGCAGCAGCTGTAACTCCAGATGTGTGGTCTTTGTGAACAAATGATGGACAAACTAAAGTACAACTTACCTAGATTTTTCACAATTGTGGCATTATAGGAAAACACAAGTATATTAAACTTACCAAAAAAAACTCCTTGGTTTCTTATGTAAAACAGAGTTAGGTTCCAAATGAGATATCAGACTTCAGACTTCAGTGAGCATCTTTCCATACTTTGCGTGCATTACAGAGGGACTCGCTCTTTCATCTAATTGCCGAGGTACATTAAATGACAAGGAGACATTCCCCTTTGTTCTTTTCCAAAATGCGCACTGAAGCGTGCTGGCTCCCAGTGAAAACCAGCCCACCTGTGGGAGGACTCCAGACATCTCTGACAGGCCCAAGCACCAACCATGCAGGGAAGGGAAAAACGTTCTCGCTTCCTCTACAATATTACTCACCTAATTAGTTCTCATTCTCTGCCTCAGAACCTCACTCTTCTCAGGACAACTGCCCGTGTGAGTAACCCTTCCTTCAGGGAAAATTCCAGATCCGCACGCTGGTGTAGTTTGTCTTCTCCAGAGGAACTCCTCTCCCCTCTGTGCCCCACTCTCTGCAGACGCACACACATCAGCACTGAAAGTAGACAGAGATGATAGATAGGCACATGCAGAAATAGAGAAGTAGGTAGGTAGGTAGGTAAAATATTCTGGAGCCAAATGAAATTAATTCAAGTAAAAAGTTCATCTCCTCTAATACAGCAATTAGCATCGCAGCATAAAATATTTGCTTTCAGGTCACTTCAGTTTTCTCCAGGATAATGAGCCTGCTTTTAACTTATATCATTAAATACTTGCTCACAGGACTTGCCCCAAATAAAGACAATCCAAATTAGAATTCAAATCTCATTATTTTCATATATTAAAACTTAGATGTGGCTTTTAAATGAAATATTTCTTTCAGCTTCAACCATGTAATATCTATAAAGCCTCAATGTAGGAAAAAACTTTTGTCTTGAGTTTCATCCACTGCAAACCTCTACTTTATTACTTATAGCATAAAAAAAATGCCTTACTTAGACAGAACACAGTGTTATGTTCACATGCACATCTTTCTCTGAACTTTATTGTTGATTTAATATTTCTGAAAGTTTTAAAGCAGTTCAGGAACATAAGGCAGCAGAATCATTGCTTTTTACTTGATCACTAAATTGCCATGACCAAATCTTCTTGCTTACACAACATGTTTGTTTAGAGTTCTGCCAGTCCTTCACAGTGAATCTTCAAGTTTATGGCCAACTGCTTGCTAAAGTTTAACTCTAAGTAGGTTCTGGATTTGTTTACACATGGCAATGTAGTTTTATCATGCTGTGAATTTCAATGCAGTTGTCAATTTTTGCCATTTGTTCTCAGGTTTGCAATGTCCTTATTTGTGTTTGATTTTCTGTTGTTGTAAATCCAGTTCCAATTTCTCCGTAATATTTAAATTAGCAAACACAGGACGCAGGATTTTTAACTTCCTACTTAATATCACTGCTTATATATTAAGAAACAAGCTAAAATAAAATTCTAACAAAGCAGGCAATTCAAAAATGGAATGTTATTAAAGAAGTGCCATAGAGGCAATGTAAAAATCAAGGTAAGACTGAAATTTCCACTGTAAAGTGGCCTATTTCAACTGTCACAGAAGCCTGTGTATATAATATTTATAATATTTTCATCTTCATTTAAAAAAATCAACCAAAATTACATATGTGATTAATTAAAAAAATCATGTCACACAAACTAAAAATTTTGGAGTCATTATTAAGAAAGTTGAGGGAATCATTTTTTGACTCTGAACTGCTCTCTGTACATACTCACACAAGACGTTAGTGTGACATGGTCTGTGGACTGTAGCGCATGGAGCTTTGGGAAGGTAAAAGCAATCAAACAAAATGATCACTCTCAACCAAACCTCTTTAGTCTTCTGGAATCTAAAACCTGGGAGGCAGGATTGCCCTTAGGTAGTATTTTTTTAACATATATTTTTATTGATTTCAGAGAGGAAGGGAGAGGGAGAGAGATAGAAACATCAATGTTGAAAGAGAATCACCGATCGGCTGCCTCCCTTCCTGGTTCATAGGTCAGTGCTCAACCACTCAGCTATGCCGGCCAGGCAGTAGTATTTTGTTGAATCTCTTATGGTCATCTGGTTTAAGTAGCACATACATATTTAAATAAACATTTTATTTTGAATTATCATTCATGCTTTATTTATTTATAGTTAAGGGCACTACAATGAATATTTTTGAAATTATATGTAGGAGTAATATTATACGTAGATTTTAATTCAGGAAATTAAAGGGAGTTTTATGAAATATTTATCTTATAGAAGAGGGGACTTTGAATTCGACAGGGTTGAGGATCACTGCAGCTCTTCATTCTTTCCATGGTCAACTGCTATGAGCATTTGGGTAAACATGTGTGTACTTCTGAAGATTGTGCCTATATCTCGCTTATGTTCAAGACTGAAGCAACTAGAACAGTTCCCAGTACATGGTATATTCTCCATAATATGGTTATTGATTTGGATTAATTGAATCAATTACCTGGAGCCTACTGATTTAGCCACACAAATGAAAACATTATGTAAATTACTGATGGGCAGCTATTTGCAGACAGAATCAGTATATTTCAGCTTCTGTAAATATACTGAGTATAAGCCAAATGCTATGTTTAAGATTCCTAACTGATTTACAGCCAGCTCAAAATAAATATGAGGAAAGGCCTCTCATTAGCCTTTATGAGTCATTTCTGTTATCCTGAATCAGTTGGCAATTATTGACCAGAAAATTGAGTACTACTAGAATTCAATGGAACCTTGGCCAGGACTCAGAAGTAATATCCAAAATCATGTAGGAGTAAAGGAGCAACAATAACCCAAAGGGAAGTTGGAATGGGTCCTTAGATGGGTAAACTATGAGATACCTTTGAAAATCTGAAGAAGATTGAATCTCTTCCTAGGAAAATTTGCATGTACCCTCACACAGAAGTGCACAAATTATGTTTTAATGCATATCAAAACTGTTTTTAAACCTAACTTCCTTCTGATTGATTAAGTTATGGAGCTCAATGAGTGTAAAGCAGCAGTTGGTGGTATTCAGGCAAAACTGGTAAAGAAGCCTGGTCTATAGAGAAGAGAAGGATGCTGGGCATAACACAGTAACACAGCAGAAATGGGGAGTAGGGAGGAGAGAGAGAGAGAGAGAGAGAGAGGGATTGGTTATTCCACTTATTTATGCATTCATTGGTTGACTCTTTTTTGTTATTCTTTATTGATCAAAGTATTACATATGTCTCCTTTTTCCCCAACTGACCTCTTCCCAAGCCACTCCCACCCCCAGTACATGCCCTCACCCCTCCCAGTAGTCTGTGTCCATTGGTTATGCTTACATGCATGCATACAAGTCCTTTGGTTGATCTCTTACCCTTCCCCACGCCTCTGCCTTCCCTCTGAGGTTTGATGGTCTGTTCGATGCTTCTCTGTCTCTGGATCTATTTTTGTTCAGCAGTTTATGTTGTTAATTATATTCCACAAATGAGTGAGATCATGTGATATTTGTCTTTCTCCAACTGACTTATTTCGCTTAGCATAATGCTCTCTCTGTCCATCCATGTTGTTGCGAATGGTAAGAGTTTCTTCTTTTTTATAGCGGCATAGTATTCCATTGTGTATATCCAGTTTTTAATCCACACCTCTGCTGATGGGCGAGTAGGCTGTTTCCAAATCTTAGCTATTTTAAATTGTGCTGCTATGAACATAGGGTGCATATATCCTTTTTGATTGGTGTTTCTGATTTCTTGGGATATATTCTTAGAAGTGGGGTTACTGGATCAAATGGGAATTCCATGTATATGCCCTGACCATGGATCAAACTTGCAACCTTGGTGTACATGGAAATCACTCTATCCAACTGAGCTACCCAGCCAGGGCCTAGTAATGTTGATCTTTACAGAAGATAATGGTTTCAATAGATAATTAATGAAATAACAAGTTACCATCACTTTGACTAGAATAATGAAATTACAGAATAGGCTTGTCCCTACACAAGATTTGCTAATACCTTAGTATTTCTTCAATCTTTTCTTTCTGGTAGACGTTTCTGCAAGATGATGACTTAGAAATACTATGTTTTTCTTCAGATTTATGAACCAGGTATTTTTTCCAAACAATTTAACAGCATGTCATGTAGTAGTTCAAGCTCTGAGGTCAGACATGCAATAAATAGCTCCTGCACAGATGTCTAAAATCTACTGTTTCCCACACATTCCCTCTAGTCTTTACATATACCACAAAAGCAACAATCAACCATAAAGAAAATTATGTCAATTCTTTCTCCTGAGTTTATTTTCCCCAAGTCAATTTCCCTCCATCTTAAATTTCAAGTAGATATTTTAAAGGATTTTGAATAAAAATGCAGTTTCATGTTTGTTTGTTTTCTTAAAATATGGACCATATATTTGATGATAATACTAAGTACTTTTAATTATGAGATCAGAAAAGCAAAGTTACTGTTCATGTAGTCAGTAGTCATCCCTACAACTATCTGTTTAGTGCTGTATATTAATGGAACACATTGTACAAAGCAATTGTCTAAAATAACTGACTAAATTTTTCTTGTTTTGATTAATTTAAGTAGGTTTTTTTGAGACATAGAGAAGCTAATAGTGTACCAGGAAGTTGATTAGACAGAAGTTTTCCATAGCAAGTAAATTAATTAATCTATTAATACTTCTGGTTTAAGTCTGCACGCTTAACTGTTTTTGCTCATAGAGAAGCTAAAATCAGTCAAAGACTACCCTCCTTTGTATAAATTCCTATGATGTATAAGATACTAGTGAAGTTTTCTATTGTCTTAAGGATCACATTGGTCAACTAATCACTCTCTTTGCCATGGTTACCAAGTATCTTTTCTTTGCCTGATTAAACTTGCAAAGTGAAAACAATTATATTTCCACTGACTATTCATTATACACACTGGAGGCTGCAAGTTAAAAATACTACCCATATTCTAATTATCATACCGCCTAGGGTATAATGAGTGCTGATCTTATAATTCCATTGGTCTTTATGTAAAATCTGATATAGCCCAGAAGATGCTTAATGTCTTATTCCAATTGGTCAGTAAATTAAAGTGATTGAATACAGGGATGATGTAATTTTTTTACTTTAATTCAAATTAACTTCATTTATAATTACCACATTCGCTATTATATGAGAAATTGTGTATTCAGAAGACATTTTTTTAATTTGAATTGGAGATAAAAGGAAAACATTAGCAAGTTTTGTTTATTATTATAATTAGTTATAATTAGGAACTTTAAAACATTCAAACACAATTGCCCAAAATCCCCATTTAAGAGAAATTTTATTTTATTTACTTTTAGCTGTGTTATAAAGCAGAAAATAAATGCTTGGTGCTTCTTTTCTTTCATTGTTTCTCTGAGAAGAAAAGGAACATATTAGCAGATAAATAACCTTGAAGGTGATTATTTAGTAAGATTTTAAACTGCTCGATTTACAGATTTGTGAGAAGTTACATCATCCTTCTACTTCCATATTAAAATTTATATATAAAGCCAATAAAATTTACATTAAATTATTTTAATTAACAAAATACCTACTGTATTTAGTATTTTTAGAAGAAAATTAACAGATTATTATTAGTGTATTTTATAACTAGTCCATATTTGGATGGCTTTGAAGGTTTGGGTTATGGTCTAGAAGTGGATCTCAAGGATGTATTTTGTCTTATTTTGTACAACTTGACAATTTTCTTTTAGATAATGAAGAGATTTTATCTCTACATTTCATCTTGCCTTTTTTTGGTAAAGGAAGTTCTATTTGTGAGATAAGAAAGCAATTGTTTTTCAGGTCTCCAACTACTCAGTCCAATTACTCAGCTGATTAGATCTGTGATGCTCACCACTCACCACCAATCATGGAGTATGAGCATTCTTCTCCCCATATATATGAGAATGAGCCTATTCTTATAGGAACCCCATATGACAGCTAATGAAATCTAAGTGATAAGTCAATATTCCAAATAAATGTCTATTTCAAAAGTGCAGTATCTTAAAACAGAATTTCATCATATCCTCGTACTTTTGCTGAGCTGACCACAATTCAGAAGCAGTAAATATTTGAACCCCATGCAAGATTAGTGCCATGATAGGCAAGCATCTTCATTAAGGGAGTTTTAAACAATGTCTTCTAAAAGAAAAATTTTAATATGCTTTTCTTAAGCTTGAATTGTTTTCTTATCCTATTATGAGTCATAATGTGATCTCACTATTGAAAACTACACATATCTGCAATGGCCAAGTGAATACAAGTAGATAATGGCTGTCTCAATATGAGAATTTTTAAATGAATTTATATTCTGATTTAGAACATAGCGTATGTGCTTGGCACAAGCTAGAAAGAGGTAAGTATTAAATAAAGAAAAAGGATTAGAAAAATTTTTCCATAACTACAGAATGGGAAAGAATATTTTCATGCTTGTTTTTTAGCCAAAGAAGTGATACCGTTTCTAATAATTTTATCATAGGACTAATTTATATCAGTTTCCATAGGAAGAGTTTTGACATATGTTTTTTACTCCTATGTTTGCCAAACAGACTAATGATGGGCAAACATAGAAGTTAGTATGTTATAAATACTTACAGAAGAAAGTGGCCATTGTGCTCACTGGAAGTCAGTGTTAGTCATATTATTATCATTCAAGTTTATTAACGATCTAGAAAACTCAGTAAATAATAAAATTTGCAGATGGCTCTGGTTATGACATTTTGCTCATAAAATTATATAGTAATTACTTTATTATCACTTTAATTTAACAATGACAGTGTTTTATGTTGATCTAATAATGCAAAAATAAAAAAAAATGAAATTTACCAGTGCATTTAGAAAACAACAGTAATATGATACATAATGAGAACATTTAATCATTTCTGGATGAGTGCATCTTAGATAACATTTAATTCTAATCTCTCTCAGAACCTTTATTAGATAAGTAAAAAGAAGATAGATAGTATTTCTACATTATACCAAGTAAGCATTTACTTTTCTCTTTCTATGTATTACTCTTTCAAATTAATCTCTATTTTCATTTCAATTAGAGGAAAGATAATAAAATGAGTGGACATCTCCATTTTATGGGGCACAAATCAAGTCGTAATAGTAGTGATGGTCATGGTGGTGTCATTGGTGTGGCAGTAACAGGATTACTACCAATACCACTACTAGATAACACTTATCTATAGCTCCCTATATGCCAGGTCCTATGTTAAATATTCTGTATACATTAAAAGCACTTAATGTTTGCAATAATGAATCTATTGTTTTTGTTATGATTTAAATTGTTGTAGGCTTACATGCTGTTTAATAGAAACACAGGAACACCTCTTCTAGATATCGTCAAATGTAACAGGTACAAACACCCTTAGGGCATTATACAGGTACCAACACCCTTAGAAGCAGATTGCCCCCAGCTTTCCACTACCAAGAAGTTTTGGATAAATTTTATAATTATATAGCTCATATTGAATGCTACTTACTATTTGGTGATCAAAAATTGGGAAGAAAAGCACATTGCATAAGGGACACAGAAAACTCACCTTGTGAAAAATGACATTCAATCTGTGTCCAGGGCTGAAACTCTGTGGTTGATTAGAATGATTATTTGCAAATCAATTATGAGTTATTAAATGCTTATGCCTACAACTGAAAAACTGATACTGATTTCAATAGGAAGAGTTTAAACATACAAAAACAGACTAATGTTGGAGAAACATAGCAGATATTAAGTTACAAATACAGAAGACAGAGGCCTTTTTGCTCATCGGCTATCAGTCACATTATTAGTCATATTCTTGTTAGTCCAATGCTAATTAAAACAGTCTTGGTAAATTGAGAAAAAATTGATCAAATTATATATATATACACACACATATATATACAGTATATGTGAGTGTATACATATATATGTATATATGTGTATATATATATGTATATACACACACACACACATACACACACACACACACACACACATATATATATACCTGCAAGTCTATTTTCATATCATGAAATTCTTTCTGTCTGCTATAACTTGGCTTTTGCATTTGGCATATTATTTATAGTGTTGTGTATTATTAGCTTTGTATTAATATCTTAAAATATAACTCCAAGATAAACCTTATATTTCTTGAGTTCTGGATGTACATATGAAACTGAAGCAGATTACAGCATGCATTACATGAATATTTGATCAATTGCTCAGTTAATACCAGATTTGATTTCATAGACTTCTTAAATCAAAAATTAAAAATTTCATAGTAACTATAGTTATAATCCAAATATTACTTCCTAAATTTACTAATAATATACTTTATATATGCATATATTCAAATGATATATAGTTGAGCTAGTGTAAATAGTACTAAAAATGTCTGATAAGGCAATAAGAAAGACACAAACCTCTTCTTAGCCTTTTAGAGTTCTCTTTAGAATTGCCTGACCCACTGGAGCACAAAGATATAATGTCTTTTGGAAAAGCATCATTCATATCTTAAAAAGGCTATTTGCCAAGTTCATTTAAGTGATATTACCACCATGAACTGAAGTTGGGATTTACCAGTTGGCCTATATATTACTTATATTTACTAAAAGGTTATTTCAAGCATGTAGCCCTACAGGTCACAATATAACCATCCCCCAACGTTATAATAATTGATTATAGCAAAAGTCAAGTGGGTAGCATAAGAAACTCACAGCTATGACTGAACTCCATTAAACACATTCACAATGTCAAAGTCAATTGCTTCTGGCAGTGTCATTCCTGTTGATCAAAAGGTAATGGGAAGTGACTAGCACTATCACAAATACTCGATTGTAAACAGAATATTCTTCAATGCTTAAGTGACCATGTTGATAGCCAGTTCTCATAATAGTCAAATCAAGCCAAGTCTTTTTCAGCTTTCAGACACATGCCTATGTTTGACAGCAGCAAATCTCCCCTTAAGGACTTTGAATGTATCAGTATGTACAAAACTGAACTTAGTGTTTCCTCTTTCCCAAGCCAAATTCCTCATATTCTTGACTTTGTTATGTGAGTGACTGGAATCGCCATTGATCAGTCTCAGTCATAGAGTAAGAAACTTGGAAATGGTTAACAACTACACTCAATGCCTCATCATGAATTGTATTTGTATGATTGAAATCTTGTCAGTATCCCATAAAATAGAATGTCTGAGCCCTTAGCTTCTGTGTCAACTCTACCACCAGTATCAGATATATCTGGGCTTTCCATCAGCTTATTTCTAATTGGATGGTCTGAAAAATGTTTCTCTTTACTCCACCACTTTGTCATTGCTATTTTCTCAACAAAGAAGTATGATTTATGGCACCATCAGGAAGTCTAAATGTATAATATAAAAATATTCATAAATTCCTCATTGCCTGCAATATTACTTTTTTTCCATAACAAACTAAATGCCTTTTCATGTATTCAACCTAATGTTCTAGTCTCTTTTCATGGTATTTACTTCTGGTACATACATTTTCCTTATCATTACAAATTAAATTATTCATGCACTTATCCAACAAATATCCATTGAGTTCTCACTATGTATTTGACATTGGTTTAGGTCCTGAAGTTACAAGAGTGAACCTGTGTGCAACTTATCACACCTGTCTCTCACCTCCTTCAGATTTTATTCAAATGCCACTTTCTAATTCAGGTCTGCTTTGACTACTATATTTAAAATTTCACCTCACAAAAATCCACTTTCTTTCTCATCTTGATTTAACTTTTCCCCATAGCTTTTTAATCCCAAAAGTACTATATATTCTAGATAGTTTGTTTATATCTCTTCCTCCACTATAAAATCAGCTCATTGAGGTCTTAGATTTTCGTCCTCTAGAAGTCAGTAAGGACAGTGAACAGCTCTAGTATGTGAATTATTCCCCAAAGGAAAGGTGGATTTTATATAATTCAAGCTAATATTTTACAGTAAATTTATTGCTGCCCAAGTGGAGAGATTATTTTCTCCATTGTCAATCCTAAATGATCTTCATTTTATTTTATTAACAAAGGTAAAGGATTTATGTATATCTCTACATCCCTTTTCCCATAATTCAATTATATTCATTTTATATGTCAAGCCCTGTCTCAAATAACTCCTTCCTGTGAAGCCCTCTTGATATTCCTGGTAGAATTGCTTTCTTACCTGTATGTGACACCAAATAATAAGTAATGATTCTGAACAAATATTTATCATAGTGTAAACACAATTTATTTTAATTTTACTCGCCGTTATGTAGCATTGGGTGGGGTGAAAAAAGGGTAAGCACGCATTACCCTGCACAATCAGAATTTCTTAGAGAATATTATATTTCCCCACTGGAGAAGAGATAAAAAAAGTCACATGAACTATATTTGTGGCTCAGATGAGCACCGTTTAATTTAAAGTTTAAAACACTACATTAAAAATGTCCAAGATATGCTGTTATTTTGATAAAATAATAAAGAAAATATGGAACAGTGCATTGGTTTTGCTTGAGGAAAAATTGTGATGAAAATCTTTATTGCTTATTCTATTTTTTTTTTACTTGGATCATATGAATATATTACATATAAAATGAAAACAAATACAGTCACCCCTTCCATTTTGTATTGGTCAGCATAAAAAGTAGAAACACCTTCTTATTTCTAGAACAATTAAAAATCGGATTCTTTAGAATAGTTGAGCTGACATATTTAGACATTAAGTCCTAAGAGGGAATAAGCTTAAGTGAGTTAAATACTTGATTTTTTTGTGTGTAATATCCATGAGAAATATTAAAACAATATTCATTCAGTTAAAAATACTTATTGAGTTTCCATGCTAAGTATTGGTGTAGTATTAACTCGACTACATTTTCTATCACTCTTGGAAATTCAGGGAAAACCAAAATAAATTATTAAAATGACCATATGCTACATGTAACAAGTGCTGTGTTAGGAAAACTGAGGATAGATGCAATAGAGAATGAAAAGAAAGTCCTTTTAATGGAGATAATACCTATGCTGAAGACCAAGAACGACAAGGAATCATTTGTGAATGAAGAGCAGGGGATTCATGTTCCTGGAAGAGGTAATGACTTGTTCAAATATTCAGAGGTAGTAAGGAGACCACTGTGGCTCTACTAACATTGGGGAAACTTGACAAACATAAGGAGAGTAGCATGATATGAGGCTGAAAAGATTTGGGGACACCAGTCCCTGCAAGATCTTATAAGATGAGATAGGAGTTTGGATTTTACACCAAGTTTAGTGGACCTTATAAACACAGATGTATTCTACCTTATTCTCTCTTTCAGGCACCATTCTTGCTACATCCTCATGGCACCTTTTCCTATTTTTTATTTCCCTCTGTAAAATAAGTTATAACCGACTTTGGTTTTCTAACCTATGATTTAGCTGACAGGAAATGAAGATAGACAAAATCTTTAAGCTCATATGGCCTTTACAATATTGCCTGGATTTCAAAGGACCTGACAACAAAGATTGTTTAAATCCTAAACAGAAAACTGATCTCGTCCAGGATAATGTTTCACAGGTGCAGATGACAGGTGGGCACTAAAGAAATCTGCTGACTTCAGCATGCCGAAAATACATAGTTTATTTATGTTATATTCATGCATTTCTCTTAAAATAACCTAACACTTGAAATTCCCAGAAATCTTGTAAAACAAAATGAAACCAAATATTTTCCAAGAACAAATCTGGTTCCTAGTTGAAAACAATGAATTATATAACAGAACTCCTTAAGCAATATTACATAATTATTATTGTGTGTGTGAAAATTTGCATATCATTTGCATGTACTAAGTATTCCATTGCTGCTTCTATAGTTTTGCAATAATTACCAACACTATGTAAAATGCTAAAATAATAATTGAAATCACCAATACAATTTTTTCTATGCCTAAATTTCAATCACATTTAATAATTTCTTAATTTGATGAATGCATCTATTCTAAATTACATTATTATAGACTAATTTGTACTTTTCAAATGTGATTGTCATTTCTATAAGGGTTTTCTTTTTAAAAAAAGGAATATAAAAATAAAAAATGACATTCGATGAGTACACTGAAATTAATTCTCAATTTTCACATTCTAAGGGAATAGACACATCTAATTAAAATATCCATCAACTTTACACCATTTAACTATGTGCCTTTAGCAGTTTATTAAATTCACATGGAGGAAAAATATAGTCTAGCAGTATTTTCTCAAGTGTAGTATTAAGAACACCTGCAGTGTCTTGACACTGCAAATTACCAGATATGACCATTCCTGAGATTTATTGTGGGAACCTGGAATCAGCATTTTGAGATGAACCCTTGTGATTCTTTTTCAGACTCAGGTGAACTACCCAGCAGGCACTGGGAAATCTGTCTTACAGTGAAGGCTCTCTAGTGGGCAAATACCCAAGAAAGTAGGGTTTGTATTTTTGCATTTGCATAAAGGCAAAAAAATCCTCTGATATAAACAGCTTTTAACCTATTACCTAATAATTACTGGAGGGGACGTCCCTGGGCAAAGCACATTGCAGGTGCATTTCCTTTTTTCTCATTTCTAGCACATGGCTGTAGAATGAAGGATTTATAATAATTAAGCTCAGCTATCTTCTCTTACAGAATTATAGTGAGAATTATCTGTGTCCTGTTGAAATTCAGACATGAAGGAAAATACCATTACATAAGTGTAATGAAAATGAAAAATATGCACTCCACATAATTACAAAATACGAAATATAAGCAATCCATATCCCAATGGCCATACACATTAAGAATTTGCTGTACTACTAAAAAAGTGTAACTTCCAAAGAAAAACAGTCTGATATGGAACAACAAACCAACTAATGAAACTTGAATTATGTCAAAGCAAATTAACTCCTAACCAACCAGAGCTAATGAATAATAGTAACTAGTACTTCTTTAGACCTTTCCATTATGTCAGTATTGTAAGACTTTTTGGAGAGTAACTCATTCTATCCTCACAACCATCTTAATCAACAGCAAATATTATTCTCCCTGATTTACCAATGAGGGAATTAAAGCACAAGAAGGTTAAATAAGTTCCTGATACTGAGGCTTACACAGCTCCCAAATGTCTGAACTAGTATTGAACCTAAGCAGTTTGACACATGACAATTTTATTCTACTGACTCAATAAATGTAACCCAGAACTTATTAACTTCTTATGCATACACTTAAGAAAAAATTCTCAATCATTTGCAGGTGTTACACAGACATACCTTTCAAGGTTTCACAATAGCTAATATTCCCAACTGACCATTTTATTTGTTTAAAGTAGAAATCCAGTCCTCAGACTAATAAGCCATATGTAAAAGTCCATTGTCAGCTGTTTTATGCATGTACAAATAGAGCATAACAATAAAGGCATAGGCATTATAAAAAAGAACCAAATGGACATTTGCCATCACTCAATTTCTTAGTCAATAATGCTGAGTTTAGTTGAAGCTACACCGCATATCATATCTGGAAAGTTACAGTAGCCCTCCTCCCCGACTCATCGCCCTCCCAACTAGTTTATACACATTTTTACTTGTCTCTTCCATTCTTTTCTTTGTATTTTAGCCAGAGTTACCTGATCCAAAAACCAATCCAATTAGGTACCTACTCTTGACTTTAAGATTCTCATGCCAATTCCCATTACTTTAGGAATGATTTTCCTATTTTTTTTTCTGAACAGAACAGGTCTTGTAATTTTACAGTTTCTATTGCACCATATATCTTTAATTCATAAGACTGGTCACAATTAAAATTTTATTACTTGGATGTTTATTTGATTAAGATCTGTCTTCTATCCTAATGAAAAGATCTGTTAGTCCAGGGACTGAGAATTTTTAATTTTGTGCTTGCTTAGTTAAATGAAACTTGGAATCAATGGCATCTAAGTAAATAAAGTTGTCTAAAATTCCTTAAAAATAAACACTTAAGCAAATTGACATTGAATAGACATACTTACCTTTGGAATAACAATGGTGACATAATTTCACCCTCATAATACAATCATCTATTATATCAGTGAAAACATACACACCTTTCCCCAGAAGTGGAGCTCCAAAACTTCATCAGTCACTGCACCCATCCCTGGGTGATGTTCACTTCTTCAGGCCAATTAAAATCTCATCTCGAGCCCTGGCTGTTTTGGCTCAGTGGATAGAGAGTGTCAGCCTGCAGACTGAAGGGTCCCAGGTTCAATTCTGGGCAAGGGCACATGCCCAGGTTGTGGGCTTGATCCCCAGTAGGGGGCATGCAGGAGGCAGCTGATCAATGATTCTGTCTCATCATTGATTCTTCTCTCTCTTCCTCTCTGAAATCAATAAAAATATATTTTTTAAAATCTCATCTTGATAAATTGTAGTCTATGAAATACATTATACATGTAAGCACCTCCAACCCATCTATAAAAAATTATACAGGAAAGTTTGTTTAAAATTCTGCAAACATTGAAGATTTCTCTTCCTATACTTCATCAGAGTAAATTAGTGGGACTGCAAAGCTACCACAGTTCACCTCTGACTGGTGATAGCATATTCTGAAGAGCCTTTTATAAATCAGGCCAAATTATTGTTTTCCTTGTTGGTTGATTGGCTATAAAGAACTCACATGGAGGCTATAATTACTGAAGCAGAAGTAGATGCACTGGACTTGTGAGCTAACTACTTGTGGGTGATATACTGTTGATGATGTCTGAATATATGGCTAGATGGGTCAGATATAATCGAATTTATGAAGGAAGCTCAGTTTATGGGGCCACTGAGGTTTCTAGTGGAAAGCATGCAGCCTTTACCATGGTTCAATAGCAAGCAACATTTATTTCTATTTTTCAGAAGCAGAATAGCTACGTGAAGAAGACATAGCTTTGCTCTAAAATCCCAAATTCATTTGCTGTTACTCTACGGTTGAGGTGTCCCATGGTTACCAGCCAGCATTACATTCTACCAAAAATAAAATAATTTGGGAAACATGAAATCACCTGAGTCATAAAAGCATTCTATCCTGGATCATTTGGTGAGCTTTCTTTTTTTTTCTGGACTGCTTTTAAAATGACAACCTCAGATAATCTTTGAATAGTCAAAGCTTGTAATAAGTGTACTTTCTTTCTAGTCCCAGAAAATAGTAGACATAGCAACTTGTTTTCAATTAGACAAGGATATCCTAAATGCTCTGCACACTTGAATCATCAAGCTTTCACTGGAGTGAAGGCCATTGAATTCCCATGAGTTTATTTTCCACTTTATGACCCACGTGAATCTTTGTGTGGCATTAAAATACTTCATAGTTCCAGATCACTGTCCTAATGTTATCAATCCAGTGGATTAAAGTCCTATTTTAAGGAATGATGAGATCAATGTTTCTGATGACTAAATTTTATATAAGAACTAGTGGCCCAGTGCATAGATTCATACACATTAAAAGGAAATTAATTAGAAGAAATATTTTGATATCACTGTTTGCCCTTTCTCTATAATAGAAGTGTCAAGCAAATTCATAATTGACATTGACAGATCAAAACACATGCATGCAATTGGCGGGAGTGAGAGCTTTATATGTATCGCACATGTACAAGTCAACTTAGCATTTTATCCTATATAATAAAGATGTAATATGCAAATGGTCATTACATAATGACCATGTAATGACCAGATCATGGATCAGCAGGAAGGTGGGGCAGCTTGTAGCGGGTGGTGGAGAGCTACAGGACGGGGCAGGGCAGCAAGCTATGAGGGGGTGCGGGAGGGAGAGGGGATGGGGGGAGCTACAGGAGGGCGGCAGCAAGCTACTGATGCAGGGATTTGTGTGCAGGGCTACTAGTATATATAGAATAAACTTGCTTAGTTAGACTGGCTTTTTGATTTAGCTAAACTTTTTCCAGCCCAGTGAAGCACCCCAACTTCTCTTTCAGGTAATTGTAAGCAACACAGCAGTAAATATCAACATGAAGCAGATTATTATTGTAGATCATGCAGGGAGAATGAAGGGTAAAATATTTAACTGCAGCAGTGTTTGACTATATTCTTCACAGTGAGAAAACCTGAAGTCATTTTCAAGGTCCACCATTTCTTACTTCTTTTCAGTTGGGTCAAATTTCTAAATTTTCTACATCTCTGTTTTCCAGCTAATGAAAAGAAATAGGATTCAACTGAGTCTCCTATTTACCTACTCCAGGACTTCTATGAGGTTCAAATGAGAGGAGGCATGGGAAAATGCTTCACAGACATTTGGTTAAAGTGTAAAATGTTTGCACCTGGCTATAAAGCAAGTCGTGTTCCTGGGCTGAAGAAACTCCAAGGAGGCTAGTTGCTAGGAAGAGGAAGTCAGGTGTTGCTACGTGACATCATTTCCTGGAGCCCTCCCACAGTCCCTCCCCAGCCCTGACTGTGCACCAATGGGGTCCCTCAGCCTGGCCTGTGCCCTCTCACAATCCAGGACCCTCAGGGGATGTTGGAGAGTCGGTTTCAGGCCGAAGGCAGAACAACCAGTCATTATGTTGCACACTGACTACCTGGGGACAAACACTCAATGCAGGAGCTGCCCCCTGGTTGTCAGTGCACTCCCACTGATGGAGCACCGCTCAGCCAGAAGACGGGCTCATAGCTGGCGAATGCAGTGGGGGCTGGCAGGAGTCTCTCCTGCCTCCACAGCAGTTGGACATCCCCCAAGGGCTCCCAGACTGTGAGAGGGCACAGGCCAGGATGAGGGACCCCGCCTCCCCCGAGGGCACAAATTTCATCACTGGGCCTCTAGTATATAGATATTAAGGAATATACATCGTTCTGAAACAATATGGTAACTGTGTGTTGTTAACCATGCCAGTTAACCATGCCAGTTTTCCCACAGTTTTCTTCTGTGGGAAAAAAAGCTTTGCTAGATTATTTCTACACACCAGGTACCAGGGTTTTTATAGTTTCACTCAAGTAATAAAACCATATATGGGACTACATTTTTTATTTGTTTTCCTACATAGTTAAATATTAAGACGCATCTGTCATATCAATAAGTTAATCTCAAACAAGTTTAATTTAGATGTGATAGGAATAACTCTCCTTGTATTTTTCAAGTATTTGTGTGTCACTGATTTGCCATTTTTTAAGGACTATAGTACTGCTTTTAATGTACAATTCTGGGAAGACAGGAGAGCAACAGTGGGTTTCTCACTTCATACTTTCAACAGGAACAATGAATTTACAGGTCAGGAGCCAATGTGAGGTTCAGCCAATGTCTGAGTATGTCTACTACAACCAGGTATATAGGTCCCAGGAAATAAATACAAAATAAATTCTGAAACCCACCGGGCCCACTGCAAGATGAATTTGGTCCTAAACTACATTTATTACCTTGTCCCATTAGACCTGCTCTGGCCAGGAAACTACATTAACCTTCAGTGTTCTCTGTGATTGGTATATTAGTTCAGAGGATGGTTGAATAAACCCTAAAATATTGAGGTATTTTCTCTGCTACAGTGCACAGCTACCCTGCTAAATGGTTGCATGTCCCTTTAGGGAAAAAAGGAAAGAAGATTTACAGAATATGTTGGTTTATAATTTCAAGACTTCCCCCCCCCAAATACCAGGCCTCCTTTTTCTCAAGGGCCTCTGAATCTATGAACATACTTAGTGCTGAGAATTAGATAATTATTCATGATTGTATTTTAAAGGTAGTTCAAAGTCAGGTTTAGAAAAAAATATATTTTTCTTTGTTTCTCCAGCTTATAGATAAAAATAAAATGCAGTTGACTGACCCTCAATTTTGGTCAGAGGAATGTAATAATCATTGTCATTGCTAAATATCCATTTGGGTCAAATAAATCTTATTATCAGTTTAGTATTATTGTCCAATATAGTAATAATATCAATCTGTTTTTGTAGATAAGTGCAATGTGTTTATTTTGGTTACCTGCATACCTTGGTTAAATGCTACTATTTTGCTATCAGCCACTTAAGATAAAATCACACATGGTAGTATCACCCATCATTATCCCCACCCACAAGAAATAGTTACTATGTCATTCTCACCAATGTAGATTTCAAATATTTTGCCAAGGACCTGTTCTCAGTTAATATATGCCTATTCAACATTAATCTGCTTAAGTGTTTAACTTATTTTTAAGGATTTTTTGTCAACTTTATTTACTTAGACGCCATTGATTCAAAGTTCATTTAACTAAGCAAATACTCCCTGATATATGACTTAAAACAATAAATGCAGAATAACCTTTAAGTGTGATCACATCAATAAATTCACTTCAATCTGTATTCCACCTGGGATAGCACCTTCAGAATCCATTACATAAATATTCCCCAACATTTGTCAATATAGATAAGCAAATTACTGCTATTCCTTTAGTGTATAAGTCTTTTCTGAATTTGACTTTGATATTTTTCCATTGAGATATAGAGAGATACGTTCCAAAATGTAGGTCTGGGGGCAATTAGACATAAAGGAGAAGCTGAAAGAATTGAAACCTCAGGTTGCATCATTCTACAATGTTTAAGGCCCAAAAGACAGAGAAGGGGCAAAGGAGATTCTGTGAGGTTAGATCTGAATCTTATAAAATACTTCCAATCAAATTTTGGGGTTCTCACTATTTCTTACAAGGGTCCTGGTAATTCTGTAAATTCAACCTATGTTGTATTGGAGTAACACGATCATAACTGATAGAAATTTTTGCTGTCTCTATTCTGTAGCTATGAGAGAAAGGAAGACGTCTCTGCTTTCTATAATCTAGTATCAAGCTGAGATTTTCAAACTTTTGGTTTGGCATTTTATTTCTTTAAGATTTCTAGAACAGTTAGAAACTATCTGTTAACACTGAATCTTTCTATTCTTCATGATGATTTATTAAAATTTGTACATTATTTACCAAAACCCTACTTTTAATTAATGCTTTATTTCAGTTAATAAAGTAGCTGTTTCACCACAGTATGCCATAAATAATCAGTGTACCAGCATCAAAAGTTAAATGGAGCATCACTAAATCAAAATTCAATTAGGTAAGAGAACAATTCCTAGATTTTCAATTTCTTAAGAATATGTTAACCTGATATGTCCTCTGATAATAATTCTTTCAGTAAAGGTTTAGCAGTTTAAGGCAACATAATCCCCCAGTTCAACCCCAAGCAATTCTTCGGGAAGGAGGTTAAAATAAAGAAATTGGTAAGATTACAAAATTTCTGAGAGGAGCAGAGAATCAGGCTTTCCTATCCCACAGAAAGAATCAGCAGCGGTCGTAAATGTGTTACCATAACACATGATATTCTAAAGGCAGCATGGATAAAGCTGCCCACCCTTCAGCACCTACAATATTTTTCCAGGTCTAGAACAAGTTTACATGCTTAACAGAATATTCAGTAACTTCATATGTTGTTATTGCCTTATTGTTGCTTCTTTCTGCTTCAAAATTTTTTTATGGAGATGCTTCTCCTTAGAAACCACCTGTAGAACTCAGGTTGCAAGAGTATCTGGGAAAGATAATTTTTAGCCTTTTGTCTCTATATTATATAAGGGCAAGCTCAAAAGGGGTTCAAATAGGTTATGACTGAGAAAAGTTCTATTTAACATAGTTGGAGAAAGGCATTTAAAGCAGAAGAACTGGAGGTGAAAAAGATTGCACACTATCCAAAAGTAATATGCCTCAAACATTACAACTCACAATGTTGCATTAAAAAATTACTCCAGTCTAAGAGTTGAGGAAATGCTTTCTCTGCTTTTTTAAGATTTACAATGCATACTAATTATTCCGGGAAAATCTTCACTTAATATACCTCTGACAATCTTTCAGCCCAGGATTTTTCAAATTTATTTATCCAGATTAATGTTGTTTTGCATAATACCTCTTCATCATGCCACACAACAGCATCTATGGAGCATGGTTTAGGCTTCAGAAAAATGGTTAAAGGTAAGGCTGCTGATGCCTGATGTCTTGTTTGTCTTATTAAGAGAATTGGAACTTTATGTCAATAAAGGAAGTATCACTGAAAAGTTGTAAGCAGTAGTATGATACAATAAGATTTAATTTATATCACAGGCACCCACATAAAGCAAGTAGGCCAGTTAAGACATTGTTTCTTTAGTCTAGATAAGATAAAATGAAATTGAAATTGTATGTGTTAATATCTGAGGAAATTCCTACAAAGGCCAAAAAATAAAAATAAAAGGAAGTTTCAAGTGCTCAGTTGCAGCTACTAGGAGGATAAAAGGTAGCTTGCATTCCACTGTCCACCCTCACCTCTCACTTGTCCCTATTTCCTTGCTGGCTTTTGAGGAAGTTCCAATTTAGCCCTTGATCACATCAGAAAACAAAGCAAAAAGAAAAATTTCCCTGAATGCTAAGGAATAGCAGAAGCCATGGGTACACGTTCCAAAGGCCAAAACAAGGGGAGAAAGGAGCAGTTAGAGACTAGAAGACAAGACGAAGGGACATGCTGCATTGAACAACAGTGTTAAAATCAAAACAGTGTTCAAATAAAACATGGGCACAAGAGTAAATTGTCCCTAATGATAAGGTTGATATAAATTATACTTTTATTTTGATTATATTTGAAACTTGATCTTTCTGTGCTTGGGCACATTTTGCTGAGTAACAATGCAGTTTATGCATTGCCATCTAATGAGAGGGTCAGGAGAGATAGAGACCATAACAAAATTAGTATTATAAATACTTAAGCCAGTGATGATGGGAAGAGGAAAAAGAAGGCACAAAATAGATAATAATATTAGATCATATATTATCTAGTATTATAAGACACCTTAATCTTTTTGTCATTATTAGAGATAGCTCAGAGATAAATATAATTTGTTGCAGTTTCAAGATTTTTGCCGTTATTATAAAAATTATCTAGTCAGTGAAATTAATATCAATGGTCCAAAACTTTAATATATTGCTGAACTAGCACAAGTAAGATGCTTATATATTTCTATGCTAGTTTAATAATGTTTTTTAAAGATTTAGCTCCCAGCAGGAAAAGCATTTTAATTTGACAGCAAAAGGTGATATTGAACATCTTGCTCATAGATATTTTTTTCCTTGAAAGTTGATAGATTTGAGATGAGTAGATAAAATATAAAACCCTCAAGTCAATGTTTTATAGATAAGTAGGGGAAACTGTGTTGAATTATATTAAATAATTCATGAAAACTAAAACATCTATTAGCAACATATAATTTGTATTTGTGACTGTACTCTTATACTATCACATCCTGGCTTTATTTCTTATGAAATCTTTTGGGATAAACCTTAGAATTAACTACTTAATTTAATTATAAACCCTCTAGCAAATGTTATAGTTATTATCTTAACAGGGTAACACATTATGTATACATATTTTAGCATTATAAATGTAAAAACTACTTTGGTGTATTTTTGATTGGTGAAGGAGTTTTCCATCACAAACAAAAATATTGTAGCCATTTCTATAGCAAATGATTCAGTACATTTTGTTTTTAGAAACAAACAAATAAAACAAGAATCTTTTAAGAAAACATATGTATTTAAAAGTTATCTAGTCAATAATAGAGTACACACAAGCTAATAAAATAGTTTTCTAATTAACTGAAATAGTACTAAAATGAAATTAGGAAAACAATTCCATTTACAATAGCACCAAAGGAATAAAATACTTGTGAATAAACTAAACTAAGATGGTTGTCATTGACTGAATTTTTGTGCCCTGCCCCCAAATTCATATGCTGAAAATTAACTGCCAATGTGATGCTATTTGGAGGTGGGGCTTTTGGAGTGATTAGATCATAAGGATGGAACCTCATGAATGGGATTAGTGCCCTTATAAAACAGGTGCCCTTGCCCTGGCCAGGTGGATCAGTTGGTGTTGCCTATATAGAAAGGTCATGGGTTTGTTCTCCATCGGGGCACATACCTGGGTTCTGGGTTTGTGTTGGGGCACCTACAAGAGGAAGCTGATCTATGTTTCTCTCTCACATCAATGTATCTCTCTCTTCTCTCTCTCAAATCAATAGACATGCCATCTGGTGAGGATTAAAAAAAAAGAGGTGCCCTCATAAAAGCTGTAATGTTCTTTCTGATGTTCCCATTTAGCTAAGCTGTAGTCCCCAGTTATTCAATAAAGCACTAATCTAGGTGTCAGTGTAAAGGTATTTTGTAGGTTTGAATAAAGTATGTAATCAGTAGGTAAGGGAGATTATCCTTGGTAATCCAGGTGGGCCTGATTTTATTAGTTGAAAGGCCTTAAAAGAATGAAGTTTCCCTAAGTGAAAAATAAATTCAGCCTATGGGCAGCAGCTTTAGGTCATGAGTTTCAATCTCCACTTCCTGGTGGCCTGCCCTATGGATATTGAACAATCCTAGCCAAGTCTCACAATCACATAAGCCAATTCCTTGCATTAAATCTCTTGACCTATATCCTTACTGGTTCTCCTCTAATGGAAATTTGGCTGATACAAATTATCAAACACAAGATGTCCAACTTCCAACCAAAATAAGAAAATACAGAGGAATCAAGGGGGAAACAGAACTCCAATATATTGTCAAGAGAGAAATCAATAATGTGTAGGCTTAGAAAAAAATCCTAGGGTTGGTATTAACAGACAGGGAAATTAAAATGTTATGATTAATATGTTAATAATTTTAGTGGTAAAGATAGCATATGTGAACACATGTGAAATTTTAACAAAGATATACATATATGTATGTATATATATATGACTATCCTTTAAGAATAAATAATATTTTTTCAGATAACACAATAAAACAAATTATCAAAAACAAAACAAGAAATATTAAATAAATTTCTTTGATATGTAAAATTACTAGGTCCATTTATTAACTATAACTGCAAAGTGTTTAAATTTCCATTCTATGTTTATAGGCGAATCTACATGGAATGTAAAATTATACTCAGAAGGCTATTTGTTGTATATGACATAAAAATACAGGTTAAAGCAATAAAATAATACCATCAACACATCATGTCTAATGTATTAACTATGTATTAATTCTATCAATACATCAAAGACAGTTTGCTGCAATCACCACCTGAAAAGTCAATAGTTGCCAACTAGAAAAGGGACAGCACACATTTATTTTTCCAAGAGATTTGCTCTTACTAACTTAGAACACACATTTTAAAAGCTTGTGTTTCAAGTCTCTGTACCTCACAATGACTCTTATTTTTTCTTCTATTTTAGTCTTTTTATGCTTTTCTCACTGATTCACCCTTTTAGTTTGCACATTCTCTTGTAATACATTATCATATGCAATCTTTTTACTGAAAATATTTATTGGCTTACAAACCACTCTCTCTCTTTAATATGGCTTTGATTTTCACTACTCTGTGCCTTGTTTTGGTTTTATAGATTTACTCTAAAAGAGAAAGTTAATTTCTCTTCTCAAGATTATGTGGGTTTTAAGACATTTCTAAAAATGAGATATTTTTAATGATTTTAAGTTTGCCTATATGAATCAGAGTATTGGAAACTATTTCTTTAAACTCACTTGAATAAAATCCCATACACCTTCAAGGATCTACACAATCTACATGAAATATATTATCTAATTATCCATCATTTCTCTCATCTTATTTTTAGTCATTTTTTAAATTAGCACATTGCTTGCTCTACTAAATCTGCTTTCATCACAATTTCCTAACTCATCAACTACTTATCTGCCTATCACCTTACTTTTGTTGTTTCATCTTCCTGCTATGCTGTTCTCTCCAAAAATCTACATAGTTTGCGCACTCATATTTGTTTTGTTTTTTGGTCTCTGAAAAAATGTCAACTAGCACAGAGGAATTCTCTGATTACCTCCATTCACTGTAGATCCCCCTTACTCTACTTATTTCTTGGCTTATACTTTTCAAATGACAACTTGATAAGTATTTTTAAAAGATTTTTTAAATTGATTTTTATAAAGAGAGAAACACTGATAGGCTGCATCCTGCATGCCTCCTATTGGGGATCAAGCCCAAAAATCCAGGCTTGTACCCAGACTGGAAATTGAACCAATAATCTTTAATACAAGGAACTATGCCCAACCAACTGAGCCACACCAGCCAGGGCAACAAGTTAGGATTCTTTAAGCATCATGAGAAGGGAGACTGTTTGTTTCTTGGTTGTATCCCTAGCAAGCAGAAGGATCTGGCACAAAACTGGCTTCAATAAATATTTGTAAAATAAATGAATGAATAAATGAATGTCAGACACTACAATAAATCTTTTTTCCATTCATTTTTTAATTAGAGTCACATATCAACTGATTTTATAGATGAGGAATTTGAAGTGTGAAAATGTTAACATAATTTGTCTGATATTAACTCTGCTAATCTGCCAGGAGTAACCAGCCATGATGTTCAAAGACTGTCCTTCCTGACATATGTCATACTTGGTGCACTTTAAAAAATGAGGAAAAGATCAAGGAGAAATATTGGAACAAAATAGAATATTCAAGAGTCTCAGGGTAAAGTAAGATTAAAAGTAGAGAATAGGGATTCTGTACTGAAAAGTAATTAGAGAAGTGATATCAGATAATGGTGGCAGAAAAAGAGGAACGAGGTGACGAAGAAAAAAGAAAGAGAGCATCTTTCACATGAATGAGAATTTTTTTTTACATAGAAAAACTGTCCTGTGAGTTTTTTGTCTAGACAAATTTTAGAAGAGGGATGACTGTCTCTGTCAAGTATATTCCAAAAGGTATTTCTACATTACTTTTGTGTTTGAATTACTAGTTGAAATAAAGACTAACTTGTAACATTTGTCTGTTGATTAATGTTTCTAGTCCTCAGAAGAAATAGTATTCACATAGCTTTCCTCTTTTTATCCAAGCCAAGTAACCTCAAATCTACTAAGCATTTAACACTATGCTGACTATGACAGTGATGAGACCAATTACTAGACACCTGGCTTTCCTCTTGAATCAGAATATTCATTTTATCCAATTCCACCTATAAAGAAAAATAAGGTGTTATGGAAAGAACAATAGCCCCTGAGTAAGAAGTTAAATTGGTCTAATTCTTCCACTTTAAAGCTGGTGAATTTACTTAAATTATCAAGCCTATAATGCGGATAAAATATATTGTTTTGATTACCCCAGAGCTTTGTGATGAGTTAATGAATGTGAAAGGTTTTAAATGAACAGTCTATTCAGTTATAAGAAATTTGCATTCAATAGATAATTTTTTGTTGTTTTTACTCTGAGTAGATGCTTTGATTTCTGGATTCCTTGTAATTGTTATTTATTTTTTTTAAATCATATTTTCCACAACCTTGTCTTAAAAATTGTAATGTAGCCTAGATCTCATAAGGCCTTTCTCAGAATATTAGTTTATCTTTCATATTTCAAGTCACATAAACTAAATCCTCATGTGGAAATGTCAGGGGATTAAGAGAAAAGAGAAAAAAAAGATTACTACATAAGTGTTATATTTTCTTTTCAGATTTTCAAGGAATTGTCATAGGTAAATATAGCTATTCCCTTACCATGCCACTCTAATAAGAGTGATCTCTGAATAATAAGACAAAAATACCTGCATGTTGAACTTGGGGGTTTCTATAAACTGAAGTCACAACTTGTTATGAAGCTTTAGTGGAGGGACTCTTGATACCAGGAGAGAGAGAGAGAGAGAGAGAGAGAGAGAGAGAGAGAGAGAGAGAGAGAGAGAGAGATAAACCCTTTTTTGAGTTTTGATTTTTACAATATAAGGAAATTCTCAAGTTTATTGTCACAAGTGTTAACCAGTGGGCTTAATTAAAAACTTGATCAAACCCTGGCTGGCTTTGTTAAGTGGTTAGAGTGTCCCCCGTGCACCAAAGGGTCATGGGTTCAATTCCTGGTCAAGGACATGTACCTGGGTTTCAGGTTCAATCCCTGGCCGGCCCTGGTCTGGGCTCCTGAGGGAGGCAACTAATCCATGTGTCTCTCTCACATTGATGTTTCTTTCTCTTTCTCTCTTTCTTTCCCCCTCCCTCCCACTCTCTCTAAAAATCAATGGAAAAATATCCTCAGGTGTGGATTAACAAAAACAAAACAAACAAAAAAACTTGATCAAGACTATATTTACCAAGTATGTACATATTTTGATAAATATTTTCCTTCTGTTTTACATTTCCCAAGACCACGGATGAACCAACCAAAAGCATTTTAGCATTTTTAATGCATGATACTTATAATTTAGTGCTTCCTATGCTACAAAAAATTCTGTAGTATATAACCTAAGAGTTGATTATTTCAGAATATATATTTATATACTGAACTTGAAGACATATTAAATGACTTGAAATAAAGGTTATATAGTCTTTCTATAATTTCTTTCTAAAAATCATAATAGTCTTTTTTATCATTTCTAATGTGGAATTAAACAGATCTTAAGACTATATTGTGAAAGCAAATGGGCAAACTTCTTAATACCACATAAGGGTTGAAACATAAAAATATACATGATAAATGTGAGCCATTTTATTCATTTATTTTTAAAATCAACAAGATATTATAGTTTAAGACCTAAAGAGTATGCACTGTGGGAAATTCTTCAGTGAATTTCTGGTCATGGGTTAATTTTGTCTTTATATCTGAGTTCATCACTGATTATGTTAAAAATAAATTAAAACTGTTTTCTTTACTGAATTAAAGGGAAAATGGTGTGTAAAGAACCCCTTCCTATGAAAATTAGATGGAATTTGTAATTGAGAAATTTAGGCAGAAAAAAATATAATGTAAGGAAGAAGGCAAGCAAAAGCAAAGTAAAGAATATTACAGGGGACAAAAATAAAAACAAACATTATAATAATTTGATAACGATGTTTTGTTTCAAAATAGTATGAGTTCTGATATTATGTAAATTATGAAGTTTCCATATATTTGACAAGGTTAATTCAACATTTTGATAAATATCATAAATATGTATTCAAAACACAATAGTGTGCTCCATGTCCTTACTCATTTCATCCATTGATTTCACTTGATCAAACTTGTTTAAACAGGAAAGAAATTTCTGAAGCCAAACTTTGGAGGGAAATCAAGAGGAGGTTGAGATCCGTAAATCTGAAATTCATAAATTTGGCATAATAAGAAAATCAGGAATGACTTAATAGCTATTTTAGTAAACGAGATCTACTTTCTGGACCATGTCACCAGTCACCATCACAAATGGAAAGGCTCCAAGCTAGGGACAAAGGGGTAGTTTACAACATCTAGTTTGTGGTTTGTTAATGCTTTGTCAATGTTTTGTTGATCTTGTGAATATATTTAAAGTGACAAAGAGCAAAAGGAACCATAATAAAATGAGCCTAAATAGAGTTGGAGCAGGTAAAGTGTAACAAAGTGCAAATGAAATGTTGAAAATGGGAAGAATAAAAGCATGAGGAAGAAGGCATGAATGAAGACTCTCTAGTGTCTGGCGTGCTGGGCAGCAGAGGCTAGGTGTCATTGGTTTGTCCTAAACCAAATTACCCTCAGGCCCGCTCTTAGATCTCTGCTCAATTTTGCCTCTATCTTTTATATCTCAGTGAAAGATCTTTTCCTTTTATTCCCCAAGAGGTATTCCACTCCGAGAATAAGTCTATTTCATCTTGTCATTCTAGTATTTCATCATACTTAAGCCATTTTCCAATATCATTTCCCTCAGCATGTTCAAGTTTCTGTCAGTATAAAAAACTTCAAACAATCAAATTCTCCTCTTTCTAATTAGTATTCCATTTGTCTACTTCCATTTACAGCCAAGATTCTAAAAAAACGATTTCTTCATTCCTTGTCTTCACATTTTATCTCCCCATTCTCTATTAAAAAGCTTTAAACTTTAACTTCTTTACCCACTACTTCACTGAAAGTGCTGTGCCACGCTACCAGGCATAATTATCTTATACTTTGTAAAAATTGAACATTTTAATCCTTATTTTATTTGACCTTTCTTCAGGCTTTGCCAGATAACAATTTCCTTTAAGGGGCATTTCCCTGTGGTTCTCATGACACAATGATTTTCAGGTTATACTTTTTTCATTGCCTTTTCCTCAGATCCTGACATGGTCTCTTTCTCTGAAAATTCTGTAAAGGTTGTTGTCTTTGAAAATCATCTCAATTTCCACTTTCTCCTTTGGGATTTTCATTAATTGTCATGACTCCCAGGAAATGCTAATGACACTCATTTCATTTCTATTTTGAAAATTTCCACAATAAAGAATGAATAACTTAGAAAATAAATTAGTAACTAATGCCTAGACTATTATATTTTGCTTATTCTTGGGCTTCACTTTATAAAATTAGGAGACATATTTCTATATGGAATAGATGGTAATTAAATAAATTTCTCATCCCTGATTCCCTTTTATATATGGAAAGGTACATTCTTAAGAAGACCAGCCTTTGTTCAGTGCAGTGGATGGATTATATTATCAAAGAGGAAGAAACTACCTATTACTCTTCTAGTTTTTTTTTGGCAGATCAAAGAAATAATTGACATGAAACAGATTTACAGAAGAAAATAACCAAATTTAGTTACCTACATTTGTTAGGAGGTTCTATAAGAATATGGGCCCAATGACAATTCAAGCAGTTAAGGCTTATATGTCATCTTGAGCTAAGAAGTGAAATGTGGGATTTGGGGTGCAGATTTCTTCTGTGGGTTCTTGCCGTATGAAGTTTAAAGAATAAAATTTGTGGACAAAAAGGCTTCTTTAATAAAAAAATGTAGAAAGTTATTGGAAGCAGATACAAACTCCATCTGGGCAGGGGGTCCCCCAAGGGGAAGGGCTCCCAAGTGGGAAAGGCCTGCTCTCTCTCTAATGGGAAAATCAATCTAAAAAGTGTGTCTCATGTCCCTTTGTCTCCAGCTTATATATGCTGCAGTTCTTTGTCTGAACTTGACCCTTTCTAATTGGACCCTTCCTTGATTTAGGACCTCTGTGCTTTCCTCATTGGTCATTCTGCTACATGGTATTAGTTTCAAAGCTCAAAGTCCATGTGGTATGTCCCTCTTCCTCTCTCCTTAGCTAGCAACATTCCTTTATCCTCAGTAAAAGTAAGATAAGCATTTTGGCAACTCTAAGCCCCCATCTATGCATTGCTCTCCCATGGACCCTCTTTATCTCTAAGACTCCCTAGACCTGCCTATTTTGTCTCTAAAATTCCTTTCAGAAGGGAATAGTTTATTGGGACTATGGAGATGGCAAGAAATGTTTAATAAGTAAATGTTTATGCTACAGGGACACCATGCAGAGACAAGGAGACACCAAGAGGACTTTGACCAAAGGGCCTTGCTAGGTCCTTCCTGTCTACCATACCTGATGTATTTTTTGTAGTTAGCTCTGCTCATAGTTCTTTTTCAAGGCATAGCCTTCCCCTACCCCCATCTAAATTTTTTCAGGCGGTTAGGGGGAATGTCAAAGTTTGCTCCTGAGTTTTGGCTTCTTAAAAATAAAACAACCCTCATGCCCAAAGGGCACATTTCAAGGGCGGGTGGGGGTGGGGGTGGGGGTGGGGCAAAGTTTGCTTCCCTAGAGTAGTCAAATAGCAATCCAAATGTGTAAATTTTTTGTCTATTCACAGCCCACATGAAATACTACATTTATTTTTGTTGTTATTTAAAATAAAAAATCCCTGCAGCGAAGTCTAGGAATCAGTGACCTCCTCTATTTGTATTTCTACTACAATTGTGTTTGGGGATTGGAGAAACAACTTGTTTCCTTTTTCCAATTGCAACACTGATATAATGTTCAAAGCTACAGGATATTGAAACTTATAAACTTCTCAATTTACACTATATGACAGGTGAGTTTTTATCTTTAACATTGGATTAGGTATAATTTCACATATTGCTTTTTTTAAAAAAAAAACAAAAACAAAGAAAACCTTCATTTTCTTCCTCCAGTAAATTTTTTTTTCTAGCTGGCTTTGTTCAAAGACATCAAACTGAAAAACATAAAAAATGGCATGTAAGCTGAACTATTCTCATTAGAAAACTGCTTTCTTGTTGTGTTTCTAATGCAGAGAAAGAGCTGAACTTTTGGAATTAAGTTCATTTTAACTTTCCATAGCAATATTTTTTTTTTCTAATTTGTTTGACATCCTGAAATAAATGCTGGGAAAATAAAATTTCTAAGGGAAATACAAAGTATCTAGTGAACTTTGGCCATAGGGTTTGAAATAAGAATATGACAAATTCTGTGGGTTTTTAAAAATATTTTATTGATTTTAAGGAGGAAGGGATATGGAGAGAGAGATAGAAATATCAATGATGAGAGAGAATCATTGGCTGCCTCTCGCATGCCCCATACTGGGGACCTAGCCCACAACACAGGTATGTGCCCTGACTGGCAATTGAACCATGATCTCCTTGTTCATAGATGGACCCTCAACCACTGAGCCACCCTCAACCGCTGGCCAGGCTGGTTTGTTTGTTTTGATTTATCAAAGAGCTTTGGCTTGACATAAAACATGATTGAATTTTTAAACTCTTTAAAAATTATTCAGGTCCCAGAAACATGAGAATTGCCTTTTAATCCTTTTGTCTAGAGGTTCCATTGACTTGATTGGATATTGTTGGGTCTGATCAAATAATCAAATTGAAACCCCCTCCCTAAAGATAACATCTAGGCCTTAATTGTATTCCAGCTCCAGGCCCAGAGAAGCAGCAAGACCAGACAAGTGACATGGTGGCTGCCTCAGGACCAGCTTTTGCCTGAGGTTTCCAAATCAAATGTTAGGGTCGCTGAAGGAGGAATGCATAAGGCTGAAAATAGTAAAGAATTATAAATTTATTTGGGCATCTAGAAACCAGATGGGCTGAGTCCCAAAATGGCATCAGAACCCAGGGACCTAGTAGTCAGAGGTTTTAAAGGACTCTATTAGGGCTTTTTCTGCAGGGAATTCTCTGGGCCGATCTGGATCCTGGGCAGATATGGAGGTGAAAGTTACTGGTCTTAGCAAATGGAATGTGGTCTAAGCAAAAGGGAATGTCAGTTGCAAAATGATCTAAAGGTGAGTTTCCCAGAGGAGGGGGTATTGATTCAATTATTTGATCAGACCTAACAGATATTACATTTCATTCCCTACTGAAAAGCATGAGAATTTAGTTTCACCACCTCTTGTCTTTAATTATAAGATTGCATAAGTTATTTGAAAGAATAAAATATAAATATTACATTACAAAATTCAAAAGCTTTGGAATTTATTTTTAGAAGAACCAACACAGAAAAATCTTGCACTGCTCTCATGGTTCAATTTTATCAGTCCAGTGTGCAAAATTAATAGTAAATCTCAGGGTTACAGCTTTCCTGCTTATATATATGTTGACAGATTGTGCTTATCAAAGTCTAGAGGTTCCAGGAAGGTGGCACTACAATCATCACTGGTTCAGCCATGGCTGTCTTCAGCACTACAGTGGTTTTAACAAAAATGCAAAGTGACCTTAAGCTGCCCTTCTAAACTGTGAGCTGAGGTTGGCAAGCATATGCTACTACACCTCAAACCCAAACCTGCTAAACAGGCATAAATTGTTGCTCAGTAAAATTGTTAAAAATATTTTATTTACCAATTAAATTGGTGGAAAGAGTTTATATACTGAATTGGTTTACTGTTTAAAATATTTTACTTACAAAGTGATTGCAATTCTAAACAAGAAAATAGAAAACAATTTCCTTTTTAGTATGTGAGCCTCAAGTGATGCAATTTCTTAAAACTCTTAACTTGAAAATAAGT